>NC_142358.1:26419539-27619539 GCF_059441175.1 Urocampus carinirostris
ATCCTGAAGACAAAAAGTTGGTTTGTAATACATTTTTGACATGATGAAACATTGTACAATTTTTTTCGGATGACTTGAATAGACTAGGCGTTATGAGTGATATTAACATTCTAAAACATTATAAGCAACGAGATTAGACCTGGCACTTCAGGGTAAACATATAATAAAGACTTAAAAAAGATAAAGATAACAGACTGTCGGAATAATTAGGCAAAAATATTTAGAAGTGCTTAGGGAATGGCACAAATTAGAATAATAGTGCTATTGAAAAGTTTCGTGGAATAAAAAGAAGTAAAATAACATTTGTCAGCCCCAAACATGCCCAAATAAGTTGCAAGGTATTAGAGGCCTGAGAGCAGAAGTCGCATATATTATATATAATATAATTTAAAGTGTTTTTAGTCGTTTTTGGGGTCGTTTTAGTCGGTTTTCGGTCAATTTGAGCTTTGTTTTTTGGTCAGATCTTTGTCTTTTTTTCGTCAGTTTTGTTAGTTGTCTTGTGTTCAGTTTTTTGGGTCGTTTTGCAGTCGTTGTTTGTTCATTTTCATACTCTTGAATAATAGGTACTTTTAATTAGTTCTACATATTTTTTAGTACTTTTCCATACTACTAAGTTTTGTTTCAGTAATTTTTTTTCACTTACATATGTACTTTAGACATACTTTTCACTTTTTTTTTGTACTTCTTCAGTTGTTTTTGATACCTTTCAGGACACTTTTCAAATATTTTAATTATTGTTCTTAATTTTCATATTCTGGTCATTTTTCATTCTGTTTGGGGGGTAATTTTGGCTATTTTCTGGCCATTTTTAGTCATTCTTAGTCATATTAAGGATTGTTTTTTGTTCTTTTTTTTGGTCGGTGAGTGGTCTTTCTTAGGGTTGTTTGAGATCATTTTCCAGCGGCAAGGAGTAGGCAAGAGAAGCCATGCTCCGAACAGTTCATGTTCTCTGTTCTATTTATGTTTAGAAAGTTAAAGGTTAGAAAACTGTTCATATGGGCAATTGAACTGATTAAACCTTTTTTGTAGTCAGCAACTACTTCTAGTTTCTTCAGTCATTTATACTGAATATTTTTTAAATGATTGTTCATTTATCTAATTTTATTTTGTTTTAAAAAATTGGGATGTTTGAGACCATTGAAATGTTTTTGTTAGAGCTTATTATTAAATGAAAAACCTGATGCGGCATAGCCTCACCCGGACTCTGAATCTACTTATTTAATGCCTTAGACTAAGTCAAGTCAAGTCAAGTCACATTTATTCGTATAGCCCTTAACCACAAAAGTCGAGTCAGGTCAAGGCAAGTCAAGTCATGTTTATTTGTGTAGCCCTTTATCACAAAAGTCGAGTCAAGTCAAGGCAAGTCAAGTCATGTTTATTTGTATAGCCCTTGATCACAATGAGTCTCAAAGGGCTGGACAGACCACAGATTATTGCAAACCACAGACTATTATTATACCATCCCCTGATCCAAAACCTACATGAGGGAAAGGAAGAACTCAAAAACCTCAACGTGAGGAAAATTAGGAAACCTTGAGAAGGGACCACACTTGAGGTAATCCCACCTTCCTGGCTGCAACGAATGTTGCAATAACAAATAATACACAGATATTGTCAACATGAAATACAAGTTATGCATAAGCTATATAATATAAGTGTGTTTTAAGCATAGATTTAAACAGTTCCACTGAGGTTGCAGATCAGATCTCAGTGGTTAGAGTATTCCACAGCACCGGGGCCCGAATGGAGAACGCTCTCAAACCTGTCTCAAAGTACTTTTACAGGTTACAATTACACCATCCCCTGGTCTTAAGAAAGAACTCTGTGACATTAAAAAAAAACATGCAACTTTTCCTTCAACCAACAAAATTCTGCACAGTTCAATGCAATGGCATGTTGGAAGGGAATGAAGCTTCCATGTGTTGTCTCACAGGTTTTGGATCTCAGCGTCCTCCGCCTTGCCTCATGTCAACGGTCCATGCATGGGAGACATTCAACTTTCCGCTAGGCAATAATCAAAGGCTCCCTCATGTACTTTATTCCACATTTTTACTTTCAATTAAGTTGATTTATACACAAAGTAGATTAAGCCAGTGATTCATGTTGCTATTCATGTTGCGTATGGAGAACTGATCTCGCCTTATGTAGAAATTTATGTTTAAATTAAAAAAATACCTAAACAAATATAGATCACGCAATAGCTAAACTGTTGTTATATATATTTATTCGTGTATTTTATTGTGTATTCTATCATCTATTTTCTTATGCAATTTTTTTGTGTATTTTGTCGTGTATTTTTTCATTTATTTGAAACAAAATGTGGGCAGCACGGCGACGCAGTGGTTAGCGCGTGTGCGGCACAGTTCTGAGGTCATTAGATCGAATCTCCTGTGTGGAGTTTGCATGTTCTCCCTGTGCTTGCGTGGGTTTCCTCTAGGCACTCCGGTTTCCTCCCACATTCCAAAAACATGCATGTTAGGTTAATTGGCCTGTCCAAATTGTCCCTAGGTGTGAACGAGTGAGCAAATTGTCTGTCCCTGTGTTCCCTGCCACTGGCTGGCAACCAGTTCAGGGTGTGCCCTGCCCACTGCCTGAAGATTGAGACTATTTATATTGCATATTTTTGTAGATATGTATTTATCGATACATTTATTTCTACATATGGCAGGTTCCACAACTGGCTATTACCATTTGAAAAATAATAAAAAAATACAGTCAAAATCTAGCCGAGTAAAAATACATTGTTTGAATTCACTTATTTTATTATTGCTATGGCAACATCTTGGTTTAGTTCTGCCCATGCTGTGCATAAATAGTTTTCCTTGTCTCTATTAAAATGATTGCACCCTTCAACTAGTCCAAACGGTGAGGCACTTGGCCTTGAAATCCTCTGCAAGGAGCACATGCTTGTAATGGAAAGTCGATTGATTATAGTTTCCATTGCAGAATTACACGTTATAGCGCTCCCCAGAGTCATAAGATTCCTCGTAAAAAATCCGTAGCAGACTTATATGAATACCGGGGGATTTCAAACGGACATCGATTGCGGTAATGACTCACTTGTTTGTCTTTCATTTACACGCAAAACTGCAAGGCATAAGCGAGCTAAGCAGCTGCTTAGGGCCCCGCAACCACTAGGGGGCCCCCAAGAGTGGTTTACTCTTTGGGTGCCAACATTATCACTTTGTGTGTCCACTCAAAAATACTTCTACAAGAATACAACACAAATACTACGCAATAACTACAAAAATAAATATTAAATATAGTGCTTAGAAACAGGGACCTCATATATTATTTTGCTTTCATTCTAAAAATAAAATAATGTATAGAATTACGATGAAAAATACTACTACAATAATGCTATATTACAAAGTACTCCTACAGAATTATTTACTCCAAAAATACAACTACAGTAATATTACAAAAATGCTAAAGAAATATGATAATACTACTATGTAAATACTTCAAAAATTCTACAAAAATTCTACCAAAATACTGCTTTGGAAAAAACAGCAATTACACTCCTGAAATACTAAACAAATATGAATACATAATACTATAGTATAAAACTACTTGAGAAATATTGCGACAAATATACTGCTACAAGAGGTTTTTAACATAAATACTGCAAATTACACCTGTAGCGATACTACAAGAATTATGGAAATATCACATTAATACTACAAAAACAAAAGTACAGTAACACTGGACGACAAAAAATACTACAAAAATACTACAACTAAACAACAAACATATATGGAAATACTACAAAATATAACAGAGATAGTATAAAAATACCAAAAAAAATACTACAGTCATATTGTAAAAATATTATACTCATAAAACCCCTGTGATAATACAAAAATACAACAGAAATACTACAGATATACAACAACAAAATCTAATTTTGGAAATACAAGAAAAGTACTACAGAAATACTAAAAAAATACTACTATGGAAATAAGACATGAAAATTCTACTAAAATAGAACAAAAATAAAACTACAGAAACAACAAAAAAGTACAGAAATTTAAGAAAAATCCTACTTCAGAAATATTAAAAAATACTTAATAACAAATAAGTGCTTGAAACCGGGACCTAATATACTATTTTGCTCTAAATGTGGTTGTTTCTAAACCAATTTGATGAAACGAATCGATTTCAAAAGAAGTATAACATGTGGCCCCCGACTCCAAATAGTTGCCCACCCCCAGAGTAGAACATGGAATGAGGACTAGTAGGTATGCAAATTATCAAGTAATAGGGGACCCAAAATCTAATTTTGCTAAGGGCCCCATGAAGGCTTGCCCGTTACATAGGAACGCATTGCCCCAACATAGTTATGTCTCTCGGTAACTAGTAATGTGTTAGTAATACAATTTTGTAACTCGACTGAAGAGACAACGTGGTGCGTTACTCCACTACTTTTTAAAAGCATAAAACGGATTCCATTGACTCGTGTAGAAATCAACATGCAACACAATAATAAATACAATGATAAATAAAGGTGGGCATGTTTATAATTACCTACAAAATAGAACTGAATAAAGTTACGGCCGTGCCGTCTCAAGCACAGAGTACAAAGAAGCTGGATTCCTCCTTAAGAATAATCTGATATTCTCCCTACCATACTCACACATCTAACCCAAATTTACAACAACGAAATAAAATACTGAAATCAAGGGCCGGTTGATATGCGCGTATTAGTTGGGTGTCAACAGTAGTGAATGGTAGGCAGTGCATGGGGAGGTGGCGTGGCTTATACTACAAAAGCAATAGGGCAAACGTGAGGACAGAATTTTTCGTAAAAGAGCGCAGAATTTGGGGGCGTAAAATTATCTTACAATGCCTGGAGGACAAAATGAAACCTCTTCAAAAAACCCCAGTAATGGAGGAAAACTTCAAGTGGTTTGAATACAAAAGACAAAATGAATATGGACTGTCTCCTTTGTGTTAGTGTTCAAGCTCCTAGGATTGCACTCGTCAAGAAATATGAATGGTTCCCTGCGTAGGTTGGTGTACACGTTTTTTCTATGAAGTAACGAGTAACTGTAACTCTTTACCAACACTGGTTATTACTCACATGTTTGCCTTTAGTTCACGCGCAGAACCACACATAATAATATTCAGCCTCCGGGACATATAGCTGGACAAGGAACCCAAAAAAGACAATAAGTGTAATAACGTAGAAATTATGTTTACCTGATAGGCCTTTTGAAGGTAGCGGTTCTCTTTCTGATTGGATGGGAAGCGAGTAAGACTTGAGGCGCGAAGCAGATTCCACGCACGCACAAGCGCACCAAATTGCGCACAGCACCGCGCGCAATACGCGTGGAAACAGCATCCTCGCGGTCCTTGGCTGGATTCTGTCCGTCAGATTTATCAACCCAACCCAAAACGCACACAATTTTTTTTTTGATGAGAAAGGATTTCAACTACAGATTTTAAGTTTTGTATGTGTCCAAGCAGTGCTCTTCATTTAACAACAATAAAAAAGTGCAGCGTGGACCAGAACTCTCCGATGTGCCGTCCGTCCCTCTCTCTTTTATAGCCTGCTTCCCTGACGGCTTGTAGGAGTCACTGGCTGGGAAGGAAAAGGGGGGCTCGGATAATAGGTGGGATGGGTGATGGGGGTGGGTCAATTGTGCCCCCCCCCCCCCCCCTCCCTTTTCACCACTAAGGACCTCTAAAACAAATGTATTCGTTATATTGCGAATTTCATAACCTTGTCCTAATAGTCAGCTGCATTTTTATTGCATATCAGACCAAAAAATTTTCAAAATAAAAACAAACACACCCCAAATCCCACAGAAATACAATGAGAATAAATACTTTTCAATTCCAAATTGTTTTTGTATATCCATCCGCCACCTCTACTGCTTAGACTGAGGGTCAGCAACCCCAAATGTTGAAAAAGTCATAATAAACCAAAGAAAACAAAAAAGACATATCTGAAGCCACAAAAAATAAAATAAAAGAAAAAGAAAAAAAGTAAAGCTGTGTAGCCTACTGTAGAAACGTATTTTTAAAAGATTGAACCCAACGAAGTATTCTACATAAACTAATAATCAGTTATTACTTATTATTACTTCAAAAATTTCTAAAGGATTGGAAAACGTTCGGAATATTTTTGTCATTTTTGTCCTTGTACAGAAAACCATGACAAATATTAAAAACATATATATTATAAGTGGGCCTTCTCTGCTAGCCTGAAACATATCTGAATAATGTGATGCTAATTATACTAATTATTCTTTGTCCATGAAAATAATGAATGAATAAAAACAACACTAATTCCCAAATTCTCTGTCACCTTCCTTTTATTGCTTTTGCTCTGGTTGCGCTGCTTCCGGATGTCTGCTTTCATATTCAAGCATTTGACCAATCACATTTCAGCCATTACTTGTTGCCAGGGTTAGAAATCTATTTCGAAGCTTTCACAATTATCTTGTCAGGTCCCGAAGTATTAGAATATATAGGTGACGATAAAGCTGTTGCTGATTATGAGTTGGCGAGGAAACACCTTCAAGAAGTTGTGATGATGACAACGGTTTCACAAAGCTATGATTGGCTAGGGGCGGTAACTGAAGTATCACAATAAAAAGGTCAAGAAAAATACATTATCCCTGTGTCCACTGCTTCTGCTGAATGGACATTTTCAGCCTTTAATCGAATTGGCTTTAACGATGATAGAAAATAACTTATTGAAGGAACTGTATCACACGGAGAACAGAGGACAAACGCTGACCAACTTTCGAACGAAATACGTTCTGGACGATCATTCGTAAGTTGAATTTGTTCGTAAGTTGCTTCTGTGCCCTATTTTGTGTGTTTAAAGTTTGTATAAGTAACCTGTATTATTTTGTACTAAAAAATAAACATTTAATAAAATAATATGCTCTATAAAGATATATAAAGTTAAGTTTAACTTACTTTTGGAAGATGTGCTTCAAGAGGTACACTTCTGTGGTAAAAAGTGACAGAAAATAAGGGCTCCGACCATTTTCTCAACCGCATCAAGCTTTCTTATTCCACTTTCATTTCAAAGTAAATGGCTTGCCTCTTCTTTACACTTTACACCAACCAAATTGAATGGATACACAAAATATTAAACAATAAAAACGTCAAAGTTCTTAGCACCCTGAAGAAAAAGTACACGTAGTACTGTATGTTTACACACAAACTAGAAAGTAGAAGCCGGATTTCTTCTTCGGGTTGAATGCTGGGTGACCTTCCAATGCGCCACCACATGCCGGTAGCAGTGGAAAGAAGCACTACAGTAAGGTCCGCTACCCGGATTGGTGCACACGATACAAAATCTAACTCACAGCTATGTCCGAATATTTTTGTACAACCTGAAAAAAATGTTCGTATCTACCATCTTTCGTAAGTCGAATGGTCATAAGTAGGGGAGATTCTGTAATTGAAATCTTGAGGAAAGAAAGAAGGACGAATCAAATTTTCGGATGATAAAATGTGCCTAAATTTCCGAGTAATATTGCAATATATATACACACACATATTAACACACACATATGTATACCTGTATATATATGTATAAGCCACAAAGGACCCACCAAGGCAGCGCTAAGAGCCACATGCGGCTCTAGAGCCGCAGGTTGCTGATCCCTGGCCTCAGACCAAAGTGATTTAACAAAAACCAATGAAAACATTTGCAAGAGCTAAAAACAACGCTTCTCAATTTGTACTGGCGCTCGCCTCATATTACTCCCTTTAATTCTTTCTTTTGGCTAAACACAGAGCTCCAACCAGGACACTTCCACTTGAAATCCCATCAGCTGCAATGTCATTACTTTTTACTCCTTTTTTAATTGCCATAAGCTAAAAGCGATCTGAAGCATATTATATAAGATAAACATTTCATATGTGTAAATAATTTGAGATAAAATGCAAATGGCTCTTTTTAAACGAATTAATGTATTTAGTTATATTGCAATCAATAACTGTCTATTCAGTTTAACGCAAGTATATTCCAACATATTGTAAACATTCCATACACCCACTTTTCTCGTCAGAGACTGTGGGAAATATTTCCACGAGCAGCCCCCGCCTCGGGTGTCGTTATGTTGCGCGTAAACGTGTCACATCCAATCGGTTGTGTGTGCCAAAAGCGCAGAGTGAGGTGTGAGTGCAAGGTGTTATTTTAGTGCATATGTCACATAATGTCTCCTGCGGGGGCCACTTCCCGCAGGGCGTGGGGATTCACGCCAAAACACCACACGGCAATGAGAATCGATGATGGGCTGTTTGCACTTCATCATTGGGTGCTAAACGACACGTTTTTCCCCGCATAGCCATTCATTAAGCAGACGGCTTTCCAAATTGTCCATTGGGATAAAAACAAGCGATTGTGCGCACTGGGACATGTTTGCGTATTGGAAGCAGTCCCGTTTAAGGTTTTGTTTTGAGAATAAATGAGAATGTTAACCCTGTGTGCCTTTACCGATTTTATTGAAAAAAATAAGCAATATAATCAACGTAGGTAAAATGCAGTTTCAACAAATAGAATTAGATTGATTAATAGAATTAATAAATAGCAGTTTTCAAGTCAAAAAGTGGTAGATGCTATTACGCACTTGCGGAACTGTCAAGACCAGAATGGAAAAAGGACCCAATTGCGTAACGTTACCACTAGTTTTATTGAAAGAAAGAGGAAGGGCTGCGCCCACGATCCGGTGTTCGCTGGACGCGGGAAGCAAGTCTATCTATCCATCCGTCTATCTATCCATCCATTTTCTGCATCACTACGGTCGCGGGGGTTACTGGAGCACATCCCAGCCATTTTCGGGAAGTAACCAGGGGACCCCCTGAACTGGTTGCCAGCCATTCGCAGGTCCCAAGGAGACAGACAACCATTGACTCGCTCATTCACAACGAGGAACAATTTGGAAATTCCAATTGACCTGCCATGCATGTCTTTGGAAGGTAGGGGGGAACTTGCAAACAACGCACGAGATGGTTGGTAACTGGATTTGTAGTTGTTTTCGAATGGTTGAGTCCATTTTGTTGTAGTGTATGTGCAGTAACCATTTTTTAGTATTATCAGTAGTAGTTTTTGTAGTATATCTCTACTTTTTCTGTAGTTGTAGTTTTGCCGTATTTCTGTAGTCTAAATTGGAGTATTCTTGTAGAATTACCGTTGTTCTATTTTTGTAGTCTTTTTCAGAGGAGAGGACATTACTGTAGTGCTTTTTTCCACCGCTACCGGCGCGTGGTGGCGCTGTGAGAGCTCACCCAACATCCACCCCAAAGAATAAATCTGCTTCCTCTTCCTAGTTGGTGTGTAAACATTCTATACTGTATCTCCAGCGCACCAAGAACTTTGACGTTCTTATTTTTTAATATCTCGTGCATCCATTCAATGTGTTTGTTGTAAAGAGTAAGTTGGGCAGGGTCGGTATACATTTTGCAAGGATTTTTTTCGGAGGAATAACGACACAAACATTTTCAAAGATTTCCAATGCTTTAAAGGGATGGTGTAATTTGATGTAATATTTGGTGCCTTGTAGTGGTACAGTGTTAATTTTACCTCTGAAAAGTGATGGGCCCCGGGGGACTCGGATGCCCAAAAATCTATAGGTCCCAACAGAGATCTATGGGTCCCCAAAATTTAGTGTTATCGAGGTTGAAATTGTAAATCGGTGACTAATATATAATATAAATCTATCTATTCATTCAGTTTTAATCATCACAGTTTATTGGTAAAACAAATCAGTTATCACTTCAAGATTTTTCAGTTCACAACCATATAGTACATTATACAAAATAATATTGCTGAAATATTAGTCTATATATTCATGCAGTTTTAATCATCACAGTTAATTGGTAATACAAAACAAGTTATCAGAATTTTCAGTTCATATTTTCTTCGTGGTTTGCTGTCCCACCACAGTTGTAATGCCTCAAGGTCCAATCCATTATCATCCTCCACATTGCGTAACCAGGAATATAATTTAGTCCATTTTGGCAGAAAAAGTCCTTGCGATCTACCGAAGAATTTCTCCGCTGTTTTTTTGTGCCGGAATTATTGCCGTTGTGCTCACTTTATGCATAATGTTTCATCTTATTACCGACACTGAAGAAAACACATGAACTATCGTACTAATGTTAATTTTTTTCATTAAAAAAAATCATATATGGAGAAATTTGTATTTCTTTTACATAGTGGAATCCATACCTGTAGTTGCCGCCATGTTTGTCTGGCATCTAACTGCTACTCAGTGATGATTTGGCACTGTCACGACCAGAACGGAATCAGGACCCAATTACGTAACTTTTACCACAAGTTTTATTCAAAGAAAGAGGAAGAGCTGCGCCCAAAATCCGGTGCTCGCTGGATGCGGGAAGAAAGTCGCTCTCGGAATGTGATTGTGATCTGAATAAGGAAGTCAGGGACAGAAAAACAGGTCGATTGCTGGAGCAGGAGAGAAAAAATGTGGTCGGGTTCAGAAAGCCGGGACGGGAGAGCAGATGTGGTCAGGATCAAAAACAGGTCATAGCCGGAGACAAACAGAGCATCAGGAATGGACAGGTGGGAAAACGGGAGCAAAAACGGGACAGGCAGGAGTCAGGGTCAAAAAGGCTTGCCTTGTATCAGCAGAGGTTCGCAGATGGACTGACAACAGGAGAGTGACAGGACAGGGTTTAAATAGGGACAGGAAGCCAATCAGATAGCCCGCAGCCAAATGAGCGGGCGCAGGTGATTCGAATCGGTAATCATGACAGGCAATGTTTTTCCTTTGCATTAGAAAACAACGCCCTCTAGTGGGTTCAAATATTTCACACTGGTGGTTTTTAAAATCTTTAGAACTAATATGAAATGACTATTTTTTCATAAGGATTATGAAGATACTGTATGTATTTCTTTATAAGGACATTATGCATTATATAGTGTCTCTTAGCAGTAAAAAAACATTAGTTCATTAAATAAACAGTATTAATTTGAAAAATAAGCAAAAATAGAAGAACTATCATCCAAATGTGATTTCTTTAAGAAGATGTGTATTTATTTTGCATAGCATGGGGCTTCCCTATCAAAAGCTGTCATGGTTGTCCACCAACTTGCTGCTAAAAGTATTCCCCCAATAACAAGACTCCTTAAATTAGCTGGGCAAAAAAATGAGAAAGTAAATGTTGCGGTTTGGTCTTGTGGTTTATATTCTTCCTTGTGCTTTGTAGCACTTATTTTCTGATGCACGACACAATACAGCGACGTCACACTGCGTCCCTTAAACTTAAAAATAGGTTTATATAAGGCTTTAACTTTTTACTCCCCAGTTATGGTTTTTTTTTTTAAATTTGGGGTTGCAAAAAATGCACAGCGCATTTCCAAGCGGAAATGCGAGGCCATTAAATAACATTATGTAGCGCGCGTGCACGGCCGATTACTCATTCGTAATGGTGCGTAATTGTTCCATTGAATGGATACACAGTGAAACCCTGCACTGTGTATTTGCCGGAGTCTGGCCATTATTAGGGATTGCTTAACAGATCGACCACCCTCACAATCAATTAACTCCTCCTCCCCCAATCTACTCCCACTTGGGATTGCATCCTGTTTGTTGCTCAGTGTCGGAGGTGTGAATATTAAAGCTGTGAGTTATAAGTCTGGCAGATGCGCCATCAACGACCCCCCATCTTCCTCGTTCACTCATTTCACCACCTGTTCCTTAGGCAAGCGGTATGACCTGTGAAACGATGTTTTTCCTTTTTTTTTCTCGATGCTGGCACACATATGTGCAAAGAAAACTTTCTGAATACGACAAAGTTAAGATCTTTCAGGATATAAACATTTTAATCTAGTTAGGATCAATCGAAATCCAGCGTCCCACTTGTGAATGAGACCTTCATATTAGTGATGGGGTCGTTCGTGAACAAAAAGCCTCTATAAGCCGGCTCTTTGGAAGTAAACGACGAGAGGTGGTGTTTTGCCTAAATCTGACTCCCCTGAATGGGCGTAACCCACCCGTTTATGGGGGTGCTCCAACAACCCCAAAATCAGCCCTAGCACCCCCAGAAATCATAGCATTTTGAAAATTTTCGTTTCATTTATAAAGAACAGGATAGGATAAAATATGACGAAAAACGCGATATAAAATTAAAAAGTAGAAGTACTCCAACTGCAATGAACAACAATGAAATGGTTAAGTCCATTTATTGTGTTTCTGCAGTAGTATTTTTGTAGTATTTTCTATAGTACAGTTTTGGTAGGATATCTGTAATGTTTCTGTAGTTGTATTTTTTTAGTTTTCCCTGAAGTGATTATTTGTAGTATCGCTGCATTTGTTGTTGTTTTAATTTTGTAGTTTTTTTTCCAAATGGTTAAGGTGATTTTAGTGTAGTGCTTAATATTTTCTATGGTACAGTTTTTGTAGTACATCTGTAGTTGTATTTTTGTAGTTTTTCTGTCTTCATAATTTGAAGTATTGCTGTAGAATTACTGTTGTTTTGTTTTTGTAGTTGTTTTCGAATGGCTGAGTCTATTTTGTTGTAGTGTAAGTGCAGTAATATTTTTTCAGTATTATCAATAGTAGTTTTTGTAGTATATCTGTCCTTTTTCGGTAGTTGTAGTTTTGCAGTATTTCTGTAGTCTAAATTGGAGTATTCCTGTAGAATTACCGTTGTTCTATTTTTGTAGTCTTTTTAGCAGTTTTACTTTGTGGTATTTCCATAGTAGACTTTTGTAGTACATCTATAGTATTACTTGAGTTATATTTCTGTGGTATTTTTGTCATATTTCCTTGGCATTTTACAGTATTACTGTACTTTTATTTTAAAGTATTTTGTAGTATGTCTGAAGTAGTATTGTTGTTGTACTTCCATAGTTTAACTTTTTTTTACGTTATCTATATTTTTGTAGTATTTATGTTGAAGTACTTTTGTATTTTTTCTGTCGGAATATTTACAAAGCATTAATTTTGGATTATTTATTTTACCACTACAAAAAGAAGCGTGGTCTGGACCAAACCAACTTCAAATTTGGGAGGGGGAATTCTCCCAAAAAACTCACCTTATCTGTTGCGCTGAATGTGGCCAAACAGCTGATTAGAGGATGAATGCACGACTAAGGTCAGATGACTAAGGTCAGACCTTTCTTTCTCTCTTTCTCACTCCATTTCTCTCACTTAATTTCTCTCTTTCTTATGTTTGCTCTCTTTTTCATCTTTTTTTCTTTCTCCTCTACTATCATTCCCTCAATACATCTCTCTCTTTATCCCTCTCATTATCTCTGTCTCTCAAACACTATCTCTTGGTGCACGTGATAGATCATTAAAAGTGGCATAATGTATGTTGTTTGGTTAATATAAAACTTTGAAATTGAAATAATAGAGGGTGTCATAATATAGAAGCATAATGCATCTTCAAAAATATCATTATTCATTATCAATACCATGATCATTATTTGGAATAAACCATTTTAAAAAACGGAGAGCCGTTTGGGCGCTTAAAAGAGCCGGCTCTTTACAGCGAGCCAAGCCGAAAGAGGCGGTTTTCTAAAAAGAGGTGGAATTCCCATTATTAATGAATGAAAGAAGCAAGAACCAAAAAGATGACGCAACCCCACAAGAAGTGCATGTTCCTTTGCAGCCACTGTTATGTTGATGTCAATAATGATGGTAAATAGATGCGCTGCGCTCATTTGTAAAGCAAATGTGGGCGCTGCTTCTGCAGCGGAAAGGAGCGAAAGGGCTTTTCCTCCATATGCACATCGCGGAGGCGATGTTTATTCATACTAACGGAATCGATTTACAGACACTGCAAAGTGTGAATCCCCGCCCTCAGACCCCCACCCCCCACTTAATAGCGAACTTTTGTTTTGTACGATTTCTAAAGGCTAGCCCCCGCTCCACCCCACCGGCAGAGATGCAGCTGCCTAAATGATTAAACCTTTCTAGTAAATGATTTTGACGTGCACTTTATGTATTTGAAAACTGAACGGAGTGTCTTCTTTATAGTAAGATATTTAAAAGTTTAAATATGTTTTCAGTTTTAAAACAATTATCAATTTTGACAAATATAAGAGTGGTTAATAAATTGTTTTTATAATGAAATACATCCGTCTGTCCGTCCCTAGCTGCCTCCCTCCCTCCCGATATCTATCTATCTATCTATCTATCTATCTATCTATCTATCTATCTATCTATCTATCTATCTATCTATCTATCTATCTATCTATCTATCTATCTATCTATCTATCTATCTATCTATCTATCTATCTATCTATCTATCTATCTATCTATCTATCTATCTATCTATCTATCTATCTATCTATCTATCTATCTATCTATCTATCTATCTATCTATCTATCTATCTATCTATCTATCTATCTATCTATCTATCTCCCCCATACCACCCTCCATCCCTCCCCTACCATCTTTGATCCCTCCCTTCCTCCATAAATCCATCCATCCATCCATCCATCCATCCATCCATCCATCCATCCATCCATCCATCCAATCATCACTAAAATTAATACATTTTAATAATCTAGCAAGCAATAAGTAGATACAACATGTAAACTTGATAAAGACAATATATAATCTCAAAGACCACACAATAAAGACATACAGGGACCGTCTAGTATTAGCAGAAGGTAGCTTTAATGAGACGAGACAGGCCACTAAAAGTTTTGATTCCTTCTGAGTCAATGATTGCTCCTCTGCACCTCCAGAACGTTCTTATCTTAAACAGCCCTTAGTCATTTTTGAGTCCCAAGATTTGGGATCCCACTTGTCTCATTTTTCTTCGTTTTTGCTAGCTTCTTATACAAGAAACGCTTATTAGCTGTAACAGATTGTTCAACAAGTTTAAACTAGTGGTGCATTTCATGAATTCACCTCTAGATGGTACTAAATAACACACTGTATCCTTAATTTGAAGATTTAGTTGATAGAGTCAACAGTTTTTTGACCATTCAAATGTGTTTCAACTGGTTTGCATGTAAAAAAAATGCTAGAAAATAAAATGGTTTAAGAGAAAACAAGTATGACAACAGGGCGACCTGAAACCATTGCCGAGAATCACGGATAAACAAAAGCAGTTGCTGAATTCGAATCGTCAAAAGGGTAAAAAGTGGACATCCATTCAGAAGGACTATCAGTACTTAATAAGCAGCTTTTAAAGATTTACAGCATATGCCATGAAATCTTAACCTCAACAACACCCGGCCTTGCGAAAGACACTGTGTGTCGGGATAATCTCATATCTGTTTACACAAGTGAAATTGCTTCCACACACTTTCCTGAACATTTCCTAAAACTGATAGAAGTGTACTTTACCAAAAGTGGTCATGACACACACGTAAGAGAGTATGCTGAGCGTGAAACATCAACACAGTCATGCAGATAAATGGTGGTAGAGGCGGCAGTCTTATAAGAGCCCATTTGACTCATTGGCTATTATCCAGTCTGCTGGTGTGTGCGTGGTAAATGGATGATGTATTGTTGATTACTAGCCAGAAACAACCTATTTCTCCAGCACTGACTTTGTATTTAGAATTGTGATACTTAAATTATTTTGTTTACAGCAAAAGCAACAAGATGGATATTGTATGGATATGGAATGAACAGTGGGTGGCGCGGCGGATTCAATTCCTGCGACTACAACCTCCCGTGCGGAATTTGCATCTTCTCCCCGTGCCTGTGTGGGTTTCTCCAGAACATCTCATTGTCATGCACCAGAACTGGATCAGGACCCAAATCTGTGACGTTCCCACACAAGCCTTTTATCTTACGGGAAATGGGGAGTCATGCACATTAGACAGCAGTCTGGCGTGGAAAGACAGGAAGCCAGAGACCGACGAGATCAACCCCAATTGCCCGAGTTGATATCGAACGAATGGGGTCGATAGCAGACAGGACGGGACAGACAGGATAGATAATGAAACAGGATATCGAAAATAAACAGGACCAAATAGACGGGAACGAAAACTGGAGAGAATAATAAACAGGACAAAAAAGACGGGAACGAAACTGGAAACTGATATCAAACAGGACAAAAATAAATGGGAACAATACCAAACTGGAAATACCAACAGGAAAACAGGACCGAGTCAGAACCCACGTCATGCGGGGCAGAGGTTCGTTGACCAACTGACCAACTAAGAGAGAGCGCACTGAGCTTAAAAAGACATAAGGCCAATCTGTTAATGAGCCACAGCTGGCGCCACACGGGCGGGCCAATTGAGCGCCATGGCAACCGTGATACTCATGTTTATTGGCTGGTTCAGATGGTCCCTGGGTGTGAATGAGCGAGCAAGTGACTTGTCTGTTTCGGTGCGACACCAATTTTACTTACGGTACCATGTTGTCTTATCTTTTTCATCTTGAAGGCACGCGTTATTGGCCAAGTGTTATACATCCTTGTTTTTGGCTGAACTCACTCCGATAATCCTCCAATACAGTTGTAACAGAGGAGGTAAAAATAGTGTGATGATGAGATAAAACCTAACATCACCAAAGGCATTCCCTCTGCCGTGATCTGGATGTGATTCCCGCATGCATACATTGTACACATACACTTATGATGTAATTCAGAGACCATGAAAACAGTTCTTGTTTTACATTTATTCTCATTCAAAGACATTTAATCTTTTCAGGGATTCCTGGCATGAAAGCTGTTGGGAAATCCTCCTTAGTTCGTTTCTTTCTACCGTCACCTGCTGTCTTTTAATTCAGGCATGCTGTTATGGCTCCCCCTTTCCCTTTTCTCTTGCAATCTGCTGCCCCTTTTGAAGATCTCAGGAGTCCTGTGGCTTTAAAAGGGTCAAGAAAGGGCAGCCTACTGTCTGATCGAAGACAGAGCGTGGGATAAACGTGCGCTACCACCTGTCCTGGCTGTTCTGAGTTGGCACGGCTAGTGTCACTGTACTTGCACCTATCATTGCCGCCTCGCACAGCTTACTCATTATTTAAGCTTGATTACATACCAGCGGCATAGGAAAAACAGTGAAAGCAGACACTTACAGTAGTGGCGCTTGTCCTTTAGTGCCGAGGGACTAGGGTTGTGTGGATCGATCCAAATATTGAAATATACTGATACTAAGTAATTGGGTTGGATTGGTACTTTCATCCTGGGATCGATACTTCACCCCTCTACCATACAGACGCTCCCTTACTTACGACCATTCGACTTACGAACAACGGTAGATATAATCTTTTTTTCCGGGATGTCAAAATATATCCGGACATTGCTCCTAAGTTAGATTTTGTATTGTGTGCACCTTTTTCCGAGTAGAGGAACATTACTGTCGTGCTTCTTTCCGCCGCGTGGCGCTGTGAGAGGTCACCCAGCACCACACCGAAGAAGAAATCCGGCCTCCACTCTCTGGTTCGTGTGTAATCATAACAACATGTACTGAATCGTTAGCGCGCTAAGAACTTTGACGTTTTTATTGTTCAATATTGCGTGCATCCATTCAATATGGTTGGGGTAAAATGTAAAGAACAGGCGAACCGTTTCTTTTGAAATGAAAGTGTAAAAAGAAAGATTGATGCATTTGAGAAAATGGTTGGATCACTTTTTTTTCTGTCCACTCTCTACCACGGAATGAGGACCTCTTGAAGCCCATCTTCCAAAAGTAAGTTAAACTCAACTTTATGTATCTTTATCGAGCATATTGTTTTATGAAATTTTTATTTTTTAGTACAAAACAATACAGGTTACTTATATAACCCTTAAACATACTCATATACTGTAAACCTTAAACATACAAAATATAGCACTGAAACAACTTACGAACAAATTTAACTTACAAACGATTGTCTGGAACCTACGTCGTTCGTAAGTAGGGCAGCGTCTGTACTCCTTAAAGCATCAGTTCTATATGTAGATGGCACAGCCCTTCTCTTTCTCACCCATCACCCTCAGGCACTTTCTAAGTTTATGCACCTCTCCCTACCTGGCCTGCTGCTGTATTCTTGCCCGCTATGTAGAAGAGAGGGCCAAATGTTTGAGGGCACCTTTATCATATTTTCGTTACATTGCTGCTTCCTGTTTGACTCGCTTGGCTTTGGTTCTGAAAAGGTGATCCTGTTGACGTTTAAATAGTACTTATTTAATAAAAAATGTCACATTTTATTCCTAAAATCTTGTCATTATAAAGTCAAGAGGGAGGGTTCAATTATTCAATGATCATGACATTTCTAAGCGAAACGTATCGGTATCGGATTGGTATCCACTAAAGGCAGCGTCTGTACTCCTTACTTGGATCGGATTGATACTAAAATTCCCAGTATCGGCCACCCCTAGTAGGGACATGTTATATGTGAAAGGACCCCTACTGTCTGACAACAGTCACAAATTAAGAAGTCACACAGATAAAAGACCACCCTTTTTTTACACTTGGCAATAGTGAGGACTCATTCTGACCAGGCCAAGAATAGTGGGGGTGTTTGATTGAAAGCACTGCATCCCGCGGAGAGTCAATTATAGTTCCGGGGTCACACAGAGAATGGAAGTAGGCATCTGAAAGTCCTTCAAAATGGGACATTTGCCTTTTAAATAGTACTCATAGATCAAACCCTCTAAGGATTTGTGGGTCTGCCAGCACATATCTCCATTGTAAAGTCAGATTGTCTTCTTCAGCGTCAGTTTCCTGTCCTTTGTGCCAGCAATGATTTGTCCCTGAGAATCCTCAGGACGAGCCAAAACTGGGCTTTGATGCTGACAGCGCCTCAAACTTCTGTATAACTTTACGCACTGATCGGAAGGGAATATTCAGGCACCCGCAGTCTTTACTGGATCCATAGGGTCCTTTAAAAGCGGAGGTCTTACTGACAAAAACAGAAAGAGGAGGGGGGAGGGCACTACGCAATCTTAACCAACCCTGACCCAGACCTAGAATTGGTATCACTCCCAAGGGATGAAAGCGAGTCGGCAGAGTGACGAGGTGTTCTTGGGTCACCGGGTTGTGAAAGCTGAGCACACCTCCTCCAAAATTAAGAAAAACTCCAATGGTTTTGATCTGGGGCGGGACGCTGTTGAGCAACTCTTGTCTCCCGTCATAAACTGTAAAAAACAACAAGCCCCGTCTTTCCAGCAGCCAGCCCTGTTCGCCATTCAGAGAGCTCACACCTGAAAAAACAAAAGTGTGTATGTTGTAAGTGACTAAAGCCTTAACAGAGCTTAAAACACATTTTGCCAACATTAAGAAGTCCTGGTACATTTTTTGGGAAGATTAGGTCTTCATAAAGAGAATGCTACCAGTGTTGACAATAAACGATTTATAGTTGGGATTTTTATAGACCTAAAAAAACATTTGATACGAGTGAGCATAATATTTTATCAAGCAAAACCTGCAGAGGTAGGGTGTAAGTCTCTTACACCCTACCTCACAGTGTAATCACACTAGATACAAAGTTACCTAACATGTGCAGCTTAATAATTTTAATATACTCAGTTGAGGATCATTCACGGGATCCCCCAAGGTTCTGTCCTCAGTCATGAATTGTTTACATTACAAATTAAAAGTACATTTTATATATTTGTATATTGTTATTTTTGCTAATGACACAACACTTTTGCTCGGGGAAAAATATGGAACAGCTTTTGAATATGGTAGAAAATAATTAAGGACATTGTTAAAATATTTTTGACACTAATAATTTTTGTCTGAAAGGAAGAAAGTAGATAGTTTTGAAAATCCAAAAATGAACAACAAGTCAAAATTACTGTTGAATTTGTCAAAATTGAGAGGTAAAAAAAAAACAAATTACTTAATGTCACAAAACTATAAAATAAGAAAAAATAAAAAATCACATTTGAAAAGAAAAATCTCCAGAACGTTAGATATCCTCTGTAAAAGATATTTTAAGATATTTTTAGCATTCGTACTGCCCAATTTCAAACTACTGAGTGGATATAACAAATACAAATAAATAGTAATTATTTCTAAAAATGACGAAGAGCTATATGAGGTATTGATCGTTCACATTTCTTAAATCAACGAACCTATATTATTCAAAAAACTATATATTCTTAAATTATCTGATTTACTTGAATTTAAAACTGCTCAAATATTGTAAATACTATAAGATAATCAGCTTTGCCATCACATCAAAAAGCTGTTCGGATGTGAGTATCTAAGAATTGGGCAGGACATTTGATTCTGAACATTGAAAAAAAAACTCATAAAATTGAATACAAACGAAATGTGTATTTTTGCTAAAACCAGTAATTTGTGTAACTATAATGACACAGTCCTCCGGGCACTCCGGTTTCCTCCCACATTCCAAAAACATGCATGTCAGGTTAATTGGCCGGGCCAAATTGTTCCTAGGTGTGAATGAGCGAGCGAATTGTCTGTCCCTGTGTGCCCTGCGATTGGTTGGCAACCAGTTCAGGGTGTCCCCTGCTCACTGCCCGAAGGTAGCTGGGATGGGCTCCAGCATCACCGCGACCCTACTGAGGATAAGCGGTGCAGATAATGGATGGATGGATAGATTATGACACAGCATTGATTTGAGTAAATCTCTTGCTGTATTTAAATGGGGTTTACATATAGTAGAAGTTCTAAACATTTTCTGTATACAGTATATACATTATTCAATGTATTATTAAAGTATATGTTAATATTTAGATAAATAAACCACTATCTACAATGGATGGTTGTACAATAAATTTGTATAGGACAAATATGACAACCTGTGATAGTCACCACATCATTAACTCCATCCATCATCCATTATCCATGCCGCTTATCCATACTAGAGACACGGAGGTGGTGGACCACATACCAGCTATCTCCCTGCTATGGGCGGGGGACACCTTGAACTGGTTGCCACCCAGTCGCAGGGAACACACAGAGACAGACAACTCACTCACTCATTCCCACCTAGGGACAATTTGGACCAGCCTATTAACCTGACATGAATGTTTTTGGAATGTAGGAGGAAACTGGAGTTCCGGTAGAAAACCCCGCAGGCACAGGCAGAACATGCAAACTGCGTGGGTCTGCACGCTAACCACCCAGCTTGCGTTACACCCATCGTAAACTATCGGAAACGTTTTTGCTAATATAATTCCACTCAACCTACTGTATTTAAATGTTTACCCAACTCAACTAAATCTGTTGTGCTTTACAGGCTCACGGCTATTCTGATGGTTTCAAAGAATGACTATATGGAGAGATGAGTACACACACCAATATCATGTAATCAAAGGGACTGTTCTACCTAAGTTAACAAATACACAGGATAAGCCACCGAGTCAAGATATATGCAGAAATGCAGAGTTGTATATTTAATTGATAGTACACATAAGTATACTTTTTGTGCCGGCAATTCTTCTCAAACTGAGAGAACATGGAAAACACGTTAATAGCTGTCCCACAAAGAATGAGGCCAAGTACACAGAAATGACTCCTATAAGAAGGTCAGACAGAAACCCCCAAAACTTCTGGCCTCTATTACCACAGTTAAGTTCAGTAGTCCTGACTGTACGGTACAATATACTGTAAAAGTGTCACCTATGGTAGTGTTACAGTCAGGCTTGGGGAGTAATGTTATACATGTAATGATGTTACAAGACCAGGATCCCAAAAGAAAGGTAAGTGTATTTTGTTACAGTTGCATACAGAAATTAATTTACAGGTAAATTTTGTAAAAATAAGGATTACTTTGCAGGATTGCAATTTTTTAAAAATCATTTTATGTGACATAACAGGGGACAATATTGAAGTCCGGTGTGTGTTGGTTCTAACTCATTTTATTATTTTCCATGTTTACATTAGCTTTTTTTTAGATTTGCCATGTCTGGCCGCTCCTCTCTCTCTTTGCCGCCTCCATTCCAGACACACCATTAGGGTCTGGCATACCTCCCACCACTAGAGGGCCCCAACTGGTTTTTGAACTATGCACAAGTATGTCCAATTATCACACACCTGTGCCCAATTATCCTGAATCCTTTAAAAAGGAAAATTTTGAACACAAACTGGGTTCGGATCATTTAGAGTTTTTTTTTGTTTCCACCACCACGTTAGGTTTGTTTTCCGTTCCCTTGTTACTTTGATCCTTGCATCTTTCATTTCCAGTTTCGGTCGTTATCTCTTGTTTAAACTTTGGGAAGTTTGGTTTTTATTTCTAGTTTCTTGCGTTGACATTTTCTTAGTTGCTTCAAGGCCACATCTTTGTTTGCAACTTTCGTGCTAGTTTGTTATAAAACACAATCCCTTGTTTTGAGTACCTCTGCCTATGGTTCCTGCCTCCCTCACATGGGTCCAAAATTAATGACAATATTAGATGTTACTTATTCATGGTCACAGAAGCTCAAGAGGTAACACTGGAATCAATTTGGAATTATTTTTGTTGTCATTTTGGATTCTACTTTGTTTTTAACCTGTTTTTCATGTTTTACTATTTATATTTTAACTTGTTTTTCATGTGCAAAACTGAGCCATCAAAAAATAAGTTATTACATATACTGTCATGGTTGCCATGACACCCAGCTGGTCCCGCCCCTTGACACCGGCTGACACAGATTGACTTAATTGCGTGTGGGATTCTTAAGGGCTTGTTTTGGGACTCCCCGTTGCCATACCATTGTTTTGTTTGACTCGAGGAAGACCTGTTCATGCCCGTTTGTTCTGAGTTATTGCCTTTAAGCCTGTTTTGTGAGTATTACCTAGTTTGAGTTTTTGATTGCCTGTAGCTTGTTTTGTTTTGTCTATGGTCCCTGCATGTTGGACAACTTTTATTTTCTAAATAAAAGTGATAGATCGTAACGCAAATGAGTTGACACTTCCTGCCTCCTGGTCCGTTCCCTGACATATACTGTGCTACCCCATGAGTATATAATTAGTATTTAAAAGGAAAAATAAGAGGGTAATTGGCTGCTAACTACTGATATGGATACCTGTAACTGTTAATTAACTGATCACTTGAAAAAAAGCAATTGTACGGAGAAACACTAGAGGAGAGACTTAATCCAATGCATTCAGAGTGAGAATGATATTCTCCTTTCATCACATTTGACAGATTCAGATTCAGATTCAGATTCAGATCTACTTTATTGTCATTCTAGTACACGTGTATACAGAACGAAATGTCGATACATCTGACCCGCACAATTTCCTCGAATGTACAGATATAAGTAAAAGTTGTATTGTGTTATGGCTACGTATAGTAAATTTTACCATAGTGCCGATAGTGCAAGAGGAGTAGCTAACCAGATGTGCAAAATGGGCATTCAGGTTAACAGTCAGGTAAACAGTAACATTAACACTGTAACAATAACGCTGTAAGTACAATAGTGCAGAGAGCAAATGTGCAAGGAGTGGCAAGCTATAAAGAACTGCCAGTAGTGCAAAAAGTCAGATTAGCAGCCGTTTAGATTTAGGTTAACTATATGTTAGATTGACCATTTAACAGTCTAATGGCCAGGGGGACTAGACTACTGCGGAACCTGGTGGTCCTGCACCGCACACTGCAGTACCTCTTCCCAGAGGCTAGCAGAGTGAACAGTTCATGATGGGGGTGAGAGGGGTCCCCAATAATGTTCTTAGCATGGGATAGGCAGCGCCTCTGGCCAATGTCCTGAATGGAGGGAAGTGTAGTCCCGATTATTTTCTCTGCTGTCCTCGTTACCCTCCTCACACTACCCCAGTCGGTAGCGCTGCAGCCTCCACACCACACAGAGATACAGCTGGTCAGGATACTCTCAATGGTGCCCCTGTAGAATGTGATGAGGGCGGGTGGGGGCAGGTGGGCTCTAAAACTCTCATTTTTGTTAGTCTTAAGATTTTACAAAATACAAGTAAGCACTTGGTAAACTGTGGGAACCATCTAAAGAAGGACAATTATATCAAAGAACTCATCTACGTAATGTCGTATTAGGTTATGATAAGAAAGCTACCGACCGGTAAATGTTTTCAAGGCGTTACTCATTTCACGTGACATACAAACATAACATTTTGCATGTGGGTGGTTAGCGCGCAGCCCCACGGTGGAGTTTGCATGTTCTCCCCGCGCCTGCGTAGGTTTTCTCCCACATTCCCAAAAACATGGATGTCAGGTTAATTGGCCGGTCCAAATTGTCCCTAGGTGTGACTGAGCGAGTGAGTTGTCTCTGTGTGCCCTGCGACTGGCTGGCAACCAGTTCAAGGTGTCCCCTGCCCACTGCCCGAAGATAGCTGGGATAGGCTCCAGCACCCCGGAGACCCTACTGAGGATAAGCGGTGCAGATAATGGATGGATGGAAACAATTTTATCTACGAGTGGTCACACAGCTCCTAATGTAACATAATGCTATGGTGCTGCTTTCTTTCCACCTGACAACTTCTTGAGCATTGATGAGTTCATCAATTCTGAACTTGACAAGAACGTCGGTACGTAATTATAATAATCATTATCATTTTTGTACAAAAACAAACGAGGCTAGATTAAATGGATCAGAAAAAAGGATAAGTTAATTGATTTAATTACTATATTTCTTTTTAAGCCATTCGGACTGCTATTAAAAAGTCAGATTCAGGTAAATTTTTAACCCAAAGAAATAAGAATACAAACCTAGTTGCATAACAAGGCTTTGTGGGGACGAAATATTTAAAAATAAATAATTTTCAAGAGCAATATTTTACATATCCCAGTCTGAGAAAACCGTGATGTATTTTTAGGTGACAAAGCAAGACCCTTTAATTTAAGGCGGATTTTAAGCCTATACTGAGAACAAGGTTAAATCAAAAATTTGGGTCAAATACATATTAGAGGAGTGTTTCTCAATCTTTTTTTTTCATTAAAAAATCTTGAGGCACCAGTTTCACATTTATTTTTTATATTTTTCATCATGTTCCCTAATTTGACAATATAAAGTTTTTATTTTCATTGTAGTTATGGTAGCTCTGTGTGTAATACTGGTCATCTATTTTGTTCATAATTTTGCTTTCATTTTGGATGTTGCTATATTTTTAAGCCGTTTTTCAAGTTGTTTTTTAAAATTATTATTATTTATTTATTTTCCCCGAAAAATTACAACACAAATAGCTATTACGAGCCAGAATTATCAGTCAGTGGTACATTTTTTATACTACTTTCTTACTGCTTCTGATTTTTGTTTGGTTTTTAGTTTAAGAAAATAATAGCTACAGTAAAATCAGCAAAATGTGCAAGATTTGATTAATTTTAGTAATCTTTGCATTGTAATCTTAAACAGTTTTCACAAACAAAAATTTATAAAATACACTGTACTACCTTGAGAAAATTAGTATATAAAAAACACATCTACTGCCACTTACAGATATGGGTGAATTTTACAGTTCATTTGAAAGATACTGAACTATGGCATGATCAAATTGGCCAATTTCCTGTGGCACACTAGACAAGGTATCATGGTGTGCCCTGGCACACTGATTAATACAAGATTAAGGATAATAGAAACCCGTAATTTCCTGCTGAACGCTGTTGACTTTTCTGTTTTGCTTCTTCATTGATTTGCATTTTGAAGTATTCTGCATTGTAATTGGAATGTAGCAGTCTCCCTGCTTATTATTATCATTATTGAATGGTAGATTAGTTATTTGTAAAAATAAATAAATAAATAAATAAAAAGGTCTGTACTGTACTTTAATTTGTTAGAAAAATAATAATAATAATAACTTTCTTTGTATTGTCATTCTTTGTAACAATGTACACAGAACGAAATGTCGATACATCTGACCCGTTGTAGCGAATCGATGCAGCCGCAGCCAACAGAGGGCGCCGCCATTTTACCAATTAGGTATGACTCGGCCGAGGCGCGAACCAGCGACCTCCCAGTCTCAAGCGGGCACACTACCATCTAGGCTACTGAGCTGGGATTGAGTCGGTTCAAAAGGGTTTGTTCTTTAAGTAGTTAATTGCATAATAATGGTGAAACAAAATAAAGGTTTCTACTTTTTTAAAACGAAGGATTGCAGTGATCAATAATGAAAAAGCTCCTTACCAATTTTGTAGACAGAACTGTTGCAGACCTCCACTTCCCAATAATACTGCCCCTGTGCAATGACAACATCAGCGTAAACTTGAGGGAGGTCTGTCAAAACATCTGGATCGGGGGTCATCATAAGCTTCTTTTCGTCTTTAGGGGATACATTTAGAGAAATTGCTTCTTGGTAAGTCAAAGTGAGGGATGTATTGGAAAGACGGAGAGAAGCTGGAGCTGTCTTCGGATTCAATGCAAAACGTAAACCTGGGGGAAATGGTGATTATATAGAAGTTTTTGACACACAAGAAACATACTGTTTATCCATAATGCAGCAATATCCAAACAAGTTAATTTATAGTTGGGAATCTTGAATATGTTAATACCATAAACGGACTGTTCCATCGCCTCCTCTTGTAGATCTATGTCGCTCTCAGCTGGTGATATGGTCGAACTGCACGCAATGGAACCTGTGTTAAAAAACAAAAAACAAAAAAGATGAAAAAAAACATGTTTTCACCTTTCACACGGGTTAATAAAAACAAAGATAATAAATACAATTAAAAAAAACAGAGAAACAACAACATAATAAACATCTTTCTGCTTTTCCAAACACGGTGAGAAGCGTATTATACTTGGTACACAAATATTTTTTAAAAGCTCCTCTATGCTTAAAGGGACAGTGTGTATCATTATTATGATGATGATGATGATTATTATCTCATCTCATTAGCCTTACCGCTTATCCTCATTAGGGTCGCGGGGGGGCTGGAGCCAATCCCAGCCATCTCCGGGCAGTGGGCAGGGGACACCTTGAACTGGTTGCCAGCCAATCACAGGGCACACGGGGACAGACAACTCACTCGCTCATTCGCACCTAGGGACAATTTGTACAGGCCAATTAAACTAATATATATGTTTTTGGAATGTGTCAGGAAACCGGAGTGCCCGGAGGAAACCCACGCAAGCACGGGGAGAACATACAAACTCCGCACAGGAAGTCTGGAGCTGGATTTGAACCCACGCAGGAGGTTCCCATGACATGAACTGTGCCGCACAAGCGCTAACCACAGCGCCGCCGTGCTGCCCAAGATTATTATTATTATTATTATTGTTATTATTGTTATTATTATTATGGGTATTTTAGCGCATCAGAAAAGTGAAATATACTTCATTCATTAAAAAGTAAATATATATATTGACATAAAAAATGGGCAAAAATAGACAAAACACACAGGTTTAAAAATACTCGTAGGAAATTCGTATTTATTTTACCTAACATAACCTAGAAGGCGATGACATAATTGTCTGCCATCGTGCTGCTACGAGTGTCCGGGAAAAAAACCTGGTGAAAAGTGTGCTTTTGAGCACTCGTTTACGATTGCACGACACAACACAGCGACATTCGGAAGGTCAAATAAGATACACTGTCTCTTTAAAGCTGCTAAGTAGTAAGTCGTGAGTAATTTATGTTGCTTTATAACTTGCTGTTACGTTAATAGTTATCAATAAAGCTTTAAAACGAAATAAAATGTAAATGTTATAAATCAAACTTTCAAATTTGTATAAGACTAATAATAATTATGCCTTCATTATGGTAATTATATCTGATCTTTCGCTTTTTTTCTTATTTTACGCTGTTGCATTATTGTAGAATAAAAAGAAAGTGAATGAATAAGAATAACACAACATCTTTGAAAAAAAAAAGCATAATAATCTTTTCAATTTCTTACAATGAATATTGGTTTGATATTTTTTGGTAAAACAAATTTTACATGTGCAATATGATCTGCTATTTGCTATGGAGTATTAAAGGTAATTTTTCCTATATTTAGAGCTTTTTTTCCCCATTTGGTATCTTCTGACAAACAACACGTGGGATAGTTGAAAAACAAAACCGACAGGTGCATTAATAGCGAGTCTTTAGTGTCACGAAGCGAAAACGTAACATCTGGGGACGAACTTCTATCCATCACGATGTAACGGGAGGCTAAACGGAAAAAAGCAGTGTGACGTTTCTGTTCCTGTGGATTACGCGAATGCTAAACCCTCACAACCACCAAGGAAAAAGTTGACTCCAAAAACAGAGCCTTTCAAAACAGAGGGGAGGCTGAATAATTGTGAACTGACATTGCCGGGTAATCTGTGTGTCTTCTTTGTGGAGCTAATCTGGCCGTTTAAAGGAATTGTATGTAAAACTGCAATACAAGACAAATCATCGAAGTAAGCTGAAAAACTAGGATGCAGAGCAGAAGATACAGAAAGTTGAAGGGTTAAAGACGAACATGAGGATCCAGCATATTATTTTCACCAAAGAATAATTCCCAGAGTAAAAAACCTAAAGTGAAAAACACAAATTTTATTTATATTTCTTTCTTTTTTTCATATTTTAAATTTGTATATTTTGACAGGAGATCTTTTTGTAGAAAGCAATGTTTTTTTTAAGTTATTTATTGTTTAAGTTTGTTTATTCTGAAATAATATTCCTGACTGTTTTTAATTCATCTTTATGTTCTCTTAAAATAGTCAAGGTTTAGTGTATTCAATAAATGTTTATCCTGTTCGGCCCGGGACCAAAAGTGTGGTACGACTTTTGGCAGTGTCTGAAATAACGTCTGCCCGGACGCCATCTTTTACATCGAGCGTAAAACTTACGAAATGTCTCTGCCTGGGTGGCCGACAACTTTTTCAAGAAAGAAAAAAAAAAAAAACGAAAGATTTTTTTTTCAAATCAAACGTTTGTTTTATTCCAATTTCGAAATCTTCGTTAGGTTTAGAAATTTTGGTTCGTTTGGCAATTTGCATACTTGGCAGCCAATCGGAAGCCCTGCATCGAATAACTTTGTGCTTCCGGACTTTCCCAAGTTTTATAAGGCCGTGCATTTGCATATCATTTTGCAAAGTAGACGCACAGAGAACACAAGAAAAATGGATAAGTGGTTAGGAATCAAGCCAAAACCTCAGCCGCAGAAGAAAGATTCAAAAGAAGCTAATAACATTTATGACGCTACAAAACGTAACTGTACATTAAAAGTATCGTGGAAAAAGGAGTTCACGTGGCTGGTAGCAGACGATGCAACGCAAACATTGCATGAATGAAAATGAGTAAATACAGGTACATACTGATGGCAGATTGAAAACAGCGATGTCATATACATGCAATGAATGTTTTAAGTAGATTTATAAAAACATAATTTTAAAGTGTTGTTCTGTTAAAGCTTTTGATTATCAATCATTAATACTTTGTAACAATGTTTTTGTTTTTTTTTTGCGATTAGTTGTCTTATTGGGTTCCAAGTTGGGAAAAATGGGGCAGGCAACTTTATGGCTGGGCAGGCAACTTTTCAGAGTTTTCTGCCCCGTTGTCCTGTAACTTTTTGTCATGATTTTGAGACACTGATATACTCATCTCATCTCATCAGCCGTACCGCTTATCCTCATTAGGGTCGCGGGACTGATATACTGATGAAATATATATACATCTTGTGAAAAAAAACATGCCCAATTTTCTCACATTTAGTATGTTTAAGAGTATAGGAATACCTTTAATCGTAAATATTGATTTTGAGAAAATGATCACATTGGACTTGATGAAACAATAATCATAAATGAATCAACTCACATTGTGCTGTTTCTTCATATGCAGTTGAAACATGAGAGGACCCCTTGATTTCATAGTGGAAGAGGTTTAGCATGATATCATGCAAATATTAAAAAGGAATATTACAGCTCTTACTTGCTTTGGCCTCGGTTGCTGTGGTTCAGATACTCCCTGCCGTTTGAAACATTCAGATTGAAGAGTGGGGTATTTTGGGAGACAGGATAAAGCGCTTTCCCAAGTCCTACATGGCAGCTCCACATCATACAGACACAATGGACACAGCACGGAGCAGCCACGTGGTCTCACATCGTAGCGGGTGGGCTTACCCGACCTCTGCTGACCTTCCCATTTTAAACAGTGAATACACATGGTGTGAGAACATGGCAGGATTAGGAGCTTGTCGTTATTTCTTTTACAAGAAGGGCATTCAGAGATCTGTAATTTCTCGCTGTGATTTTTATCCCCTTCAATTTGTTTTATGGCTCTTGGACAGAAGGTCAGACCTGACATTTTGATGCTCCACAATCCTTCCGGATGGCCCTATTTCTTCTTCTCTCAACAGCAGTAGGATGAAATTTTCTGCTCACATCTGATGTTCGACATTTGAATTTATGGGTGAAAAAAAAAATCGAAGAAAAACACAATAATTCCATCGACTGTGTGAAAGTGTGACTGTCAGTATCCAATTGTGCTCTTTAGAACGCAAGGCCTCAGGCTTCGGTGTACAGCTTCCTGTTCTTTTGTGAAGAAGACTGCCGCCAAGATGCAGATGCTGTGGTGTTTGGAGATATCCTTCTGCAATTAAAAAAACAAACTTTCTTCTTCTCTAAAAGACCAAAAAGACACTGACAGCCTGCAGGATGTAAAGACAAAATCCCCACGTTGTGCTATCTGTTGTGTCCCAAATGAGTGACTGTCGCAGCTCTATTATGTGGAATGGTTTGAGAGCTGATAAAAGCAAGAAAGGGGGTGGTCATGACAGAGAAGCCCAGCCTTTGAAAAGGCACTTACGGCTTGGTGCTGCTATGGTAACAGCCTTTCCCATACAGAAGCCCAGACGCATAAGATTATGCATGAAACATCTCTTACGTGGATACAAGGATTGTCTGCATGGACTCGTCTATTTTAAAAGCAATGCACTTTTTCCAAAGTTAGGAAAACGATGCCTTACCAAAACACTAATTATTCCGCATAAACAACATCCTCTAAAAATTTGACATTATATGTGGCACACTTATTTACTTCTGTGTAATTGCTGAACTTGAAAAGGTGTTGGACATTTGTGACAATGTGAGTTGTTAGGGATTTCCTGTATCATCATTACAAACTTTTATAAGGTTACCCTGGTAAACGTAAACAGTAATCTCTCGTTTAACACAGGGAAAAAAACTGGATGACTCGATTACGTTCCAAAAACAAACCGTGATAGGCCAAATCCATGAAGTAGACACCTTTATTTTTTATACAATCGTATGATCTATTAAACACTTAAACTAAAGGACAAAGCCCTTTTACAGGCTTCATTTGTTTAACAAATAAAGATACAGTCTTAATGTTTTCTTACTCCCTTCCAAAAAATTACTACTGTACTATCAAATAACAATAAGCGGGGAGACTACAGTATTTACCAGTGGTTAGCTGCAAGGCCTTCTCTGCTGGCCTAAAAATATCTAAATCGTTTGATGTTACTAATCTTTTGTCCATGAAAACTAAAATAAGTGTTAGTGATAAATGTCTGCCAACTTCGTTTCATTTCCTTTTCTATGGTTGTGCTGCTTCCAGATGTGTGCTTTCATATTTAGGCATTCAACCAATCACATTTTAGCCGTTACTTGTTGCCAGAGTCAGAAATCTACCTACAGGTCTTCTCAATTATCCCTGCTGGCCCCGAGGCATAAAATATGTGACAATAAAGCTGTTGGTTTAGACAATCAGGTTCGAAGATGGCGAGTAAGCACCTGTTAGGAGGCTCTGAGAAACATCACCGGTTCAAAAACTATGATTGATGAGGGTGCGGTAACAGAAGTATCACAACGAAAACATAAACAACAAAAAAATCCCTGTGTCCACTGCTTCTGTTGACTGGAATTTTTCAGTCCTAAATTGAAAAAAAAAAACGAAAACCGAAAAACGACAGGACAGGCTTCACTTTAGGCATTAGCTTTGATGGTGATAAGAAAAAAACAACTAGATGTAACTAAAATACACGGAAAATCTGTCGAACTAAGTGATTCAAATCTTCTTGAGGAAAGAAAGGAGGATGGACCTTGTGCACAAATGAGATGATATTTGGAAAGTAAGTTGTGGCTATATTCTTAAATTATATTTCAATTGCATGAGGTTATTAGTAAAAGTTTTTTATATGTGTTGCAGCTGTAGCTGTATTAATTTTTTTATAACCATAAAAAACAATTTAGGGTTGGATTGATTCAACCCACTGAAGGCCTAGGTTTTAAAAGGACCAGCAGCTACTGCATTTTAGCCAATCACAATGGTACCATACTCTTGTGTTCTTAGATGATTTCTTTGAACTGTTGTCTGACATAGTAACTTTTGTAGACACAATAATTATTATCTGGGACTTAAACATTCACATGAAGTCCCTAGTCAGTTTGTTTACTGTTTAATTGATACTTTTGGCTTCAGTAAATTCTTTGATATGCCAAATCATAAAGATGGAAACACACTGGACTTGGTTCTGACTCGAGGAGTTTCAACCTCAAATGTGACGGTGTTACCGTAGACTAGCATTATCGCTGATCATCATTTAGTTGCATTTTCAGGGGCTGTTTAAATATTGTATTAAGGAAACTAAGGAATTTAAAAGCTGCAATATTTGCCCTGGTACATCTTCTGACCTTTTCAATCTTTTATCAGGGGTAATTGCGTTATTTTCTTCATTTAAAGGTTTTGTTGACTCACTTATGAATGATTTTATTGCTGCTCTGTTTGGTGTCCTGGATTCGCTGGCTCCCTTACGGCATACATCTCAACCAAAAAGATGTAGGCCTAAATTTACTATAAAAAAAATTAGATCACTTAAATAATACTGCAGGAAATTTGAACGAAAATGGCGTGCTACCAAGCTTGAGGTTTTCTGTCAGACTTGATACGCAGCTTGCTTAAGTATAAAGCAGCCCTTGCCATTGTTAGAACAGCCTATTACTTTAAGGTAATTGCTGCAAAATAACCCCAAAATCATCTTTGACTCTGTAGCATTGCTGACAAGGCAACAGATTATCTCAGATGATTCAACCCACTCAGTTTATGACTTTTTGGTATTCTTAAATGAGAAGATTCAATGCATCCGGGAATGGATTTGTGATGACCATCCAAATACGTCACATGTCAAAGATCTGGAAATTATAGGTGCGCGGGATGGTGGCTGTCTGGTGATTTTTATTTCCCGTTTTAGTGATTTGCCGCTTGATAATCTCACACCGCTGGTGAGTGCAGCCAAACCAACTACTTGCCTGTTCGACACACTTTCGGGCTCGCAGACTAAAGATCTTTTTGGGGTCTTTGGGCCTTCAGTTTTAAAACATTAAAACAACATATGGTCCTCAGGTGTTGGTCCAGTGGCTTTTAATAACCACTGTCATCAAACTTCACTTAAACGACCCAACTTTGATCCGGAAAGCCGGTTTATTTACAGACCTGTGTCAAACCTGCTTGAAAAAGTTGTGGCACAGCCGCTGAATGATTTTATGATTGAAAATAATCTTTTTGAATTTGTGCAGTCAGGATTCAGGCCTAATCACTCTACTGAGACAGCCCCGGTAAGGTAACTAACGATCTTTTCCTGGCAATTGACTCCGGTGTTTCTTCACTGTTGCTGCTGCTGGACCGGTGTGCTACCTTCAACACTGTGGACCATAACATTTTACTAGATTGGCTGGAAAAATGGATTGGTCTCTTTGGAACCGTCCTCCCACGGTTCAGGTCGTGCCTCTCAGATAGGACGCATTGTCTTAGATATGGTGAAATTACCTCAGAGCCCTTTGGTGTTACCTGTGACAATCCGCAGGGCTCAGTACTTGGTCCCCTTCTTTTTAGCATTTATATGACGTCCTTATGTGATATTTACAAGTATAATATCAATTTTTATTGCTATGCAAATAACACTCAACTGGATCCTCCAATGAAGGAATCTGCCCCATTTAATTTTGGAAATTTGGAGATCTGCCTCACTGAGATAAAGAAGATGGATGACACCTACAGAGGATAAGCAGTGCAGATAATGGATGGATGGATGCCACTTGACTTCTTGCGCCTCAACCCTGAGAAGACTGAAAGGTTAACTATTGGTCCATCTAAAGGCCGTGACTTGTTCTCAAACACTGATATGTACATGGACAAACGTAAAATTACCCATAGTTACTGTCAAAAATCTAGGTGTCACATTTGACCCTAACCTGTCCTTCCAGTTACACGTTAAGAATATTACTACAATAGCGTTTTTCCATTTTTGCAACATTGCTGTCCAAGTCTGATGTTAAAATTATCATTCAAGCGTTGGCTACCTCCTGTCTCAGTTACTGTAATATACTAATCCCTGGTCTCCCTAAGTCTATCATGAATAGCCTGCAGCTGGTACAAAATGCTGCAGCAAGGTTTTTAATCAAGACAAGCTAACGTGCATTGGCTCCCTGTCAGCTTATGGTGTGATTTTAAGGTTCTGTTGGTATTAGACAAAATTGTGCATGGACTTGCCCTTTCATATCTTTCAGATTTAACTTTCCCTTGTGTTCCTGCTCGGAGTTCGCTTGGAAAATGCTGGTCTGCTAGTGGTCCCAAGAGCCAAGAAGAGATCTGCAGGTTCGAGAGCGTTCTGCATTCAAGCACCGGTGCTGTGGAATGATCTGCCCTCAGAGAAACGATTTTCAACTTCAGTGGAATTGTTTAAATCTCGGCTAAAAACACACTAATATTTTGTAAGTTATTAATGACCAGTTTCATGTTAGTGTATTGCAATATCCATTGCAGATTGGTCATCCTGGAAATGGGATTACCTCATATGCCTGACTTTTGTGACGGTCCCTTTTAAGGATTCTTCATTTATTCATGCTTACGTTTTGAGTTTCTTCTTGCACTCATGTAGGTTTTGGATCAAGGGATGGTGTAAAAATGGTCTTTCGTCTCTACTAGGAATTGGTCTGTGCAGCCCTTTGAGACTTCTTCTGATTAAGGGCTATACAAATAAACATGACAAACTCCTCCGTGCTCATCGTAACCCTCTAACACATGTATGATTGGCTAGCTGAAAAACTTCTTCCAGTGCACATAAGCTGGCAGAATTAGGACCAAGCCACTAGCATAGTCTGCACAAAAATGAAATGCTCTGAGTATATCTGGCAGAGTTAATCCATGAGAGAAATCTCTGAAGCCAGAGGAACCAGGCAGGGGCTGATAAGAGGGCATCTGAATCTGGCACGACTGATTCAGTTTCACAGGTTTGTTTTATGTTTAGAGCCCTGAGTACTTTTAAGATTTTGTATATTGCTCAATTTTAGTGGCATTAGATTTAGCCTTTTCTGAGTATTTTTACTATTTTCTTTTTTTTTTACATTTTGACATGTGAGCTGTCACGACATATCAGTGATATGACTGGCCGGCAACCTGTCTAGGGTTTTCTTTGCCTACGACCTGCAAGCCAACTGGAATGGGCTCCGGCACTCTCTTGAGCCTTGTGAGGACATGCAGCTGGAAAATGAATTAACTTAGTGATTAGAATGCAAATTTATAAATACATGTATACTTACCGGCGGCACAGCGACTGAGTGCAGAGTTTGCATGTTCTTCCTGTGCTTGCGTGTTTTTTTTCTGGGCACTCCGGTTTCCTCCTACATTCCAAAAACATATATATTAGGTTAATTGGCCTGTACAAATTGACCCTAGGTGTGAATGATCTGTTAATGGTTTTCTGTCTCTGTGCCCTGCAACTGGCTAGCAACCAGTTCAGGGTGTCCCCTGCCCACTGCCCGAAGGTAGCTGGGATGGGCTCCGGCACCCCCGCGGCCCTACTAAGTATAATTGGTGCAGATAATTAATGGACAGATGTATATTTACCACTGTCATTTATGTTCTATTTAATGGCTGCTCTTCAACTTTTTACATGAGTGATTTATTCCCTAAATCAGGATGTCTTCGTTTTATGAGCCAAGGCAGACGGTACATTTGCTTGAAAATGTAAAAAGTTTAAAAATATGCGAAGTTCTCGGCTCCAGATTGTTTTTTCAACCTTTGAGTAGCTAACATTGTTGTAACTGATTTTTTACATTGTTTTAACCTGTTTTCAATCACTTTTATTGTTATTTTATTACTTGAGATCTTGTAAACCATAAAAGAAGGTACTGTACATGAGCAATAGCTTCTGACAGTGAAACAATGTTTTAAACTACGTTTTAAATGCTCCATTACCAAAAACAATGGCAGAAACATAAAAAGAAAAGGAATATTCTTGTTTTAATTTAAATCGTTTTAAAGGTGGGCTGTATCATTTGAGGTGTCCTTAAAAAGCTAAAGGTAGAATATTTTATCTGACAAGTATTCGTTAACAATGCACAACTGAGTTCAAAGAACCTTTATACATGTTCCCCCAAATGCACCCATTTGCTTTTATCTTACTTTTAGCATTGCTGTTCCAGGACTCGCAACACATTACAAAGCTGGAGAAGGTGAAGGGGGGGGTCAGAGAGATTTCATGCTTGTCCCAGGGTTTTTTTATTTTTTTACTGTAGCCTGAAAATGGTAAAAGTAAGAAAACCCCTGTTTTAAATACAATCCAAATGCAAACCCCCAAAAAGATGAAAAAAGAAGAATTTATAAGTACTTGAGGAATGAGCGGACTGAGGCTGCGATCATGACCTTAAGCCAGGAGATGGCGGCAAAGAGTAGCAAAGTTCCAATTTGTGGACACTACCTTTTACATATTGTGTTTAAGAAATCACTAAATTATTTATCTGCACCATCTTATCGGATAGCTGTAAAATGGCTATTTGCTGACACATTACGGATAAAGAAGAGTATTAAGTATTGAGTAAGTCTGATAATGGCAGGAAGACCTCACATATACCTGTCAAGGCACACTTTAGACAAATAACTGTAAATTTTTCGTCAATAATTTGACAATTTTTTGCGGCATATTTATAAATATCGATAAATTCTGATTCAAAATCCCATTTATTCCAACTGAAACTTTCCAAGATTTACAATTAAAACTGGAAAATTAATCCTTCTGACCACATTTAGAGACCCCAAAGTTCGAAACTACAATTTGTAATTTGCCGATCATGCAAACCTATGTGCATTTGCTTGTGATTGATTGAAGATAAATTCTTGAACTGATCTACAACGGAGAAGGCTCATAAATGCGGGGCAGCGTGCTTAGGTCTAAGGTAGGCTTTTCATCTAATCAAATGACTTGAATACTTCAAGATAGCGCTTTTGGAGAAGATTTTATATTCTATTGTAGGCATGAATATAATTCTAAGCGTGTAAGAGGAAAAATTCGAGTTTATCTGCTATGTGATCTGCTTTATCTCATAGTCACTACTATGCTACTCCTTAATTACCACTAAAAGCAAAACAGAACTGTATTGGAAAAATTGTGTTGCGCAAAATACACAAAATGATTGTGAGTGAACTTAAAAAAACTCTCAGATCGAGCGATGACTTTTATCACTGAGGGATATAAAAAACCTTCAATATTGTACATACTAATATAATACACCGGGAAATGTAATTTATTTAACATATGTTTTATTTACTTCTTTTTAAAAAGTAAAGTTGTTTATCTAAAAACGGGGTTTAGGAAAAATATAAATAAAAAGGACTTTTTGTTTTGTGTTAAAATCAGACCACGTGGTAAAACTATAATCTAATCTAGGGGTAGGGAACCTATGGCTCGGGAGCCATATATGGTTCATTTCATGAGTACGTATGGCTCTGAAATAAAATGTAACTATTGCACATCTCTCTGTGGCGTTCCAAAGGCAAGTGATTTTATCTCGATTTTGGTCCATGTAAAACCGAAGCAACTTAATGCAGAAGTTCGATAAGAAACCATTTCAACTGATAAATAAAAACGCTGGCAAACGACTTTGATTGGGTGAGCAGTACAGGTGGGCGGATCCCTGCACGCAGCGCAAGGCACTTCCTTCTCTCTCTCTCGCTCAGTGCAGTGAATATGACTATATGCTTATCGTTTGCAGTGATTTGTGACATTTTTACAAAAGAACTTTGCATGCACATGGTTTTGAAACCTTTATTAAGGACAAATTTCATGGGAAAAAATTGCCTCAACACTCTTAACTGAAGGTGGAAAACAACTTGTAAATATTTACATTGATTTGGAACACAAGATTTGGCATTATTATTATTTCATACACAGGGTTGGGTAGGGTTACTTTAACTGGATTTCTTTCAATTACCTTTGGATTACTCCAATACCAAATACGCTACTAAAAGACAAAATAAACTAAATATGAATAAAATTATGACTCACAACACGTGGTAAGCTTTCTCTCCTGGCTTTGATCTCCGGCAAAACTAACATAAAATGCGACAGAAACAAAATGAAAATAAATCCAAACAGCTTGCCAACATCATTTTTGCCTTTCCATGTATTGCGTTACTCCCCAAGCCTGCACAAAATTTAGTAATTTTATTCATATTTAGTTTCTTTTGTCTTTTATTAACATATTTGGTATTGGAGTAATCCAAAAGTAATTGAAAGCAATCCAGTTAAAGTAACCCTACCCAACCCTGTTCATACATTTGATTAAATCATCAAATGACACACAGTGAAATAAAATGTGCTGAAGAATTAGCTTTTGTCTAGAGAGCCTGTTTGGCGTTTTTCTTTTCCATTTTGTCTGAAAATATATGATGTGGGTCTCTCATTTGCTTTTGAAAATATTTTTTGCTTTTATGGCTCTTTCGGTCAAAAAACCCCTGATCTAATCAATAGCAGATCGATTTTAATTTGAATACTGAAGCCGGAAGTACAGTTCAACTATGGAACTTGATGTTTGTGCATCACATGATACCCAGCAAGTGGATAAATTCTCAACCATGGAATCCCGCTGAGGACTTTTACGGACTTTTAAAACTCTTTGAAACTTTTATTGCCAAACATTAGATTTTTTTAGATTTTTTTAAACTACTTTACTCTGCACGCATCAAACACTGTTGCTATGTTGTTAGCCATGAACCGTTTTCCCGATTTGCCAGCCAGGACATGTCATTGATCAACTTCTGCGATGTAAAGTTTATAGATTTGCTGTCCGTCAAAACAGACAGTTTAATACACACAAAGGTGGAAAAACAGAAGTGAGAAGAGTTTAATTTGAAAATGACAGAAAGGACTCCTCTCCTCCACTACCGCCTCTCCACCAGCGTCAATGAGTCCGAGCTTAGGGCACCTCCGACCGGCCAGGTGGCGGAGGAGCACCCGGTCACTCCCCGGCACCGGTTCTCCCACGGGAGTCAACCAAAGAAACTGTCCACTTTTTTCGGAGTGGTCATTCCAACCTTGCTGTCTATGTTCAGCGTGGTTGTGTTCCTCAGGATCGGTGAGTATTGATAGAAAGTTCAACGATAACGGTGTTTATTAAATACGGAACAAATGTGCATGCTGAATGATGCAGTTGTAGAAAGGATGTTTTCCTTTGACTATTGTACTAACTTATAAAGGCAATATAATATCATTATTGCTCAATTGATTAACTTTAATGTTTTCTGACAGGTAACTGTAATACAAATAGTTTACAAAGGTGTTGACAGATTATGTAGTAAACGAATGGAAACTTACTTTACACCTGTACTTCCTGTCACCAACTGAGTTGTTTCATTGTTCGTGTCTGGTGAGGCACAGTTAGATTTGCAAATAAATGAATCCACATCTTATTCACATACATGTCAACCTCAGCCAATTCCTCCCCTTATAAATGATTGCAATTCCATCTATCAAGTGATAATGAACCTTTAAAACACAACGTGGAAACTATTTTCTCACAGCAAAATAACCTATGTTGATTAGAGGTAAAGAATTTGTGTAAACTACACCCAAAAAAATGAATCCTTGATCGAGGATATAATTTGCTAGTGCACGGCCACAATATTACAATCTGCAATAAGGTTGACTTCTGCTAACCGTGACCAAGATGATCTGAGGCAAAATGGGCAAGGCAAGATTGATCTATTAAAAAACAAGTTTTTAATGTTTTAATTATCCCATACAAAAGTTGTGACAAGGCATCAACAATTTGAACTGATTTAAAAACGTATACGAGATGGCAAAAACATATATGTTGCCAGGTATTCATAATTTGATTGGCAGAGCAAGAGAGCAATATATAAACCAAAGTCTACAAAATATCCTGTCTAATTGCAAAACAGTGCTGGTGCAGGGTAGGTATAGGTGGCGGCATGATTCTGGTCTCGCGGAAGCTTGCAGAAGTCCTTGATTAGCCGAGAATGGAAGCTTCCAAAGCGCAAACACTGATCTGCTTCATTGGACAAGGGGCTGGTGCTCAGAACATCAACCAAAGGAAGAGACCACCGCTTTTAACACCAGGATGTGTCTGGAACTTAAGAGTGAAATCTTGATTGGCACCTCAAGTTGTCACCAGAGATAACCTTCACCTCTCTGAGGCCAGACATCATCATTTGGTTCTTTACAGGCAAGACAGCGATCCTTGCACAGTTAACCGTTCCTTGGGAGAGAGAAGTATAGGCTGTTATGAAAGAAAGAGTGACAAATACACAGAGCTGGTAGCCGAATGTAAAAAAAGCCTGTTGGGCAACGTCTATCTACCCTGTGGTGATTGGCCCCAAGGGATTTGTTGGAGCTTCCATCCAATAATTCCCCGTGTTCGAGGGCAATCAGGGACCTGGCAGAAGAGGTGGAAATAGCTAGCTTTTGGCTATGGCTTAGAAGATCAGGACAGGTCGTGGGGGAAAGAGAGGTTCTAGGGGTAGCAGCAGGGGTTACAGGGAGACGTCCCCGCTGTGGTTCCACCACCATGGGTTTCTTCTGGTGTAAATCGACCAAAACATCAATGAAGGAAGGCTCCCAGCTGAAGAACCTACAGTTACCCCTCCCATTTGGCACCGACGGCGGTGCGTCGGGCAAAGATGTCAGGCAGGTAGTTAAAACCTGTGCTCTCATCTAGCATAAAAATAAATCTGTGATTATAAAATAAAAGTTCATGCAATGAAAAAAAAATAACTGAATTGCTTGACTTGCTGTTAGCTTACTAATACCATCACCGATGTCTTTGTTTGGGGCTGTGCGCCAAATCACAATGATTGTTCAACTATTGTTCTCTACCAAGAGGCAAGAGATTTGCCTGCCTCACTATGCATCTTCAGATGCTTAGCACAGTAATACGCCATGTACTAATTGTATTAATAATATGATGGGAGAGTTATGTGATTTGGGGATATACAGTATCGCACGTCACCGTTGTGCTTCACCTGGATTAATATCTGGAATTAGTAAAGATCAACCTACAAAACACGTAAACAATTTTAAAATGTGTCCTTAAAACTTGATTTCATTTTTAGAACTTTTAATTTGAATTCCAGCAGAATTCTTTCATATCATAACCATCGGGTTACTTGTACCCAAATTGATCCAAACCGTCACGTAAAAGTGACTTGAGGATGATTGTCCGCATCTAATTGACCATTAACTTGCAACCGCTCTAGGGTGCACTCAGCATTTGGACCCAGTAGGCTTTACTAGTGATCCAAATGAAAACAAGCAATATGAAAATCGGCCCATAAATATTTGTATTTTTTTTATTGTCATTTTTTTACAATTTTCTATTATGTTGCCTCAAACATCAAATCACAAAATGAACAACTCACTTGTAAACAAAAACGTTTTGATGGGTTTAGGTCAAAGGCTTATGAGACCCTTCCCAAAACTAACTTTGAATGCCTTTTTTAGCAATTATTTAAGACATTAGACTTTGAAATTTGACCAAATAACAATTTTTTATCAATAAAATTCTACCCATGCATTAGCATCAACAAGTTTGTTAAACAGTGTCAAGATGTTAAGTGGTAAATCTATGCTCTAAAAAGCATTCTGCTCTTTTCCGCTTTCAAATTATCCTTCAACCCAATAAAGATATAAAGGTTGTAAAAAGGAACGACACAATTAAATACATATTTTGTCTATATAGCGGTATGTTATAGCCACATACCCTATGTAGTGAGTAAAGCAAAAACTAATTCAAGTGTGAGGGAAGAAATAATAAAATGATAAGCAGTTCAAAGTTCAAAGGTTTCTCATCCTTGCTTTAAAAGCATACAAATAGCAAAGATAACCATGAAGCCCTCGGACAGAGCTGGACATTCATGTTGCCTCTTGGCTTTCATTGAATCTCTTGACAGTCCATGAAAGTGTTGATGAACTGTGTCAAGTCTGTTAGTTCTACTAGTGTGTTATTTTCTCCCCTCCACCCGAAGTCTCGTGAGACGTCAGCTGCTGTAGAGTGCATACACATGCCTGCATACGCACACACAGTGACGTCTGTGTTCGACTTAGGACTATTCACTCACTAAAATGCTCATGACCTCGAAGAATTAACAATGGCTCTATTGTTGATTGAAAGTTCTAAATTTGTATCTGTTCAGTGATGTGGATCTTTCTACTGCCGGGGTATCCAAACCTTTGCAAGCTGAGAGATACTTTTTGTTACTAACTAGCGCAAAGGGCACATAGTTTAAAAATGCATTTCTAAAATAACATATTGTTACTATGTCATTAACGGCTAATTACTGGAAGTAGAGTTAGATGGATTCAACCACTAAAAATAATTTTACTAGCAAATCACAATGCAGCACTGGGGAGCTACTCCCAGAAAAGAACTAAGGGAACTCAGCTGACCTGAGGGGCTCCCTGGTGCCCATGGGCACAACGTTGGAGACCCCTGATCTGCTTTGTATCTACAATGTGTATGTCGCAATGATGATGGTGATCTATAGCTACATTTGATATAACCGCCAACAGAAAAAAATACTCCAAGATTAGTGGTATTTTCATACCTAAACTACACGTCTGTGGGACTTTTGTATGATCAATATTGTGAAATATTTCTTCTAAATTTTACAATACTTTTCAACAGAATCCATGCGTTTTGACTTCATGTAACATTGTGGGACTACCAGAAGAAATAATTCAGATGGGGGAATGGTGTGGTTGTGGCCTGTGCAGTCCTTTGAGACATTTTGTGAATAAGAGCTATACAAATACATGTGACTTGACTACATGTTACCATTAGATTTCATTATGTGTTATTTTGGGTTAGGGTTAGGGTTATTTTGGTACCTTTTTCTCTGGTCATCTACAGGTTATTTTATCATAAAGCCACACAATCTTTCATAGCTTGCCTCAATGTAATATCTCCTTTTTCCAGTTGAATAACAAAGATAAACTTGCACAACCTAAATAAATAGAAAGATGTAAAACCAGCCACGCATTTCAAAAACCCTGAAGGAAGAAGGCATTTTTCTTACTCCCCGTGTTCGTTTATTGTGACACAGGTGAAACAAGCGCTGGAGCTGAAATGAGCAGGTTTTCCGAAATTTTATTGTAACAGAATATTCCGTATACAAACGAGCTACAAGAAAATAACTTACATGATTCAGGAGTGTGAGGTCAAAATGGCTGACAATTAATTTTGTCCTGGGAAGGTGGGCCATGACGAAGAGGTAGTGGATAAATCCCTACGTTACGGCCCTTTGCCTAAGGGGCTCGCAAGTACTAACAAAACTGAAGGCCTTCTCCTAACTGCAAACAAAAACATCACTTTAAAAACACCACTTGAAACAATATAGAGACTAAATAACAACTGAACAAATTGCTATTGCAAAGTCAAGGTTTTATATTAAGAGTTTAATTTTTACGCACAGATACATAAAACAATGGAGTGTATTAGTTACAAGTGAAGGAGTTTTATATGACTAAAATAATAAAAAGCTTATAAATAAAGAAATTATACAGTTATGACACATTTTGATATTCTAACAAAGCATTAGTTCGATCATGAAACCAGTACAATTGTGTGCAGTCCAGGACGATAGAATTGCTTTAAGATCATTCAAAAATAACCCTTTTAGTGATATTTTTCCTTAACTTGGAGGAAAACTAATAATATTTGGTAAGTTTTGTTTTGGGATCAGAGAAGGGTAAGCATTATAAGTAAATTCTGTTTCTGTGCACTAATTAAGGATGCTTGATTCCACTTTTATCACATGAATACCAGGACCACCACTTAACTCCACACCATTTGGTAAATCTTGAGTTTGGTAATTTCAATACATTATATTTACCCCCCACAATGGAAATTGTATTAAAATTAAGACATTTGTACAGTTTCTCAGTATGAAGCAGTGTTCTAAGTTACTTTGAAGTAAAGGCTATTTAGTATTAGGCTGATGTTGCGAGAAATAATAACGGTATCCATACTTACCCTAAGCAACGAATGGCAAAACCAGGTAATAACATGTATTGATGATAAAAACAATGTTCAGGGATAAGAATTTTCCGCGTATCCGCGGATTTCCGCTGTTTTTGAACCCCAAAGGTCATTCCCGTAAATCGTCTAAATTCGATGAGAAAATATTTTGGGGGGGTGAGGTATGATACGTGACTGTTTCATCACCCCAAGTTAGCAGTTAGAGATCGCGAGAACAATCGGCAAAAAGAAGCGCAGCGCATTACATCTATAACACACGACGTGGTTTAGCTAACAAATAGATCGACTCCTACCATTGGTCGATAGGTTCGCTGATAACCAATCAGCGGAGCTTTTGTTCATAGCATTGGCTTTCTCAAACATGGCGCTCCTTCCGGTCTTTTCAAACGGTGAAATGAGTGTTTGAAAAAGTAAATATGAAAATACTAAGAAAAGAAGATGAGGCTTTTGTCTCCGAGATTGATAAAGGAATCAAGAATAAATTTAAGTGGTAATGGCTGGAGAAGACTGTCACAGTAAACGTTAAAATCGGCGCAAAGATCGAGGAAGTTACAGAAACTTTGAGCCAGTTCATCGCAAAGTGTGATGTTCCAGGGAAAGCAAAGTGTCTATACTGTGTCGATCTGATCAATTATGGTACGCGAGGTTGTGTGGCACTGATCGATCATGCTAAAATGAACAAGCACAAAGCAAAAATAGCTTGCCGGCGATCAAATTATGCACTCGGATCCGCATTTAAAATCGGTAGTGAAACTAACAGTAACACCACCGGTTCAACATTATTGGCCGTTCCAAATCCTTCTTCTTCAAATACTAGCAGCAGTCAACCACTGGTTCCCCTGTGTGACAGAAAATCCCAATCTGAGGTATTTATAAATCTATTTATTTATGAAATGATTTTATCTTTTGTGTTTATACAATATTTAGAACAGGATAAACAAAATTTATGACATGTATTTTCTTTAAGCATGTTCAGTTTGTGCATTCTATTTTCAAATTAATGATGAATGGTTATTAATGTATATATTTTCATATATATTGTTGATTAGTAGCTAAATACAAGGTCCATCTTCATCATCAAAACACAACAACAATGGTGATGGTTGTAACATTGTAATCCCCCAATTGTTTTAAACATCTTAAAACTGAAAAAAATACATGGTTTCTGTTTTGTTGGATTTAATTCATTCTAGTGCAATTTTCACATAGATAAATGCTGTTGGCTTCGCCCCCCTGAGCCCCTGGACCCTGGCTATTTCAGCTGAAAATGAAAATCTCCATTCTGATCCCTGAATGTTGAACCCCCTTTATATATGCCAGACTAATTTACCATCAGTTAAAACATAATAATCCCTCATTGCCCATCTGTGATTTTTTTTTTCTCTGCAGGTTTCTTAGTCGGCCAGTCCGGGCTGTACCAAGGGATCACCATGTTTATTGTGGCCTACTTCATCATCAGCATGACTGTTCTCTCAGTATGTGCAATTTCCACCAATGGAGCCCTAGATGCTGGAGGGGCTTACTGTATCCTCTTGCACATATCCACTGTGTGAACTAAACATTTTCTGTCAAATGAATTACACATTTAATTATATGAAACCTATATGCAGTAAGTTTAATAGCTCTAAACAGCTCCCCTGTATTTTCCAAACACTTAAGGGGGGCACAGGGAACACCTTAATCAGCGTTTGATTAGTTTAAAATTCAATTTTGTCTTTATCACTGCCGATGAGCTGCACATTCCAAATTGATTTGAAATTGCCTCCCTTAATATTCTTCAGACATGATCAGCCGAGCATTGGGCCCAGAATTTGGCGGCAGCATCGGGATTATGTTCTTCTTGGCCAATGTGTGTGCTTGTGCGCTTTATGTGCTCGGTTTAGTTGAAGCTATTGTTGCCACTTTTGGGGTGCCGGAGGGTAAGTTTAAATTCCACTGCATAGATAACTTCTTTCAATTTGAAAATGTTGTCTTTTTGGTTTTTGGTGTTATAAAGAATTTACAATATTTTCCGGACTGCAAAGCGCACTAAAGAAATATAAGGCAAATTGGCCAGAAATTTGTACTTGCGCTTCATGATCTTGTGCGCATTGTGTGCGGACGAAAATGAAATACAAATGAAAATGCATACATTACCATTTATGTGCAATTAATGAACTGTCGAAAAATTCGCTGATCACAATTGCATAACAATGGTGGCAAGCGGGATCGATCCCGAATAGCATCAGTGATATTGCCAAATCTTAACCACATACCTACTAGGTACATATGGTCTTATCTCATTATCACACTATTTTTAGTCACAGATATGAATGTTCAAGAATGGAGGGAAAAAAAGTAATTCAAAATCAGTATATAATTCTGTTTCACTGTTTCGAAGCTCAAACCAAGCATTGTAATTGACAAACGCTAAATACGTGGCCTTGAATATATCATTTATTGACAAAGTAAACTGTGAAACAATATCAACATAAAATGTACATTATGATTATTTAATGTCATTCAAAGTAACATGCATCATCAGATACACTGAAGAATTGTTTCCCTCGCTGGTAGTTTTTCATTTATTTATATCTTGCAGGACAACTTTCTGTTTTCTCCAGTCTCTAACATGGTACCATGACTAAAGATGATGATGGGATAAAACCTAATGCCTTTTTGTTTGTCATTTGTATCCCTAGTGGTCTTGTTGATAAGACTCGGTGCACTCCCTGCTGTGAGCCGACCGTAAGCGTCTAGAAGTGTCGACATGATTTGATTTTTGCAATCCGGAGATGGAATAAGAGCTTGCTCTGTCCACTCCACGCATCTGCCCGGTATTGCAGTACTTCCGGGAGCGGTGCATTCGCAATGATCGCAGCAAGGCTTTAAGGCTAGGACCTTAGCTTGGCCTTTTCGCTGAGTGTAAGAGTCCCGGCTCCTAGGCTTTGTAGCGTATTATGAACTGACCGACAACGGATAATGAATAATGAATAAAGAAGATAAAAAATAACCCTTAAAAATCCCCCCCTGCTGTGATCCAGATTAGATCCCTGCTGCACCCAATGTTATGCAACTGTGATCAGCAATTCATTCCAAATGATCAATTAATGCACAAATACAGTACTCAATTATTTTTGTGAAGCCATACTTTCTGTAGTTTTAATTCTGTGTGCCTTATAAGTGCGCCTTATAATGCGTAAAACATGGTAGTTTTGCTCTTGAACATCCAATTTAACACAACCTTGCAACCCTATTTTTTTGTATTTGTTCCATTGATTCATTATGTCTAGTATGTTCTTTTCTTACCTTTTCCTTTCACCTGTGATTCTCCCCTAGATGGAGTCGTCGCCACATCTTCCTATCAGATTCTGCCATCAGGCTACTGGTGGTCTCTGCTATACGCCACTGCAATCGCCTTACTATGTTTGCTTGTGTGCATGGTCGGTGCTCACATTTACGCCAAGGCAACCTTCCTGATTTTCATCGTGGTCATGTTTGTACTGGGCACGATCTTCATCAGCTTTTTCGCTGTGCGTCCTCACACCATCCTTTTGCCTACTTCTGCTGAATCTGACCGTATGGCAAATGGAACTGGCCCCACAACGGCAAACTTTACTGGTTTCAAGTTGGAGACCCTTGTTGGGAACCTTTGGGGTAAGGCACACCACACAGATTTACACACATTTCATGTTGCCATGCCAAATTTTATGGAGTACTGGTTTTAATTGAAAAAAACCCCATAAATAATGATCAATGAGTTAACAATTATAATAGTGTGATTTATTACAATTAGTTCTTGCAAGGGCAGCACGGCGGCGCAGTGTTTAGCGCATGTGCGGCACAGTTCTAAGGTCACGAGATCAAACCTCCTGTGTGGAGTTTGCGTGTTCTCCCCATGCTTGTGTGGGTTTCCTCCGGGCACTCCGGTTTCCTCCCACATTCCAAAAACATGCATGTCAGGTTAATTGGCCGATCCAAATTGTCCCTAGGTGTGAATGAGCGAGCGAATTGTCTGTCTCTGTGTGCCCCGCGACTGGCTGGCAACGAGTTCAGGGTGTCCCCTGCCCACTGCCTGAAGAAGGCTGGGATGGGCTCCAGCACCCCCGCGACCCAACTGAGGATCAGGGGTGCAGATAATGGATGGATGGAAGTTCTTGCAAATTTAAAATGACGTGATATCTTTATTTTGCACATGGAATTATTTTCTTTTTCCGAGCCATTTAGGCCGGTGGTCAAAAAACTTCAAATCACCAATAATATATGAATATACCTGATTAATGTCGTTGAGTATGTGCAAGGCATAAACGACTTAGTGCAGTTTTTTTAAATACAAACCAGGCCCTACTACTCAACATCTACTGTTTTATTCAACAAAATCATAAGATTTGATCACATTGTGTCTTAAAAGACCAACAACATTTCAAGGGATCGAAAAAAAAGAAAGCAGGAGTGCTTGAGAAAAGTTAAACTTTTTGTCACATAGTGGATTATATAAAAATAAAACAAGTAGCTTTCTCATTTTTCAACTCTAATGCATTTATACGTTGTATTGTAATTCAAAGGGATATCTAAGTAGCAAAACATTGTATAGATCAAACCTTAATAAGTGGAACAATGTCAGCTGTGAATGTTGTATGTCACCAGCATTTGAAAGATGTCACTGGCTGTAACAAAGTTAAAACAGTTTATGCATGTTATATTTGTTTTTTCAAAATGTTCTTTAGCTCTTTTAAAACAAATTGGAGCCCTCTTGTGAGATATATTTATTCTTTTTTTTTTAATCTTGAGTTGTTGCCGATGGTATTAATACCAGACTTAATTTTCATACACAATATTACCCGGCAAAAAAGAATGCCTTGTAAAATATTACATAAAGGTACAAAGTCGTATTTGACCACTAGATGTACTGTATTGTCTAATGCGAACAAAAACCAGGGCCGAATGAACACAGCGTAGCAGCAAGAAGATAGACAAACATTGCGGCGACTACTAGTTTTGGAATCTTCCTTGTTAAAAAAATGCAGATTTCTTGACCCAAGAATATTTCTGAAAATTAACATTGGTGTGATAGTTCATGTATTTTGCCGATCATTCAGATCAGTGATTTTCTATTATTAAGGATGTCTTTTTTATACAACTAGGAGGCATTAAATATTGCACACTGTTCCTTTTAAGCATCTTAAACCATTTCGAAATTTTCTCAATTCTATTTTCACTCCTTGCAAGTAGCGATAGTTTAAAAATAGGGCCTGGCATTAGTTTTAACACAACTGTTTTTAAACCATCCATCCATCCATCCATTGTCTTCCGCTTATCCGAGGTCGGGTCGCGGGGGCAGCAGCGTTAAAAGGGAAGCCCAGACGTCCCTATCCCCAGCCACCTCCTCCAGCTCATCCGACGGGACCCCGAGGCATTCCCAAGCCAGCCGAGAGACATAGTCTCCCCAACGTGTCCTGGGCCGCCGAGCGAGGCGTCCAGGAGGCATCCTTTTTAGATGCCCGAGCCACCTCAACTGGCTCCTCTCAACGCGGAGGAGCAGTGGCTCTACACCGAGTCCCTCCCGGATGACTGAGCTTCTCACCTTATCTCTAAGGGAGAACCCAGCCACCCTGCGGAGGAAACTCATTTCGGCCACTTGTATCCGGGATCGAGTTCTTTCGGTCATGACCCAAAGTTCATGACCATAGGTGAGGGTAGGAACGTAGATCGACCGGTAGATCGAGAGCTTTGCCTTTCGGCTCAGCTCCCTCTTCATCACGACAGACCGGTACAGGGTCCGAATGACGGCAGACGCTGCACCGACCCGTCTGTCGATCTCCCGTTTTTAAACATTTTTTTTAATTGAAAAAACCATTCACACAAAATATCTTTCAGTGTGAGATTTTTATTGCTGCGGCGAATTAGAAACAGCTGAACAATATCCCAGAACGAATTGATATTTTACAGAGGTTTAAATCGGCAAAGAAAATCCCATTTCATACCTTTTATCGCTTGTAACACATCCAATTTTGAGTGTGTTCATGTATATTTGAGTACCTCTGCCTGTATTTTGAGTGTTTTAATTTTGTTGGATTATGTCCAATTTCAGAACATCAATGTCAATTGCTTTAAGATTATGTCAGTCCTGCATATCAAACCACCAATGGTTATTCTGGATATTGTGATTTCATAGGATTTTATTAGGTTCCTTTTGACTTCACAACTGTCAATTTTACTTCATGCGGTCTTGTCAATGCAAATCAGTGACCTTGCTGATTAAAGCTTTCGGAACCTCTTCAATAACTTCCGTCGTCTCTTTGTGCAGCTGACTACACGGTGGATTACACTACAGGAAACCTAATGACCTTTGCAACTGTTTTCGCTGTGATGTTTAATGGTTGCACCGGCATTATGGCAGGCTCTAATATGTCAGGTATTTAATCTGCATGTGCACAAGTTTTTTTTTCATCGCTAAGCTTGCCATCCGTACAAACACAGATGACTAAGGAACATACTTGACCCATTTCTTAGGTGACCTTAAGAATCCAAGCTACTCCATTCCACGTGGTACTATTACGGCTGTTATCTTCACTTTTATCATCTACAACCTGCTCAGTGTCCTTGTGGCCTGCTCCTGTGACCGGTCAGTAACTAGCACTTTGTTCCAAACAATTTTAAAAAGTTGGTCAAAATTAAGGATTTATAAATCAAAGGTGTCGTTCGAGGTTCCCTTACGAAGTTGAAAGTTAAATATTTTCTCTATTATGTGTCAACTAAGCTCAACTGAGTTCAAATAGCCCTTTTGTTTTGTTTTCTACTGTGCCTATCTGACTTATCTTACTTTTAGCAGAGCTGTTCAGGGCGGAACTCATTAGGTTTGGGGAATTGGGGTAGAGGGTAGTGACATCATGCTCACCTTAGCTTTTTAAATTGTACTTGTCAGTGTAGTATGAAAATGGCGAAAGCAAGAAAATCTTGCTTTAAATAGAGTTCAAACGGCAACCCTAACCCCAAGACAGGTGAAAAAGGAAGAGTTTATCCGAGTGCGTATAATAAATGCACATACTTTTACTTGCATCATGAATGAGCTGACTGAGGCTCTAATGATGACACAAGCCAGGAGATGGCACCATAGAGTTCCACATACCATACAGCTTTTTTTTAAAATGAATGTGTTTTTGCATTGAAATATTTTGGTTTTTCTAAAGGAATTTTTGAATAACTATGAATATCTGCCCTGAAAAATTTGCTTTTATTCGAATAAACTTCTCATTCGTTTGTCACGCATATCAAATATGCTGCATTCTATGCTTTACTAAACCTGCTGTAATTTCATTTCTGACCTAAATTTCAGTTTTTTAACTCAATTTTGACTAAAGTCAAAACAGGGCAGTGCTAAAGATACAGTGGGACCTCGCTACTTCGCGGTTTCACGTTCGCGGGTTCAGAGCTTCGTGTTTTTTTTTTTTAAGCATTTTTGAAGGGGCGTCGCTACTTCACTGATTTTCACTTTTCGCGGGTGGTTTTGGTCCCCATTAACCGGGTCTAAAAAATAATAATAATAAAATTAAAAAAAAAAATATATATATATATATATATATATATATATATATATATATATATTTATTTTTCTTAAGCATTTTTAAAGGGACGTCGCTACTTCGTGGATTTTCACTTTTTGCAGGTGGTTTTGGTCCCCATTAACCGCGATAACCGAGGGATTACTGTATGCTGTTAAATACACTTGTGTAAATCTGGATAAAACGAGGTATTACCTCAGTAGTAGTATTAAAATGATTGTTGAGAAGACCAAAACAATAAGCCTCATATTTTAAATCTTAATTTGACATCTTAAAAGAATAAGTAATGATCTTTTAAAAATGTTTCTTGGACTGCACACATTGTTTTGAATGTATTTTGAATGTTTTCACTGTGTTATTAGACTTCTTTACGTTTGCTTTTATACAGTACTTTTATTTGTTGTGCTGCATGTCCATCCAACTATTCATCCATCCAACAATCCATCTGACCACTTCAAAACTTTTTGTTGAGTTTTTTTCTTCCACTCACTTTATCTACCTTTTCTTCCCCACCTAGTTTCTCTTTCACATGTCTATCGCTGAGTGCCAGAGTTCATCATTGATTAGCTTTAGAGCAAGTGTTTCTGAGGTGCTAAATTGACATGACAAGGCTATTAAACAGCAACAAGATCAATGCGGCAATCATTTACTCTGCCACACAACACCAGTATCAGCTTGGATGTTGCACACTCATTTAATTGAAAGAAACTTTCCTAACAGGCCCGCGGGACCTTCTATAAAACTTGTTTCAGTATTAAAGTTTTCATTCTGTTTTAAATGAGAAGACACTCTCCATGTACATATATAAATATATATATATATATATATATATATATATATATATATATATATATATATATTTAATGGACATAATAGATGAACGAATATGATTTGAACAGAGACCACATTGCCTCTTAGCTATCTTCACAGGGTGGGTGCAACGAACACTACGTCAGTCACATGACATGATTCCATGTGCAATGGTTCCTGGTATTTGGGTGTGTCACCAACACGAGTGCAAAAGTAAATCCTGCCATTATGGAAATTGCTAACAATGACTACATAGTGTCAGACCTTTTAAAATGAAATACCAATTACCCTGATTTCTAGTCAAAAAAACAATTCATCCATAATGAGACATTCTGAACAGGAAACTTCTTACAATGAACATCAGGTTATTACTTAGAAATTGCTACTGAACGTTGAAACCTTGAACAAACCACAATGACAAAATCAATATTTCATGCTTTTAATTATTTTTTATTTTAAGCACGAAACAAGATGAATCTTCCTCATTTTACAAAATTCCGAACATGTTTAAGATAGCAATAAAAAGTGTGTGGTACTGTTATTTTTCTAGATACCTACTTTTTCAGGTAATATTCTGCTTATTTTTTTGTTTGTGTTGTTGTTGTTTAAATCTGGGATATCCAGACCCTTTCCTTTGAGGACCATGTAGTAAAATATTAAAAGGATGCAAGTGTATCTTATATTTTTATTTTTTCTGTTTACTCTGTTTGAAGTTGATGGTAAACCAAAAGTAGATTTAAAAAAAGGGGTAAGAATAGCTTTGTATGTGTGTCTGTGGCTGTCAAAGACCTATTCACACACTAGAAAGCATCTTCCCTGAAACTAAATGAAACCAGAATACATCCTTAACTTGAGAATCAAAACAAGAAAATCTGTTAAAAGCAGCCTTTTTTTTATTTAAATGTAAATATTTTTGGATCATTCATGTTGTATGTCAAATTTGAAAAGAAAAATTATCTAACATTGGAAGGAAATTGTTTTCCTGTAAAAAAGATTTATTAAGAGAAAAACGGTTTTATTGTGAATAATTAATTTGCATTTTATATCATGTGTAAAAAATTTCTTTCAGTTGCAAAAATTAATTAGTTTGATGCTGTGGGATGATTAAAAAAATGATTTGCGTACCTTATCAGTAATGATGGCTACTTTTGATTTCATAATTTTCTTCTCCAGTTTAGAAATGTAACAACTTGATGATAAATACGGCAATCAATTTGGTCGCACATAGAATCCAATATTTTCAATAATGCGTCATTATAATGAAAGCAAAACTGGTTGAGACAATGAATGAAGAGTCTGTTGACTCTGAAAGCATTCTTTTGCTTAAACAAACACACAAATGGTCTATTGTAAGGCTTAACTTGTTTGGTGATATTAGAGCAGGATTATGCTGTTAATTGGCTACAAAACACATGTGAATATGCAGTGTCTGAAACACGTGACGAAAAGTTAGTAGACATCAGGGCAGAGAACTCTGAAAAGTGAGGCAGGTCTCAAAATTTCCCAAATTAAATGGGGCAGATTCCTCCATTGGAAGATACAGTTAAGTGTCATCAGCATAGCAATGACAATTGATTTTAATAATGTGTATGCATGTGTGTAAAGTTTTACGTTGGGAGGAATAGGCTCCCCACTTAATGTTTGCAATAGTATTTTTAAGCAGGGGTCAAAAAGAATCAGATTTTAAGCAAATTTCCACCAGGAAATGATTTTCCTCTCAAATTAAAAACCGTAAGGTTTAGATTGTATTCTCTTTTTAGATTCTTTTTTTTCCTTTCATAAAGTGGTGCAGGAAACAGACCAATGGATGCATACTTTAACTTGTCTCGTCCTTGGTAACTTGGAGTAGTTTATTGGATCTGGCTTTAAGTGAATTGATAACAAACATAAAACCCCGAGAAGTATTATACATTCCCAGAAGCGCAATTGAAGGGAGGAAATGTCCTCATTCTCGCTACTGTTTTTCCTCATGTGCTGCAGGGAAGTTTTTCTTTTACCACATCTTCTTCTAGGAAACTGCATTTTTCTGCGATTTATTAAAGATAGATAGCATGTATTTGATAGTTTGACACGTGAATTCAATGGCACCTCACGCACACAGTGATCTGTTGTGCACAGTGATAACGAAATGTCATGAGATCGTTTTTGACACATTACCCAGAAGAATACTTTCATTGACTGAATTCTTTTGGTTGACACTCTAGCCGCAAAATTGAAGCCATTTTGCAGTGGTTCGGAAACCTTTTTCATTGTATATAGCATCCCAAAAAAACCCATAAAAATGTACCCAATTCAGTCTATACATTTTAGGGATGGTGGGTGAATCGTTTGTTTAGTTAATTAAATGAATTAATTGTGGATACTTCATCAAATGTCGTCCCATAACGTTAATATGACACATGACACATTAATACATATACATTTGGCTTGTAAATGTCTTTAAAAACTACAAGCTAGATCAAATTTCTATGGTATAATTCAAATATAGTTGCTTAATGATAATAATTGCTACAGAAAGGGAATTGTGTTGTTACAAACCCCGGGCAAAACTTAAAACCTCTCATTTATCTTAAGAAACCCTACTTGGACATGCTTTGCAAACTTAATTGTGCTGTAATGGAATTTTTTTGTTTATTTTTTTCATTTTTCTTTACATTTATGTAGGAAAAAAATCCCTACACAAATTAAGTTTTACATTCAGCATTGATTAAAGAAGACAACTATTTCGCCAGATTTTTTTGTAGTTTAAAACGTAATGGAATGTATGCACCTGTTCAAACTATTTTTGAGTTTATGTGGAACTAATGTACAGACATTTTCCTGTTTAAGACTTATTGAACTGTCATAACTAAAATAAATTATATTATTAGAAGTAAGATTTTTAGTAAAACATAAATAAAAATCACTAAACAAGGTTGTAAATGACTGCAATAAATAATTGAAAAATACTTTTTGGGAAAACTAGCTAAAAGTTTAAATGATGCTGTTCAACACTAGAATAAGAATAGCGTCTGCAACCTGCCGTATAAGTTCAGCAGTCCCCACTGCAATTGTCCAATTCATCCAAATGGTGGCAGTCTTGCTTTCCAGCATACAGTATCTGCTATCTTCAAGCCATCGGGTGGCAAACTAACCTTTTCACAAGTCTTGTTTCTCGACATTTTTCTATACCAACTCATTGAAATAAGTCAATTCGGCATTTAGGAAGGTGATTTGTGATAATAGCTATTGAAGATGACTGCTGTGCATAACACTTCTCAAAAATAATTGCTTGCCTGTATTTGAGGGGAGTGACAACATCACAGCATCCACTGTGGCAGCACAGATGAATAATGTCAGTTCTGTGTGTAGTAAGAAGGTATTGCAGCAACTGTCGATAAAGACTCTATCTCTTGCACCTTGGTATAATCTCCCCCTCCCACAAATCTCTAACTTTTTGAACATAACTTGTTTTTTGGTGTTCTAGGGAAACGTTGTGCAAATGGTTTCCACTATCTCTAAGCATATCGGACTACTTGATCAATAGATCTGGAATACTTTAAATGAATATTAACATATCTTCACACTATAAGGCGCGCACCCTCAAAAATAGTCCTTTGTGATATTTTTTTCAGGCATAAGGCACACCAAACTATGAGACGAATGGAATAAAAACTGCAGTAAGGGCTAGGGTTGCACTAAAAAGAGTACCATATACAGGATGCATTGATTAATCAGTCGGAATATATCACTGATCACAATTTCATACAATTGCCTTCAATCGCATAACATAGGATGCATCGGGAATTTAACCCAGATCACACTATTTTTAGTGACAGTGCCAAATTGTTGATGTTATAATTGGGTTACAAGAATATTGTCAGACATTAAACTAGTTCTGAATTACAGTATTGTACTGCTGACTCTTAAAGTCTTTACAAAGCGCACGAGATTCTGAACTGAATGAAGAGAGCTATTGTGGGAAATAAATCGTTCGTTCTGTACTGGATGAAGAGAAATGGATTGCGGGGAAGTAACTTGGTCTTCCTGAAAGATAAAAATAAACGGATGGCCTGCTTATATTCAAAACGTGTGTAGTTTGAGCAGAGAAAAGTTAAACAATATTCTTTCTACTCTAACATATCTGGTTCACGGATCCCTTAACTCCAAAGGTCATCGGATACCAATGAGGATGCAACTCTGGACAGCCTTCTACTGATGTTGGTGCCTGGCACGTTCTTAGGTAGTAGCAAAGTTGGCACCAGTTCATTCCTTAAGGTTGTCGGCACAGTTCTTTTTCGGTCTTCTTCTCCTCCTGTCCCCTCGGACTGTGCTGTGAAAAAAAATAGTGTCATATTGGGATAAGACCTAATGCCTTCTCACGTGTCGTCTGTAACCCTAGTAGTCTTGTGGATGGGGTCCTGTGCTCTAACCGCTGCAATCCGAGTCAGATTACCCTTGCATTCAATGTTATGTAAGTGTGAACAATTATTTTAGAGGTCTGGTGGTTAGGATTCGGTGCTCTTAACACTGGTCAAGTCAAGTCATGTTTATTCTTACAGCCCTTAATCACAAAGAGTCTCAAAGGGCTGCACAGACCACAGATTATTGCAAACCACAGACTATTATTACACCCTCCCCTGATCTAAAACCTACATGCGGGCAAGGAAAAACTCAAAAACCTCAACATGAGGTATGTGAAGAAACCTTGAGAAGGGACCGCACATGAGGTAATCCCCCTTCCAGGATGACCAGGCTGCAATGGATGTTAACAAATAATACACAGATATTGTCAACATAAAATATAGGTTATTCATATGCTATAGAATAGAAGTGTGTTGCTATCAGATTCAATCTTGTTTCCACTAAAGTCATGCAATTGTAGTTAGAGAAAACATGGTAAGATCTCCAATTTTGTCCGCTTATAAAGTGATCTTGATAAAGCACACGTTTAAGTTTCTAGCCAATTTAGGGTTTATGGGTGTGCCTTATAGTCCGTAAAATCCGGTAAATATCCTATTTCAGAAAAAGAATATTGCCAGATGGAATAATGTCCAACTGGATGAAAGAAAAGGCTGGCAAAATGCTGATTCACATGTAATACAAGCTTGTCAGCACATGAAAACGGACTAGGTACATATAGTCCAGCAGCTAGAAACATACACTGCTACCATGATGTATTGATGCATAAGCTCTGTGGTTCCAAACGTAGGTCATATCAATCACTTTCAGTTGGTTTTGCTATATACTGACTGGACATATGTTTTCTTTTTGTCCGCGACAGCTGCAACCGTGCTGACTCGATAGCAACACCATTGTACAAATATACGCTAATTTGTATCACTGCAGAACATACACAGTTGATTCAATCTCACCCATTTTTCTTCTTCTTAAATTCAGTTTGGTTAATAATAACCTCATGATACAGGCAATAAAATTATACAGTCAGTTTTTTTTTTTGTTTTTGTTTTTGCAATAGTTCAATGGTTTTTATTGTCCCCATCACTATCAATACATCTCACTAATTAACACAGAAGAATTAGTTTTAATTCATGAAATGTTTTCATATTTAGCCATTTTCCAGATAACCATAAGTGATATGCCAAACCAGTGAAAGGGACAGTGATTGTGACGATGAAGACTTAACCAATAAAAGATATGGAAAATCTATTAACCTCCCGTGACCAGCTAGCCAGGCATGACAGATTGCCGTGTCCAATTTTGTGAAACGTATGTGTGTATTTGTGTTTAACCAGTAAATGCAACTGTACTAAAGCAATGTGCATTGTGTTATTGTGACATATTTATGATTAGCTTCTATCATTAAAAGGAATGATTATGTTTTGGAACAATTTAGCTGGCATAATGATTGATTTGTGTGCGTGCGTGTGCATGTTCTGCTTTCCTTTATGCTATGCAAAACGTGTATTTGGTAAATGTAAACAATATGCTTAAGTGTTTCCTACTGCACAATGTTGTGCATCAGTGACCAGTGGACTAATCCGCCCTACGCCACAGAAGCTTTTCTTTTAGTAAATTTGTTGATAATTATATTAGTTTGAATCTGCTGGGCTTTCTTTTCTCTGACATGCAGCCGTGTGGATGTTTGCTCAGCTTATGTATCCCTTGAAAGGTTTCTCATCAGCTAAAAATAATGATAGGCATACACTGCATTTTTTTCCGCATTCTTTGGGTTATTTTATTTGGATTACGTTTTCCTTGCTTGTAGTCAAGTCACATGTATTTGAATAGCATTTACCGTAAAATTCGGTAAAACCCATTTTATACATAAGCCGCACCTTACTATAAGCTGCATTTTGCCCACATTGAAACATGAGATATTTACAAAGAAAGACAGTACACGGAAATAATTTTAATAATATACGGTACCTGAAACCTTTATGTCCCGACCGGCCACTATTCGGCCGCCGGACTTTAGATACACATCTATGTGTCTGTACAATGTCACGTCCTGCCACAGATCATTGGAAAGCTTAAACTATTGGTTTTCTGGATATGATGGCCATTCTAAAATATAATCATCAAAGAAACATCACGATCAGTCTGATAAAAGATACCCGAAAACTATAACTGTAACTTACTAGTACGGTCCGTGGGCCATTTTAAATGGCATCGTTACATCATGGACAATCCAGGGGCGGCATTAGCTCAGGAGGTAGAGCGCTCGTCTTGGGATCAAGGGATCCCAGTTCGAATCCCGGCTCGTCCGTGTTAAATGTCGAAGTGTCCTTGGGTAAGACACTGAACCCCTAGACGTAGCAATAGCCCGACTTGCCAACTATTCGCTAAAATGTATTTAATTTGGGCATATAAAATGATGACTGCACCCCGGCTAGCTTGCCGGTAACCCTCCTCGTCTGTCAACTCTGAACTGTGACAGTGACACCAAGAGCATGCTGGGAGCATGCATACGCATTGGTTGCCAGGCAGATTTGAAGCGATAACCAGTTTGTTTACTTTAAAAACTCTGAAACTCTAAAAGTAGAGAATAGCAGCATACTGTACTTATTTTTTTAAATTTCGTAACTAGATTCATTCTTTGTAACTAAAGGCAATATTTTCCTATTCAGGTACTTTGTAACCTGAAACTTTCGTATGTAGAGACATTCATAAGTAGTGTTACCACTGTACTTGGTGTTCCAGAGTCAGGGTTGATTGATTTCATTCATTAATTCTTCCTATTTGATTCATAAAATTGACTCGATAGACATGTCTAACTTAACTGTAAGGTGATTTTAATAAAAAAATAGAGTGTGCATCTGAATGAGCTGCGAAATAAAAGACCCCTGAATACAGAGAATTGTATTGAATATAAAAATGTGTGCTTTGTGCATGCTTACGTGTGTGTGCACATGGGTATAGAGGCCTTGTTAGGTGTTAGTTATTGATTCCATTTAATAAGCCTTAACCACAGTCAACTCCTTTGGGAGCACTTATCTTTCACTTTCACTCCATCTCACTGCCGCCTACAACTCTCCCGTTGCCTCTCTTTTTTACGCTTTGCCTTTGGTTTATTTGTCTGTATCTCTTTCCTGCTCCCACTTTTCCCCAGCTATGCTCTTAAGGTACAAGGTCATGATAATGTGAGGTTAAAGACAGACACTAAATCCCAGCAGGAGGGGATTTAAGATTGATGACAGTGACCCAGTCCCAGATACTCACTTTTGAAAAGTGTACCCGTTTGTTGACTCTTTTGTCGTATTTTAATGTTTTGAAAACAAAAACAAAAAACAAAAATGCACTCCCGAAAGCTGAAAATGCTAAAACCGCAATAATATTTGGCTGCCTTTTTCTCCCAAATGGTAATTGCTAGAGGCTAAATTCTTGCTCTTTTTTAATTGTATTTCATGTTCTGAAGCTAGTTTCAGCAGGAATTTGTAAAAAAAAAAAAAACTCCACAACTTTTCAGTTCTTAGATGTTTAGCAAATGTGTAACATGGGTGTCAAAACTCGAAAATGCACTTCCTATGAGCTGAAAACTCTAAAAACTTGCATTGCATTTCACGTCCTGAAAATCGTTTCAGGAGAAATTTGTTAACAAAAAGTACCCTTTTTAAATTTTAGCTTTGAGTTGTTTGAGCTATTTTGCTAAAATATGACCCAACTGTCAAAAATGTACTCCCAGTGAGCTGAAAATGCAATAAGAGCGCGCTTTAATCCCGAACCATGAGAGCTTGAACATAAATTCTTGCTGTTCTGAGTTGCATTTTCAGTTGAAATTTGTTGAGAAATAGCATTATTTTAAATTGTGAACCGTTTTGCAAAAGTGTGACCTACAATCTCATGGTAAAGTGGGGTGAAAGGCAGACACTAAATCCCAGAAATAAGGAATTTGAAATTGATGCTCAGTTACCCTGTCCTAGATACTAACGTTGAAAGAGTGTATTTATTTTTGGATTCTGTTTTCCTTCATTATTTCATGTCAAAAAACAGTTCTCCTTACTTGCTCCTAATGGTATCAATTGACATTCTAAATGTTTTTTTAACATGTATTTATCAGACTCTGATCCCGACTGAGGAAGATGTTGGGCTAATTTGATAGAACTCTGCTGGCATTTAATTTGGACAAATCCCAGGGCACAATTCTATTCCAAAACAAATTCAGGGATTTGCATCTGATATGCGAAGGTGGGTAGCGTTGCCAAAAAACTACTTAAGTAATAGTACTGTTACTTCAGAATAATATGAGCCAAGTACAAGTAAAAAGTAGTCATCTAAATAATTACTTGAATAAAAGTTAAAAAAGTACTTGGTGAAAAAAAACTACTCAAGTATTGGGCAACTGTAGCAACATCTTGTTTATTGATTTTATTTTTAAACAACTGTTCAATCCAATAATCAAAGCTCATCCAATCAACAAAGTCTGTATTAAGTATGTACACTCAGTTTTATTTTTTGGTGAACCCTCTGTGGGTTAAAGAAACACAACTATATTCATATATATATATAATATATATATATATATATATATATATATATATATATATAATACAATATAAATAAAAAATAATATGACTGTAAAGGGGCAGCACTGTGGCACAGTGGTTAGCGCGTGTGTGGCACAGTTCTGAGGTCATTAGATTGAACCTCCTGTGTGGAGTTTGCATGTTCTCCCCATGCTTGCGTGGGTTTCCTCCGGGCACTCCGGTTTCCTCCCACATTCCAAAAACATGCATATCAGGTTAATTGGCCGGTCCAAATTGTCCCTACGTATGAATGAGCAAATTGTCTGTCCCTGTGTGACCTGCGACTGGCTGGCAACCAGTTCAGGGTGTCCCCTGCCCACCGAAGATAGCTGGGATGGGCTCCAGTACCCCCGCGACCCTACTGAGGATAAGCGGTGCAGATAATGGATAGATGGATGACTGTAAAGCTATATTCAATGCACATATGGATCACAAATCCCTTAACCACCAGGGCAGGCGACAATACTGATACTAGATCCTAAATCACTAGGGAAAACCGATTTTGTTGCGAAATTTGGAGTGTCACAAGCGCTTTCATATGTTAGTTGAAATACAAACTTTATGGCGACTGTGTTACGTCCTTATGCTTTTGTGGCATATTAAAGTCTCTTTGTTTAGGATATTTTTGTGTTGTATATCTATATACAAATTATTTATGTTTTTAAATGAATAAATAACTAGATGGAAAAATAAAATGATTCCATCGAAAAATAATGGAATAAAATATTTAAAATAAGTTATTTGTAATTTAAAGTAAGTTCCCTAAATACAAAAATAATTCAGTAAATGGCTCCAATAAAAATAGTTACATAAATGAATATCCAGATAAGTAGATGTGAAATGAAAACATACTTCAAGTGATTCTCCAGTAATACAGTAAAAAAATGTCCCCTACCCTGCTTATAAGTGCCGCCTGGTGGTTGTTTGATTCACTGGTCAAATCTAAATAAAAGAAACGCGACAGAGGTGGCGAAGGTCTCTGACAAAATAAATGCGCCATTCAGAGACTGACAGACTTACATACTTATGTGGAGGAGATTTAAGAAAATGTAGCAAAGAGTACAATTTCTTCTTTACAAATATACTCAATTAAAGGTCACCCCTTTTGAGGAATATGACCAGAGTAGATAGATAGAGAAGTACAAAAAGTCTTAAAACATACTCAAGTTATGGTAACGAAGTAAACGTAACCCGTTACTACCTACCTCTGATGATATATGTACATGTTGTTATTCATAGACCATATTTTTTTACATGATATTTTGTTGTTGCTCCCTTACCTGACAGAAAATGAACTTAAAAATGTGTCCGTAAATGTTGACGCCAATATAGTGCAATTTACGTCAATTTTAGTTTTTGAAAATACCTCAGATAACTTGATATATAATCATAAGGATTATAAATTCAGAAACATTTCAATAGTGAAAGCTCAAATCACATAATTAAACATTCACAAAACCTTTCAGATTGGAAGCCAATGTATGACCAGAGTCGCATTTTTTACGGTTGCAAATTCACCTTAACATTAGAAAGACTATTTTAGCATTTCGACTTTCAGAAAATGGGTACATTGATCACTTGGACCATCTTGTTCATTTTGAAAATACATAATTTGTCACATAATTGAGCATTTCAGTCATTTTAGCCAGAAGATGGAACCGTCTCAATAAAGGGCTTCCTATCTATTTTAGCGTTTATCGGAAATTCTGAAGTCATTATTTTCCTTGTTCATTAAACCACTTGATTCTGAATATTGGTTTTTCTAATGTACCACCCTACTGAATAACTAAAATTCACTTGAATTGCAGAAGGATTATCGCAGCTAGTATATATATTTATATATATTAGAAAGCAGAATGCAATAACATGATTAATGATGGATGGAAAAATATAAACTGTATATGACTGAGGAAATAGGGGCATGGAAGTGTTTGTCAACAAAAGAATAAAAGGCATCAGCAGACCACAGGGAATAAGAACAAACAAGAGTACAATCTCTGTTGTTCTCTTTGAATCGTTTTAATTTATTTTCTCTGTAGCTTACCCAAGATACTTTAATCTGTCACTTATCTCCTCATACCTAATACCCCTCTTTATTGGGATGTCAGTGTTTAAATCATATACCAGATTGGATCATAAATTACTGTGCAGGCAATCAGATTTATAAAACTAACAACATGGATAATGATTAATTTACATACAAATATGGAAAATACACAGTTTCTTCTACTATTGTCACTTTACACACAGGTAAAACATCAAACCCTCGGGTCCCGTTTTTTTATCCTGCAAAGTAGAACATTTGTCGTCACTGTCACATGTGCTAAAACCTTTTATTTGAAAATCAGTTTGCAAATCTCAAGCTTGTGAAGATTCATTTGGCCCCGAATGCACATCCGATAAACCAATAATGAGGCCATCGGTTTGGTCCAAACATCACACCCCTGGGTGCCATTAACACGGTCTCTTAATTTTTTATCATGGCTGACACTTAAACCGTGTTCACTTTTTTGTAGCTCTTCTGTTCGGTTCTAGAACAAGCCTTTTGAATTATTCCTTTGCAGTAGCGTTTCTATAATAAAGGCTGCCTCAGATTGCATGTTTCATAAGCATGCACATCACCACACTTGAATTAGACAGTTTTTGGGATGCATTTGACAGTTAACATTTTAAAAAATTATTGCTTAAAGGCGGTTTAAAAAAATATTCTATTGCTAAAATCTCGCTTTCTATCAAATTGACAAAACTGTCAGTTGTCACCATGGCAACCAATGAGAATTAAAGGTGGTTTAAAAGAATATTCCATCGATGAAATCTTTATTTCTATCAAATTGACAAAACAGTCAATTGTCACCATGAGCGCCACTGAGAATTATTGTTATTATAATACAAAACAGTACTCCTATTATATAGTATGCTGAAAATGTATGGAGGCAGCAACTACAGTATGATGATGATGACAGTGAAAATAGTGATGGTGATGATAATGAAGTGGCTGTGCATCCATAGACAAAAAAATGAATAGTGGGTGGGACCAAATAAGCATGTCTTCTACCCACTCTACTCTCGTGCTATCTTTTGTTATCTTCTTGTATGTGATTTTTTTTTGTTCTACTTTTTGTTTACAGCAGAATATAAAAGATGAAATAAGGTTATTATTTTGATTTATTATTTTTGTTCTTATTGTCATTATTTCCTTCCTGTCTTGAAATATGACCCAATGTTAATATGTACTTTCGTAAGGTGTTTGTGATATGTAAATACACAGGAGAGCGAGCAGTGAGACACAATTATTAAGGAAGTCCAAGGGGTAGAATAAAATAAGCTTTGTAAAGAAATTTGCTTTTGATAAGATTCTGAACCAAATAAATATCATTTGGTGGTTACCGATTCAGAACACACAAATGAATCTTATTGTGTCTAGGATTTATCAGGAAGGAAACAATACTCCAAACATATTTGACTTTTAGCTTTAAATTTGGGATTTTGTGGTCCATTGATATGCATAATGATGGATCCGTCCAAATGGAAAATAATATAGACACACAAATAAATGATGCATGTGGTCGGATTCTAACAAACTACGTTTTATGTACATGACAAAGAAAATTGGACCAAACGAAAGAATAAAGTGCATTGTTGACATAAAGCACTCGCTGGGTTAGCAAGAGGCAGGGGGGAGAAATTATTTCGCAGGTCAACAGTATTGAGCAATAAACCTGGTTTTAAGATAATCAACTCATTTAAATGATCATGGATTATTGTAAAGATTGTTATATTGGTATTTATTTGCCCAAAATACCAAAGACAGGTTGTTGTGTTATCTTTTTTTTGCGTACCTCTGAGAACAAAGGCGGCCCTTCAGGGAAAGGGGTGTGGGTAAGGTAGCACATGGCCTCATAGGAAGCTAAATAAATTCAGGGTGGTATCCTTTTTTTTTGCGGTAAATTTTGAGGCTGTTCTCTTCCAGACAACAGGGGCGGAGAGAACCATGGGCTCTCAAAGCCTCTTATCTCTGTTGTGGTAAGGCCCCAAACCTTGGATGAAATTGTTCTTTTGTAAAATGTCTCTTTATAGGTATAACAAAAATGTTTTTCAAAGGATAAGTCTTTTTTTTTTTAATGTTATGTTAAAAAATGCATTAAATCAGATTTGGAAGTTCTGAAGACTTTAATAATTTCCAAATCCTTATATTTTCTAAACTACTTATCAATTCGAAAAATAAAAGCTCTATATCACCTCTGATCACTTATTATTTGTAAATGAATCTATTTGCTGTTGCACTGCAAAAAAAATGTTTTTTTAAAATAAGTTAACCTACATTTCAAGACTGTGCAGCCAACTGTTTGTCTTCTCTACAGACCAGTCCCGTCTTGTGACTGCAAACTCTAACATAACTAAAATGCATCAACAGTAAATCATTGTTTATCGCCGGGGTCACATTCCTAAGAGAACCTGTGACAGGCGAAACATATGAAGTAAAAACTTTTCATTTTTTTATATATACAATACAATTTAGTACTCTATGATACATTTAAACCCAATACCAAACCCTTTTACTGGCCCAGAGTTCATTTAACAAGTAAACATTCTGTACAATGTACCTGTATACATTAGTAAACAATATTTTTATTGTCTCTACCAATACCTACTCTCATAGAGACTAATTAGCCAATCAGAAAACAAAACACAATGCATGTTGGAAAGCCGTGAAGCAGTGAGACAGTGATAGTTGAACCAAGTTGTAGCGAGATATCTTGTGATTGTCGTGTCCCTCAGCATTGTATGCATATACCAACGTGTGTGTGCGCCACTTGATCCACTGTATAATAATGGTGCGTTTAGTTCTTTGAATAGAGTGAACGATACATAATAGGGCCATAATGAGTATTAAAATCCTTGGAGCTTGAAGTTGACTTGATGAGCCTTTTAATTACCTCATCAAGCAGGCTAGAACGAACAAGAACCAGCGATTAGACACTCCTCTATGTGTAAACCTGACATTCTGAAGAGAGTACAGTTGTACCTCTTTATACGAGCACCTCTATACACGAGAATTTCAGTTTACAAGGTTGTGTTTTCTTTTTTACAAAATTATTTCTCGCCCTACAAAGGAAAATCCAGTTCACGGGCAGCTCCAGAAGACACCACCAGAGACTGCTCAACATAGCTTATCGCTCGTGACTGCATACCGCTACTATCAGCTTGTCCAGTTTGTGCTAGCAAACTACTTCAGGCAAAAGATAAAAACATTTTGAAAATGTGCCGTAAATATTTTGGGTGTGTACGTTCATTTAAAGTTACTCTAACTTTTAGGTGTACAGCAAGTGTGTACGTATGATCAACAGTCTCTTGATCTCATACCTGTCAATCTACCAGTTGCAGCCATTATTAATGATTGCAAATCATCTTTATTAAGGAATAAATTTTAAAAACACAATGCGGCACCTATTTACTCACAGCAAGTAAGACAAGATTGCCAAGATTTAGCCAAGTCACATTTCTTTCATTGAAAAAAATCCCACGAAACACCGCAAGCTGAAAATGTGTAAATAGATAGATAGATAGATAGATACTTTATTCATCCCCGTAGGGAAATTCACACTTCCAGCAGTCTACCCCGTTGTTTATTAACAGATGAACATGATGCCCTAGGGGTACTTGTAGCGGAGTGGATGACGTCGCGCCAGTCCAAAAGTTCGACGTCCCTGCGGCAGATGGAAAACTTTTTTTTGTGAAAATCCAGGGATACACCACCTCGTGTTAGCAAATCCGCCTCCTCTCCGATTCCCCCCGGCTTTCGTGTCTCTGTTTAGCGGCGTTGAAGCCGGATTGCTCCGGGTAGCTCCGGGTGGCTACACGTTAGCGCCCGGAATGCTAAACGTGAGCCACGTTTCGCAAAACACAGCAACTGCGCTCCCTGTGCGCTTCGATATTTTCCACCAGCACTCGATGATCTTATTTGTTCGTGAGTTCGCATTTACCATGATTACAGATGGTACCGAAGACTTATAACGCCGCTAGCCGCTTCGCTAGCTCCGGCTCTTCTTCCAGGATAGGCCCCTTCATCACGCCGGCATGAGAATTCTTCAGGGCAAGGAGTTGAAATTCCTTGAATACACGCATTTTTTGTGCGCTAAACCCATGTCCATAGGATAGAAGTAATCCATAGTGTAGTTGTCAAAACGGGAAGAAAAAACACCGAAGATAGGAGCAGACAATAAAACAATAGGGCAGCTGCTGGAAAAGGCAGCCGCTCGTGGCAGCGCCGCTTTAAATAAATGTATATTAACAATATATTCAATGTTTTTAAACAGTGAAGGATGAGCTTATATTATAATCTAGAATAGGAAATAGATAATCAGAAAGCATAAATTAATAATATTTCATATTTATATTCACTCTGATTTGCGGCACAGTTCATGTCATGGGAACCTCCTGCGTGGGTTCATATCCAGCTCCAGACTTCCTGTGCGGAGTTTGTATGTTCTCCCCATGCTTGCATGGGTTTCCTCCGGGCACTCCGGTTCCCTCCCACATTCCAAAAACATGCATTTCAGGTGAATTGGCCGGGCCAAATTGTCCCTAAGTGTGAATGGGCGAGTGAGTTGTCTGTCCCCGTGTGCCCTGCGATTGGCTGACAACTAGTTCAGGGTGTCCCCTGCCCACTGTCCGATGATTGCTGGGATGGGCTCCAGCACCCCCGCGAGCCTATTGAGGATAAGCGGTGCAGCTGATGAGATGAGATGAGATATTCACTCTGTGTAAAAGCAGGGACTGTTTGGATGAACACAGAGATGATATTCTGGCAGGAATCGAAAAAAGACGCACACAAAGCTCTTCTTCTGGAGCTATCAGTTTTTCTCTCACTAATTCGCTTGTCTCCAAGCTCAAGGCAATTAGCTACCTGCTGCTGCTGCTTATGTTATGTAAGTAGTTCATGATTACTCTGCCAGGTGCTAGACTGCACAGGCACTTAAATTGGATAATTTCCTACAGCACGACTGACAATATCTTGCGGCACAGTAGTTGAAATACATTAATGTAGAAAACTGCAACAATATTAGTAATCTATGATGATGATGTTATCTGGTACCAGTGACCTAGACGATCCAAATAGAGACAACATTTTTAATATATGTTTTCGATAATAAAAATATTGTACTGGGTTAACAATGTGAAATGATCAAAACATTTATAAAATACAAAGAAAATGTATAAGTTGACAGGCATGCGATCTCCTCCTTGCAACCATCCCTCCCCCCAATTCCTCTGCAGCATGCGCACACATTCGTTTTGGCGTTCATTATAAACTCAAATTCGCTCGCTACACAAGCAATATGATTTACGAGCACGATCCTGGAAGAAATTAAGCTCGTAAGTAGAGGTGTGACTGTATTATAAAAAAGAACATTGAGACAGCGGTGAACACATGAGGCAATTTAGGTTGTTTTGGGATTGTGTGTATGCCAATTGTTCCACAAACAAACATACATACAGTTTGGCAGCAATTTCATGGGTGGAACAAATGATCCGTGAAGAAAATAAACTCATTTTTGGGTGAATTTCTGAATACAGGTACACCTATGTGTGTGCTTGTGTGCGTGTGTGTGCATGTTTCGAACACCACAAGAGATTGAGAGGGATCAGGAGAGAGTCAGAAATGCTTTGCACTGTAATTCCGCTCTCTGGCTGTGTTGTATTGAAAGAAGGTGGGGAGCCAGCGGTAATCATGCATACCCTGCTGTGTTTTTTCATCCTTGATCTCACTGCTTCCATGTTGAGTGCAGCATCTTGCCGGCTAATACACGCAAGCACCCTCGCACACTTACTCACAGTAGCTATCTCAGTTGTAAGTCACTTCCAGGAACTCATTATTAGGCTCTTTGGCAGAACAATCATCGTTTTGCTCTCGACATTTTCATAGAAAACCATATTGCCCTTACCATGAATGAGTTCAGAATGACGCACCACCTTTTAAGGCACTTGATTTCGATCACTGGTATGAAGGGAATACGTTCTTGATTGGTTTTGATGGCAGAGGAACAAAAAAAACAAATGTGTTTCGTCCCTGTTTATGAGAGATAATTCAATGTAATGTTTTTTTAACAATAAAGGCAACACTATAAAAGTCCTGTTAGAAGAATTTAATTAATGTTGGGATTTTTTGGGTTTGTGATTGCATTTTTCCCCCTCGGTTCATCCAAATATATGGTTACTATGATCTCAAAAACGGAAAGAAGATTAGGGCTAAATGGAAAATGCCAGAGCTTATCTTGGTCCCTGTCCCTTTGACTGTCTAAACACGTTTTACTATAATACAAGCCTTCATGGACCGGCCAATGGAAGATTAGACCTGGCTGCTTAGAGAAGTTGGTGGTCTGGAGCTGCAGCACCCCATTTGGCCACCATGGGATGTTGGAGACCTCACAGAAGCAAACCACACAAAATCAGATTATTATCGATTTTTTTGGTCTTTGTTTGGGTTTTCATGACACGAAACTTTGTAAAAGACGCTCATGCAGGCCTTAAGTACAACTGTGTACATTTTCACAAAAATTGGTTCAGCCTTTTCAGAGCCCATACTGCAAGTCACATACAAACACACAAATTAGGATTTATAAAGTAGTGGAGATTGATTAGAGTAAATATGCATTCATATTCCTGATCTCTCGAAAAACATTTTTTTCTTATTTTATTCATTATTCTACAATTATTTTAAAAAATCATATCTAGAAAAAATAAGAAACAAAGAATGTTTGCTCCTTTCAAGGAGTCATTTCAGGGAATTTCAAGATATTTGATTTAAGAATATTTTTTGTAAAACAAAAATAACGGTAGACTCAATCAAGATTCATTTATTCATTTCACTAACATTTTTCTTTACATTATTTCTTATTTTTGAATTTTACAATTTATTTTTAAGAGTTATTTTTCATTTTAAGTCATTTTACCAGAAAGGCAACTTAAAAATAATAATTAACAAGAGCGAAGTTAACTGTCAAATGAATGAGAATTGTCTTTCATTCTTTGCTTTTATTTTGCTCTTTTTATTCCGTTAGTAGGATTGCTGCTACTTTTGTTGACTAATCCGATCCACTCCAAATCACTCTTAAACTTAAATAATGCATCAATAGGTCTAAATGAAACATCTAAACCTGCCAAACATAGGGCAAGCAATTCCTTATCTGTGACACAACTGTGTGTTTGTTTGTGTGTTTTGCTAAGCAAACCCAAGATAAATTGCATTTGGATTCTCAAAGATTTTTGGCTTGCCCCCCTGTTTCTGTAGTGAGATGGAAATGTTTTCAAGGGTTGAAAACAGTGAAATCGTTTCCTGACAAATTACATACAGAGCGCTGGAAAAAAATATTGCTTCACTGTTAGATTTCATATTTTTTGGGAAATTTTGACATGTAACCATCATTATCCTAAAACACCTTTTCTTGAAATATTGACATTTTTATGGAATTTTTAACATTAAAAATTAAAAATGCCACAAATCGAAAGTAATTCAATCTGTCCTGTTGCATGAAAAAAAAATGCTATATTTTGGAGGCATACATACATACGCTGACAATACAAAGGAAATTATTATTATTATTATTACAGAGCTACCAAATACTAACAAGCTTCTGTGAGTTACTATGCCAGTTTATAGAAAATTACAAATACGCATTTTCCATAAAAAAAATGAAAAAAAACTCAAGAAAAATAGAATAAGACGAATTAGCCATTGTTCATTATTTTATTGTTTTGTTTCTTTCTTTTTTTTTTCAAAAACGTTAGAGAGGCTTTACAGAATTTGGAACTTTGTTACTTTCTGCAGCCATCTCCTGGCTTGTGTCATATTTGCAGCAACAGTAAGTTCATTTATGATGCGTGTGCAAGTGTGTGCATTTTTTTATACGCTAAAATAAGCTCTTCTTTTTTTATCTTTCTTGAGGTTTGTTTTTTGGATTATATTACAAATAGGCCTTTTTTACTTTCAATTTTGATGCTACACTGAAAAATAAACATAAAAAACCGCAGGGATGAGCATGGCATCCTTCTCCAGCACTCCCCCACTCCTCCATCCCCGAACAGTTCTGAAGAAAGTAAGATAACAGCAGATAGGCGCAGTGAAAAATAAAGCATAAGGGCTATTTAAACTCAGTCGGGCATTGGTGACACATACATAATAGACAAAATATTTAGCTTTTGTCATTTAAAGTACACCTCCAATGACGCATCTCCCTTTCTAGAGTTACAAGTACTAAACAGTTAACTGCTTACCAGTTTTGTATAATAAATTTGTTAATAATCGCTGCATTGTTTTTTGCAGTATTTTTAATTCTTCTTGGAAGCAATCTCAACCTAAAACTGGTCCTCTAAATGCTACAAGCAAAAACATATTCCAAATTTAAATATCCTATATATTCTTTACTAAGTAAGACTTTCAATATTTGGCAGCTCTGTCTCTAGTATTATACAGTTGCATGATAAACAAGAGTTCAAAGTCAAATCGTGATCATTTGTTGCTATTTTTTTCAGGGTGCTGCTTCAAAAGGACTACAGTTTTCTGAGAGACATCAATGTCTGGAACCCGTTTGTCACCATCGGGGTGTACTCCTCCACACTTTCAGCAGCCATGAGCAACCTCATTGGAGCCTCACGCATACTTTATGCACTGGCCAGAGATGATTTGTTTGGTAATACAGCTTTTACAGAAGAAAATAACTCTAACGAATGATTTACTATAAGATTTGGCATTTTCGCCCTATGCAAGCATATCAGAATTAAAGTGGTGCATTACCGTTTTTTTCCGCACCATATGGTGGACCCCCAAGAATTAGTCTTTTGTCATATATGTTTCATAATTAAGGAGCACTGGACTATAAAGCATATGTAATCTAAAAAAACATCGTGTTGAATAAACTTTTATACACTTAGGGGTATGCATTAGTGCAATGATTGATTAGTCGATAAATGTCGCAGGCCAAAATCACAAAACATTGTTCGCAACGTAAATTGAACCCGGGTCACAGCTGTGAGAGTGCCAAAACTTTACCACTAAACCACTAGTAGATACAAAAACCCATTAGATCTTATCTCATCAGCACACTGTATTTACTTATGGTGCCAGAAACAAATGTTAGAGAATGAAGAAAAAATAAAAGCGTCCTGTAAGATATAAATAAACCCAAACACATTACGGCGAGGGAAACATCGTTTTGGTGTATCCAAAGACGAATCAGACTTTGCATTTATTTACAGTATGTCAAAAATTGTTTGTTTTTTATATTGTCTAACATTCATTTTATTGTGAGTAAAAATAGTATGATGATGAGATAGACTCCAATTTATTTTTATATATCATCTGTATTACTGATGGTCTATTGGTAAAGAGACAACACTAGAACGCTGCAACCTGAGTTCAACTCTCGTTGCATTCAATGTTTTGCGATTTTGGTCATTGATGTTTTTCATTTAATCAATCATTGCACAAATGCGGTATTATACTGTAATAACCTTGTGTAGTAACACACTCCTCTAAACACTGTATGCATACCAATCGTATCCAGTGTATTTTGCAGTATATAAGGCGCACCAGGTTATAGGCTAGTTTTTAGCTGCGTCTTATAGTCTGGAAAATACAGTACTTACTATGTGAGCATAACAGTGACTGAATGACACAAAACACTAAATAGTATCCTGCAAAATCTGCAAATCTAAACTTCCCTGATCGAACAAGAGGAGTCCTCACCTACCTATTAAAGTGCTCCAAAAGGCTGTTATCGAATTTGCATCATCAATAAATATAACTAACCATAAATATCCGTATCAAAAATGGAAACCAAACATAAAAAAATGTTTTAAAAATTACAAATAATACAGGTATTTCTTATAACATATTGGCACAATGTACCACAGTTAAATGTGTATGTCAAATCGCGTTGAACTTTGTTTGAAAATTCAGTCTTTAAACATATTTTTACACATGGAATTAAAATGTTTTAAAACATATGCAACAAATAAAGATATGCTTAGTACTGTACAATATGTACAGTGGACATGTGTGGTACAGACAGTACCAACCACAATATACAGGACTGTCTCAGAAAATTAGAATATTGTGATAAAGTTCTTTATTTTCTGTAATGCAATTAAAAAAACAAAAATGTCATACATTCTGGATTCATTACACATCAACTGAACTATTTCAAGCCTTTTATTATTTGAATATTGCTGATTTTGGCTTACAGCTGAAAAAAACTCAAAAATCCTATCTCAAAATATTAGAATAATTCCTCAGACCAAGTAAAAAAATAATTTTATAACAGCAAAACTAAATCAAACATTTGAAAATGTCCATTGATGCACTCAGTACTTGGTTGGGAATCCTTTTGCACGGATTACTGCATCAATCCGGCGTGGCATGGAGGCAATCAGCCTGTGGCATTGCTGAGGTGTTATTGATGCCCAGGATGCTTCGATAGCGGCCTTCAGCTCATTTGCATTTGTAGGTCTGGTGTCTTTCATCTTCTTCTTAACTATACCCCACAAATTCTCGATGGGGTTCAGGTCAGGGGAATTAGCAGGCCAATCAAGGACAGTGATGCCATGGTCAGTGCACCAGTTACTGGTGGTTTTGGCACTGTGGGCAGGTGCCAGATCATGCTGGAAAATGAAATCCTCATCTCCATAGAGCTTTTCAGCAGATGGAAGCATGTAGTGCTCTAAAATCTCTTGGTACACAGTTGCATTTACTCTGGACTTGATGAAACACAGTGGACCAACACCAGCAGCTGACATGGCTCCCCAAACCATTGCTGACTGTGGGAACTTCACCCTGGATTTCAAGCAACTTGGATTTTGCTCCTCTCCAGCCTTTCTCCAGACTCTGGCGCCTTGACTTCCAAATGAAATGCAAAACTTGCTTTCGTCTGAAAAGAGGACTTTGGACCACTCTGCAACTGTCCAGTGCTTCTTCTCCATAGCCCAAGTCAGACGCTTCTTCCGTTGTCTTGAGTTCAGAAGTGGCTTGACCATGGGAATACGGCTATTGTAGCCCATTTCCCGGACACGTCTGTGAACTGTGGCTTTTGATACCTGGACTCCAGCTTCAGCCCACTGTCTTTGAAGCTCCCCCAAATTCTGGAAGCGGCTCTTCTTCACAATTTTGTTAAGGCTGCGGCCATCTCTCTTGGTTGTGCAGCGTTTCCGGCCACATTTTTCCCTTCCAACAGACTTTTTGTGGATATGCTTTGAAACTGCACTCTGTGAACAGCCTGCTCTTTGAGAAATTTCTTTTTGTGTCTTACCCTCCTGATGGAGGGTATCAATGATGGTCCTCTGGACAGCAGTCAGATCAGCAGTCTTCCCCATACTTGTGATTTAGTTTACTGAACCAAGCTGAGTGTTTTTAAGGCTCAGGAAACCCTCGCAAGGTGTTTCTAGTTAATTAGATGATTCAGGTGATTAGTTGAATAGCCTACTTGTATACTTTTTCATGATATTCTAATATTTTGAGATAGGATTTTTGAGTTTTCTTAAGCTGTAAGCCAAATTCAGCAATATTAAAATAATAAAATGCTTGAAATAGTTCAGTTGATGTGTAATGAATCCAGAATGTATGACATTTTTGTTTTTTTAATTGCATTACAGAAAATAAAGAACTTTATCACAATATTCTAATTTTCTGAGACAGTCCTGTATGCGGTAGGCAGATAATGATGCTTTGTCCTGTCTGGATTAATATTTGATTGATACACTGACACTAGTCATATATCTGAACTCAATGACCAATTAATCAGACCTTCTCTATCCTTTTGAATGCACTCAAATGGTTCAATGTTTTTTTTTTTTGTCAACTTGCTGCTTTCTTGGAATGAGCTCAAAATGCACTTTAGTTCAAGCCATTAATCATCTTCCCCACCCAAATGTATGAGTTTTAAAGGACATCCTCTTCTCTGCCTTTCTTTGACTTTTGCAGTATCTGCAAATGACACTTACAATATGTGAAGGACATTATACAATTATACATTTTGTTTTTTCCTTAGGTAAAGTGTTGTCCCCTGCCAAAAAGACATCCAACAGTGGCAATCCTTGGGTCTCTGTACTTATTTCCTGGTTCCTAGTACAAGTAAGTGCAAAGAAAATACTCACTTCATTTTTGCCTTAGACTTTTAATTTGGTGCTCAAAGATTATTAAAAGACTTTTCAACTTTTTAACTTCCATCTGCTCACTTTAACCATAAGGTCTGTTCAAACGCGGCATATTTATCAATCAAACAAAATGTTATGAACGAGTGGCTGATGTTTGTTTTGTTACCCTCTGGTCTGTAACAATTAAAAAGTGCTCATTGAGCTAAAAACTTATGACCGTAATGCTTAAAATTTTAAAGAAATCGACTTGCAATGTTGCCACGTAAAATAAACAACTGTTAAAATCAGTGTACGAGAATAGTATACATTGATGAGGGGCATTTTGAGACCTCCCCCCCCCCCTCAAAACAAATCAATAAAGTACCTTGAAAGATGGAAACCAATTTTAGAAACAACATTCAAAGCAGAGGAGTAAAGACTATTAGCAAAAACATGCAATATTTACTTCAGAGCTTTTTTTCTAATTTAAAGCTTTTTTTGTCTGATTTTGATGCTTTCAGTCTATAGCAAAAAAAATAACATTGTGAACTAAAACGCAGATATTCAAAAATGTTTTCTTCTCTGCTGTATTTTGTAAATTGTTCAAAACAAGCTTTTTTTGTAGAGATGTCAATTGGCAGTGAGAAAAGTCTATGATGGATAAAGTGGGCGTTTAGAGGCCTGACGAAACCATCATTATTCAAAAAAGGAGGACGTGGCAGAATAGTCTATCATTACTTGTGCTCTTTGTTTCTTTTTCTCTTTGTCCTTTTCACCCATCTCAACTGCCTGTGACCATAAGGAGAGCAATTAGATGGAAATCGTTCGCTCCTCAAAGATTATTGACTCTCATCTTCCTGCTATAGTCCGCCACCATTCCAATGATTCACTGATGACATAAGTCTGATTGGAACCTTGGGTCTAACACACACACATTACTGAATCGTGAAGAGCTCAGCACATACAGTATTTTTTTCTATAGTGACACTTTATTTTACGCATTAGTACGAAGTAGCTAACAGACTGACAGTCATGACAATGTACAGAATAATGCAGAGAATGAAAAACAGCCCAGAGTAAAATGTCCTAGTTCTATAGTTACATTGCATAGACCGTATTGGACCCCATAAAAAACCCATGTTTGGGCCTGCCAAAAACTGAAAGCTTTATAAAAGCTTTATAAGGAAGACAACGGATACTGTATGTGTATACTGTATATATCTATTCATTGGAAAACCTTAGGACTTTGTATCATGTTTGCCCACCTACATAAACTATATGGTTTTCCATTTTCAAATATTTTGGAAAAGGCGCCAGGGAGCCACTCTGGAGGTCCAAAGAGCGGCTCCAGGGTCCTTTGTTTTTAACTCTGGGCATAGACACATAACTCAAACAATAATATCATAAAATATTCAGCGAAAATGATGTTTAATCAATAATATAATTATTCTATTATCTTCGAGAAAAAAAAGTACACTAATTTGCTCTCAATTGGATGAGGCAGGAACTTGCCTTTCCATAACTGATTACTGATGATTAAATATGTGATTGTGACACTTTGTTAAGCTCTTTGAGGTTTAGATTGTGCTATGCAATGTAAATAAACAGTATTTACAACTTATGTCCTGATGTTTACCATATTTTTTTCATCAGACCAAAAAAATGAAAGGCAATTAACATATAATACTTTTCTATTAAACACTCCAACGTTTTGATCAAAATAAAATATTTTGACCCTTTATTACTGTACATGAACAATAGTTTATACCACCCTTGCCGTTAACAACATATTGTCTCACAATCATGTATTTCATAATTTATTTTAACTGCCCATTTTAAGTCAGGCAATAATTAAGTCACATACACAGTGGAAAATATATGTAATAATCAATGGCGTGCATAGGTTATATGAAAATGATGATTCTGGGGCTTTCATTTTTTTTAACTGCTGCAGGTAAAGATGATGCATGCAATTGTGTAATTTTGTTTTAAATTGAGCATAGTTACTATTTGAAACTCACCGCTTGTTTAAAAAGATGTCCCAGTTACATCACTCTGATCCCGGTTCTGCCTATTAAACAAGCTAGGATTGCTTTTGAAACTCCGTCTGTTTCATCTGTAGAGTCATGTTTCCAAGGACTTGAGGTCGTATGCTTTACAGAAAAAGATAATTGTTATTTTCACCACACAGATCAGATGAAGGATCAACAAGTCCCATAGCAAGTTACCAAGAACTGGTCACCCAAATTTGAAATTAGAGAATGAGTTGATGGAGAAAAAAAACAGGTTCATGCACTGTTTATGTATAGCACATTTCTACTTCAGACAACTCAACTGGCTTCTATTGGGTGACAATAATTCAATAATTATTATCAAAAAGTACTGTACCTTCTTCCATTGATCAGCAGTGTTAGTCTAATATTATTCCATATTAGTGGCAGCAGAATAAGCAAATAGCTTAAGCAAAAGTGTTTGAGTGAGGCAATTAGGATAACGTTACTTTGCGATTTGGATTAACTTCCACTTGGTATACAACCAAACCAGCTTTGTTATGTCTCGTTTGTGCTGAAAAATCTGCTAAGGTCACAATGGATGCAGCAAAATAATCCAGTTTAAAAAGGTTCACTAAAATTACTTATTTCTATGTTAAATGTTTTTCTAATGACATATAAGTTTGTGGATATCATTTAGAAGAATCGTTTTGAATAAAAGAAGAAAACTTTATATACATGAGCAGAATTATTTCACCTATTTGCTAATAATAAACAAATTTCTGATAAAATTAATCAAAATTATGTTTTTTTTGTGGTACAGGCTGAAGCATCTTTCATAAATAAATCTATTTACAATAATTCACTACAAAATTTCTTTAGACACTCCACAACTATTGATTTCTGTTTGAGACACTTTGTGCATGTTTGGCTGGCATCTAGCTGCTATGCTGTGCTTATTTGGCTGGTTTTCATTTGCATTAGACAATACAGTGCCATCTAGTGGACTAATAAAACACAATTAACTTTCAAGTTCCACGCAGTATCAACTTCCTACCACTGAGTTTGAATACATAAAGGTGGTGTGCGTCTTTTGAGGTGTCATTGAAAAAATTGAATTATGTAATTATGTGTTAACAATGCTCAACTGAGTTCAAATAGCCCTTATGCTTCATTTTCCACCGTGCCTGTCTGCTTTTATCTTACTTTTTTAAAACTTTTGGGGTGGAACTCATTAGGAAGGATAAATGGAGGGACAGGGAATCGGTTGACTTCATGCTCGTTCCCACATTTTTTCTCTTTCTGTTTGTTACTGTAGCATGGAAATGGTGAAAGTAAGAAAAGGTCTGCTTCAATTACTCCAAACGCCAACCCAAATCCCAAGAAAGATGAAAAAAATATTTATTTGAGCACGTCTAAAAAATGCACGTACTTGTACGTGCATCAGGAATGAGCTGACCGGGGCTGCAATGATGAAACGAGCCAGTACATGGCGGCAGCGAGTAAAAAGTTCGAACAACCAAACAGGACACTTATTGATACTCAAAGCCAATCCAGCAGAGGTTTTTACTCTCACACGCTAGTACCATTTAGCCTACAGACACAGTAGTAAAGACCAGGGAAAACCACTGCCCTGGGCAAGTACGTAGCTGGATGTCAACCACCGTGACTGGAAGCCTCTGGTGAATCGCAGACTGCCGAAGGACCAAATGTCAAGTTTAAACTTAAGTAGACACTCAAAAAAAGGAGAGAAGACATAAATAGATTGATCCAAATCTCAATAGATTGAACTTGCAAGGAGGGCAGGGAAAGAAGCCTTCAAAAAAGAGAATTCCATCCACGTTCTAAGGACCACCCCTGTGTTATTTTCATTACATTTTAAGAGCCAGAGCAACCCTAAGGTGTGTGAATATCAAAGAACAGCAACATGATTGGCGAATAGTGACAATGGTATAATAGTCAAAACAATGAGCAACAGTTGGCAATAAAAGTCAAAATAAGGAACTAGCATTCTATTAAATTTTCTTTGCAAGTGTCCTATTTTAATAACAAATTAAAACTCATTATTGATTTTTTAATACTTGTGTGTATGTGAGGTGCAGGATTTATAAGAAATGCATACCTCTATCTGTTCTTCACTTTCCTTCTCCATTCTCTCCCTTCTGTTTTATTTGTTTGCTGTAGTTGGTACTGTTTTCTGGGAAGCTCAACACCATTGCCAGCATTGTGACCATTTTCTTTCTACTGGTTTACGCTGCAGTGGATCTGGCATGCCTTGCTTTGGAATGGGCCTCTGCACCCAATTTCAGGTAAGACAACTATCCAAATATTCATTTGGCCAGAGTGTTGTAATCCACCACTTTCAAATATGCAATTGTAAGGCTTACTTATCACACCCTCACACAGGTCACTTTTTGATCATAAAGGCGATCCATAAAACTGCATAAAATATATGATTGGGTTGCGCATTTTTCCTTTTCCACTCTAATCATACTCCCCTCCTGTTTTCTCTTCTCCACGGGTTCCATTGTTTATGTGTGAAAGGGTTGCTTGTATTCCAGCTGGATGTGACTATGGCAACTGTGTACTAATTAAAAGACATAAACCTGGTCCCTGCTTATGGCCCCATATTGGAGAGGGACCAGCAATGAAACTGTTTGTGTTTGAGATTGTGCAGTGTGAATTGGTTGTTCAAGTACCTGGGATTGGAGATGCTCAGAGATTTAAATTTACAATGTTTGTGTTTTGGCGTATTGCTTGTATTCCTTGGACACTGGCAGTGACCCTGATTTATAAAAACTCCCTAAAGCTGCATTCACAAGTGAGGACCAAGTTAATGTGTCTTTAGCTCAATGATTACATTGTGACACTGCTGCCATTTGGTATGTGAATCTCTTTTTAGGAGTCATTTCATATTTCCGTTTGCTGCTTCTGCTTTCGCTGCTGCTGCTGCTATCTGGTCATTACAGATGTGCATCTCAAAACGCAGTAACTGGGACTGCTATCCTAAAGTCATACCATCTTCCAGGATTAAAACGTTCCTTGGGCTGAGAGATACACGCTAAACATAATAAGTGAAACTGCTTTTAATTTGTCACGCTGGAGAGAAGCTGTTTGAGCACAGTGCATTACTCCCTTGTTATGACATATCACCTCCAGTATTGCATTTTGTATTACGGATTCCACTGCAGTAAAAGCTGGATATTAGTCTTGAAATTTATGAGAATACTTGGGGCCTCACGTTTAACTTGAATGTGGTCATAGTCTCAATACCAGAACAGACACAGTAGGCATAACATAGAAATAGCACAAATATAGAAGTTGAACACTCATTCTAATAAAAAAAAAATGTATGAAAATTGTAGTCATTACTTTGCATTTGCAAGAGTTCTTGTATTCTGTTTAACTTACTCTATAAAACATTCATCAAAACCTGTAACAAAGCTGCAAAGTCCTTGGCTTTTCATCAAATATATTTTTCAGGGTGCTCTGGTATCCTCTAACATTCCAAAGACATGCATTGATTCATGAGTCAAAATTGTTTCAGAAATATTTGAGTTTATTCAAATGGAAATTTCATAAACATATTTTGACATGTGCCAATCATCACATTTACCATAAAACGCACTAATCAATCCAACTCACTGAATTTATTTACAGTATTTATCCGTGTATACCGCACACTGACATAGATAGATAGATAGATAGATAGATACTTTATTCATCCCCGTAGGGAAATTCACGAATGTTGAATATGTGGCAAGTTATTTTTGTTGGTGATAGGAATGAGTGGAGAGGTGTTGTTAAAGGATAGTTGGATGTTTGGACGGGTTCTAAGGGATGGGCAGGGCACCTGTATGATGCGGCAGGAGTAAACCAGTGAAAGCTGTCGGGCCCTGCTGTTGAACAGAAAGGTGTGTTGTGTCACCCTGACCCGGGAGACATGGCCAATTTCTTGTGTCCCGTTTCATCTGGAGGGACAAATGCATGACCGACTAGGGTGCCGAGGTGCTTTACTTGTTTGGGTGTTTGGGCATTTGGGTTGGTCATGGTCCAAAAATTTTTTTGTGTTTTTTGCTACTTTTTCCCTTTTTTAGATAGATAGATAGAGTTATTAGAAGAAGAAGAAGAAGAATTTACTTTTATTGTCATTCTTTGTAACCATGCACACAGAACGAAATGTCGATACACCTGACCCGTACAGTTACACTGTAGCGACCCGATGCAGCCGCAGCCAAACAGGGCGCAGCCATTTTAGTCATTAGGTGACCAAGCCCCCCAATTCCAACCCTTAATGCCGAGCGCCAAGCAGGGAGGCAATGAGTACCAATGTTGTAAGTCTTAGGTATGACTCGGCCGAGGCTTGAACCAGCGACCTCCCAGTCTCGGAGCGGGCGCCCTACCATCTAGGCTACTGAGCTGGTATGCTACCGAGCTGGTATACCTAAAAAAAAAAATTTATAGCGCCCGTGCAGCTAACCTGCTTATTGCGGGCTTTAGGGGTTCAGTGTCTTACCCAAGGACACTTCGACATGTAACACGGAGGAGCCGGGATTCGAACTGCGATCTCTTGATCCCAAGACGAGCTCTCTACCCCCTGAGCCACTGCCGCCCCATTAAAGTCATTTATTGACACCGTAAACTATGAACACAATGTGGTTGATGTTTTGTCCCAAACTAAACAAAATCCCTGTAATTGCGACTAATATTGAGTTAGAACACACAGAAATAGAAGGTTTTTATTCTTGCCTGATTTTTCTTTTCAATTAAATGCCTGCAGATCAGTGTAGCATGGGCATCTTAGCTGGAAAAAAAGGTGATACAATAGCTTGAAGCCTTTTCTGGTACCTTGTCAAATTTAATCTATATCTGAAAAACTAAACCTTGTATTTTACACATTTTTCTAAGGGTAGGTTTTGGCGTTTCCAAAAGTGGCCATTAGGAGACAACCAGTTTTCAACACTCAAATTTGTATTTTACTTTGGCCATTTTTTATACTAATGAAAGAGTTGTATAAGTTTGCATTGTCTTTTCGGAAGTCAGTCGAAGATTGTGCACACTTGCGTGTGAAAAAATGGTCCGTAAAAATGAAACTCTAGTGGCCTTACGCACACTTATTTCCTGATCTAATTTGAATACAATAGGGACATCTTCATATCGACTTATTTTAAATTTCATTGGCAAAACCAATGTGTCAATCATCATTTGAATTGGACACAATTGCCTAAAGTTTTTTTACTGGTAAAGATGGCGGGTCCTTCTCAGCATTTACAGTCTTGTGTAAGCTAATGCGGAGGTAGACCGTAAGAAAAAAGCCTGGAATTAGCCGAAAAAGGTGTGAATAACATTAAGGTTGCCAAAGGGCTTTAGAAAATAATTTTACTTGTCTGTTTATTTGTAAACAGCAATTATGGGGCTAAATAGACAGCTAGCAACAAACAACGTCCATTGATGCAGAGATACTTTTGGGCTGTTTTATTTTTTATTATAATTTTTTAATTTATCGCCATTTTCTCATGTTTTGGAGTAGATATTTTACACAGTTGAATTCAATACATTCTCGCCAATGTAAGGAGTCAATGCTTTTGTATGTTCATTGAATATGATGGCTGCAAGACGATGTCTTTGGTGAGCTACCCCGGCTTTATAGTTTTTAGATATCTTATTACAGACCGATCATGATGTTTCTGTGATGAGAGCATTTTCAAATGGTCACTATTTTATTGATTCCCAAAAAAAACAAGCTTTTAAATGATATGTGGCATGACGTATTTCAGTAACTGGTGACATTATCTATTTATCTATCTATCTATCTACCTTGGTCATTTCCCTCAAGAGGGGTGACCGACAGCAAGACAAACACATGGAAAAACAAAGAAAATAAAAGGGAAAAAATAGCAAAAAAACACACACAAAAATTTTTGGACTATGGCCAACCCAAATGCCCTAACACCCAAACAAGTTAAGCACCTCGGCACCCAAGTCGGTCATGCTTTTGTCCCTCCAGATGAAACGGGACACCAGAAAGGGGCCATGTCACTCGGGTCAGGGTGACACAACACACTCTTCTTTTCAACAGCAGGGCCCAACAGCTTTCACTGGTTTACTCCTGCCGCATCATACAGGTGCCCTGCCCATCCCTTAGAACCCGTCCAAACATCCCACTATCCTTTAACAACACCTCTCCACTCATTTTTATCACCAACAATAGCTCTAGCTTTCACTAGATTGAGACCTTTTTCTTGCAGCGCATTCGTTACACCAGCCATCCACGTCAATTGCGGCCTTCCTCTTGGTCTCCCTCCATAGACTTCTGCAAATGACATTATACAGACACGTATTTGCTTCTGAACAGTCGTTAACATTACGGGGTTAACCACTTAGGGCACCACTTACTATGGTGTATCTTGGGCAAGTACAGGGCAAGTACAACATGGTGGCGCCCATCCCTCTCCAGGCCAACATGTTTCTCCCCCAACTCGAACCTCGGAAACTTTTGCGTGTTAGGTGAATGTGCTAACCACTGCACAACAGAAATACCAACCTAAAGTTTTTTGCCTTATTTATTTCTTTCAAAACTACTTTTTGTTTTCTCCGTTCTCTAACATTCATCTCTGGTACCACGAATAAAAATAGTGTGTTAATGAGATACTTTAAAATCCAATGCCTACACCCACTGGTGTGTAGTGCTTTGAATTTGGCGCTCTCGGCGGCGCAACACGGGTTACAGTCCTGATGCATTCAATGTTTTGCGATTGTGGTCTACGATATTTTTCGACTGATCAATCGTAGCACAAATAAAGTAATTTACTACCGCAAAACCTCGTGTATAACATGCACTCAAACTTTTGAGTTTTTTTTCTCCAATAAAAAATTGTTCGTTGTACACAAATAAACACGGTATCAGACAAATGCCAAATTACGTAAGACAAAAGTCAGCGTCGAAATACGATGCTTTTTTATATCAGTTTCTGTTCTAGTCTGCAACAGTCTCATGTTTAAGAAGAAAGTTCATGAATTAGTATTGCAAATTATCAAAGTTTGTTGAACTTGTACATACAGTATTCGCATTGAAACAGATCTTTTTTTTTCTTTTCCTAAAATACAATTACATTTTACAAATGCATTTCAATGAGTTATCTCGATGATCCAAGATAGTTTAGTGCATGTCACACCTTGCATACAAAGTAATCCTACTCAACATTTAAATTTCAAATATATTGACAGTATGAAGTGAAGTTGTATTAACTGTTGGAAGAAATGCACTATTTAGCAATTTTTGCAGACATTTTCCAAGTTGACTGTTATTGAAGACTTCAAGACCGAAACTAAACTTTCTCTACTGTTGCTTTCCTGGTTGATAGAGGTAACCCGAGTCCTCACAGCTGATAAGTGGTTTGTCCCTTAGCCTCGCTTTTTTTTTTAACCCATATCTGGTTCGTTCCCATTTTTATACTGTCGACTTCTTTCATGGCTTCATTCATTGTGCTCAGGCGTTCTCCCACATCTCTTTCCAGGCGAAAGGAATTAAAAGGCAGTTAGCACCATCACTCCCTGGAGACTGTGCTCTGTAATTAACATAACTAATTCAGCAGAAATATTTCCCTTTTTCTTAAAGTGGGCATTGTTTAGGAGTGGGTTTGAAATGAGAACTGTGGAAAAATATATCTTCTTGTTAAGTGTGTATGTGAAACTATGTATCTGGGGTCAGTACACATAAAAGAGTGAATTTAGATGAAGAGAATGGCTGTAGGTGCATGATGCTGGAGGTTTTTTCTTTAGTCCTTGCAACATCACGGTGCAATTAATGAAGGAAATGAAAAGTGTTTTTCCTCGATTGTTTAAGTTGTTGCATGTGTATTCCAAGAGTTATCTGTGAGTGAGATTAGTCCTCTGTGTGGGCCACAGCTTTATCAGTCGTTTCTCCAGCAATGCAGACTCGCTGTGTGGTCTGGTCACTCTGCAGGACTGCATAACCAACACAAGTGCACATCAGAGCACTTAATACAGCAGTGTTTTAATTGGGCATATGGCATTGTAACGGCACCTTCCATTAATTATTTTGATATTTGTTTTTGTTGTTCTATACTTTTCTATTTGTATAGCAAACCCACTTGCCATGCTTATATTAAAGGAGAAATATCCAGCTGAATTCCCTTTTTGGAATCATTGGCTCTTTCAAAATGGAAATTCCTTATATGTTTTTGCAATTATGTTATTGGTGCACAGGTGAAGAAGTAGAGACTCTTTAACCTATCAGAATTCACTATGTTAGTCTGTGTTTCTGGCACGTGAGTAAAAATAGTCTGATAATAAGACGAGCTCTAATGCCTTTTTGTCTGTCTTCTGTACCGCTCAAGGTTTAGTGATAAACGACCCGGTTTTGAATCCCGTTTCATACAATCTATTGAGATTTGGATCAATTGATCAATCATTGCTCAAATATGAAAGTTTACCGCTTTCCTCATGTAGTAATGCACAACTATAAATACTGTATGTATTTCGACTCTCATCAACCGTATCCTTTCTTGCTTACTTGGATGTTTAAGGTGCGCCTTATGGGCCGCAAAAAAAGTAAACATGTCCAAATCTTAACATTGAAGAAAATGTCCAGCCACATAAATTACAGATGATGGTGACCGATTTCAAATCATTGTAGGTTAAATGAGCCTACTCGACAAGCGGTAGACTTTATTTAAGAGTAAGTACAACATCCCATTGTAGTTCCTCAAATGTTAGTTCTCCCGTGTTATTTTACTATTTGTCATTTACATTTCTGAATGTCCTTGGGTTTTTTTTTGCAAGCTGATCGAATTATTCCTACATAAACTTCCCGTGTGTGTGTGTTTGTGCTTGTCCTCATAAGGATAAAGTTTCAGGCTCCGCTTTACGAGAATTATGACGTTATTCCGGGACGATTTCCAAGTCTGGTTGCTTGTTTTCAATCCTGGATTGGCACAGATTCTATTTGGATACTTTTGCATTGTCAGCAAAGTGACATATGATGCTAGAGAACCTCAGATAGGTCAAAGAGGTGAAAATATCTATGTACCATGCTGCTCATAATGAAAGGGAAAGAAGAGATGGATTGGTAGGGCAGTTAAGGTGAGCTTTTATCGTTATTATGTACCCTCTTCGATAGGTTGAAGAAGAGGCTAAAATGTGTAGTCAAGTCCTCGCCGCAAGACATAAAAATACTATCAGGGTTCTGGTCAGTACAGGTCAGGACTAATCTTAAAAAGCCAAGTATCAGTTATGATATCACTTACTGCATCTTTCAGATTCACAGTTGTTGCATTTGCATTTAAACATATTTTCATTTTATTGTTTAATTGATGAAAAATACCCGTTTGTAGTGTTTAAAATGTATTTATTAATGCTACTTCTTAATAAATATACTGTACACTGCAAAACATGTCTTGTTACAATTTTACTGTAATATTTTTTTCTCTAAATTCGCTAGTTTTGTGTTTAAAAAAAAATCAAGTACTTTCTCATTTGAAAATATTTTGTATTTTAAAAGAAAAAAGTCACAATGTATTACTGAAAATTACTGTATTTTCCGCACTATTATGCACACCTAAAAGTATTTAATATTTTAATAAGCCGACCATACCGGCTTTATAATATTTGGTTATCTCGTTCCAGACTGATTGTGATGTGTCTGTAATGGGTATAATTTTAAATGGTCAGCAAATTTTAAATCCCTGGAGTTTAAGCTTTTCAATGATATTTGGCATGACATATTTCAGTGACTGATGACATCGTACAGACACCGTGTCTGATCACTGATTCACTCTGCCAACACATCCATCTATCCATTATCTGCACCGCTTATCCTCAGTAGGGTCGCGGAGGTGCTGGAGCCCATCCCAGCTATCTTCGGGCAGTGGGCAGAGGACACCCTGAACTGGTTGCCAGCCAAAAAATACAGAACACAGAAAAAAAATAAAAAGACCAAATTAATGTAATGAAACACGAGTTTGTTATGAACATTTAACAATGAGGGACTGACTAAAGCAATAAAAGGCAGAGGAAGATGCTTTCTATGACCGACAAATTTGGTCCTGGAGCCTTTGGCACTCCTCGGTGTCTCCCTGGTGCTTTAAAAAAATGTTTGCTAATCAAAAAAAATTTTTTTTTAGGAATTGTACACATTCTTAACGTTTGCCAATGAATATGATAAACAACACATAATGTGTTCCCTCCCTTATAAGTATTTTTAATCATTCTGCAGCTCCAGACTTTATTTTCCTTCTTTCTTTTATGGTGCAATATACTTTTCAACTGTTTTCCTTCCCTGTACCAGGAAAGTAAATACAGTTTTCCATAACGTCCACGCGATGGCATCAATGTTTCAAATGATGTAAAAAGTGAGTTTCCTGATATCAATAGATTAGTTTTAGAATTATAATTTAACAGGACAAAAGTTATTTGTTTAAAAAAAGTTTATAAAGTACAAAAAAACTTTTGTTGAAAAAATGCTTGAGCCTGTGAATTGGGTTTGTTCTTCGGTTTCGATCTACAGTAAAATATTTACCAAATAAAAGTTTCAACTTTGCAGGTTTGGACTAGAGAGAACCTTTATGGAACGCAACCCCTGGGATTGCTTGCATCAAAATTCTTATGTCTAGAGGTGCTAATGTACGAAAGTACCCCTGTATAGTGTAAACCAGTGTAAAAGAAGAGATGTTTGTTTTTGTTCCCAGACCCACTTTTCGTTACTTCACGTGGCACACATGCGTGCTAGGGATCGTAGGATGTGCTGTCATGATGTTTCTCATCAACTCCATCTACGCCTCGGCCAGCATCGCCTTCATGCTGCTACTGCTTCTTCTCATTCACTATCTGAGCCCAACTTCCAGCTGGGGCTACATCAGCCAAGCTCTTATATTCCATCAGGTTTGTAACCCACACTGACTGATGATCGTTTTAATTGCCAACTAATGAAACGATTAGTCACATAATCAGATAAATATTCCTTTTTTCCTTAAATTTAGCATAAATTTGATTTAGTTAAGTGCCAGATGATAACAAACACAAGAAAACATGGTGAAATGAAAAATACATCTTTTATTGAACATACTCTGGATTTGTACAAAAGATAGATAAGAATGATCTATCCAAAAGTAGGAACAGGCAAATAAAAAACTAAAGAAAGTTAACATACAGTATTTTTCCCTGCAGACCAAGGAGAGGCACATTAACAACAGAACATTAAACAAAAATGATGAACATTTTGGAAAGTATATTTAGTGGCCTACCGCAAAGTCTGTAACAAAAGTACCGTATTTTCCGCACTATAAGGCGCACCGGGTTATAGGGCGCACCCCGAAAAAATAGTTTTTGGTCCTATATTTGACATACATAAGACGCACCGGATTATAAGGCGCTACAATGGGAACGTCGACAAAACAGTCAGATAGTTCAGTCAAACTTATTACCCCCTTAACATTCCCAAAGCTTGCAAAGAAGCAAATACGTGTCGTAGACACGTGCGGATGCGGTGTCCGTACGATGTCACTCAAATGCATCGTTCCAAATATCATTCGGAAGGTTAAAGTCTTGGGATTCAAGAAATGCCAACCATTCCTTAGTTTCTATTTTCTTTTTCGCTCGCAACTTTACTGTGCATATGACAATAAACACTTGGAATTGAGTTTAATTTAAAAATAGACACTCCATTCCATCCATTATCTGCACCGCTTATTACAGAAACATCGAGTTCAGTCTGAAACAAGATACAGGGAAAATATATAGCCTGAGTAGCTCACCGAAGTCGTTTTGTTCAATAATAATGTGCAGCCATTGTCCTCTTATATCCGTGAGTGTAGTAAATCCAGGAGAATAAAATATTTACAAATACAGAAGAGTAAAAAATGCTTTCTGTATGCCGTCAACCACGTGCTATACTCATTCATCTTTTTCGGCCAATTGCAGGCTTTGTTTTGCCGTTTAAGCCTATGCCAGCCTGTAAATGATAAAAAGGATCCGCCCCTTGACCTCCGAATAACTTTAGCCAATAGTGATCGATTCAACTGATGATTGACACATCTTTTTCGGCCAATTGCAGGCTTTGTTTTGCCGTTTAAGCCTATGCCAGCCTGTAAATGATAAAAAGGATCCGACCCTTCACCTCCGAATAACTTTAGCCAATAGTGATCGATTCAACTGATGATTGACACATCTTTTTCGGCCAATTGCAGGCTTTGTTTTGCCGTTTAAGCCTATGCCAGTCTGTAAATGATAAAAAGGATCCGCCCCTTGACCGCCGAATAACTTTAGCCAATAGTGATCGATTCAAATGATGATTGACACATTGGTTAGCCAATGAAACGCCGGTGAATAAATCCCAGCATACACCGCGGACTACTTGGCATTCGGGGGAAGATCTAGTCGGCGGCTGCAAGTTAGTTGGAAAACTTTGCGACTTAATATTGATCCATAAATAAGGCGCACTGTATTATAAGGCGCATGGTCAGCTTTTGAAAAAAATAAAGGCTTTTAGGTGCACCTTATAGTGCGGAAAATACGGTACTTTACGTATCTTAACAGTTTGAAATCAAACAGATCTAACAACTGACGTTTGTTCTTCGGACAGTCTGGCGTAACGCTCAAGCTCTCTTTTAGAGCCAAATATACTCATATAAAATATACAATGCATGTCATAATAATGGTATTTCAATACTTGAATCTTTCCAAAGAGAGTCTGACTCTGTTTCATCTAACTGTCCAACATGCTCTCAGTTCATGTGTGACTGATCAATTGCCATGATACGCAAGGTCTGTTTTGCAAACTTTGCAAGTAGTCTTTGATTTGGTACACGTAGTTGACATTGCCATTTCTGTATGTTTATGTTACCACTCGAGACAGAGACGCTATTGCTATTGTGCATGTGCGACTCTCAGCAGAGATTATATTCTTGTGGGGATGCCTCTCTGTTGGAAGAAACGTGTCTGACGTTTATAGTTGACTGCGTTTTTTCTCGACGTCAACTAAACGTTGCAGCATCAACCCACACACATACAGCACTGCTTCATCATTATGACTGCAACTATAATTTCACCCCCTCAACTTGAAAAAAATGCTCTTGCCAAGCAATCTCTTTAAAATGTTTACTGAGACACACAAACACGGTCTAGTAACTCCGCAAGCTAAGTGTATTCAGCAGACAACAACACACTCATCAAATGCCGTCTTCAAATTCATACCCATTCATTGTTGTGGAGTCATCGATCATTTTTATATCAGAACTTAGGGACACACGCTGCATATATTTCCCACAATGAAGTGCCACACTTGTACGAGCGCACTCCTACATAGCGCTTTGTCATACAATTCGCTATGTCCTCTATAGGCGGGCCCGTTGCGCTCAAGGTGAGACAGCTCAGTTGCCAACCAGGCCAGTTGCCAAGGCGATTGGGGGTGGTAGGGTGGCCATGCCGTTTTTCAAGAGACAGAACGTTATTACAAGCACTCAACTTATTGCACTTTCTACTTTCCCTCTCCTCCCTTACCTTTATCCCCCCTTTTTCCTTCCTGTCATCATGTCGTTCCACGTTCCATTCCCTGCTTTTTCTCCACGCTCAGAGAACTACGACAATTTGAAAGATTACAGTCCAGTCAGGCACAACAGAAAGGGGTACATGTTTGCTTTTACAGCACATGGAAGTCAACAACTTCCTTGTTTTTTGTTGTATGCTTTGAATGCCCCCAAATATCCATTAATCAACCAATCAATCAATCAAAACACTTTATTTGTCCCCAAGGGGCAATTAAAAGTCACACAGAGTAGCATACAACACCCGCCCACATACGTACAATAACCCAATGTTGGACTGTAAAGTGCTGAAGTCCATACAATAAATAAGACTGAATAAAATGTTTAAAAAATGAATAAAATGTATAAAAGTACCAATATAAATGAGTTCCAATATAAATAAGTTATTGCACTCTCATGAATAATGCAGGGGCAGAACACTACTGAACACTAGGGGGCGGGGGCTGCGAGTTTAGGTGCTGCACAGCCCTGGGGAGGAAGCCAGTCTTCCTCCTCTGAGTCCTGCTGCCGGGGCACCGAAGTCTGCGTTTTTACGGCAGCTAATCAAAACCTATGAACAGGATGTGTGTAGCGTCCTGAAGGATCCATGTCACACCAGGAAAGCGCATTCCCGCCTATTTCGAGATAAAAAAATTGAGGGAAGGTTATTTTTCTTCAAATAGTCATAAGCATCATATATGTCAGTAGGTCGAAACCTTTTTTTTTTGTTTGTTTAAGCACAATTCCACCATTCAACCCCTAAAACTCCCCTGTGTTTTAAATAAAGATTAAGATCCAGTAAAGTTATCCCTTGTTTTACATGGGGGCTCTGTGACAAAGCCCCGTCAAAACCTGTGAAGTAGAAAAATGTATTTATTTTTCAGATGTCAGTCACATAAAATATATAATTCTGTAACAAACTAACCACGCTTCTAAAAATAAAAGCACTGAACTCATAATGGCAGATGAATAAATGGTCATTATAAATTAATACAACAAAATTGGAGGGTTTCTCCTTTCAATGTAAGAAAGCAATGTAAAGAGCGGCCGGCTAGTTGCACGCGAGTTTCGGGGATTCTCGAATTGAGCCAGGTCTCTCTGATGATTAAAATACAAGCGTCACAAATGTAGCAATTTCCCATAATTTGTACCTCAAGGTCATCCATTTCATTGGTAATGGATCTAGCGTTTGCAGGGTTAAATTGTCAGAGTTGTTATTTAGTCTGGCTGCACTAAGCCGGACCTGCAGCCGCACATTTGGTTTTTCTCCCCGTATCCTAAAACAATCCATGGAGCATCCATTAGTGATCAGCTTTTATTTGCGCTCTTCTGACTTTCCCAAGAGTCCGGTTTAATTGAAGAATTTCTTTTCAATGTAACAAGCTGCAAAAATGCTCGCTGACGCTGTGCTTCACAGTTTGTTTTTGGTGGACCATTGACTTGTGCGCCCATCCCTTTGTTTAACTGACAGCATACAACATCACAGTTGGGCACACAAACAGTCATGCCCACCCTAAAAACACAAAAACACAAAGCCTTCCACAGCCTAGCCTTGTGATAGCATGTGTTGTGTGTTGTCTGCTGCAGAACATATTGCATGCACAATAAAATCCACCAAGTATTGAAACCGCAAAAAGTAAACCGCGATATAGCGAGGGATTACTGTATATTAAAAAGTTGTATTGTAATGTTTGTGATTTTGCCCTTTTTTTCATTTTACAGTTTTATTTTCTCATAACATCACAATTTTTTTTCCTGAACTTTGATTGTGTCATCCTACAAAAAGTCAATTAAAAATTTAGAAAAAGTATATACAGTAAAGCACGGCGGCGCAGTGGTTAGCGCTTGTGCGGCACAGTTCATGTCATGGGAACCTGTCGTGGGTTCAAATCCAGCTCCAGACATCCTGTGCGGAGTTTGTATGTTCTCCCCGTGCTTGCGTGGGTTTCCTCCGGGCACTCCGGTTTCCTCCCACAATCCAAAAAAAAACATGCATTTCAGGTGAATTGGCCGGTCCAAATTGTCCCTAGGTGTGAATGAGCGAATGAGTTGTCTGTCCCTGTGTGCCCTGCGATTGGCTGGCAACCAGTTCAGGGTGTCCCCTGCCCAGTGCCCGGAGATGGCTGGGATGGGCTCCAGCCCCCCCGCGACCCTAATGAGGATAAGCGGTACGGCTGATGAGATGAGATATACAGTAAACTGCAAAATAACATGAGAATATTTGACCACTATATTCTACATTTCGTGAACTTCTGTTACCCAGAAATCAGTTAAATGTCTATGAGTTGTATTTATACATGGCCTTTTTGTTTTCGCTTGTTGTTTTTAATCAATCTTTGACTCCCTCTCTATGTTACCACTTGTAGCCACTGTAGATATTTGGCATTTTATGTTACACCAGCTTGTTTGCATTGCTTCCGTAAATAGAGACAAAAGTGCCCACAACAAACCCCACTGGACGATAACAAGCTGCTGACAACAGTGTTTAAGGAAAGACTTGGGGACAAAAAAGGCAAACTGACACCGATGGTATCAAGTAAAGAAATAGATGGAGACAGAATATAAGCATGGAGAGAGGATGAATGATTGAGAAAATGAAATGATGGATGAGACAGAGGATACAGAAATAATGATAGCCTGATTGATGAGTAGACCCAGGAAAATGGCGAGATAAAGAAGACAAATGATCCGATGAGCGGAGGCAGTCGGGCCCCACCTTTGAGACTGGTGTCGGTTATTTGTTGACGCAAGTATGAAAGTTGGTAATTGTTGCAAATGATGTTATGGAAGTAGGGGTTACAAATGTCAGAAACTAAAACTGATTACGCAAGTGTTCATAGAAAGTCTGGATTTAAAAGTTTATGGGTCAAACGTAGATCATTAAAGGAGTGCTGGCAAAAACATCAATGAGTTAAGTCATTTTGAAGCAAACAGACTCTAAGCGAGACTTCTAGGCAGAGTCAGAGACAGGAAATGAAAATATCACCGTTGTGTTCCCACTCAAATAAAAACAGAGAAAAAAAAGTGGTGGCCAGAGCAGTGAAAAGTTTGAGATGGACTTGTGTGTGTTTCCTTGTTCCTTCTAAGGTCCGCAAGTATTTGCTCATGTTGGATGTACGGAAAGATCACGTCAAGTTCTGGAGGCCGCAGATTCTGTTGATGGTTTCCAACCCTCGAAGCAGCATAGGCCTCATCACCTTCATCAACGACATTAAAAAGAGCGGACTGTACGTGCTGGGGCACGTGCAACTGGGAGATCTCGGTAAGATCACTGTTCTCAGACACTTATGTTCAATTGTGCAGGGTTCGTACGGGTGCTTAAATTCCTTGAAAGTGCTTGAATTTTAAGGATGTCTTGGCAATAATTGAAATGTGCTTTGGGTGAAGTGCTTGTAAATGCTTGAGATTGTTGCCATGTTTCTGAACTGCTTAAAAATGACGCCAACACCGCTCTCTGGTGGCTTCACTATTGCCATTCTTATTAACGGCATTAGTTTGTACGGCATTGTCCTATGAAGAGCATCGCCCCCCATGGGTCGTGCCCAAGAGGACGAGTGCATGCTGCACCTAATATGGTACTATGTATTGTGTATTGGTGCAATGATTACATATCAGTTATGGGCCATGCAAAAAGTAAATTAGTACTTCCCGCAATTGAAAATTTTAGCCACATATAATTTTTACCCAACACCTATGTAGGGAGAGACTTTCCTAAAAATATTTACACATTTATTATAAAGATCTACAAATATATTGGCAAATTTAAAAATATTTAAAAATGTTATGTCTTCATTAATGAACACGCAAGATTAAAAAATTGCACCTATGTTTGTTTGTTTATTTTGTGGAATTACGAAAAATGATCAATTACATAAAAAAAGTGTGTCTTATTGTAGAAATATGCGCAAAAATTGTATCCCTTTTTTAAAAGATAGGGCTGTTGCTGCACAATCTGTTTTTGACTGACTGATAGTTGTCTTTCCCCATCCTCTCTGACAGATACATTACCCTCCGATCCCCTGCAATCCCAGTATGCCTCTTGGCTTTCCCTAGTGGACCATCTCAATATCAAGGCCTTCGTCAACCTGACGCTCGCTGATTCTGTACGTCACGGAATCCAGCATCTGCTTTTCATCTCCGGTCTAGGTCAGTGTCACCAGTGACGGAGCTTACAATTTATTCTGAGTATGTATATTGCTAATTACAAGGTAGAGGTTATGAGAACTAATAGCATGATATTATATGTAGCACAGTGATGCCTCGGTATTTGAATGACTGTATTCGAACAAATTGGTATTTGACCCAAAACGGTGAGTGATTTTTGCTTCAGTATTTAAACAAAAATTAGATATAGAACGCAGTTGAACGCCTTGTTGACTAAAGTGGTTGCCGTCTTTGCTACTTCAGACTAATCCAGTTTGTCAGGAAAGATTGTCAGCCCCACAACACATTTTTTTATGATTTAGTCCTTTTTATTGTTTTGTTTCTTGCTGATAATAATGGGTCCCAAAGAATGTTCCTCTAAGCTTTCCCGGGTCTGAGCAATCACAAAAAGTTTGTGAGCGTCGCTTGGAACAACAGTGAGCAACATCAGTGCGGCAATCAAATCATTATCAAATGTGTCCAAAATCTGAACTCAAATCAAGTTACATGTTGCTGACTTTCCAGAAAACCTAGGGAATCTTTCAATTTTAATCAACCGGCTAATCTTATTTTGGAAAGGTTGCACGGCCTACACAAGTTAGCTGTTTTTAGTTAACAATTAAAACCAATTTCTGTTTTCAATAAGTATATTTGGTTAAATAATATCAACGGTTCATGGATTGTTTAATTGGTTGCACAATACGGAACTGTATTTAGTCACACTTTTAAAGGAAGTGCAATGTTGAGATTGTACTTTAACTGGATATATTAGCAAAATACACAGGAACGATCAAAGAGACCCTCAAAATCTGTCTTTTTTTTTTTCCTTATATTTTACCTTATTTCTTCTTTTGTTTTTTTCTAGCTTTTTACTTTTTTGCGTTGTTTCTTTTGTTCTCTAGATTCCGTTTTTATTATTTATGTTGCTTCCTTTTCTCTTTTTTCCTAGCTTTTCTTTTTTTTCCCTTGTTTTTTTGGAGAGTGATTTCATGTTTGTCCCCGCATTATTTTGGGTTTATATTTGTTAGTATAGCATGAACATAATGATTGCAAGATAAGTCCAGTTTCAAGTATAGTCCAAATGTGAACCCAAAGAATAATGAAAAAAGTTTATTTGAGCGTGTCTAAGAAATGTACGTACTTGCACGCGCACCATAAAGAGCTTGACAAATGCTGCAATGATGACACATGCCAGGAAATAGCGGCCGCGGGTAAAAAAGTTTCAAATTTCGTACAGCTCTTTTAACTTTGTCAGCAGTAACTTATACGTTTTATATGATTCAGGTCGGAGTTTTTTTGTCTTAAAGGGTTTGAAAATGGTGTTTCTCAATGACTCTATTGTGTGATTGTTCCAGGTGGAATGCGCCCCAACACTCTTGTCCTGGGTTTTTATGACGACAGCCCCCCTAAAGACAAACTCTCTGCAAATCACTCCACCGAACTTTCATCCCTCTCTCACGACCTCGAGAAGTGCCCACCCCCTTTCCATTTTGCTTCCCTTCGGTCCACAAGAAGGGTCGCAAACGACGGGCACGATGGGAAGGTTTTGGGTCCCCGGGAGTATGTAGCCATTATCGCAGATGCTGTGAAGATGCTAAAAAATGTGGTTTTAGCTCGTCATTTCAACAGTTTTGACCGAGCGCAGGCTCTGTCGGCGGCCTCGTCTTCTCCTGGAAAGACTTTTGTCGACGTCTGGCCGGTCAACCTTCTGCGTCCAGACAGCACAAGCTACGTAGATACCTGCTCTCTGTTCTTGTTACAGCTAGCTTGCATACTAAATATGGTCCGAGCCTGGCGCAAAGCTACGCTACGGCTTTTCCTTTGCGTAGAGAAAGGTCGCAGTGTCAAAGCTTTGGAGGAGAAGCTAGGGCAGTTGCTGAAAGAATTGAGAATCAAAGCACAAGTCTGTCCCGTGCCCTGGGACCAGCAGGTGGCGCTACACTGGCAGCGCCAAGGTGAACGAGACAAGCTGCAATCTTCAGAATCCTACGATAACCTCAACGGAGAGAAGGAGCCGGGAAAAGACGAAGAGTTGGACGAAGACGATAATGCTAACAGCTTCCCGAGCAACGCCACGCGCCTGTCTGATGATTACCTGTCGGCTGTCAATCAGCTGATTCTAGACCAGGCCCGGCCACCGCCCGCCGTGCGCTTTCTGTACTTGCCCTGCCCACCGGCTGACACCCGGCGCTACAATTCTTACCTACATCAGCTGGAGTTGCTAACTCATGACCTAGGCCCCACTTTGCTTATTCACGGGGTGACGCCCGTTATTACCACCGATATCTGAACAATTCCATGTTTTAAACAATGTATTGGATGGACAAACTTCGATTTGTAGCTGACTAGTCACGCAACCTTTGACAAGTGATCATTAAGGACCTAAAGCATTTTTCCTTTTTTCTAATTCATGAACCGAGGCTATGGACACGCTTAAATGTGGCTTCCAGATAATACCATATCTTCCAGACTACAAGGCGCACCTAAAGACCTAAATTTGAAATGAAATTTGAACGTGTGCCTTATAACTTGGTGCCTCTTACATACCGCGAATTATACTGGATGAAAACAGAAATGCATACAGTATTTATGTATGTGTGCGTTACTACGCAAGGTTTTACGGTATTCTACCGTATTTGCAGGGTTGGGTAGGGTTACTTTAACTGGATTACTTTCAATTACTTTTGGATTACTCCAATACCAAATATGCTAATAAAAGACAAAAGAAACTAAATATGAATAAAATTATGACTCACAACACGTGGTAAGCTTTTTCTCCTAACATAAAATGCGACAGAAACAAAATGAAAATAAATCCAAACATCATTTTTGCCGTTCCATGTATTCCGTTACTCCCCAAGCCTGCACAAAATTTAGTAATTTTATTCATATTTAGTTTCCAAAAGTAATTGAAAGTAATCCAGTTAAAGTAACCCTACCCAACCCTGCGTATTTGCGCGATGATCGATCTATCCAAAACCAAAAATCGAAAATCATTGTATTTAAACTCAATGTACTGTACTGACTAAAATTCAGAAGCCAGCTCAATCACAACAGCCTAAGATATGTTGAGTCATGCAATTAAACTTAAGCTCTCTCATCCCTTGCTCACCAAAGAAAGTGATAACGGGGAGAACAAGCATTACTAAAAAAAATTACGTTTACATAAATGCTTTTTTTTCTTACAAGTAGTGTACGGCTGATTGAATATTTTAGTGTGGCTGAATGGTATTTTTTTTATTATTCTATAATTATTGGGTAGAATTTTCCTACTAGGCCTAAAACTGTCGTCATATTAGGCTGTTCTCCGTTCAATAACTCTCAGCCCGATAGTAACTTGTGACGGCATGCAAAATGAAGAAGAAAACAAATAAGCTGCATTGTATTGTAAGCTGCAGTTTTTAAAATGTAGTACAGAATTTACTGTTGTATAAAGCGTTCTCTCAAAGCTTTACACAGCTACAGGCCAATCAATATGAAAACTGTTTTAGAAATAGTTGAATTACGCAAACCCGTGACGGGGAATAGGTCTATTGTTTATGAATACAGTGCACATCCTACTAGTATTAATTAAGGCAAGAGAAACTATTAGGGAGTACGTCCCCTGATTAAGATTTTCAGCCCACCCAATTTCTCTCATTTATATCTTTCCTCCCACACTAGAGTGAGTTTTCAACTGGCCTAGGCCATCTGAGCTGAATTTGAAGTCTCCTCCGGCTTCTCTTGTGGCCTATTTCTTTTTCAGGCTGGTTTTCCCCAACACTTTCTTTAAATGATCATTCCAGGGCATGTCTGCGATCTAATATGTGGAACTTGTCCATTTAGGACAGAACGTCTGACCGTTAATTTTCTCAGCAAGCAGGCTCAGGAGAGCTGCTTAGCATTTTAGTGGCAAACTACACAGCTCATACTGCTGGTTTTAGCTATTTATTGAATTGTTTGAATGTATTTCAGGTGCTGAGAAGAATTTTCCACTCGTTGATATACTACTGACTAGTCGTTTCGACTATTTAACTGTCAAAATTTATTACAGTGTTAATTTGATTATTAGCCTATCGCCGCATTTGATTTTTCGTGTTATAAAAAAGCTACTGGGCCATACATTGTGTGTCCTTTTTATTTTGTCTTCCATAAAAATAATACTTCAAAATGAATGTAATTCCATTTGCATCCGGTCTTTCTAAGAGTCTTGACATTGAATCGTATTTGTTTAGGTGAGTGCTGCCTTTCCGTGTGACCAAGGGTTTGATTCCCAACGCAACACTCCTCAGTATTCAAAGATGATCTATGTATAATGGAACATGAAGTATCCTTCTTATGTGTTTTTGATCACTGTGAAATTGTAGCTGAAAAAAGGTGCTCTCAGAAAAAATAAACACGTTACTCTAGTTCGTCTTTTCAGAGATTGTGAAACTACTGGCATTTTTTTAAATGTTTCCTTGCAAACTAAGCCCAAGTGTAATGTCAGGTTAGAAAGCATATCCACCTTGATATATTTTATTAAATACTGTACTGCAGTTTATTTGCTAAGTTGTTTAAAACTTTAATGTGTTCTGCAATTGTCATGATGACTGATTAGTATCACCTGTGCCCGCTCGTTTGGCGCCAGCCGCTGCGGGCTACCTGATTCCCCGTTCTTTTTAAGTTCAGTCTTTTCACCCACCTGTTGTCAGTCCATCAGCCAATCTCTGTTTCTACAAGGCAAGCACTCTGACTCCCGTCGGTCCCGCTTTTAGCACCCGTTTTTGATCCTGACCACGTTTTGCTCTCCTCTCCCGGCTATAGACCTGTTTTTTCAGTCTTCCACACCACGATATCCCGCTCTGGAAGATCCACTTCCGCATTCGGATCACGATCCGATTCTGTGAGCGGCTTGCTTCCCACTTACACCGAGCACCAGATCGCGGCGCTGCCCTTCCTCTTTATCTCCATAAACTTGTGGGTAGCGTTACACATCTGGGTCCTGATTCCGTTCTGGTCGTGACAGCAACGGGTTAGTGTAGCAATCACAATATTTTCAGCATACACTGTGATTTGAAAATGTCATCACACACATCCTCTGTCAATGTAGATAACCCTAAAAAGTATTTTCCCATTACAGTAAATTGTGTTTTTTTTCCTGAACAATAAAAGCTTTGGGTTCAAGCAGTTACAGTACTTCAGTATTTACTTTTACTTGACCAATACTCGTCTTACTTGAGAACAAGTTTTGATCACTACCCATTCCTAAAAGATGTCCATTTCTATCATTAAAATGTTAATTATTTTTAGCCAATCCTTTAGGAGTAAAACATTTATTTAAATGTGCTTTTATATTTGAATGGAAGCACACTAATGTGTTGCAGTTGTAGGGGGTCAGCTTGTATTCTATGTAGGCTTATATGTGAGTAACTAGTTACATTCAGAGTAACGGACTTCTTGGTGCCAGTAAAAAGCAGATAACTGAATTTCTTCTCAATTAAGTAACCGATGGATGGTAAAACGCAACTGGTAGGAGATTGACTTAAGATACTTACCTTCTTGATGAATAAGGAAATGAAGAGCTTTTAATCTCTACATCATAGTTTGCAGTTGGTTACTTAAGTTAAATATTATAAATATTTCATTTTCCTTTGGTTTGCAATACACTGACATTTAGTGTAAGGACCTAAAACTGTTTTGACTACTAGCTCAGTCTTATTTGAAATTTTGGAGGTTAAGGCCATATAATAGTTTGTCTTATGTTTAAATAGAATGGATTAAATTACTTTTATGTGCATTGAGTAGATAAATGATGCATATGTTAAACGCTTAGCTCAAATTTTGTTACATATAAAACCTAGACGTGTCTGTGAGTAGTGTTGGGAAATAATTATCAAAATGTACCGTTTACCTAATTGTTCGAATTAGTTATCTGACTCCATTAACCAAACACAGCCTACAATCACCCAACAATTTATGTGTGCTCGTTTCTCGGGGGGAAATGAACAGGAAAGCCGACGTTTCCACACGGGGGCAGATTTATTTTTCCTAACAATTTAACTAAGTGTACTCCATCTAAAACGGACGAATTAGTCACGTTGGCGTCTGTGGGAAGCCTTCTTCTGAAGTCCTTCAGCTTTTTTCCTATTGGCCATCTTCTCCCCGCATAATGGCGTGCCAACTGCTCCCATGGGCGTACCAAGGAAGCCCCCTGGGCTTCACCATCTCGTAGACGAGCGTCCCGATGTCTGGGGTACTCAAAACAATGCCTGCGGCAATAACATCTGGATGTGCTGATTATCTTGTCAGCAGTACGTTCCGTTCTGTAAACAATCTCTTCCACTACTTATGCCTACCCTGAACTTTCACTGCTCATTGAATAAAGGCAGAGTCAGTAAATAACTATAGCATTAAACTCAATAATTGTAACTTGTGTTCAATCGTATAAAATCCTTTATAGTTGAAAGTATAAAATGCTTTGGTAGCCCACCTGGTTTGGGATGTTAAGCTATTTGGGTATTGCATTTCATTTGTGGTTATTTGTAATCACAATAATTAGTTATAATTATTTGTTTGGTTTAATGTGTACTCTTTGTATAGCACAGTGTGTTTTTACCCTTGTGTTTAAGATAATCAACTAATTACACCCTGATAACGCTTAACCCAATGATAAATCCATCATATACTGTTAACCCGTAACCTCTTCGTCACCACCTTAAACTTCAATCAAAAACAAATAACGGAAAAAGACTGAGTTGTTCCTTGCCTGACAAACTCATGCAAGTTGGTGTGTGAACTGAGGACAAAATCAAACCAAACAACTTGCCAGATAACATCATTTGATTAGGCTAACCTGGGACCTCAGGTATTTTATTCCATCCTGTGTCGAGGAAAAAACTGGTTGGTATGCTGGCAAAACGACTTCAGATCTTGAATCCATGGAGAGATATGCAAGAGGATGCAAGAAAACACCAGATGTGTTTTCCGAAGCTTGCGTTTGAGTGTGCAGCTCAGCGATTTTGCCTCCAGGCCAAGCATTTTTCTGCCGTGTCACGTCCACGGCCCGGATCAGAGAAAACGTGTCAGCCCCATCAAAACTTCTACACACACTCACTTATCGCTTCACTTTTTAATTTCCAGCCTACTTTCCCTCTCGACTGCCTCCCCGCATCTCCGACGCTTGATTTTACGAGACACGCACTTTCCCCGGGTCATTGCATGGATCTGGGAGTAGGGGTTACCAAGAAGGGGAAAAATTCAAAGATGTACTGAGGGTGGGGTGTCGAGTGCAATCTGGTCACGCTTGACACAAAGATTCGATTACCAGTTAAGAATTTTGAAAGCCAAACAGACTCCGGGCAGTTCCTTTGAGCCACGTTTTAATTCAAATAAGCAGAGAAGGTGTCGGTTGGCGACGCAGCAGAAATCGTGCTCGGCAACTCCTTTGGCGATCCGCCTGAATTGCGAAAGTCAATATGTCGAGCGCTTTTTAATATGGCGGTTGCATGCCCAACATAGGCCAACTTACAATATGTTTCCTTCGCCTTTCTTTAGAACAGAGGCAGGCAGGCCAAGTCCTCAAGGGCCGCATGTCCTGAATGTTTTTGGAGATATCGAGACTCACCGCTGCTTTGGATGTAGACTCAAGACCAGCTCAGTAGCCTAGATGGTAGTGTGCCCGCTTTGAGACTGGGAGGTCGCTGGTTCGCGCCTCGGCCGAGTCATACCTAATTGGTAAAATGGCGGCGCCCTCTGTTGGCTGCGGCTGCATCGGCTCGCTACAGCGGGTCAGGTGTATCGACATTTCGTTCTGTGTACATTGTTACAAAGAATGACAATACAAAGGAAATTATTATTATTAAGAATCAAACTACCGTATTTTCCGCACTATAAGGTGCACCGGGTTATAGGGCGCACTCCCCCCAAAAAGTTTTTGGTCCAATATTTTCCATACATAAGGCGCACCGGATTATAAGGCGCTACAATGGGAACGTCGACAAAACAGTCAGATAGTTCAGTCAAACTTATTACCCCCTTAACATTCCCGAAAGCTTGCAAAGAAGCAAATACGTGTCTCAGACATGTACAGAAACAGTGTCTGTACGATGTCACCGATCACTCAAATGCATCGTTCCAAATATCATTCGGAAGGTTAAAGTCTTGGGATTCAAGAAATGCCAAACATTTCCATTTAATTTTTTGCTGGCAACTGTGTGGACAGCAAAGTAAGAATTTTATTGTGCAGGAAAACGGGGTTCTTTACTGTGCATATGACAATAAACACTTTGGATTGAATTTAGTTTAAAAATAGACTCATCACAGAAACATCAAGATCGTTCTAAAACAAGATACCGGGAAAATATAAAGCCGCATAGCTCACCTAAGTTCTCTTGCAGCCATCACGTTCAATAATGATACGTAACCATGGTCTTCTTACAACCGTGAGTGTAGTAAATCCAGGAGAGTAAAATATTTACAAATACAGAATAGTAAAAAATGTTTTCTCTATGCCGTAGTGCAACCCAACGTGTGATTCACATTCATCTTTTTCGGCCAATTGCAGGCTTTGTTTTGCCCCTTTAGCCTATGCGAGCCTGTAAATGATAAAAAGGATCCGCCCCCTTTACCTCCAAATAACCTTTCAAATGATGATTGACACATTGGTTAGGAAATTAAACGCCGGTATATAAATCCCAGCATACACCGCGGACTACTTCGCCTTCGGAGGAAAATCTAGTCGGCGGCTGATAGTTGCAAGACTTTGCGACTTAATATTGATCCATATATAAGGCGCACTGTATTATAAGGCGCATGGTCAGCTTTTGAAAAAAATGAAGTCTTTTAGGTGCGCGTTATAGTGCGGAAAATACAGTATTCAAAGTATACCATTTATTGCGGAATAATCAGTTAATAATAATAACAATAATACATTATATTTGAAGCACCTTTCAGGACACCCAAGGTTGCTGTACATATAAGTAGATCATAACAATAAAGGAAGAGTAAAACAAGCAAGTAACAAACAGCAAATAAAGCACATTAGAGTTAAAAGAGGCAGTATGTGAGGCAGACGGTCAAGAAAAGGCAAGTCTAAAGAGGTGAGTTTTGAGTTCGGATTTGAAGGTGGACAGGGTCTCGGAATTTTGGAGGTCAGGGGGCATTGAGTTCCAGAGCTGGGGGGGAAGAGCGGCTGAAAGCTCTGCTCCCCATGGAGCTGAGGCGGGCAGGGGGTATAGTGGGATGGAAGGGGGAAGATGGATGATCTGAGGCCGCGAGATGGCGTGGCAGTGTTAATTAGGTGGGAGAGGTAGGGATGGGCAATGTTATGAATGGCCATGTAGGTGTAGGGCAGTATTGTTTTAATTGATTCTATGGTAGATTGGGAGCCAGTGGGGTTGCTGTGAGGTGATGGGATGGGATGGCGAGATGGGGTTTAAGTTAAGTAGCAAAATTTTGATTGCTCGTGTTTATGGAAGTGTGCTTCCAGATCAAGATAGAAGATGTATCTGAAGTACAGCAATAGAACGAACCAGAGTAATGTTGGGTAGGCATGTTTCCAGACTATATTTTATAATTCTTTGATGTAAATGTGTCTTGACCTGAAGAAAATATTCCACATACATAATCTAGTCACACATAGGTCAAGTCAAGTCACATTTATTTATATAGCCCTCAATCAAAAAAATATCTCAAAGGACTGTGGATTACAATCACACAATTACCTGATCTTAAACCAACATGCGGGCAAGGAACAACTCAAAACCTCAGCGTGGGGAAAAAGAGAAACCTTGAGAAAGGACCTCACAAGTGGTAATCCCCCTTCCAGGATGACCATCTTGAATCACAATTAGCATTACTATACACAAGCATAGTAAACGCTAGGTAACATGTTGAAAATTTGTCCGGAAAGTGCATGACAGCAGCGAAGCAGTTTCCCATCTCTGCAAGCTGGTCCATGCAGGCGTTCACATGCTTCAGGTCAAACGCTAGTCCGCTGACTCATCTCCAAATCGTCCTTTTCCTTCGTATCACCACCAGGCAGGCAGTTGGAAAAAGACAGGACAATACAGAATATGAGGTGGGCATCAATCATAAGCTTTGGAATAAAAGTGTGTCTTAAGCCTCGATTTAAAAACTTCCATTGAGGTTGCAGATCTTATCTTCGCTCCGATCTTATCTATAATACCACAACATTTTTTTTCTAATTTAAAAATATGGATATTAGTCTATGCCTGTGTTTCGCAACCTTTTTGAGCCAAGGCATACTTTTTTCCTTAAAAGATTACTGAGACACACCGTCCAAAAATCTTTATTTTCCAGGACCAGTTTTATGAACATATATAATATATATATATTTTTTATTATTTCTAAATTTTTCACCGTGCTTAGTTGACGATATGTAGTATCTCTAATAATGTAAAATAATGTAAAAGTTGTTTTGGTAGCATTTGCGCCAGGGAAATATTTCACACCGTGCATTTGTCGGCAAAACGAAGCACAGCAACGCGTTCCTGTTTAAAGAACTGGTAAGCATCCAGACTTTTATAACCTTTGAGGTCAGCACTGGTGTATGGGGATACTCCATTTACAATATAATGGTACAGAGTGTGTGTACCGAAGTCAGGCAGACATGACAATTTGTTTTTGATCGTCTGGGGGAAGACTATCGGGCAGTAGCTAGAATTGCTAATGCCAGCCTCAGTTTCTCTAGTTAGCACCCTTGGTGCTGTCTGACAAGGTGAGCCACCTAATCAAAAGATGCACAATATTCGTTTGACTATTCATTGCAAATAGTTTTTAAGAGTAGAGCTGTTACTTTTTTTGTTGTCTACTGTGTACTGGTCTCGTCCACGGTTTACTATGGGTTACTACCGTCTTTCATGGTGTCTTCACGTGGTTAGGTCACCTGTGTACAAAGGGTCAATATTAATTCTGGACAATAATTGACATCAGGGAAAATGTATCAATCTATTGGACAACTGCAATCCCTGTGTTAAGGATTGAGAATGCGTGTGAGTTGTCCCACCTGGCACCACATCGAGCCTCCAACGGTGAGTTTGAATATTTATGCTGATTGTGTTTCCAGAGCCACAGGTGGAAGACTTTCCCTTATTTTTTATTCCGTCTCATTTGCGGTTCGCGCCCTACGCCAAAAATCAATCATTCCCGTGTTCGGGTAGGGCAGCAAAGGCTTGACGCAATGATGCGCCCAAGGAAGGACATTGCATTTTGGTTCTTTTGTTTCACCGGGAGGCTCTGAGAGGAGGAAAGGACATCTTATGGAAGTGTTACAAAGACACCACTGAATCCATCACAGCCAGTCTCAGGAAGGTGCTATGAAAAAAAAACGAAAATTACTGGTGCGCGTGTTTGAGTTTATCAAGAAAACAACAACATGTTGCAGCAACACGCAATATATCTTTAAATGCTCATTTAAATTCTTCATAAACCCAATTTTCTCACATTTGCTACGTAAATGTCCTTTCTCCGTTCTTCACTCCAGGGTTCGCACACCTTTTACATGACCAAATTCAAACAGTTTTTAAGGATTTCAAAGCCAATTTTCTAATTTCCCCACTAGTGTTAAAATAAGAAATCCATATCTGTCAACACCACTGCTTCTCGTCCCCTTGAACGCTGTAGGGATTATTCTAGCTTTAATTTTGAAAATGTTTAGGATTGAAACAAATTATTCTTTTCTGCAATCAGTAAACGAATTTGCCTCTAGGTGTTGTTTGTGCTCCACCATAAATATTTTTTTCTCTGAAGGATGCTAGAATTTCCCACACTGGAAAAAAAAAAGTTGCGTTATTACTTTGAGTTCTGATATGAATTACTAATCCCAAGAAAATGGATCCAATGAACCAGGCCGATTGGAATAGCACACACAATTTATTAACACAGAGAATCAAGGATTTAAAAAAAAGGGACGGGGGGCGCCGGAGATTCTGTGAGTTTTCAAACCCTGAAAGTCTGGAAGTTACTAGCACAAAGGAAAGTTTCTGATATAATGCTATCTAATTTGGGGAGATTCCCTTGTACAGAAAAAAAACGCTTATTTCCAAGAACCAGCAAACATGGAATTAAATTTATAGCCTTCACCTTACTTGTGTTGCGGAAAAATTTGGTCTCTTGCTCCGGATGGTCGCAACATACGGCCCACGTGCTGAAACTCCAGGCCGCAACGCAGTGTTTGATGTTGCTAAACTTGTTAGAAAGCCAAAGAAGTGATAAAATTAGCGTAATGTTCTGTACTTGAGAATGCCCCTCCAATCGACATAATTACATACGGTGAGAAGCTTATTTTATCAATACGTTACCTTGGCTGTTTTAATTACCGTATTTTCCGCACTATAAGGCGCACCTAAAAACCTTTTGTTTTTTTCAAAAACTGACCATGCGCCTTATAATACAGTGCGCCTTATATATGGAATAATATTAAGTCACAAGGTCTCGCAACAAAGGCAAGCAGCCGCCGACTAGATTTTTCCTCGTAGGCGATGTGGTCCGCGGTGTATGCTGGGATACATATGCCGGCGTTTCATTACCCAGCCAATGTGTCAATCATCATTTGAATCGATCACTATTGGCTAAAGTTATTCGAAGGTAAAGGGGGCGGATCCTTTTTATCATTTACAGGCTCGCATAGGCTATAGGGGCAAAACAAAGCCTGCAATTGGCCGAAAAAGATGAATGTGAATAGCAAGTTTGGTTGTCTACGGCATTGAGCAAACATGTTTTACCATTCTGTATTTGTAAATATTTTACTTTCCTGGATTTACTACACTCACGGATATAAGAGGACCATGGTTGCACATTATTATTGAACGCAACGACTTCGGTGAGCTACTCCGGCTATATATTTTCCCAGTATCTTGTTTCAGAGTGATCTTGATGTTTCTGTGATTGGTCCTTTTTTAAATTAGACTCAATTCCAAGTGTTTATTGTCATATGCACAGTAAAGTTGCGAGCGAAAAATAAAATAGAAACTAAGGAATGGTTGGCATTTCTTGAATACCAAGACTTTAACCTTCCGACTGATATTTGGAACGATGCATTTGAGTGACATCGTACGGACACCACATCCGCACGTGTCTACGACACGTATTTGCTTCTTTGCAAGCTTTCGGAATGTTAAGGGGGTGATAAGTTTGAACTATCCGACTGTTTTGTCGCCGTTCCCATTGTAGCACCTTATAATCCGGTGCGCCTTATGTATGGAAGATATAGGACCAAAAACGATTTTTTGGGGGGTGCGCCCTATAACCCGGTGCGCCCTATAGTGCGGAAAATACGGTACATTCAATACTTCATGTTATCAGATTTCATTATGGTACATGGTGAATTGGTTCGTCCGGGAACTGTCCAAAACAGGACGCTGTCGCTCCATCCATCCCAAAGTGAGTTATTTAAAACAAAGAAGGTGGAAGTCATTTTTTATGCTGCTCTACAACCCCAACACCTTTTTAAAAACATTTTTAAACAACAACAAAAAATATTCCTTGAGGCTAGTGATTTAGTATAAGGCTGCTTTATTTTGAAGCGCTTCAACAATCATAATAGATTTCCGTATTGGTAAAAGTTTGCCACTTACGCTTTCAAACAGGCACATGTTTGTTTTTATTCCGGAAATGAATTGTGTTTCACATGTAAAAACAGAGAGCACAATAAAATGACCTCTTTCTAATGTCAAAAGGTTGGCATAAATGAAAATCCAGTGCAAATCAATCCAGAGCCCTGTTGTATGAGGTCACTGAGAGCTGCCTGAAGGGAAATAAAACGGGAAATTTGATAAATCCTAACCCAACTATTAAACCAGCAGCTGCCTTTCACAAAATGGGGCATAATAAAATGAAACTGAGTTTCTGTGCCTCATTTCATTAGTATTTGCTGCAGTCCCTGTTGTATTAATATTTGTTCTTTTTCCTGCTGACAGCACTCAATGATGTCAAACTGTCAAGAAAGAAGAGTCTGTCACTTCCTTGTGCTATTGCTTTGGATTTGTTTCCCTTTTCTTCAGAGAAAATCAACAGCAAGTCTTTGTAAATGCCGACCCGAACCGAAATTTCGAAACAGTGGCTACACAGGTACTTTATAAAGTCAGAAATTCAAACATAGTTGTTAGTGAAGACCTCGCCGAGTTCTGCTATCCACTCTCATCGGGAGGTAAGAAACCACCATCGGTTTTGCTACGTGTTTCCAACGGATTGGAGAAGCTTGCCATATTGAATCAAGGACTATAATTAAGGCATCAAAAGTCAACACCAACAAAAATCTCACAAATTAATTCTGAAATCACCGAAAAGACACGTCCAATTTATTGTTGTTAGAGCAAGGAGAAGGATGGAAAAAGAATAAACTCTCAAACTGTAAAAAGAAAATATATATATATTGTGATTCAGATGGTTTCATAATTTCTAACTGGACTAAAAAATGATTGTTACATCCATCCATTATCTACACCGCTTATCCTCAGTAGGGTCGTGGGGGTGCTGGAGCCCATCCCAGCCATCTTCGGGCAGTGAGCAGGGGACACCCTGAACTGGTTGCCAGCCAATCGCAGGGCACACAGGGACAGACAACTCACTCGCTCATTCACACCTAGGGACAATTCAGACTGGCTAATATGACATGGATGTTTTTTGAATGTGGGAGGAAACCAGAGTGCCCGGAGGAAACCCACGCAAACACGGGAAGAACATGCAAACTCACACGGGACGGTTTGATCCCATGACCTCAGAACTGTGCCGCACCTGCGCTAACCACTACCCTGCTGTGCTGCCCGATGTCAAATATATTTGGTTTAAATGATTGATAGAAGCGTCCAAAGTTAGTTTAGCGTTTTATCTTGTGTTAGAAAAAATTGTTTTAACATTTCTGAGTGCCAATTACAGTTATATCAGCGCACCAATAGAGGACGCCAAATGGCTATTCTTTAAAGTAACGATCAGTCTCATAATATTGAGGGGTGAAAGATTTTATACATTTGACTATAACGGATATTATAAAATTAACTAAAAAGTAAGTACGTATACTCAGTTTGATGCAGTAGAGAGATTCACTGACTACAAGGTACATTAGAATGCATCAGACATATTTTGATAACAGAATTCTGTGAGTGCTGACTGGAGAAGGCCAGACGCACAAGGACGTCGGCATTGTTTTGAGAAGCGCTTTGCTGATATGAGTTTTCTTTAGAGGAGGTGGTGAAGCTGGCACCTGACCCGCCCCATGGGAGGCGTCGGCACACCCCATGGGATGAGTCAGCACGCCCCATGGGAGGAGCCAACACCCCAGCTTGTAAAAAGAACTTCAGAAGACAGAACTTAGAGAGACGGAAGATCGATCGTGAGAGGGAGGCTCGACGAAGAGGGGCACTAATTCGGCTAATTTGGCTAATTCGATGGAATTCACTTAGCTGAATACTTTAAGAAAATAAATCTGCCCCCGTGTGGAAATGCCGGGCTCTTGTACATTTTCCACTAAGAAACGGGCATGCATTGTTGGGTGAATGAAGGTTATGTTTGGTTAATGGAGTCAGATAACTAATTCGAATAATTTGGTACGGCTACATTTTTAATAGTTTTTTTTCCCAACAGGTGGTACACTTTTATTCAATGATGCGCCTTTCATTGATTTGACGAATTATTAAATCGGCCATGAGCATGCAAACGTTGGTTTATGAACACACAACTAACTTTATTCAAACTAATGTCAGTTATCAAACAGATGGAAATTTGGAATAAGGTGAGTTTTCTGGAGTGTTTGAAAAAGTGGTGGGTATATCGTGGAAAGTGAAAAATGGCTTAATAAAGAAATGAGCAGAGATTTTTAATGGCATATTTGAAGAATTTGACACCACCACAGAATCGGCAACTACGTGAAAGAGAAAGAGACATACAGTAGTGGTCGTTCGGGTTAGCTGGAGCTCTCGTCTCAGGGACAAGGAGGCGGCGTCACTTGGACACGCTTTGGTTGATAGTGCGTGGGACTTGGACTTGTCTATGATACAGTTTTTGGCACACGTGGCATGAGCATTTTGAGACGTTTTTCACCACTCTTGGCATAAGCAGTTTTTAGCATCCCGGTAAAGAGAGAAAAGTGGTGATGCTTCCTGCTTTTAAAGCGACATTGTGACATCAGCGACCCCTGAGTGTTTGCCATTCGAATGTGGACTTCTTCTCAAGACGAGGTTTGGACATTTTGTTTATAGTTCTGTGCTCACTTGTTTGTTTTTTACTTTATTCCTTGCGTTTTCCATTTCCAGTTTTGGTCTTTGTTTCTGATTTCAGGTTGGATTTTGTTTGGAGATGTCATTTTTTTGTGACTATAGGTCATTTGTTACTTTGTTCCTGCCTCACTTCACTTGTGTCCACCAGCAAAACATGACAAGTTTATATCTATGAGCAATTTTGTCTCAATCTAACCTTTAAAGCCTGGCTAATTCAAGATATTTACAATTCCTCATCTAAATTACTTTTCAATATTAATCTTTCTTTAATAAAACTAAGTTGACATATATAGGCCGATTTCATTAAACACGCCACAGTAAAATACTCAGAATGTCATGATTACTGACTAGCTTCACCTGTGCCCGCTCATTTGGCGCCAGCTGCTGCGGCCTGATTGGTTCCCTGGCCCTTTTTGAGGCCCAGTCCTGTCACCCTCCGGTTGTCAGTCCGTCAGCGAACCTCTGTTGTTACAAGGCAAGCAATTTGACCCTGACTCTTGCCTGTCCCGTTTTTGCACCCGTTTTTCCGCCTGTCCGTTCCTGATCTCCCCTGGCTTACGACCTGTTTTTGATCCTGACCACGTCTGCTCTCTCGTCCCGGCTTACGACCCGTTTTTGATCCAGAACATGTTTTTGCTCTCCTGTCCCGGCTATCGACCTGTTTTTTCCGTCCTTGACATGCTATCTCCCGCTTTGGGGGATCCCCTTCCGTATTCGGATCAGGATCCGATTTTGTGAACGGCTTGCTTCCCGCGTCCAGCGAGTACCGGATTGCGGGTGCTGCCCTTCTTCTTTGTAACAATAAAACTTGTGGTTAACGTAATGCAATTGGGTCCTGATTCCGTTCTGGTCGTGACACAGAATTCAAGAGTCCTGCAAATAAACATCTGGTGATGTAGGGATCAATCTTGAATCATCATACAAAGAAATATCACCTACATTTTAAAACCCAGCCTACCTGGGTTTTCTTTAAAATTTTTGAATCAACCTGTCATACCTTTTTTCATGTGATTTGTTCATTTTGTTATGTTTGTTGCATCATGATTGTAAAGGAAAAAAAACAAGGAGAAATACATTTACAAATACTAATAAATCCCGAAACGGTTTCCCATTTTCTTATTGTGTTACAAGTCTTTAAAAGTCCTCTGTTTTTGTGAAACTCTTTTCTTCTCGGATGCATTTCAAACCCAACGCTACGTCTACATTTTACGCAACCGATGACTCATCTCTGTATTGATTTTTGGGACGTTGTGCAAACACCTGAACAAATGAGTCTCCATAAAGTGTAGCAGGTCTTGCCAGCTCCAAACGATCCAACATTTATTTACTGCCCATGTAATCCCTCGCGTAGACTGGCTGCCGCAGTCCACCAATGAATTTGACTGAATCTTCGAAGACAAACACCAGTAATATTTCTCAACTTCTAACCTTCGTGTTCAGTATCGGTCGTCCATGAATTCATTTTATATAGCTTGTCTACAACCTGATCAGGTTGCCAACTAATGAATGGGATTCATGCTCTTTTTAGAGGACGGGCACTCTTAAAAGAGCCAACTCTTTTGGCTTTCCGACGGCTCTTCGGATGATTTGTTGCTTCATTCGATATATTACCAACAATAAAGAAACCTTATGCACCAAATTAATTAAGTCAAGTCGTATTTTTTTGTAAAGCCCAGGGGTCGGGAATCTTTTTGACCCAAAGAGCCATGAAAAGCAAAAATGTTTTTTTATTTGAGAGAAACCCACCATATATTTTGGGACAGAGTTCAACTCAACTGCCAAACCCACTCCCCATAAAAGAACAGTTTTCAAATAAATCTCTCTCCCGCAGTTACTTAAGAGTGTTGAGGCTCATTATGATTGTCATTTTTGTCCTAAATAAGGTGCGAGCAAAGTTATGAAGTAAAATGTCCCAAAATGCTGCAAATGAGAATACCAACATATTAACCTTTTATTTACGCAGGGAGAGGAAGAGAAGGAGTGCACGCAACCTGTGTAAAGTTCAGCCCATTCATATCGCTCACCCAATCAAATTGCTCTAGGTTTATTTATATTCCTTTTCATCATAAAAACATTAACATTTATCATTGAACAAGCTTGCACATCAATGATTATTTAATGATTTCCAGCCAAAATGGGGTCTGTTGGTGTGACACATTGACTGTAAACTGTAATTAAAATTGTAGCAGTTAAAAACAGTGCGGTACTGACACCTTGGAAGACTCCCGGTCTAAGTGGATTGGCAAGAATCATGGCTTAAACATGCGAGATGTCTATTGAGACGAGACAGGATTGTCAAACCCCTTAGAAAATGTAACTCTACTTGTAGCTGTATCAAAGATTTGGACCAAGTAGAAACAGCATGGGAAGGTTGTTAAAGCCAAGCGAACTGGTAGGCCAAGGAAGACATCTAGGCGTCAAGACATACAACTAAAGGCCATTTGTCTTGAAAACAGAAAAGGCACAACTAGACAAATGATGAGGAAAAGGGAGGAAGTTGGATTTAATGTATGTGACAGAACTGTGCAAAATCGCCTAAAGGAAATGGGATTTTCATATAGGAAAGCTAAAAGGAAACCATTGGTGATGCTTAAACACAAAAGAACAAGACTGCAATGGGCTAAGGAGAGGCAATCATAGACTTTGGATGACTGGATGAAGGTTTTCTTCCGTGATGAGTTACTAATCTGAATTGGACAAGGTGATGCAGAAACTTTTGGTTGGTGCCGTTCCGGTGAGATTTACAAAGAGGACTGCCTAAAGAAGACAAAACTTCCCACAGTCCTTTATAATATGTGGTTGAATGTCAGGCAAAGGCACTGGGGAGATGGCTGTGGTCAAATCTGCAATAAATGCACAGGTTTCCATTGATATTTTGGACAGCTTTCTTATTCCTTCACTTGAAAAAATGTTTGGTGATGATGAACTTATTTTCCAAGATGACAATGCATCATGCCACAGAGCAAAAACTGTGAAAGCATTCCTTGGAGAAGGACACATCCAGTCAATGTAATGGCCTGCAAATAGCCCAGATCTCAACCCAATTGAAAACCTGAAAATTTGAAAAATTTGACAAAAAATGTCCACAGCAAGACTCCGACCTCCAAATATGATCTGGCAACTGCAATCAAAGAGAGTCGGCACCAGATTAATGAAGAATAATGTAATAAATAATAATGATGTCACTCATCAAGTCCAAGTCCATGCCTCAGAGACCGCAAGCTGTTATAAAAGCCAAAGGTGTGGTGCATATAAATACTAGTGATATGTTTGGTATTTCTTAGTCTGTTTTTTTATGATTCCTCATGTTCAGGGTTGGGTAGGGTTACTTTAACTGGATTACTTTCGATTACTTTTGGATTACTCCAATACCAAATATGCTAATAAAAGACAAAATAAACTAAATATGAATAAAATTACTAAATTTTGTGCAGGCTTGGGGAGTAACGGAATACATGGAACGGCAAAAACGATGTTGGCAAGCTGTTTGGATTTATTTTCATTTTGTTTCTCTCACATTTTATGTTAGTTTTGCCGGAGATAAAGAGATCAAAGCCAGGAGAGAAAGCTTACCACGTGTTGTGAGTCATAATTTTTTTTCCCTTCATTTCTTTTAGTGTTTCTGAATGCCAATATGTTGCACTTTGGAATGACCTTACGATAGTTTTTATTGTTTGTGATCTGATTTTTTTCTACAGAATAAAATGTCGGAGTTAAGGCTAGCCCAAGACTGGTTATTCCATACTGTTTGCTAGGGATTGTATAAGAAAATATATATTTTTGGGATTATGTTTTGCTTTAGGACTATGATGAAAACGCTTAGACATTGACAATGCAGATTAATTTCTAGCAAAAGCCCAGGTTTCCAAGGGAAATTCTCAACTCAATGTTAGTGTTTTGAGATGTGTTGCTTTGGCCTTTAACAGGTTAATGTTCTTTATCAGTCCGGTTCAACTGTATAAAGAAAAATACATTAAAAAAAACCTCCTGGACTCATTTGGTTGCTGCAATCAGAGCGATGACCCAAATGAAGAACAAAAGCCGATCTCATCTCTGCTCTGCTCCAGACCTGCTGCAAGTCATTATGGTCCCACCTCTTATTTCACTGGCTGTCACCTCCTGCTGCCCCCACCCTACCACAGATATAATCACATAGATTCAGTCATGAAGATTAAATTGCACCCACTCTGCCTTTCTCCCGCACCCACTTCCTTCACAAAGAAGAGAAGACCGGCCTCTTCTCCGTGGCTCGCGGAACAAACAGATTGCTTGTCCTTATACATACCGCACCGGAGAGATCGCTTGCGAAAATGGATGACTGCTTCTCAGCGAAATTAGCAAGGCAAATTGTCAGGAGGTTTTGTTTTTCTCTTTGTTTACAGCTGTAATTAGTTCACGATGCTGTGAATAAAAGGCTCAGGTTAGCCATGCAGAGGAAATGAGCAAAGTGCACCCACAATGTTAATTTAACAAGCCACAGTCAATGCGGTAATTAAAATAGCTCTTTGCTGTAAGTCTATCTATCTATCTATCTATCTATCTATCTATCTATCTATCTATCTATCTATCTATCTATCTATCTATCTATCTATCTATCTATCTATCTATCTATCTATCTATCTATCTATCTATCTATCTATCTATCTATCTATCTATCTATCTATCTATCTATCTATCTATCTATCTACCCCTGACCGACAGCAAGAAAAACACATACAATAACAAAGAAAATAAAAAAGGAAAATATATAGCAAAAAACACACATAAACATTTTTGGACCATGGCCAACCAGAATGCCCAAACACCCAAACAAGTTAGGCACCTCGGCACCTAAGTTGGTCATGCTTTCGTCCCTCCAGATGAAACGGGACACCAGAAAGCGGCCATGTCACTCGGGTCAGGGTGACACAACACACTCTTCTGTTCAACAGCAGGGCCCGACAGCTTTCACTGGTTTACCCCTGCCGCATCATACGGGTGCCCTGCTCATCCCTTAGAACACGTCCAAACATCCCACTATCCTTTCACAACACCTCTCCACTCATTCCTATCAACAACAAGAGCTTTAGCTTCCACTAGATTTAGACCTCTTTCCTGCAGTGCACTCATAACACCATCCATCCACGTCAATCGCGGCCTTCCTCTTGGTTTCCTTCCATTGACTTCTGCTCTTTAGATCCTCTTCAACATTCCCTCCTCATCCATCCTCTCCATGTGTTCAATCCAACCGAGTACTCTCTTATCCACACGCTTGCTCAGTTTCACTACTACTCCAGCTCTGTATCTCACAATTTAATTTCTCAATCTATCTAGAAACGAAATTGCTGTAAATGGTTGATCAAAATGGTCACCTGTCTATAACGTCTGTCAAAAAAAAAGGAAAGGTTTGATTGAAGATATGATTTCCCTTTTCTAAAACCTAAAATACAATATACATTCATATCCGAATATTTGACTTTAAATATTTAATTTTGATTCATAATACTTAGACATAGGGTGCATCTTTTGAAGAGTGGTGAGCACTTTTGAAGAGTGGTTAGCACGTTCGCGCCATATTTCTGAGGTCATGGGATCAAATCTTCCTGCGCAGAGTTTGCATGTTTGCTCCGAAAACATCCTTGTCAGGTTAATTGGCCGGTCCGAATTGTCCCTAGGTGTGAATGAGTGAGCGAATTGTCTATCCCTGTGTGCCCTGCGACTGGCTGGCAACCAGTTCAGGGTGTCCCCTGCCCACTGCCCGAGGACAGCTGAGATGGGCTCCAGCACCCCCGCAACCCTACTGAGGATAAAAGTTGCCGATAATGGATGGATTGATTAATGGAGGAGGTGTTAAATGATACACAGTGTCACTTTAGTGTTAATGTGTGGGGGTACGTTTGTCCTTGACCACCCCTTTCCTACCTGTATTTGGGTAAATTGTTTTATTTTGCCTTGTTAGTAGTCTGCAGTCACTCAATGCACACAACATGAACTATTCTTCTTAGTAATTGGTTGGCTGGATCCAATCCCTCCCATTCCCTCTCAAATGAGCTGCACTGTGTGAGTTGAAAGCGTAACCCTCCTTTAGGTTTTTTCGGAGCTCATTTGCTGCTGCGTCTCGTTGTTTGTTGTTTATTTCTTACTGTGAGGAAGATGTTGCATTCCATGGCCACAACCATTAGCCAGTCTGCCAAAGTCTTTAACAGAAATTTTAGACTGAAGTCAAAATGGTAAGCAGAGCTGCTCTGTGATTTTACCTTGTGTGGAAATAAAACAACGCTTGGTCTGCCTATGAATTTTTTATCACGCATGCACATTTAATCATCTCGCTGACTAAAGTGCTTTCTAATCAAAGCAATTATTTACCTCATTTGGCCTTTTATCTATTATGACATCACAAACTTCTGTGAAAAAAGAATTAAAACAGCAAGAGTGTGAATAGTATTGAATACTGTTTTTAAAAAATATTCAAGAGGTATTATTTTAACGAGAGAATGGGTAATATTTGACCACTAGATGTTGCTGTATTATGTAGTACAACCGAAATGAGTTTTATAAACCACAAGTAAGAATAAAAGGGGAGTGTATTACACGACACCACAGCAATACTACAAAATACTTTAGAAACACTACAAAACTAAATAGCAGAATCAGTGCTTGAATCAGGGACCTAATATAAAATGTTTGCTTTTACACGGATGGTCTCAAAATCAATTAGATGAAACTTAACTATTTAAAAGCAAATATAAAAAGAATGTAATCTGTCTGCATGAATATTTATTCATAAATATAAATGAGAAAAATTAGATCCAAAATGTTTAACCCTGTGCGGCCCGTTTCTGTTACGGTTGCCATGGCCCCCTACTGTAAAATACTATACATAGCCATAATTATTTAGTATATTATTAGCACTCAATACTACAACTCAATACAACATTTTATTTATATCTGTACATTCAAGGAAACTGTGCGGGTCAGATGTATCGACATTTCGTTCTGTATACACGTGTACTAGAATGACAATAAAGTAGATCTGAATCTGAATCTGAATCTGTTTTGTGTTAATACGCATGACTGCCCTTTTCTCATGAAATAAAGCTTGTGCGAGAAACGTTATGCATCTGGGTCCTACCTCCTGTTCTGGTTCATGACAGTTTTTCCAAATGTTGCGCCACTTCTGCTCCAGGTGAGCCTCATATTATGTAAAATAAATTTTAATTCCTCGTACTATGGGTATTTAAAAAAATATATATCAAGGTATTTTGCTTTTTATTCAAATCAATCTTATTTTTAACCACTATAAGGTGCTCAATAACACACAAGAATACCAACTTATTCTTTTATTTAACTGGATCTAATTTTAATTTAACATCATGTTAGATTGTCCAAGGAGTGTATGAAATAGCGTATAATATACTTTGAGTCCAACATGATATAATGAGATCAATAATGATAGCCTTGGAAGACCGAAAGGTGGTTTACACTAGAAGCGGAAGGGCAGTTAAAAAAAAAGCCCCATTGCCAGATGCGTGCCCTAAGCACAAACTATTACAATTCCCTCATCCAACGTAAACACGCTCTAAAACGTTTCAATCCGAACAGTACGTCAATGTTAAAGTTCCTCTTGTTAATAGCGAGGGAGAACGCCTGCCGCTTCCGAGCGTCGTAAACAACATTCAAAGTTTTAGTGTGCTCATAAAAGTCGAGGCCCGCACGATGTTTCCTTCAGTCCGTGATTGGATTCTCATCAGGACTCAAACGTACGAGTCGTTGTGACTTCTTTTGCAAAAAATCATTCAATACATAGTCATCTTCCCCTATTCGAAAACCTTCATGAGGTAAGGAAAAACTCAAAAACTTCAGCATTAGGAAAATGAAGAAACCTTGAGATAATCCCACTTCCAGGATTATTAGGGTGTGACAAACACGGACAAAACAAATTCAACATTTAATCTTACAAATAGTTAAAAAATTCCAGTTGACAGCAACGACAAGCTTCTTTTATCTCCCCTTTGTCTGCTCAAATCAACACCCGGGTTCTGCAAGACTTCGATGACTCCAACAAAAGCTGGAGCAGATCAGTTTCTGTTTAGGTTTTTAGTACAATAAAACAAATGAAAAAATAAACTCTGAATATATTCTGGGCCCTTGAATACAGAATGAAGCTAAGTGTGTGTGTTATGAGAGAGAAAATGTCTGGCTCTGAGAAAACTGGAACTTGAGAGAGGGGTGGATCATAGCCCTGCAATTTCCTAGCCATTGACCAAATCTAGAACAGGTCTCAAGAAATCCCTAGACATAATTTGGAACAATGTAACGACTGAATGAAACGCCCAATAAACACAATAGGTAATTCCTTCATTCATTTACAGTGTTGTTTAAAATAGCAGCTCCATGTGACAAACCTGAATATCTCAGGTTTAAGTATATTTTTATTGTTACATGCGGGACAAGTTACCAGTCGGTGCAGTAGAATCTCAGAAAACAAACAAGACCCAGCATTCCTAAAAGGAACGTTCTGAAGGCTGTGCAATTGGGCAAATATAATAAATGGGCCCAACACCAGAGTAGGAGTAACATGCCCAGACAATGATACTTGCACCACCATGCTTCACTGTCTCCAATGTGGACTGAGGTTTGAATTCAGAGGTTTGGGGTCGTCTCAAACACGGTCTGTACCCCCTGGATCCAAAAAGGACAATGTTACTTTCATCAGTCCACAAAATGTCCCTCCATTTTTCTATAGGCCAGTTGAAATGTTCTTTGGCGAATTGTAACCTTTTCTGCACATGCCTTGTTTAACAGAGGTATTTTGCGTGCGATTCTTCAAAATAAATTTGCTTCACTCATACCTCTTCTGTCACAGCACTTTCAGGTAACTGCAGAACGTGTTTAATCATCCTGGAGATGATCAATAGCTGAGCCTTTGCCATTCTGGTAATTCCCCGGTCCATTTTAATAATTGTATTCCGTTTTCTTCCACGTGTCTCTGTTTTTTCTACCCATTTTAAGTCATTGGAGATCATTTTAGCTGAACAGCCAACGCTGTTTTGCAACTCTTTACAAGTTCTTCCCTCTCCAATCAACGTTTTAACAAAAGAACGCTGTTCTTCGGAGCAGTGTCTTGAACGACCCATTTTCCTGAAATGCATGTTCAACCTGTGCTGGTTTCATCATCCTTAAAAAGGCGTCACCAGATTTATAACTGTTTTTGTTCGTTTTCTTCCCCAAAATTTATTAACTCAGATTGGTTGCCAAACTGCTAGTTTTCGAACACCCCTTTGAACTACTTGCCCAAGTGCACAGCTTTTGGAGCTTGCCTATTATGACTGCTGGGTTTGGCTTGTTTTCAGATAATCTACTGCACATAACTTGTCTGGCATATAAGAATAAAAATATACTAAAAAACAGATATTATGGTTAGTCACATTGCACTGCTGTTATTTTGAACAGCACTGTACATGGAAGCATAAAAGCATAAGTTATACAATCATAAGGTGGATTCATTCCAACTAAATGACTCAAAATGATTACAATAACCTAAAAGAAAGTATTGAAAACCTCATACAATTTTGACTATATATGCAGTGACTTAATACATTATTTTTACACATACCGACTGGCCATATGTCAGGAATAAGCATGTGTTTTTTTGACATCAGTTGAATTTCTTCCTTGAAAAAGAGAAAAGAACATTTTTTAAATGGAAAGACGTTGCAACAAGTAGAAAGAATTATTGTTGGCGTGTCAAAGCAGACTGCCTCCGGAACGGATGTCGTCCGTCGCGCTAAATTTCAGATATTTCTGACACATTAGCCAGATTTTTATGAAGTTGAAGAAAATATACGAGGGAAGCAGGAAGTCAGATGTCAAATGGAGCGATACATCTGTTATATGTCAAAGGTGTTTGCGAAAACAAATTAACTGCAGGTTTTTGCATCAGTCAAACACTTAAAGGTCAAAAAAACCCTTCAATATATTTAAATGGAGAAAGATTACACAAATTTGAAGCTTAAGCATACTTATGCCGGAGGAGCCTAATAATATAAGTGTATCCGTGGTACGCGAGTTGCGTGAATTGCTCGATTAAAAAAAAAGTATAGATCTATTAAGATAGGGGTAAATAGCATGTACAAATTACACTATAAACCTCACCCCAATTTTTTTTCCCTGTCCGATAGTTTATCAATGTTTGACATAATTATTATACAATAATGAATTAGACATTTGAGTCTTATTTGTGCAAACCCCTCTGATCATTTTTCTAACCCACCATGGTAGGATAAATAAAAGAGAGTGTTTTTTCCGCACATAAATAGGTTTGAATATGAATGGATAGATTTCCATCCCATACTGGGTTGATGCTTTAACCAGATAACTCCTAGTTCCTATTCTTCTCCTACCATTTCGACAATATAATCAGCAAAATGGAGGTTAGGGATGTTGTGTCACCCAATGGTGACTGTACCATCATGTTGGTTGAGAGCTTCGATCATGATCCTCTGAAGGAAGATGTTGAACAAAGTTAGAGAGAATGCAGCCTTGTCTCACACAGACTAAGCTTTAAAAACATGCTTCAATGGTATTAATGATCAGTACTACACTGTTGGCCTTGGCATACAACTTTACAATGGTCTGAGCTAGTTTCTGGTCCATTATGGCTGAAAGGCGACTAGCCATACTCTGTCAAACTCCTTTTCTCTCAGGTTTCTCCGGTGTTGTTGAAACTTCTCACATGGGATGCGCAGATTTGTTTTTTGGTGCTTCTTCTCCCACCTGAAATGTGCCTGTTCCTTAGCTAGGATGTTTTCAGGGTCTGGTTTTAGTCTGTTCAGTAGGAAAGTTAGCATAACATTACATAGCTTGGAGTACTGTACATAAAAACCATATATGGGTTATCTTCCTATAGGTATGGAAAGCAGAATGTCATTGTCATCCAAGAAGTGATTTCACATCCTTATCTTATATAATAATAGTTTGTGCCACAAAAATACCGCAGATGTATAATAGTGTTGTGTAAAAGATATACCCATGGTCCTGTAATGTAGTGAAATGTTTATTGTTACCTTACATGCATATATTTTTCATTTAAACACAACAGCAAGTATTAAGAACTTGAGTTTTAGGAAATTCAAGACACTTGGGGTGTGGCGACAAAAAAATGAATACATGAATGAAATAAAATAACCAAAGTCTATGTGTGGAGTAGTAATGAGCGATCAGGGGAGGCACAGCCTGACCTGTCATCATAGAAATGTAAAATTAGAAATATATTGAATTGTTATAAATATTCAGCGTTTAAAATATTTCTCGTTTAACCACACAGTTTGGGGATTTTATTTTTCAAAATTGGTGAATTTTCACATTATATTACGAATGTTTTCGTGGTGCGGTGGTTAGCAGATTTGAATAACACGCGAAAGGTCCCCGGTGGAAACATATTTTGGCCTGGAGAGGGAAGGGCAGCACCAGGGTGTACATGACCAAGACACACCACAGGAAATGGTGCCCCTACAACTCTAGTGGTTAAGGGTTTCAACCCGACCCAATTATGAATGACATAAATACAGTAAGTATGTAACACACAGTTCTCTTGCCTCATGGCAGATAATGTTTGAGAGGCCAAGGATTCTGATTTAGCGCACACCTCAATCTTTTCAATTTTTTCCTAATAGCCTTCAGCTACATACATTCTGCTGTATTAGTTCTATGTTGTACGCAAATGAACCAGCTCTTATGAGCCAGCTCTTGGAAGATAAATGTATTTGTGAAAACTCGGGTGGGAAATGACATGATTACTGATGCGGGGCACCTGTGCCCGCTCCTTTAGCGCCAACTGCCTCGGACTCTGATTGGCTCCCTGTCACTATTTAAACCCCCATCTTTCCGTCATTTGTTGTCAGTCCGTCTGCGAACCTCAGTTTACTCTAGGCAAGCTTTTCAACCCTGACTCACTCCAATATTGGCTTCCGTCTGTTTCCCGGCTTCGACCCGGTTTTTGATCTTGACCACGTTTACTCTCCTCTCCTGGCTTTCGACTCGTTGCTGATCTTGACTACGTTTTTTGCTCTCCTGTCCCGGCTACTGACCTGTTTTTCCCGCTCCTGACACCGTCATTGCTCGCCACGGAAGTGCCGCTTCCGCATTCAGAACGACTTGCTCCCCGCGACCAACGATCACCGGATCATGTGCGCAATCCTTTCCCTTCTTTCAAATAAAACTGAGAGAAACGTACGGAAGTGGTTCCTGTCTCTGTTCTGGTCTTGACAGGAAAAACCTGATTTTGCCTACTGGCCCACCGTCACATGCCCATTAACAGGGACTGACAGGGGTCTGCTGTTATCCCGACTGCCGCCGTGCCCTGTTCGGCCCGGGAGCCCCCCTGAGCATCTTTCCCGTGCTTCTGCGCCTGCCTTTTGTAACGGAATCCATGCTAAAAAACAATGTATTAACACAACTGGTGGGTGGATAATTTAAACAAAAAAAAAACAAGACATTGTTCGGCAGACCAGGACATGATTGACATTTTAGCCCCAACTGGCAAAAGTTTGGATCGTGTCTGAATTGGGCTTAGATTTTACCTCTAAGTTGATAGTGGCGGAATAAAACCTTCTTCTGCTTGCGGAACGCTTGCCCACTTTGAAGTTGTCCACTATTTCATTACAAAATCAACACAACTGTATCATTCCCTTTTTAACCAAAAGGGCTGTTCGTGCTAACACTTTGATAGATTAGCGCTCTCTAGCCACTAAGCCAGTCACGGTTTGTGAAACAGATTACATTGCTCAAAGCCCACTAGCTTCTGTTCAGATGCCAGCTGGAAATATGATTGGCTACACAAACTGCTCTTTCCAAGACTGGTTCTATGGGGCAGAGCCTGCAGATCTCATTCTGAAGGCCTAAGGAAGATTTCTGAGCCTAGGGCCGGCAGTAGCTCAGGAGGTAGAGCGCTCGTCTTGGGATCAAGGGATCCCAGTTCGAATCCCGGCTCGTTCGTGTTACACTGTGTCGAAGACACTGAACCCCTAATACCCCCAATAAGCAGGTTAGCGCCTTACATGGCTGCAAGGCCGCTATTGGGAAATGTGGAGCACATTGTAAAGCGCTTTGGGAAGTCATTGACTTGAAATATATAAATATATAAATGCAGATCATTTCATTTCATCAACAAGTAATGGTAAAAATGTAATGGATTAAGTGCAGATTACATATGAAAGCACACATCTGGAAGCAGAACAACCAAGTAGAAGCCGTTAAAGGAAGCCAACAGACAATTTGACAAACAGACGTCAAATGATTCAGATATTTTTGGAGCCAGCAGAGAAGTTCTTGCAGGCCCTCACCAACTACCCCTGGGAGGATTACCTATCTATATATCATTTTATTCAAAAGGTGCAATACATGGACTTAATTTCTAAGTAAACCTAAGACAATAAAACAATTTTTTCTCTGTTACACTTAATGTATTGCTTTTTAGCTCTGCCAATCAAGCGATGAATAAGATGCAGGTTATTTGTTTATTTGTAAATCTGACTGTGCCTCACCACAATCCTCACTGCACATCCCTGTTGAAGACAAATAAGGAAAAAACCGCCAGGGATAAAGGGTAATATATAAATGTGTGATGCTCGGAAGAAGCGGCAATAGGAGTCGACATCCTCATTCCAGGCAAACATCTGCGTGACTTTGCCTGTGCCTTCATGACAGCAAGCTGATCCTTGGATCCAAGCAGATGGATTTCGACTTCCACTCAGGCGTTTGGCAATATTCACTGCCTCGGGTGAGGTCTTAGGGGTTGCTATTGAGTTGGGACAAGGAAAGTTAAAGCGCAAATGGGATTTTCTTTTCTAATTTAGCAATTCCTTGACAGAGAATCCTGTACACCTTCGGTATGATTTTTACCTGCGGATCATCCGCCTTAAGTGCTATTATTGGCCTGACTTCTTTAATCTAAAAGTATAAAATAAAGGTGGCAAAGGAGAAAAGAGAATTTCCTTTACAATTTACTTTTTCAAGGGGGTGCTTAACACATAATTTGTAAAGTGGGGAAAAAAAACTGGCATGCAAAAATAGACACTGGGTGGTGCTAAAATGTTTACCCCCCCTCCTTCAGTGTTTTGATATTTTTTTAAATTTCATTCAACAATTTTGACCCCACGACTATGCGGCACGGCGGATGGGTGGTTAGCGCGCAGCCCCATGGTGCAGAGGTTCAGGGTTCAAGTCCAGCTACCGCAGCCTCCCCGTGTGGGGTTTGCATGTTCTCCTCAAGTCTGCGTGGGTTTCCTCCGGGCACTTAGGTGTCCTCCCACATTCCAAAAACATGCATGTCAGGTTCATTGGCCTGTCCAAATTGTCCCTATGTGTGAATGAGCGAGTGAGTTGTCTGTCCTTGTGAGCCCTGCGACTGGCTGGCAACCAGTTCAGGGTGTCCCTTGCCCACTGCCCGAGGATAGCTGTGATGGGCTCCAGCAACCCCCGACCCTACTGAGGATCAGTGGTGCAGATAATGGATGGGTGAAACCCCACGGCGCTGTGGTTGACCCTTTAGCACATCTGCCTCACAGCTTAAAGCTCCTGAATTCATTTCCACCTACCAGCCTCCAAGTGTGGAGTTTGCATGTTCTTGTCTTGCCTGGGTGAGCTTACTCCTGGCACTCCAGTTTCCTCCCAGATTCTAAGAATATGCATAGGAATTTTATTGGTGAATCCAAATTGTCTCCAGTAATGAATGTGTGAATGAATGTTTCTGTGTCATTTGATTGGCTGGCATACAGCCAAGGGAATCCCCTGCCCATTATTTTTTACTGAGAAAACTCAAGGCTGGATGTCTATTTATATATATTTTGCTGGGTTGGGCACTGTTTGGCAAAATAAACATTTTTCGCAGTATTTTCAAACGTTTGGGGTCACGGATACAATAGTTTCATGAATTGAAATTGCAGTTCCCTGTCTTTCACTGTGTTTAACTATAGTTACATAATTTCGACTTAATAAATAATAAGTTATTAATGAAGAAAAAAAAAAAAAAAAATATATATATATATATATATATATATATATATATATATATATATATATATATATATATATATATATATATATATATATATATATATATATATATATATATATATATAGATAGGATTTTTGAGTTTTTTTCAGCTGTAAGCCAAAATCAGCAATATTCAAATAATAAAAGGCTTGAAATAGTTCAGTTGATGTGTAATGAATCCAGAATGTATGACATTTTTGTTTTTTTAATTGCATTACAGAAAATAAAGAACTTTGTCACAATATTCTAATTTTCTGAGACAGTCCAGTATATATATATATATATATATAATTATGACTAAATATGGGCAGGACCATATTTCAACATTACAAGAGGGTCTACTGAACAACAAATGTATCACTTGTTAAGATCATTTTGTCCTTAAAAATCAAAATGTATGAACGCTATCTTAAAATTAGGTGGTAATCTATTCAATTATATTTTTTTATAAGTGAAATATTTATAATGTCTATTCATGCCACTGAACACAACTATAAACACAGTTCTATTGTCAAACTGAGTGCATTAGCTTTGTTGTGAAAACTGGAGATTATTTTAAAGTGCTTCCTCTTGGCGTTAGCAAAGCAAACTTTGCTTTTAGCAGCAGACAATATCTTTGAATGTCCAAGATTTGTTGGCGGCCAGTGACATACAAAAATCAAAGATAAAGAACGTGTTCTGTGTAAATACCTGACGGGGCAACCGGGGACCGGAAGAATGAAGAAATATAAAACATGAACCATACAAAAAGCTCCCGCTCCCTTCTGATTGAATTTGTTGAGGCGTAGCATTAAGATGGATCACAAACACCGGCTTGTGTGAGTCGAGTGTGTGTTTCCAACCGTTGCCCAAAGTGGAAAAAGATGGAATTTCCCTTTCAGATGTGAGAAACGGGTGTCAGTGTGTGTTTATGATAAGCCCATTTGTGTGCATCAGCATTCATGCAATCCTGTGAGTGTGATTAGATATTTACTCTGCGCTGCAGTGTGTGATTAAGTGCGCTTTGAAGCAGTGGTTTTACGCTACACTGCGTTACCGATTGCAATAACAATACAAACATAAGTAAAAAAACAAAAATAAACAAAGGTGGAGTTAAGGGAGGTTGGAACACAAATGAGTGTTCAATTTCTTGTTTGGTGTGCATTTTGTTCCTAATTGTGCGGTCGGGGTGAGCAGATCGATTCAAGTAACGATATTATGGATGATAAGCATCGGATCGGATCGATACTACTGTATTGTCATGGGATCGATACTTCACCCAATCCACCAATTTCCTCAAGGTGCCGCTTCTATATGTAGAAAGCCCAGTCATTATCTCTCCCACCCAGCGCCCCGGCCACTCCCTGGGTTGATGCCTGTTTGTGTGACTGAAAGGCACACTTTTAGCATTGCTCCCTACCTGACCTGCTACTGCATCTCTCCTGCCAGGCGAATGGGAAGGCCAAATTAGAACGCGGACCCTTGTCAGAAGCTAAATATGACAGAGGCAAACCATAAGCGCAGCTCATTATGGACTTTGAGAGGTAAAGTGTTCTGCTACTGAGGCAGATTTACATAAACACATGAAAATGTTCAATCCTGCAGAGATCCTCGACCCACAAGCAAAACTGCAGGCATGTTGCGGTTCCTGAACAAAAACCTGGAAATCTGTTGTGTCTATGGCAACAAAATCAAAAGGGCTTGTTTGTGACATTGCTGATTTTTTTTGGGTTTGACTTGCTTGACTTTTGTTATGTAACACTTTTTGAGGAGGTAGTTTATTTTTTGTACTGTTCGGGGTTCTATGACTGTATTGTTTACACACTTAGCTCTCTTTGACCTTATTTATTGTACGATGGAATGTTTAGTTGCCATGTTGACATTTTTATATTTGTATTTTTGCTACATCGCTGCTTTTTATTATACTCTCTTGGTTTTTGTTCCGAAACTGTTGTAATGGAAATATTTCCATGCATTTCTTAAACTCTTAAAGTTTGAACAGTAGTTATTTTATAAGAACGGAAACACAGTATAGTGCCTAAAATTTTGTGTTGTGTTTCTCAAATATAAACTAACTTGTGGTGGATCAATTATTCAATGATCTTGACATTTTCAAGCTGAAATTATTGTATTGGATCAGTATCAATCAATATAGTATTTACTTGGACCGAAGCCATTCCATTCCGAGAGTCGCCCAGCCCTATTGTGCGGTAAGTAAACAAAACGAATGGCCATCTCCAGAGGACACCTATGTCAAAATCAAGAAAGTTTTCTCCGACCCTTGCGATGATTTTGATTCATTATTGTATCATCAACCAAGAATCATTGTGTTTTTCACTGTACCTTACTTCTCCTTTCACGTTATTTTATTGTAGCTCAGTGAATGGTTGAGAATTACTATGATTTTTTTTTTTGCTATTTTAGCCTACTTTTGCTAAAACACAACTTTTAGGCTACACACAGTGCCTGAATAATACTGGCTTTTTATTTAATTTTCAAGTAATTAGGATTTTAATCACAAACAAGTTTGTTTCTTAGTGCCTAAGAAGAAATTGTCAGGAACCCACTCAGGGTGGTGTGGAAGCAGAAACACCCAAATCAAATTGCTGTGCCTACTTTGCTGGAGTTTTTGGGTGTTTACAGTTTGTTCTGTAGGTTTTCTTCACAAAGTGTCTCAACTGTGGACATAAATTGTTTTATAAACTACCATGTAAAGTAGTCCTTAGTGAAGTATAGCCAAAATATCTGTTGGTGTGACTGTAAACTGTAGTAAAAACTGCACCCAATGTACATACGAAACCCTTCTTTGCATAAATGTTGTTACGGCTTCTCATGTTCTTCAATTGGCTGTGTGCTTACCAAAATTGCATTGGCATAACCAAAGTTTGAATGGTTTCAATTTGATATCGGAGCCAGATGTGCTCATCAAAGTAGCCATATCTCAGTCACGAGCCATAAGTTACCGACCCCTGCCTTAGAGCTAACTTGTATATTGTATTCTTCTTGCTTTATTATTGTATTGTTCTCAGCTCAGGGATGCTGCTGGAAATGTGAATTTCCCTTCGGGGATGAATAAAGTATCTATCTATCTATCTATCTATCTATCTATCTATCTATCTATCTATCTATCTATCTATCTATCTATCTATCTATCTATCTATCTATCTATCTATCTATCTATCTATCTATCTATCTATCTATCTATCTATCTATCTATCTATCTATCTATCTATCTATCTATCTATCTATCTATCTATCTATCTATCTATCTATCTATCTATCTATCTATCTATCTATCTATCTATCTATCTATCTATCTATCTATCTATCTATCTATCTATCTATCTATCTATCTATCTATCTATCTATCTAACTTTAAGTACCTGGTGGGCAGCACTGACTGTATATTGCTTTGTATCTTAGTGTATTCATGGTTCATCGATCTCTTAACCGCGTGGGTCATTGGGGCACCAATGAGGAGGCAACCCTGGAAAGCCCTCTCCACTGTTGCCTATTCTTGGGTCGTGGGAAAATTGGCACCTGTCTATTCCTTAATTTGGTCTCCTCCTGGCCTCTTGTACTATGACCTGGAGAATTATCTTGGTCAGTCCTGATGATCTTATGACGTGACCAATGACCATACCACTGAAGTTTCGGTCTGCGCACAGTTGACAATTGTAGGATCCGATGTGTCCTCTGATGGTGTTGAGCACCGTTTCGTTTATCACATAGGCTAAGTAGCTGATGCATAGAGTTTTCTTTGGTTTATACTCGTGGAAGGAACCGTTGTTTCGATTCATTACATTTGCTGCTAAATTTGTTATCGCAGTCAACCACTACACATTTACATTACATTTAAGTATGAGGAAGGCACGGACCCAGTTTGATAGATGGTTCTATGTACAAGATGTTGTAATCAATTAACAAAATTTCCATAGACCCATCAGAATGAAGCTAGTATTTTGAAAATCAGATTAAGGGATTTAATGCAATCAATGTTAGGCTGTTTTTCCTCCGTAGTGTAAGCAAAAATATCGATTGTTTCCGCTGGAAATCAATAAAGAATAAAATTTGTTTTTTGCCCTGGACTTTTTTTTCTTTCATTTTGAGTACTCCTCAAAAAGAGCCAGCAGTCCCAGAAGTTCATGTTGTACCAAAGAGTCATGAGTGCATTAAGAAGACATTTCCATTAGCCTCAAATGACATATTTCCGTAATCTGACTTGATAAAAGCAAAGCGATTTGAATCATCAACCCACTGGCTCCCAAATCAGAAATCCTCCATGACCTCGTTTCATTTTGTCTTCTTATTTTAAGCGTCTGGTTTTCAAATCTTTTTTTAGGTGCCCCGAGTTGGTTGTTGACACAGATTTAACTGCAGAGGGCAATGAACTGTGACAAAATTAGTTTCTGTGTCCGTTTGAAATTAAAATTGGAACTGTTACTTTTGTAAATAATTCAAGATTCAAGCAACATTTTATTTTACTAATTTCAGTCAATATAATTAATTGTACGCAGTACCCCTATTCTCTTCTAAAATTAATATGAAAAACCTCATCTATTTTAAGAGATATGCCGAAATCACAGTCTATAACTGCTAATATTATTAAATATTCAAAACATGTTCACATATTTATTTGTCGTTTCTTGTCTTTACCCTTATTTAACTGATTTTACAGACCTTGACCTCAATACCCATGTTATGTGTAATACAAAATTGCAAATTATATTCAAGGTTAGTTAGGTAACGTTTGTTTTAATAGTATTAATTAGTTTGACAGTAATGGACAGTGTAGGGTGAAATGGGGCGAAACCCGTTAAAGGGCCGTTGTTAGGTTAGGTTGGTTGGGCTCTGTCTCAGGGTCCTGCAAGGATTTCCTGACTATTTTGAGTCACTTTAGAGTCAAAAAACACATGTGAAGATCCTAAACTTTATGACGATTTACACCACAGAGCACAAATACACACAGAAACAGACATAGGCACGCTCCAAAAAAGCATTTTATAGCGACGGATTATTGTACACCTACTTGTCTAAATCTTTTTAGTCTTGAGATCACCACCAACCTGTTTCAATTTCACAACTTCGGGGTTTTCTTTTCATTAAATGTTTGATATCATTGATAACATTAGTATGTAATGTATTATTTTGCTGAGTGTATGCAGATAGAGGTAGAGGGCAATAGTGGGACCAATTGTGATTTGGCACACACCTCGTTTCTAAAAAATAAAAATAGTTAAAGTTTTAGCAAGACAGATAGTATTTTTATCATTGCATTGATTTTTTTTCAGAATAAAGGGTACATGGTAAATGGTCTGCATTTATATACGGCTTTTCAAGTCAATGAAGACCTCCCAAAGCGCTTTCAATGTGCTTCACATTTATCCATTCACGCCCAAACAAACATACCAATTGTTTTATATTTGAACTTGTGATGGGGTCTCTTGGCGTTTTAATGATAATCTGCGGACACTTGATTTTTGTATCATAAATTACAAGCTGACACACACACCAAACGGGAACAAGCTGCGCTCTCCGAGTCGTGTTTTCTTAGAGTCCAAGCATTTGTGGTCTGTATTTTTTTTAGCACGGCTAGAAGATTACCTATTGTTTTTATTCCAAAGGAGAAGTGTGAAGACTATTTTTAGTGCTTCACAAGACATGAAGCTCACGTACGTCACTGGATCTCTCCACTTGACGTCCGACTTACTGCCTGCCTCGTGTCATTTCTTTAGTTTCATAATATTCTGCATGCGGCATCCGAAAGTAATAGAGAGCTTGCGAAGGACCGTTGTGAACTGCAGCAGACCACATCGGTTACAGAGGCAGTGTGCATTGACGTGCTGAGAATAATTCTTTCTATTTGTTGCAGCATCGGTTCTGGATCCCGGTGTGAATTAGTGTTGGCTGCTTGGTTGCTTGGATCCCTTGCACCACACGGGTCTTGGGGGAACCATTTCCGTTGGTGTGTCTTCAGCAGGTACAGGCTAGGGTTTGCGCATCCTTCCCCAGGCCAACATATGTTACCACCCGATCTTAAACCAGGGACCTTTTAGGTGTAAGGATGAATAAACGCTTAACACATTTTCTCTTTTAAGAATAATTAAAAAAAGAAAAAAAACTATATTTTCAAGTGCAATCAAATTGTATTTGTTATGTTTTATCAGCTACCTAAATAAAACTGTATTATTTTTATCATTAAAGTAAATCTCAATTTAAAGACAGTACCCCAAGACACCACCTTAATACGAAGCAGGGGTGTCAAAGTCAAATGGGTGGTAAGGCCAAATTAAAAAACTGAAGCTACAAATCCATGGCGAGACTGATCAAATTTTGAAAAATTCAAAATGAAAAATTTCGTCTGGTGACCCTAAAAACCTCAAGACATGTTCAAATATGATAAAATAATTAAGGGTGTGTGTGTACATTGCTAAGAAAAATATTGAAAACTATTGTGTGGGGTTAGGAATGTACTGTTCTCGAACAAGATGTGGCTCTTTTGATAATAGTATCCCTCTCAGGGATTTAAAAAAATATTTACTATATTTAACCATTTGGATGCAATGCCACATTTCTACCACTGTTGACAGCAGCGCTCTAGCACTTTTGTATCTTATAGGCTGGCATACATCATTTAGACTTTTTTTTTTTGCTCTGTGGGGGATTTCAGCTAATGAAACACATCAGAAAACATGGAATACAGTCCTGTACTCTAGTGCGTGTTTTCTGATTTGACGAACAATTTGTAACGTTCCTGGCAATGTTTTGGGAGCCTTTAGTGATGCAGATTTGCTCAAATTATAAAGAAAATGATAAGGGTTGAGCAACGATCAATGGGAGTTTTAAGAATTATGTTTTTACTTACCAAAGATGTCAGAGATGTGATTTACAATGATGAAGTGAAATAAAGGATGAAAAATGGCCTCTCCATTCCCAAGGTTAGAACTGCAACCATGTTTTAGAGCTGAAGGTAAGTACAGTGGAACCTCGGTTTTCGAACGCCTCTCAGTTCGAACAAATCAGTTCTCGACCAAAAATTTAGAGAAATTCTTGCTTCGCTTTACGTTCAAAAAATGGGAGTTCGAACGCCGGTACGCTAGGGGCGATGCTGAGCGGCGTACGGGTGTAGATTACCCCCACCACTCGTGAAGAACTGTTGTCACGTGAGCGCGCACTCCTTTTTGCTTTCGTTTTTAATATTGGTGAACGGAGTGTTTTAACCCCTAATTATGCCTCGGAAGAAGGTCGGTGCAAGCAGCAAAGTTGCTACAGGTGAAAAAAGAAGAGTAGTGCGTACAACTATTGCATTTAAGAAAGAAATAATAGCAAAATATGAAGAAGATGTGCGAGTTTCCCTTCTTTCGAGGGAATAGAGCATGGCTTCTGCAGACCACCACAAAGGTAAGAAATCCTATTCATAAATCTTTTCTTTATCCTTTAACCGCTCACCACTTGTTGTGGAGACCCGGGTGCTGAATGACGTGTAAACGACCTGATTTTTTTACTTTTACACGTTCATGTTAGCGTAATCTTTCGTACGGAAGATTACGATAACGCGAACGTAGGATTTGCCTGGGTTAGCTTTGTTTACGTAAAACATTCAGGGTGTTGGAATGTTCCAATGAAGCGCTAGCTACTTGTTGTGGAGACCCAGGTGCTAAATGACGTGTAAACGACCTGATTTTTTTTATTTTTACACGTTCATGTTAGTGTAATCTTTCGTACGGAAGATTACGCTAATGCGAACGTACGATTAGCCTGGGTTAGCTTCATGTTTACGGTCATGGTAAACATTCAAGGGTGTTGGAATGGATTAAAACGATTTTACATTACTTTTAATGGGAAAAACGACTTTCGGTGATCGACCAAATCGGTTTTCGAACAGGGTTCTAGAACGGATTATGGTCGAGAACCGAGGTTCCACTGTACACCTATTACAACTAAGTAGTTTACATTTTTATAAAACTATTCAATTTCAAACTTAAATTCATTGTTGACACTTAGATGGAAAAAATGATTGATGAAAGAACCCAGGCTAACATTTTGTTTTTTAAATCTATGTTCAATCATCAAACATCACTTGAGGAAAAAAAGGCCTCTATACCACACTCCTGATTTCTTTCTCTCTCACCCTCTTTAATTTCTTGCTTGCCCTTACCTCATATGGTCACGGGTTCTATGTTTCTCCTCTCAGCAGTTGTCACTTGTCTTCAATTATCCAAGGTTGTTCCCCCTACCACGGCTCGTGCTCTTTCCTTTTTCAGTACTCTGTCCCCTTAGTTGCTTGCTAGTTTATTGCCTTTCTCGTCACCTTCCAAGCACCCTTGTCACAACTTTCTTGTCCCTTCAGTGAACCGATATTGGCATTAGACCAGCTGCAATAGGTGGAGAACAGACCTGACCTGACTTCCCAGTCTACGGGTAACACAAGATGAACTTTTCAACTGTCAACTTTGCTTCTTGGTGTCACTGGAGCATGGAACCTTTCACCTGCCATTTGATTGCCTCTATTGTTCTGGATACTGTTGCCTCGCCGCCTGCCTTTCTGTGTACCGAACCCTACCCTAGTAAGGGAGTACCATTTAAGTGCACCAATCTGTGTTTCTGCGTTGTCTTTTAACACCATCCTGAGAGAGCCCATGATAATTAACTAAGGAAATAAGATGTGCATAGACCAGGTTCAGCCCGTATGTTGAATTTGGTCTTCAAATATATGATGGTTAATGAAATCTCACAGTGAAAATATTATCTGGATTTTCATCGTTACTACTCATCTTCAGAGACTAACCCCTTTTAAGGTTGTGCCCTTCGTTATAAAGTGATCTCGTGGAAACTTCCCATCAGAGGTAGAGATTGTGCTCTTTCACTTGCGATCTATGAAGGCATACATTTTCTGATTTTTTTTGACACATTTGCTCCCTTTTTGTTAGATCATCCAGAGACACTTGAATGTTTCCTTCTTATCAACTCTTTATCGTTCCTATCGGTGTTGGCGTGAGAACTTACCTTTCGAAGACCAGAATAAATACGTAAAACAAGTGTGCATGTGTGTGTGTGTTTAACAAGACATCTGATGATAGATTTATCGGCCTCTCACATCCACTGGGGCAATCAAGGTATCACCCCCAACTCATATCCTCTGCTCTAATGAAAAAAAAAGTCTTACAGAACACGGAAAGCCAACAGGGAGCAATGAATGAATTGGACCTGATTGATGAGGCAAAGGGGGAAAGGAGATGAAGGAAAGAAAAGCAAAGAAGGCACGAGTTCAGCGGCAATAGGTGGGGAACAGTTTTCCACGAAACAAACAAAACAAGAAAAGCGGAGGGTGAAGAAAAACCCATAATAAGTTGACACAACAATCAAAGGATGATGATGATTTTTGTTGGACTAATTTGTGCTCCAATTTTTACTGTGTGATTTTCACAGAAAACAAGTCCCACATCCTGTTCATCTTCCTAATGTTGCCTTTTGACGAGACAAAATGATGCAAAGAAGAGAAAACGGGAAGAAATCTTGAAGATTGATCAGCAATGAAATGTGTCAACAAAGTCTGGTGGGGATCGGGGAAGAGGAATGCTCAGGTTTGAATGGTTTTGCCGGCGGGCAAACTGAAAGATAGCGGTAGGCAACCAATGAGCCTGATAGCCGAAGGTCAACATTCGTAACTTTTAAACAGAGGGACAATCAAACATTGGCTCTGATTGTGGTTTCTCCCTCACCAGTTGAAACAAAGATGTTGGGCTGGGCTATCTCTGCATGCTCTCAGAGAAGCAATATCTCTTTTAGGAATAATTCAAAAAATCAACAATCAGTTTCTTGGCTTTACTGTTAGCTCCACACCTTTAGAAAATTATACATATCAAAACCATTCGAATGATTTGGAGGCCATACTTTGCAACTTTAACATTCTGCACCTGGATCAAACTAAATCGCAATTTATTTAATGTACCAACATGATTGTTTGGGGCTGAAACTAATACCCGAAACTTGGAAATGCTTTGCCAACTAAACATTGAAACACTGAAATGAAGTACAAATAAAATCTTGATTTTTTTTTTTGAGACTGAAACATTTTGTTTTACAATTATTACATAAACACAACACCATATAAATCTTATGATTCAGCACACTACCAGTCTCCAGAGGAAGCCAACAGACCAATGGACTGGAAAATCTCCAAACCTGCCTCTGATTACCCAAACCTAACACTTATTAACTTGTCAGGACACTCTCAGGTGGTGTGGAAGCACAATGCAGAAACACAAATAGCACAGTGGTTTTTATTTCAAGCGGGGTTCAGGTTAAGAGGAATCAGGCATCGAGGCAACATTCGTCGTCGGGAAAGGAAGCAAATTTTCGGTACACTGGAAACAAAGCAATGACAAGAAGGCTTTGAACATGGCAAAAGAGGCAACAAAAGAGCGCCGAGCCGAGGAAACAGAGGGTCAGCCAAAAGAGAGATGTTATTGGAGAGTTATCAGGACATGTGACACCAGGTGTGGGTTGAAAATTAGAGCATGAAAGTAAGTAACCAAAGTGAAACAGACAAGTGAGAGGTAAAAAAGAGACAATCAAACCTGAAAGCAGGACTGTGACAATTACCCTTTATAAAATGACTGCACCAATAGCTTCCTCTGTCGGATTGTCGCTCTTCATACTTATGCCGATCCTGTCTGTCAGTTCCTTATTACTGACTATTTAATGCCCATACTGTGCCCACAAAGGACTTTTTACATTCTACCAGTCGTGGGTTGTGGACTGTGTTTGTGTTGCCCATTATTCCTTGCTGTACATTAGGAGCACATTTTGTTAAATCCCTTTCCCCTCAAATAAAGCTGCCAATTTGGCTCACTTCTGCATTTTTTAATCTTCCGAGCCAAATAACAACAAATGTGCTTTTTGTAAAAAAGTACGTTTTCATGGGCATTATAGCTTGGGCTAATATTAAATAAATACAAACAAGCTAATGAAGGTAGGATATCCTGGGTTTTTCCAATTCTGATCCATGGATTTCTACCCCTCTTCAAATCCACCTAACACAAGTTAAAGACGGCCCTTTCATTATGTAAAGGTGGAGTTTATGCAAATTCACTCATGGCTCACCGATCTCTTAACCGCCAGGTTCTTCGGGGCACCACTTCATGTGGTGCGTCTTGGGCAGGTACAAGCTGGTGGCACCCATCCCTCTCTGGGACGTTATTACATTGTCACATAACCTGTTCCATAATGTTGACAAGCTTTTTTGGCTCCTGGGTTCGTATGTCTACTTTGGTTTTCATCTGTGGCGTTTGCAGCTTCACTGCAGCCGTTCATCCATGACATCCCATTCCGCCACCAAAAGCGTGAAAAGTTGACTTAAATTCATAACCCAAAACAAACTAAATATTTTCCATCCTTGTGTTACGAATTTGTCCATCCTCTTTTCTGGTTCTGTTTGCCCTGTCTAAGAGTAAGGTCGCAAAAAAGGCCATGTGCTTTTCCAGATAAGTTCTTCTCTCAGGAATAGCACATCCCAAATCACTCGTGTCTTTCACACAAAATCTCTCTCATGCACGCACTTAATGGGCACTACTCGTGCAATAAACAGCTCTGCTCTTATAGTTGCCAAAAATGTGTTCCAACAATGGTCTTGGCAGAGATAAACTGCACACCTCCACAAGAGAGACATAACTGTGAAAAAACAGTATACTGTTTGCTGGGAGTTTGTGTAAGCTTTCAGCCACATCATCGTGGATAAAAAAGATCCAGACTCAAATCTCATGATTATATTTCCTCACATTTAGTAAAAAACAAATGTGTTGAATGGTCTGAATCAGAATGTGCGTCACATGTTCAAGCATCAGGCAATCAGCTTTGTTGCTTATACAATATTAAGTTTGATTGGAGTATGCTATCACTTGGCCTGAACAAAATGCACTTTTAGTCTGCAAGCAACATGCAAATTATAATATTATTATAAATAACATTTTGCTGCAAAAAGTGGCTTTCCATGATTAAAAATTTAAAGCCATTTAAACAATTTTATTTCTAATTTGATATTATCATTGCAAAGGAACACCCTCCACTTTGAGGGACTGTTAGGACCAGAAAGGAAACAGGACCCACTCGCGTAACGCTTCTCACAGTTCTATTGGGAAGAAGGCAAAGGAGTGCACACAAGATCCGGTGATCGCTGGTCGCGGGGATCAGGTCGCTCTGAACCCGGATGTGGGACTTCCATGGCAAGCGATGGCAGTGTAAGGAACGGAAAAAACGGGTAGAAGAGCAAAAAACGTGATCGGGATCGGAAACAAGTCGAAAACCAGGAGAGGAGAGTAGACGTGGTCGAGATCAAAAACGGATCATTATTCGGGAGACATACAGGAGCAAAAAACAGCGCATGCGAAAAAGATCTTGCCGTGTAATAACAGACGGACCGACAAAAGAGGAACGACAGGACAGAGTTTAAATACTGACAGGGAGCCAATCTGTCAACAAACTGCAGCTAGCGCCACACGGGTGGGGCCAATTGGGCGCCATGGCAAAGGTTGTGATCAAATTTCATTAACTTATTTTGTTCCCCAATATGGTGGCACTATGGCTGGATGACTACTGAGCAGCCGCACAGTGCAACATATAAATTTATAAAAAATATTTTATGATGACCTCTCCTTTGAGACTTTGGCGGTTCCTAAACATCAGTATCTTAGTGATATCATATTTAGAATCAGGGGACTATAGGCTTACACGGCAAACTTTGAGAGAAATCTGAATTGCTGCTGGCACTACGGTGGAGTATTCGGGAAAACTCAAATCCCCTCTCAAAAATCCTGTTGAGGGCCGACAGCTGCTATGAGACCAGAACCGAAACCGATTTGCTTAGAATCAGAAATTCGACTTCCAGACTTGCTTACCTCTCCATCACCCTTGCAGACTTTTTCCAAGAAGGTGAGGAGCATCAACCCAAAGTATTGGTATACAGTAGGCCCCTCTCCTGTCCCCTTTACTAAAATAAGGGGAGGGTTCCTCGCGTTCATTCAATGCTATATAAGTGCTGAACCTTGCAAGGCGATACAAAATCTAGAGCCTTTAGAAACTCAGCCAAAGTCCCCCACACTTTTCTTTTTCATAACAGCAATAATAACCATTCATCAATATAATAACACTTCCAAGACTCCACTGCCGCGCCATTAGATTTTTCCACTCATGTAGTGCTCATAGGTGGTCGCCTCTCTAAACATAACTCAACCTGTGTGCTCCAAACAGTTCTGCAGAGCTGGACTTTTGATTGGTAATTGCACAGCAGGATACTGCAGATTCCTGTGGAGAACGGTCAAGATAGCCGAGAAAAAAATTCCCTCTCTTCTACTGTTTGGACATTGGCCAACACTGTTTGAACGTTTTTTTTATTTTTTTATTTTTATTTATTTTTATCAAAAGACAGGTTGTGTACACTGTTGTATAAGACATTCTATTTGTTGTATCAAACAGAAACAGATGTGTAAAGATTTGAGCACATTATATGCGGCATTTGAGAGTTTGTCCTATTATTATCCCTACATAAGCCTGTTGTCCTGTTGTTCTTTAATGATCAATAATATATACATGGATGGATGGATGAATGGGTAGGTGGGTAGGAAGGAAGGTAGGCAAGTAGGTAGGTAGGGATGTATGGAGATAAAGAGAAGCGTAGGTAGGTAAAAAGGTACGTTGTGGGTTGGGTTAGGTAGGTAGGTAGGTAGGTTGTGGGTTGGGTTAAGTTGGTTGGTAGGTATAGATAGGTTGTGGGAGAGGTTAGGTAGGCTAGTATGATTTGTGGGGTTTATGTAGGCTAGTAGGTTGTGTGAAGGGTTAGGTAGGCTAGTAGGTTATGGGATGGCTCAGCTAAGTATATAGGTGGGTTTTGGGTTAGAAAAGTAGGCAGGGCTGGGTGGGGTAAGGAGGGTACGTAGGTTCTTAATTGGGTTAGGTACGTTGGTAGGTTCTCTGTATGGTTAGGTCGGTAGGTAGGAAGGCAGGTAGGTAGGTTCTGGGTGGGGTTTAGTAGTTAGGCAAGTAGGTAGATAGGTAGATGCAAAAAGCCCAGTTAGAAAATTATGATAAAATAAGTAAATTAAGAAAATTTTGCTTGTTTTATGATTTTTTTTTGTTTTATTAAAAACGTTTTTTCAATAATTATATGGGAAAACAGGAAAGATGAGTAATTTATAGATAACTTTGTAATTTTAAGTGTTTTAACATTTTGTCATCATTCATTTATCTATTTATATTATTTATTATTTATTTATTTTCATTTGATGATTATTTTCAACCACAAATAAAAATACTTTAAATAATCAACATTACATGCTGGCAGAGCAAGAGATTTTAACTGGAAATATGATTCAATAGCAGTGATGGGGAGGCAGGTGACGCTTAGCTTCACCCAAAGTCACGGGATTACAATATAAAAATATAATAAATGGTTATATTTATTCAGTGTTCAACTTCACAATTTTTTTTTATTATATTTATCTAATTACTGGATTTGGACACTGAAGTATAAATATGATTCCAACTAAACTGCAACTTATTACTGTGCTGATCAAGAGGGGGCGGATCAATCCAAATATTATCGATTCCAAGCAAGTACTTGGAAAGGATCGATACGATTGACCTGGGATCGATTCTTCCCTACACTTTTAGCAAAATTCTTTACTTAGCCTGCTACCATATCCTCTCTGTCAGGCAGAAGAGAGGGCCAAATCTATGCGACCCCCTATCAAAAGCTAAAATTTACAGAGACAAACAGTAAGCGCAGCACGGAGTGGATTTTTCTCTCAACCACAGACAAAGAATGCCAAGTGTATTTGCAAGGTGAAGGGGTCTGCTACTGTAGCAACACCACTAGGTTAAATAAGCACATGAAAAAAACTCACCCTATAGAGAGCAACGGTCTGCTACCAAAACTGTAAGCATGTTCCTGTTTCTGAAATAAACCTGTAAATCCATTATCACTATGCCAAAAGAGCCAATTAGAGCCAATTGAAACTTTATTTACATTACTGACTATTTTCAAATATTGTACAACTGAAGGTTTTTTATTTCTCTAGTTGATTTGGTTTTTACAGTATTAGTATAGTTGCTATACTGCTTGTTTTTTTTTTAGTTTGAGAATCTTGGATTTTGTTCTGCAACAGTTGTGATAGAAATGTTCAATGTTTTAATACTGTTTAGGTTTTCAATGTAGTTACTTAATAAAAAAAAGAACAATTATTAGTGTCTAAACGTTTGTAATGTGTAAGGGGGGTTCAATTACTCAATGATGATTTCCAATCAAAAAGTATCAGTATCTGATCGGTATCAGTCGATACTACCATACTTGGATCGGATCAAAATTCCCAGTACCACCCACCCATAGCAGGTACCTGAATGAATCTGGAATAAAAGGGAGGGCCGTTAAATAGTGTTTGAAAATGTCAGCACAACTGACTTGAACTTGAACTGGTTTTCCAGCTCAAGTTCAAGCAAAAGTTTTGTGGGACATGATTTGCATTCCCTCTTCCGGGGGCGTATTACTCATGTTGTTCACGTAGACAAATCCACTTCCATTAAGCACAGCGGGATTATACTGCAGCCGCCATAATGCCTTTGGTACTAAAAGTAGGTTGGTCCTGTCAATTCATGGATCTAGAAAGAAGTTGAGAAGTTGAGCTCTTTTTAGTTGTCCAATGACATCAAATGTCACTGTATGCTCATAAAAATGCAGCACACGTAGGCAATCGCACCTAAACACATGGACAATTAAAATCTTAGTCGGATTTGTGTGTGCAGATGTGTATGTTGTGGTAGTGCCTACATAGAAGGCTGTTCTCACTACTGGTATGTATGACACTTTCACGGCTTGGATTTATTGACTTGAGTGAATGATAATAGATTTATTGCCTCGGATCCATGCAATTCATCTAATTTATCAAGGAAAAAGAGAGCGAGGTGCTATCTGTCAGAAAAATGGAGGGAGGAAATGTTTTGCAGGAAAAATGACAATGACTTAGTGAGAATCAGGGAAAGAAGTGGTTTTGCAGCACTTCAGAGTACTCAGTCAGCGCTATTGGCTTTGTGTGTGTGTGTAGTTTTCAGACACTTTAGTTGGCTAGTTTTTGTCTTTTATAGTCCACATACTTTTTAAAGTATTCAGTGCTCTTTTTCTGAACTTTTCATTAAAATGGGATAAGTTTAAGGTATTCAACACTGATTAACTACATTGACAACTTCAGTTTACGCTTAAGTGTATTTAGGTTGGCCTAAAACTAATGTCTGTAATCAAACAAATTAATAGATCTGCAACAAATTTCTTTTCATGGTGAATTGATACTGTATCTTTTTTTTTCACTAATACATCGTTTTGCATTCACAGTTCGGTCTGTGACTACCGGCCGGGCTATGCCTCAGGGCCCCAAGGTAGAAGTGAGTTTTCCGCCTGCATACATGGGTTTTTGCAGTTTTCAGGTGAACTAAACGTTTTTGATGGGCTGACATGAACAATGCTGCTATAGCCAAGAAATTTGTGTTAAAATAGTAATAATTAAAATTGAACATCCCCTTCTTCCCACGCAGTCATTGGGGCCTAAGGTTGTTCAGTGTGTTTCGTTAGATAGTCGTGGGATTACTCTGTCTGTCCGTCCGTCTGTCTATCTATCTAGCCTTTTTCTGTCACCTCTTAGTCTTAGTTTGTCCCAGTGTCATGTTTTTATTAAAATTTCCTGTTAGCATAGTATTAAACTAATTTTTTAGAATAGAAGATTAGAATTTACTTTTATTGTCCTTCTTTGTAACAATGCACACAGAACGAAATATCGATACACCTGACCCGCACAGTTAAACTCTAGCGAGCCGATGCAGCCACAGCTAAACAGGGCACAGCCATTTTAGTCATTAGGTGACCAAACTCTCCAATTCCAAGGTATGACTCGGCCGAGGCTTGAACCAGCGACCTCCCAGTCTCAGAGCGGGGGCCCTACCATCTAGGCTACCGAGCTGGTACTGAAGTACTTTTAGGTACTTGACTGTGTGTGTACTGGTCAAAATATCACAAACCTCTCAAACAGTATGAATAATCTAAGTGTCTTGTTGTGTAGCAAACTTTCACATTATAAAAAATGATTGCGCCATTGAGCCATTCCTCTGAGAAAGTGGTCTAAAATCTGACGGGTTGCTTGGAAAGGAGAGAATATTTTAATAGGAATATTCAACTTGTTCTTTCAAATACATTTTTAATCAATTATTTATTCAAATGATTTATCCTTCTATTTTTTGCATCACTTATCCTCATAAGGGTCTCTGGAGCCCATCCCAGCTATCTTCAGGCAGTGGGCAGGGGACACCCTGAACCTGTTGCCAGCCAGTCGAGGGCACATAGGGACAGACAACTCCCTCGCTTATTCACACCTAGGGACAATTTAGACTGGCCAATTAACCTGGCATGCATGTTTTGGGGATGTGGGAGGAAACCGGAGTGCCTGGAGGAAACCCATGCAGGCAGAGGAAGAACGTGCAAAGTTTGCACAGGGAGGCTGCGGTAGCTGGATTTGAACCCTGGGCCTAACCACCCAGCCACTGTGCAGCCCTCAAATTCAGATTTATTGACCCCAAAATTTGCTACAGCACAAAGAAACTAAATACATGGTCATGGCGCTCATTTTCATTGCTTTGTCACTATTTCCTGGATGATATTTCAACAGTAAAATCAACACTATTTTTGGATTCACATAGAACTTTAGATAAAAAGGTTCAGAAGTTTTTTTTTTTTTTTTTTTCATATTTAAATGCTTATCAGTGTTGTTGTGTCTAATGGGTATCATTCAAGGTTCATGGAGGGATAATTCTTGTATCAACTGTGACTGGTGCTCCAACCCATAAGAAATCCAATACTTTCTGCTGGCCGGCATGAAAAAAGCAATTTGTTTTGCCTGATCTATGTGCCAGTGTTTTAAGAGGAAAAGGGAGGCAAGAAAGAGAATGCAAGATGAGAGGATCTTGCACAGAAGAGGTATTAAAAACAGTTGTAAAATGTGTATTTTACTGTGAAAATCAGTTTGATTGATTCTCTGGTGGATATTACTTGTAATATTTTACGCTGTATAAACAAAAATACACAGTTTGGGGTCTGCACTAACAATGGGCAAATGGGACAACATTGAGTCAAATCTGTACAGAAATGCCTTTTTCAGTGGTTACAATTCCTTCACAGCGCAACAATTTATCGGGTCGGAGCACAACGATAGCAAGGAAACATCGCAACATGACAATCAAGGAATTATCTTGGCAGCAAGATAAAGATACAGTACTGTAGTCAAGTCTCTGCTCATCTCAACAACAAAAACGCAGAGAAACGGTCTGCATTTATATAGCTCTTTTCAAGTCAATGAAGACCTCCCAAAGTGCATTACACTAACCCATTGACACACACTCACATACCAATAGCAGCATCAGTGTCTTACCCAAGGAAACTTCGACATATAAAATGGCTGAGCTAGGAATCAAATCAGTGGTCAGTGAAGTGCTTTCCCTCCAAAGTTATTGCCACAAAGAAATCGACGAGGATGGGATTCGAACCCATGCATGCAGAGCACAATGGATTAGCAGTCCATCGCCTTAACCACTCGGCCACCTCGTCTGATTCCTTTGAAGCAGGTAACATGGACATTTTGGTGATTGTGGGTCATGAAAAAATCTATAAAAAAAAAAGTTGACTGGTCAAAAGCCGAAATAGAAATGTATTATTTCCTAATTCATGATACAAATGTGGGCGTGTGCGGCACAGTTCCGAGGTCATGAATTCGAACCTCCTGTGTGGAGTTTGCATGTTCTCCCCGTTCTTGCGTGGGTTTGCTCCGGGCACTCCGGTTTCCTCCAACATTCCAAAAACATGCATGTCAGGTTAATTGGCCGGTCCAAAATTTCCCTAAGTGTGAATGAGTGAGTGGGTTGTGTGTCTCTGTGTGCCCTGCGACTGGCTGGCAATCAGTTCAGAGTGTCCCCTGCCCACTGCCCAAGTACAGCCAAACAAGAGTTATTTCCCCCTTCTGGGATGATCAGGCTGCTCCTCCGCACCCCAATGACTTTAACAGCTACAGGCCGGTGGTGCTTACATCACATCTGTTAAGGACCCTGGAATGGGTGGTCCTTGTCCATCTCCGCCCTCTGGTGGGACCATCACTGGATCCACTCCAGTTTGCCTACCAGCCTTAGGGCATTGGGGTGGATGATGCCTTCATCTTCCTCCAACACCGAGCTCTCTCTCACCTGGAGAAACCTGGGAGCTCTGTCAGAGACATGTTTTTCAACTTCTCCAGTGCTTTCAACACTATACAGCCTGCACTTCTGGGGGACAAGTTAGAGAACACAGGGGTGGACCCTCACCTCGCAGACTGGATTTTGGACTACCATACCATCCGTCCACAGTATGTGAGGACCCGGGACTGTGTGTCTGACACAGTGGTCTGAGGTACGGGGGCCCCACACGGAACGGTGCTGGCTCCGTTCCTCTTCCCCCTTTACCCCGCAAACTTTTCATACTACACACCCACCTGTCACTTGCAGAAGTTCTCTGATGACTCATCAATCATCGGACTCATCACAGATGGGGACGACAGTGAGCACGGAGAACTGACACAGGAGTTTGTGGACTGGTGCCAGCGGAACTGCCTCCAGATCAACGGGGGAAAAACGAAGAAAACCGCTGGCGGGTATAAATATCATTTTGACATGACTTCTGATTGTTTAAATGAGTTGATTATCTTAAAATTGTGCTTATTGACGAGTAATATCATTCCTGCAAAATAATTTCTTCCCCGAACCCTTTTTCCACACAATTTCACTTTTGTTGATTACAGATGCAAGTTTCTCTAGTCAACAATGTTTTTGTTCTCTTGTTTGAACTAATTTTCCAAGTCAATAAATGGTCATTTGTTGTATCATTTTTTTTGTGTGACTATAATTTTTTTCTCTTTTGTCCAATCATGAAAAATGGAAGGAGACCGAGGGGAAGGCCGCAATTGACGTGAATGGATGGTGTTATGAGTGCACTGCAGGAAAGAGGTCTAAATCTAGTAGAAGCTAGAGCTCTCGTTAGTGATAGGAATGAGTCTTAATCACCATTTTTTTGTGGTGAATACGTTTCACCAGGTTATAAGGCGCCCTCTCAAATTACCGGCCACATAGTTTTTTAAGTATGCTTTATGGTTCTTTTACAAAAGAATTGTTCTTGTTTTAACAATGACAGATTTTTAAAATAAAAACAGCAATACTTCAACAATAATATCGTCGTCGGAGAAATGCCCTAAGTTACCCACAAGTCAACCCTAGGAAGCGATGACCGAGGAACCAAGTTATGATCACAAACATAACAAACAGATTTGAGAAATAGGACGACTGTATTGGGAAAAGGATGCGAAGCGGCAAATGGAATTTTCATCTGAGGGCAGCGCTAAAGGACGGCACAGCCAGAGAGTAAATTAGTTATAATAGAACGGAGGAAGAATGGTGAACGCAAGAGATTTATTTCCTGTGTTTTGGGGGAAACGGGTAGATATATCAAGTGTACAGATGGAAAATGTAGCGGGGGAAAAAATAGCATCACAAGCCGAGGCACAAGGCCCTGAAGACGCCCTCCTTGAGAAGAAAAAGATACAGCCCGGAAACACATTCCCCAAAAGAATTGGCGTACACAAACACAAGCATTCATGGTGTGTGGCACTTCCCCTGGAGGTAGCTCAGTCACTGAGGGGTCAGCCATTTATCCTGTCCCATTACTGCAGACACCCCTGTGAAATTGTCCTATAAATCAGTGTCTTTGAGCGGCACAGCTCCCCCTGTTGACCGACCACTTGTTGTTTATACAACTCCAATTTAGCATTGAGATCGGCAGACGCGCCTCAAAAGCAAGGTAACAACTTATCTAGTTGGTTTTTGGCATTATGTTACCTGATTAATTGGAACCTTTTGGAAAAGCTTGTACTATAGCATTTTTTTTCCACGTGATCCTTTAAGGCCTGGGTCAGCAACCATATTTGGACCATGGACCGGTTTCATGTCTGACGATATGCTTGCGACCCGGCTTAATAACAACATGAGTAATAATACTATTATCCATAATAATGAAAGGTGATTGAAAAAAGTTAATTAATTCAATTCTTGCACCACTTAAGCTCACTAGGATTGCAGGGGTCCTGGAGCCCATCCAGCTATATTCAGGTGTTGGGCAGGGGACACCCTGAACTAGTTGTCAGCCAGTCCCAAGGCATATAAAGACAGACAAGAAATAAAATGAAATGAAATGATCTGCATTTATATATCGCTTTTCAAGTCAATGACTTCGCAAAGCGCTTTACAATGTGCTCCACATTTCCCAATATCGTCCTTGTATTGCAGTCATGTAAGACGCTAACCTGCTTATTGGGGGTGTTAGGGGTTCAGTGTCTTACCCAAGGACACTTCGACATGTAACACGGACGAGCCGGGATTCGAACTGGGATCCCTTGATCCCAAGACGAGCGCTCTACCTCCTGAGCTGTAGGGATTATTCTAGCTTTAATTTTGAAAATGTTTAGGATTGAAACAAATTATTCTTTTCTGCAATCAGTAAACGAATTTGCCTCTAGGTGTTGTTTGTGCTCCACGATAAATATATTTTTCTCTGAAGGATGCTAGAATTTCCCACACTGGAAAAAAGAATATTGCGTTATTACTTTGAGTTCTGATATGAATTACTAATCCCAAGAAAATGGATCCAATGAACCAGGCCGATTGAAATAGCTCACACAATTTCTATACTGTATCTCCAGCGCGCTAAGAACTTTTTTTATTGTTTAATATCTTGTGCATCCATTCAATATGGTTGGTGTAAAGTGTATGTCAGGACCAGAACAGAGACAGGACCCACTTGCGTTGCATTGCTCACAAGTTTTATTGGAAGAAAGACAAAGGGTTGTGCCAACGATCCGGTGATTTCTGGACGCAGGAAGCAGGTCGCTCTGAACGCGGAAGTGGATCTTCCGTGGCGAGCGATAGCAGTGTCGGGAACGGGAAAACGGGTCAGTAGCTGGAACAGGAGAGCAAAAACGTGGTCGGGGTCGGAAGCGAGTCGGAAGCGAGTCGGAAGCCAGGAAAGGAGAGTAGACGTGGTCGGGGACAAAAAGAGGTCGAACGCCGGAATGGGAGAGTAGACGTGGTCAGGATCAAAAACGGGTCGAAGCCGGGAGACGAACGACAGCTAAAAACAGGTGGGAGTCAGGGTCGAAAAAGGCTTGCCTAGTGTTAACTGAGATTCGCAGACGCACTGACAAAAGAGGACAGATAGGAGTGGGTTTAAATACGTACCGGGAGCTAATCAGAGTTGTCCGAGACAGTTGGCGCCAAAGGAGCGGGCACAGGTGATTCACATCAGTAATCATGACCGTGTAAAGAAGAGGCGAACCGTTTCTTTTGAAATGAAAGTGGAATATGGAAGCTTGATGCTGTTGAGTAAATTGTTGGATTGCTTTTTTTTTGGGCTACTTTTTACTACGGAGGAGGAAGTCGCCTAATTCTTGAAGCTTATATTCCAAAAGTAAGTTAAACTTAACTTTATTTATATTTATATCGCATATTATTGTATAAAATGTTTCTTTTTTAGTACAAAACAATAGAGGTTACTTAAAAAGCCTTAAACAGACTTATATAAACCTTAAACATACATTCCATAAAAAATAAAGCACTGGAGCAACTTACGAACTATCTCGTTTGTAAGTAGGGCAGCGTCTGTATTTATCCTGATGCTCATGTGTCTTATAGTCATGTCTTCTATGTTTAAAATGTTTAAACTTTGGACCTACGCCACTGATAACCACAGTTCCTGACACGTTTTCATCTCACACTCTGCCCTAGTTTGTTGTGACATTACCTTATTACTCATTATTTGATTATGTAGGAGAAGAACCTCAAAGCACTAATCCCCACGTTTCACTGCGAGCTATTCAGACATTTGATGTGTCAGATGAGGTATTCTCGTGTTACTTAAAGAACATTTTTGAGCCAACAAGATGGATCAGACGCTATAAAGTGAGTTTCATCAAAAACTTGGAGGGTGGCCATGGATTGTCTGCGTGGAGATGAATGATCTGAATAACAGATGCAGTATGATATACTGTGTGTTTCATATGAAGGACAAAAGTTAATTTCGTTAAAGGTATCATCGTGTTTTGAATCTATCTTGGTTTCTATGGTCTCTCTTCTGATATAGTTTCTTTCAAAGGAATTACTTTTAGACTTTAGTTAATGGGCTCTTTTGTCATTTTGGGCTTCTTATAGGCTATCGTAACGATAAATAAAACAGGTTTTAATCGTTTTCTATACTTTTTCTTGAAAAATGTAATATAAAAAAAAGAAATGTGATATTGTTAAGGAACAGTAGATGAATTCATATCCGTTAAACAAGTGGACAAGGGTAAATTATCGGACTATTTACAGATAACTTACAATACAAATGTTGCATCATACCATTTTGTAGTATTTTTTATTGCGCTATAAAATATAATATTTCAGTTAAAAATAAACTGTATCTGCCATCTGAAGTAGAAAATTGGACTAGGTTCATACCTGCTCACCAAATCGGTAACCACCGGATTAAACAAATTTAATATAAAGCAGTTACTCTACATAATATAATCTCAGAGGTCAAGTGAACACCTACCTAGACATTATTATTAGTGCTGCCTCTGGTACAGTGGTTTTACTCAAGGGCAATATTTTGGCAAGTGATTCAGAGGATGTTTCCAGAACATTTCATTCTACCGTTTTAACCCACAGTTGTATTTCTTTAATCTATTCAGCAAAACTCTATGGCTACCGATGAAAGTGAATATTTAAAAACGTGAACGCGTGATCAGACCTTAAGAGTGACAACCCAACATAGCAAATTATTACCAATCTTAAAAATGCTTCTCTGTGTAAACTGTATAAATCAATGTTGTAACCTTGAGTTTGTATATTGTTAAGGTGTTTGTTAAATATATTTTCCAGATTATTTTGGCATTACGATGGACTATAGACCAATTTATTGCCATGTAATTGTAATAGATATGGTTGCTAATTATTGACGACTGTCAAGGACCAGGAACGGAGACGGGAAGCCAATTGCGTTAGTTTCTTAGTTTTATTTGAAAAGAGATGTAAGCTGGCAAATACGATCCAGTGATCGTTGATTGTGAAGAGCAGGTCGCTCGTGACGCGGAAGTAGTCGCAGCGATCGGACGGATGGCAGTCCCGTGACCGGTAGGCAGAATCAATACGTCTAAGCGGGCAGGTCGATGGCCAGGGCAGAAGAGTAGCTCGTAAACGCGGGGCGGAAACAGGTCGGAACCGAAGGCAGGAATCAAAACAGGAGAGTAGTCTTTGGTAAACACACAGGAACAAAGGAGTACGATCGGACGTCCTTGTCTGGACGCTGACCGCTTAAGAAGTGAACGTCAGCAAATCAGAGAGCGCGCTCCGTCGCGCCAAACAATTGCCACAGGTGTCTTCACTTCGACAATCATGGCAGACGACCATTGGTGAGCCTAATAGAATTGTGGGAAGCCCAAAAAACACACAACATGATAAACAACTGCACACACAATTAGAGGTAAGATCTTGGGCCCAAGGCTAAGTCCGACCCAAACCCGGCCCAAAATTCCAGGGGGGACTGAGCCTGTTTAAAATTGAGCAAAAGTGTGTCCAATATCCACACGCCTTTAACTATCTTCACCCTTTTTTAAGCACATTTTGAACAGCACATGTTGCTGGGTCATTTTCATTCCAATCCGTTGCATTGTCAGGTCTGTCTTATTTTGTTTCTGGGTTCCTGTCTGTCTGTTGTTCGTTTGTTACTTAATTCCTTGCATTTTCCATTTACGGTTTTGGTCTTTGTTTTGAGTCTGGTCCTGTTTGGAGATTTTGTTAATTTGCGAAGTCCCAAATAGATAGATAGATAGATAGATAGATAGATAGATAGATAGATAGATAGATAGATAGATAGATAGATAGATAGATAGATAGATAGATAGATAGATAGATAGATAGATAGATAGATAGATAGATAGATAGATAGATAGATAGATAGATAGATAGATAGATAGATAGATAGATAGATAGATAGATAGATACTTTATTCATCCCTGTGGGGAAATTCACACTTCCAGCAGTATCATTTGTTGTTTATTAACAGATTAACATTATGCCCTCGGGGTGTTTGTTGTAGTTTAGCCACGGAGTGGATGATGTCACACGCTAGTCCAAAAGTTCGACGTCCCTACAGCAGATGGAAATCTTTGTGCCCAGGGATACACCACCTCGTAGCGAGCCCACCTCCTCTCCGCTTCCTGCAGGCTTTCGTGTCTCTGTCTAACAGCGCTGAAGCCGGGTAGCACCGTACAGCTCCGGGTAGCTCCGGGTAGCTTCGGGTAGCACCGGGTAGCTCCGAGGTAGCGCCACGTTGTCCCTTTTTACTTTCTTTTATGATTAAATACCATCCCTCTTCTTGAGAAACCCTGCTTCCTCCAGTTCTTGCTTCCCTAACATGGGTCCAATACCAGCTCAAATCTAATATTGCCGAGGTATTGGCCCTCAACTGATTTATTTTGACTTATTTCTGCCTATACAATCAATCATTTCATTTCCTTCTGGCCCAGCCTCTTTACCAAATACTATAACCAAATGCAGCCCGCCACTGGAAACGTTTGCCCACCCCCGAGCTAGAGTACTATTGAGCTTACTGTCATGGTCTGATATTTATTATTCATGAATCATGAATTAGCCACACTGAAATCAGTGAATACACGGGAAAACCAAACCATTTCAATTAGCCTAACTTTTAAAGTTCAGCCACTTTGATTGTCATGCATAGCAGTGTTGGCTGCAGAGGGATTTTATGCCTCGGTGGCTGCTATTCCTCGTATCAAGTAGATGAATGGTTGTGTTCATGAGGCTTGACTGAGGTCACGCAGTCCAAGTGCCGGCACGGAAAAGAAATACGATCTTCTCATCCATTTCCCATCTCTCTTAGCTTCTTCCCCATCCACCTGTTAACCTCCCTTCGGAAATCCAACTGTGTCTTTGTGCATCACTGATCACACCTAAGAATCCTGAAATGGAATAGTCTGACAAAGCCCAGCGCACATTTACAGCACAGAAATGTGATAGGAAAGTTATGTGGCAGAACTTTCAACTTTCTGAAGTTTAGTTACAAAGAAAAAGCATATTTTAAGACTGGATTACACTGTTGTATTATTCATACAAGTCTTTTTCACCAAAACATTATTGCTTTTGCCATTAGTACGCAGTACGTAAATTATTTTGATACTTGAAATAGATAAGTGAATAAAAAATGGAAAAAAAAACAGGCCTTGTTTAATCCATTCTACCTTTTTTCATCTTGAATGTAGTAAATTAAACACAAATGTTTATTTTGTTATGTTTTAGATTCGAAATAAAGCATTTAAAAACGGGTAATATTGCTATCTGCAGGTGTTATACCAGTAATTTGCTTTCAGAGGAGGCAGGTGAGGCTCATATATTATTATTTTATATCCAATGGTTTATCGTCATAGTTTAGCAAAGGGGTGTCAAACTCATTTTAACTCGGGGGCCACACGATAGAACAAACATTCTGTCGGGGGCCGGACTAGTAGATTAAAGAGAAAGAAAAAGAGAGATAAAGAAATAAGAGAAAGGGGAGGGAAAAGGAGAAAGGGCAGGACAAAGAAAGAAATAGAGAGAGAGGGAAAGAGCAGGAGAAACAAAAGAGATAAAAGTCGTGGGAGAGGTGAAAAAGAAAGCGAGAGGAGAAAGAAATCCACAGAGAAATAGAAAGACAGAAGGAGAGAAAAGAGACAAGAAAGCGCGAAGGGTAGGAAGAGAGCAAGAGAAAAGTGTCATGATTACCTAAGTGGAGCCACCTGGGGTAATCATCTGACGCGCTGGAATGCGCTCCCTGATTGGTTTATGTTCCCTTTTTAAGCACGCTACGCGGAGACCTCTTGGTCTGAAGATACTTCTGTACCCCGTATGACTCTCCCGATTACCTGTGCCTTCTTGTTTACCTGATTCTGCCTGCCTGCCTCCGATCCGACCTGCTTCCGTCCCACGCTACGATCTTCTCTCCAGTCCCGGTAAACTCGACCTGCTTCCGTCCCACGCTACGATTGGCTACGTGTTCCGAAGTTGTCTTCACGGCGTTGCTGCTGACGTTCGACGGTCATCGCGTCTCCCGCTAACCCTGTACGCTTCCCCAAATAAAAGACTGGTAACGAACGCTCTGGGGTCTCCTGCTCTGTTCTGGTCCTTCCTGACAAAAAGAAAAAGAAAAAATGAAGTTAGAGCAAAGGAGGAGAAAAAAGAGAGGCACAGAGAGTGAAAGAAACAAAGAGCAACAAAGGAAGAGAAAAAGAGAGACACAGAGAGTGAAAGAGACAGAGATTGGGAGAAAAGGGGTGGAAAGAGAGAGAGAGAGAGAGAGAGCGAGAGAGAGAGAGAGAGAGAGAGAGAGAGAGAGAGAGAGAGAGAGAGAGAGAGAGAGAGAGAGAGAGAGAGAGAGAGAGAGAGAGAGAGAGAGAGAGAGAGAAAGAAAAACAAGTACAGTGTCTTTCTTCGAGGCACCCGGCTTTGGCAACATCAAGTTGACATATTTCAACCTGCAGTTTGTTTTTCTCTTGCGCTTCTCTGAGTGCTGTCTCGCGGGCCGGATTCAATCCCTTAGCGGGCCGCCTGTTTGACACCGGTGGTTTAGCACCTGCAGTCCCTCTCCTTCTCTGAAAGATGGCAGCTTCACCCCATTTCCCAGTCACCATCTCAAGGATCCTGACCAGGTCCCGCACAGAGCTCACCTCTACCATAAATTCTCCGGGCTCCCACCTTGCGTTGCTGATCGTCTTGAATGCTGCTTTAATTATTCCCTTGCCAAGGGGAAAAGCCTTTCCTCCCAGACCTTCTTTTTCAGTTTCCTCCCCGTTCCAAGATCTTCCACTCCATCCGTCTTTTTAAAGGTAGTCCAAAATCTCCCTTCCCAGATTTTTGCCTCCCCAAGACTCCCTCACAAATTTTCCTCCTAAGGGGCCATCCTTGACAATTACACTCTATTCCACAAAAATAAAATAGAAGTAAAGCAAGAAAAAAATAATGAAAGAAAAAAAAATTATGAAGGGATGAACAAAGAATGAAATGAATAGGAAAAAGAAAAGGAAAAAGGGCAAAATCACAAAAAGAAAGAAATGAAGAAAAGACAAAAGAAAAGAAAAAAAGGAAAATTAATAAAAAGGAGAAAAAGAAAAAGAAAAAAAGACTAAGAATAAAAAATAAAGATAAAGAAGCAAAGAAAGTCAAAAGGGAAAAGTGAGAAAGAAAGAAAAAAAAGATGAAAATGAAATAGAAAGAAGAAAAAAGGGGCAAATCAACCTCCACGGCTCCATGCCCTTACAAACAGTCGTATTTTCCCTTACAAAATACAAAATAATCTTACACCATATTTTTTTTCAAACGTGTTTATTTATGTAATTTAACATGTTATATTGTACATGTGTTTCGTTATATCATATATATTGATAATTAACATTTTGTTGTGAGATACTGAGTTGCTCGACATGAATGAGGTTTATTATAAAAGAGTTCAAAAATGAAGTAGCTTGGACGTTCACTATAGAAGGAAAAAATACTTGCAAATATAATTAAGCAGAATAATACATTTTCTTATTCAAATTATGAATTTATTTTCTGCATTAAATTATTGTTGGTAATATACTGATAAAAGGGATAACCACAAACCTTTCTTTTTTCATTTTCTCATTTTATACTTCCTTTTTTTCTTAACTTCTTTATACAACAATAATGATTCGAAATGTAATGCATCAAAGCAAGTGAGCCAATTGAGAGCCGGCTCTCTTTAATGAGGTGAGCCAAAAAATCCGGTTCTCTAAAAAGAGACGGACTTCCTTTCACTACATGACTACCACATGAAATCCGAGGCGGCAGATGCATACGCACAGTAGCATCAAACCACTCACTTCATTTGCAACAAAAATATATATACCGAGATAGAGGCTACCGCGGCGAACTCGTATGACTTGATTGATTTGCCGTTTCGTCATAGTCGGTGTATACCGAATGGTACCCATAATTGACAAATTTGCGTTTTTCCGTACAGATTTTCTTGTACGTCGTACACGTCTTAAAATGCATAATGAACATACTTTGTACGGCCAAAACGTACAGGTTGACAGGTGTGGTTTTGTCATCAGTAGAAAAATGTCTCGATTGACTTGAGTTAGGAAACACCTTAAAAATACTTAAATTAAACAATGGCAATGCTTGATTTTTCTAAAAATAATTCAAGTATAAAATATATTGGTTCACATAACACGAACTACCGGACTTCCTGTGCCGAGTTTGTATGTTCTCCCCGTGCTTGCATGGGTTTCCTCCGGGCACTCCGGTTCCCTCCCACATTCCAAAGACATGCATTTCAGGTGGATTGGCCGGTCCAAATTGTCCCTAGGTGTGAACGAGCGAGCTGGTTGTCTGTCCCTGTGTGCCCTGCGATTGGCTGGCAACCAGTTTAGGGTGTCCCCTGCCCACTGCCCGATGATTGCTGGGATGGGCTCCAGCACCCCCGCGACCCTACTGAGGATAAGCGGTGCAGCTAATGAGATGAGATGAGATAACATGAACTTTATTCTAAATCAGGCTGACATTTTCCCAGTCATTGACTTTTATAACCCTCAAGAAAGATTCAGGTGGCCATGGCGAGTGTTTTTCTTGATCCTGTGTCATTTGCCATGAGCTTCACATTAATCCAGGAAGATTTGTCGAGCGAACCCTCATCAAACGATTTACTACAGTGAATCAATTTATCCTGAGACTTACGCGGTTTATTAATTAGATGGCTCAATCAGAAAGTAACTCAACGTCTTCATGGTTTCTCCAATCCTAATCCTTGAAGCCCATGACCGAGGACGAAGGTTTAAGCTTGGATGAGACATAACACATTTAAGAAATATATGTAATTCACATAATATTGGTGGAGACAAAAAAAACACTGCTTGATATTGGTGGGGGCATAGCACATTGTTTAAAGCCCCAGGGTGTACTATTTGATCACTAGATGGTGCTGTCTTGTATAATCGCATTGACAACAAATGATACAGGACACAGGTAGGGATTCCACTATGTAAAAAAATCACAAATTTCCCAGCCTATCATTTTTTACAAAAAAAATAACATCATGGTAGTGGATGCTGGACCCATCTGGAGGAGGGAGCAACTGAGGGCAAAGGTTTTCAAAAAGAGGACGATATTCATTAACAAAAATCAAGAACATGGTACCAAACAAACAGTTGGGCACAAAACTAACAAAATGTCCAAACAAGAAACTAGAAACAAAACCAAACCTGACAAACTTTAAACTACAAATGACTGAAACTGCTATAAATATATATACATACATACAGGGTTGGGTAGGGTTACTTTAACTGGATTACTTTCATATACTTTTGGATTACTCCAATACCAAATGTGCTAATAAAAGACAAAATAAACTAAATATGAATACAATTATGACTCACAACACGTCGTAAGCTTTCTCTCCTGGCTTTGATCTCTTTGATCTCCGGCAAAACTAACATAAAATGCGACAAAAACAAAATGAAAATAAATCCAAACAGCTTGCCAACGTCATTTTTGCCGTTCCATGTATTCCGGTACTCCCCAAGCCTGCACAAAATTTAGTAATTTTATTCATATTTAGTTTCTTTTGTCTTTTATTAGCATATTTGGTATTGAGTAATCCAAAAGTAATTTAAAGTAATCCAGTTAAAGTAACCCTACCCAATCCTGCACATATATATATATATATATATATATATATATATATATATATATATATATATATATATATACATACACATACTTTTTTCCAGAGATCAATAAACTTGGATTAAACTAGTGAATCCATCCTTGCGTGTGCCAGTCTCATTTTGTGGCCGATCCTACCACAAAGTCCTTCTACAAAACACGTCTGGTTTATTTGTCCCAAAGTAATTTAAGCTGTTTGGGTGGAATAATATCTACAAATAGTTTCAAAATCTCACTTTTTGGTTTTCTGAAAGGAAAAGAATAGACTACGACATTTGGCCAGAGGATGTGATGCAACCCAACGGGGGAGTTCCGTTCATTGCCCACCATAGCCACACAACCCAACTTGAAGGGAAACTGCAACACATTTACAATTCGACGGGTGCTTTCCCCCGGCAGGAGAATAATAGGCAATCACATTAGTGTCTCTCCGCCAGCAGATGGACACTGACACCTGTGCTACAAGTATAAAGGAGTTTTAAGATGGGTTGATGGGTAACAAAAGTATGAGTATGGATGTTAAGAGGGGACTGTATGAGAGTGTGATTGTGCCGACTGTGTTGTAAGGTGCAGAGACTTGGAGCCTGAACGCAGATTTGAGATGGAAATTAAATGTTTTTGAGAAGTGTTTGAGGAGTATGTTAGGAGTGACAAGATTGGATAGATTGAGAAATGAAATTGTGAGAAACAGAACTGGAGTAGTAGTGAAACTGAGGAAACGTGTGGATAAGAGAGTACTCAGTTGGTTTGGACACCAGGAGAGGATGGATGAGGAGCGAATTTTGAAGAGGATCTACAGAGCAGAAGTCAATGGAAGGAGACCAAGAGGAAGGCCGCGATTTACGTGGATGGATGGTGTTATGAATGCACTGCAGGAAAGAGGTCTTAAATTAAGTGGAAGCTAGAGCTTTTGTTGGTGATAGGAATGAATGGAGAGGTGTCGTGAAAGGAAAGTGGGATGTTTGGACGCGTTCTAAGGAATGGGCAGGGCACCCTTATGATGCGACAGGGGTAAACCAGTGAAAGCTGTCGGGCGCTGCTGTTGAACAAAAGAGTGTGTTGTGTCACCCTGGCCCGAGTGACATGGCTGCTCTCTTGTGTCCTGTTTCATCCGAAAGAACGAAAGCATGGCCTACTTGAGTGCTGAGGTGCTTAACTTTTTTGGGTTTTGGGGCATTTGGGTTGGCCATGGTCAAATGTTTTGTGTTTTATGCTACTTTTTCCTCTTTTCTTTTCTTTTCTTTGTTTTGTGTGTTTGTCTTGCTGTCGGTCACCCCTCTCAAGGGATATGACCATGGTAGATAGATAAAAAGAAGTTGGGTTAATGATAAGTTTATTTTACCTGCTTACAATAAAAAATGTAGTTCTGTTTTTACCATTGAACACCTGCAAAGGAGCTTGCATAGGATGCCAGGGTTATTTGTTGTTTTGACTATTATCGTCTTGTCTCTTATGTGCTAAAGGCCAGGTGTATTGGCTTGTTCAGGTATTCACTCCGTGTTCCTCACAGGTAAAACATGTTGTACTACTATAAACTGTAGGGGACACACTGACCATGCTTCGTAACAATGTAGCATCTTAGGTATTGTAGTGTTTATGTTACTTGGCACATAACATCGCAATTATTGCCCACTGTTTTCTATTTTGACTAATATGCACTGTTTACACAATTGTCACTATTGGCCAAATTGTTGCGCTTCTTCGCTTCTTTGATTCCCACACCCTTTAGAGACGATCTGCTCTTGTACTCATTGAGATTTATCAGTAATAAATAGAAAGGGCTCAGGGGAGGACCTTGAGAAGAGATTGCAATTTTTCCAGATTTAGTGGTTTGTACAGTACTCTTGTGTTCTCACAGCAAGTTTTAAATTAATCGATGTTTTCTCGCCTTATTTTGAGTGTCTACTAAACAATAACCTCATTGGATACACACTGAACAGTAGTTGCTTTGTAGAAAAGTGTCCAATAGTAAAGCTCAGCCCATAGTATAATAAAACCCACAAAACAAAAACGGAATGATGTTGACTGAATTTGATGTGAAACGAACAAGCGTATTTGGCATTAGATACAAACTTGACTCAATAAAAACGTGTTCTCATCAAGTACACAGCAAGGCAATACAATTCTTGAAAGATATCTGCAGAAATAGCGGAACATTATGGAGACAGAAAATGGTCTTTAGAGGCTTTTTTTTCATTGACTAGTAAAAGAATGAAAAGGAGTTTTGAATGTACGGATCGATGATAATCTCAAGTCATTTTTGCCAGGTTTATTATGGAGCCAATTACCATTTTTGTTGTGCAGCAGTTCCTTTAGTCTTTGAAACGTCTCGGCTTTGACACAAACAAACAAGCGAGTGGCTTTCTGGCAGTGTCGGCTGACAAAGCTCATGTTTAACTGACTGCTTTCCATTTTGCCTCATCGTGGCCTGTTAATTCTCTGACTGATGGGGAGCTTTTACGGCATCCCTCCATCTGTCACTCACCCCCACGCTTTCAATTTGCTCTTACATCCCATTCGCCTTTCTTTCCTTCACTTCATCCCCTTGTGGGCTGTCTTTTAAAACTTTCCCCCCAAAAGCCCTGAGTTCATCTTTAAATATACAACTGCTCAAATTAAACAACCTTATTTTGAGGTGCATGTATGTATATTTTATAAGGCGCATGCAATTAAAACTATTGTAGGCGCTAGGGTTGCATAGAAAATAAATAACTACATGTAAATTAAAATAATTTATTCAATTTCATAAATCATTAATTAACATTATGCGACCTGGTTTGACCACTAAATTAATTTATTAATTAGTTTATGAAAACTGCTCTGTCCTAACTGCAAAATACACTTGTCATGGTTGCCATGGCGCCCAATTGGCCCCGCCAGTGTGGCGCCAGCTGGGGCTCGTTGACAGATTGGCTTCTCTTCTATTTAAGCTCAGTGCTCTCACTCACCCTTTGTCAGTCCTTCAACGAACCTCTGTCCCGCAAGACGTGGGTTCCTTGCCTGTGTTTCCTGTCCGGTATTGATAAGATAATGTTTATTGAAAGTATTGTTGGATACATTAATCAAAACATGACACAAAACTAATGCTGAGAGTGAGCATGGCCAAATTTGGTCACCTTACGCCCCCTCCCCTAAGAAAATTGGAAAAATCTATCTCTGCCAACCTTTGCATAAAAGTTTGCACCGAATTCGCACTAAAAACCCGGTCAGTCAAATAATTCCCAATTTTTGGTATCCTGGAAAAAATAAAGTTTCCATGCAAGTTGCTGGTAGGTCTAGGCACCTGTAACTTATATCTGTGGCCACGTAAACCATCAACACGACAGAACACAAAAAATTGATCAAAGGGAACATTGATCATTCCATGTAGTACTTTGAACACAAAAAATAAATCAAATCGAATTCTGCGGAGCTCCAAAAAGTCCAAGTTCAGCCTTTGTAGTCTTTCCGGATATGACAGATTGTGCATCCCAGGTATTTGCTTCGTATACCGACGTTAAACTCCTTTCAGTAGGTTGATGTCTATGAGTAAGTAAGGGTTCCACACGACGCTATTATATTCTAACCCGGGTCGTCTATTTTTCTCCTGTTTATTATTGATCTCCAGTTTAGTTCCCATCAAGTTTGTCCTGTCCCACCCCGTCCTGTCCTGTATCAACCCCATCTGTCCGATATCTGCTCGGGCAATCGGTATCGATCTCGTCGGCCTCTGGCTTCCTGTCATTCAACGCCTAACGTGCATGACTGCCCCATTTCCTGTAAAATAAAAGGTTTGTGTGAGAAACGTCACGCATTTGGGTTCTCCTCCTGTTTCGGTTAATGACAATGCTGATGCCTACTACTACTTTGCACTTTGGTTATCACTGCTTTACTGATTCGCAGAATTTAAATTGAATTGAATTTTCTTTATGGTTATTGATATCAGCATTTCGTGCTACATGTTCTGCAGCAGACAGCAAATGCTATCACGGGGGCAGGTCGTATGTGTGTGTGTTAGCCGGGCGTGACTGCCTATCTGTGGCTATTATTTCTTTCTTAATCTGTGCAGGTTGGTGTATGCTGTCGGTCAAACAGTGAGACAGGCGCTCAAGTCAATGTGGACACAAAAAACAAAGTTTAACTTTGTTTAAATCTAGGCTTAAAAAACACTTCTATTCTATACTTATAAATGACCTATATTTCGTGTTGACAATATCTGTCTATTATTTGTTATTGGAACAGCTGTTGCAGCCTGGTCACCCTGGAAGGGGGTTTACCTCATTTGTGGCCCCTTCTTCATTTTCAGTTTTTGAGTTTTTCCTTGCCCTCATGAAGGTTTAAGATCAGGGGATGGTGTAATAATAGTCTGTAGTTTGCTATTGTCTGTGATCTGTGCAGCCCTTTGAGACTCCTTGTGATTAAGGGCATAACAAATTAACATGAATTGACTTGACTTTTTTTAGTAAATTTTTGAGAAGAATGGATGGTAGTTTTAGGCCTACTTTTCATTTTATTTAAGTGTTTTTATTGGTTCTGTTTTTATCAGGTGTGTTGGTGAAAAAAAACTTTCTTAATTTTTTCGCTGTTGATAAAACTTACTGGCCGCATTTCACTGTTCAGGTTTTGCACATACCCCATATATTACCTGGAGACGAAAAAAACTTCATATTTTTAAGTGCTCAGCAAACACATGCAATTTGTAACCCGCGGGTATGCCCCCTAAATTAATAGCATGACACTTTCTCCCTGGAATCATGAAAACAGCAACTAAACTGCTGAGGAGAAAAAAACTTAGATATATGAACAACTATAAGATATCTATAAATTAAACTTGAATTTTTCTCAGAAATTATAATTGATGATTAAATCTCCAGTTTTGGGGTTTAGGGGTGAAACAGAAAACCTTGGGTTAAAATAAGACCTTTGCAGGATATTGCTTAGGCAGATGGAAAGTCTGGATTGACAGGAAAGAGTTTAAGTTAATCCAAACATTGTGAGTCTGATATGTACAGGTAGGGGGATATCTGGTTCCTGGGATTTGGTGGAGTCTCAGGGAAGATTGATGATTAGGGGTTATGAGTTGTAAGCAGATACTTATGTGCTCACCAATAAGTCTGTGGAATTAGCAAAAGTTGTGTGAATAGAGAAAAAAGCCTGCAGATGATAAAACTGAAATACTTACCTCAAGAACACCAAGCAGAGTTAAAGTAAACATCACTTGCTTACCTGTTAATAGCTAAACAAAGGCAAAATACGATTAATAATGATTAAAAACTGAAATTATATGGTTGGGGATGTTATTCTTCATGATAAATAAGAGTTTTTAATATTGGAAAGCTACAAAAGAGATTACATAGAATGTAAGTTTGTTATTTTGACTATAAATGCGCAGCGTTGTCATTTGATTTGAGTGTTATGGATAGCTTACATCATTGTCACTTTTGGCAAATCATGTTGCTGTTCTCTGATTTTCACACCCTTTAGGGCGGATCTTCTTTTGTAACCTAAGAGGTTTAATAAAAAGAAAAGGCTCAGGGGAGGCTCTTTGGTAATTTCTAATTAGGAGTTTCAGCTCCCCTGTTCTCCTTGCAAGTTCAAAATCCATTGACGTCTTCTCTCCTTTTTTCGAGTGTCTACTCATGAAAAGTTAACGTTGCTGAGGTCAACTCCAAATTCTCCACTCTTCAGACTTTCATTGAGTGGCTGATTCTTTTTCCAATATCAGTTTTCATGAATACACTTTTTAGATTTTAATTAAAAATAAACTACATCAGTGAGATAAAACTCATGGGGCTTTCTGTGATTTGATTGGCATGTATATAGAGCTCGGTGATAACCGGGACTGCGTACATTGATTGAACGAAATGTTAATACAAAACGGCACTTTTAATGCAAATGATGTTTGTGTTGCAACACGACAAACGGCTTTGCTAACCTTGTTAGGGCAGGACCATTGTTAGGGTTAATATTTTCGTAGGTTAACCCCAAGTGATCAATAAGAGAGGCAAAATGTAGTTTTAGAATTTATTAACTGCGCAGTGGTAGACGAATTCAAAAAAGTTTTAGCGTCTCACGTGTTTCTCGTGGTGCAACCCGGTTTTGTTCAAAACGTGCGCATGCGCAGAAAGTATCAATGACGTCACACATACGTTTCCGGTTCAAAGTTCGCCCATAGATAGCAATTACAAACGATGTCATAGCTTTCGGTACAAAACAGCAGAAAAACGAGTTGTAATACAAGTCAAGCACATCAGGATTATTTGTAACATAGAAGACAGAGAAATACACAATTAACTAAAAACGATTAGATTTGACATTTCCCCCCTGTTGTGGATTTCGAAGGATATCAGTGATAGTACCAGAGATTTTCAAGTTAACACATTAAGAAAAACAACAGGTTAGTAGTTTCGTGGAGGGGCGAAAAACCTTCGTAAAGGAGAAAAATTCCCCTCCTCCCACCTCATTTTCGTGAGGTCGAGAGTGTTTCTTATGCTAGAAAACGTTGTAGTAATGTGCGATAGTTAACTATAAGAATCACAGATAAAACGAACAAAAACCATAATACAAAAAACACAAAACAAAAAACCCTGCCTGTGTGTTGGTCTTCACAGGGCCTGAATGACTTGGTGAGCGGGACTCGATTAGCTTACCCACTCAAATGTTCGCGTGTGCAATAGAGAGGTTTCCCTTTGTTGGTAGGGATGAGTTCTTTTAGACAATGCTGTCTAAGTCCATTAAAATTCGGTGTATGGGAACTGATACCAATAAAACAAAGCAGTCCGCAAAGTCCAAAATTTTCAACATTACGATAGAAGAAATTGAACCTTATCTTATTTCCTCCCTTAGTTGTTAGGATTCTCATTTTGGTACTTTTACGACCATTTCTCTAGATATCATTATAGAATATAATGCCTATTCTTTCGGAAGAATAGATTAGGGCACTATTGGCAGCTTTTGATGCAGTTTATCATCAGCATGGGCACCATAAGGATCCCCACACCTTTTATTACTAGCAAAATGTATATGGTCTTTAACGGTAGGACTTCTTTCCGACACTGCCGAAAGGACGAACATAGATGGCTGAAGTTGAGCGAGAGGTCTCAGCACCAGCATGTTCCCATTTTAGAGAACTAGATCTCTGGATGACTCCATAGCCCCCGGGGCCTTTGAGCGGCACGGTGACCTGCTGGGTCGAGGCCACGTGGCCATGAATAGACGCCGGGCGATCGTCACCTTTGCGTCGCTCCAGTTTGGTCTTGAGGGCAGAGTAGGACTCGGCGTGTGCAGGGTTATGAGTGAAGGACTGGGAGCGCTTCTTACGAAGGTTATCGTCGAAGAACTCGATGACGAAGGCCTGCTGGCTCAGGCGCTCGGGTGGACCCTGCTTGGAGGGGACTGTGAAGGGGGATGGGACCCAAGGGGGGCTTTGGCACGGGGGGCATTCTGGGGAACGGAGCGACCACCAGGGCTGTCTCATCAGGCTGGATTTACTTCTGTCCTTTGAGCGCCGGGTCCTCAGAGTTCCGTCGTCATGGTGATGACCTCCTGGCGTGATGATGTGTCGCTTGTAGATGAGATGACACCATCCAGTTGTCCACATTGGATTGCTCCTCTTTTCGGATCTGGCAAGTTAGCTTCTTCCCTGAGATGACAACAGCCTCCTGCGTCGAGGCGGACGTGTGGAGGACAGTTGATGGCGCGAGTGCTGGAACACTCCCCAGAGTCCTGACCGCTGCCCTTGGGAAGAAAAGTTAGGTTTGAAGCTCCCTGGGCAGACAGAACTCAGTCATCTGTTCAGCAGGGGTCACCATCCCCTGTATGGATGAGAGAAGCATAATGAATATCATAGAACTGAATATTCCGGGAAAGCTATAGATAGGAAAAAGGATAGTCAGGACTTAATTAAAAAATTTTTTATTAATAGAATGTACTATTCTTATTTCTTCCCCCCCCCTCTTGAGACTTCATGGCTCAAAGCTAAATAAAAAAAATTCATTTATAGATTTGTATATTTTCTCAAGTTGTCTTTATATTTATTTTAAGTGAAATCAAAATCCCCACTATAAGATGCCCTATCCATTTTGAGCGTTCTATCCCAAAATGCTAACTCGAAGATAAACAATTTATTTTTTAAATTGTCAGGTCTAAATTTCAAATTTTGCTTTTTCACTAAATCTAGTCACTGAATCAGTCTAACCATCATCCTTGTCAGAATCATTTACCTTGATTTGAGTGTTCTCTTTTGTAGATTGATCACATTTGAGAAAAAAATTTGTATGCACCTTTTATTTGCATTTTCTTTTGATTTTCAATGTGTTATTTTGCTGTTGGCCATTCCCCTCGAGGCAGATGACCAGGATAGATTGTTAAATTATCAATTTAACCCAAGAAAAGACGTTTCTATTGTTATGATTCACCCTTTGTTTTGCCTTTTGTAAAAATCATAACCTATGTATTATCTTTTCAGTAAGTAAATTTGTTCAAAATAACAGTATTTTGCAAAGAAAGCAGGTAATTCACGCTCAAAGTGAATGATTTTGCCAAAAATGAAAAATACCATCCCAAAATATTCTCAATGTGGGCGATTTTCTAATGGTGAATAGTTATTTAAATCGATTTTTGTTGATCAATTTGATAAACATTGTAAATTCGTTATATTACAACATTTCTTCTGGAAAAATTTTCTATCCATCCAAATTTTGTAATTTGAATCTCAAAAAAACGTTATATGGAGAGCATATTCAGAAGACAATTTTTCATCAATTTCGGAAAAAACGAGGTTTTAACTTATTTTTTACTGAATGTCTCAATTCTTCCCCCCTGAGTTAAAACCTAAGTTCCCAATCTTTGAATAGGAGTGAAATCAGACACATTTATAAATTTGCAAGATTAATTTATCAATCTTCCTCAAATACATTTACACTTTGTATTAACAAGACTCTATAAAACTTCAAGCAGACGTGTTCTTGAATGTTGTTGTCTTTCAGTCTTTTGATTTGCTTATTCCACATTTCATTCACCAGTTGAATGTTGCTTTTGGCCCATCAAAAATAGTTTTTCAAAAATGTGTCCATGTCAAACACAAAATGACTTTATTGACTTTTCTGTCAGTTCCACTGGCAACGACTGCAGGAATCTCCTGTTAGCTGTCTGAAAAGCAGCTGGGATGTGCCCCCAACACTCCCATGATGTCGTTGTTGAGCGTAGTTGGGATGTGCTCCATCTCACTCCCTTGGCCTCGCTGTTGATAAGCGGCGCAGATAATGCATGACTGATGTCTTTGGCTCTTTCAGCAAATGATTTTTGTCCATGATTTCTTTTTGACAGGGTGGTATGTCCTTTGAAGAGTAAATGGACTTTCAAAAAGAGTCTTTTGGTGGAATTCAGACACTTAAGAGTCTCGTTAATTCCATTGTGCTTATGTAGTGGGATTTTTTAATAAATTGGCCGCATTATTCAATGTCTTAAATTTTTCTCTAAATTTAAGTACTCGTAGACATTATCTTGGTTTAATTAATTTCTATCCATTTATTTCCCATGCAATTATTCTTAATTTAGCCCGAATTGTCTCGAAATCAACTAATCCATTATTTCCTATGGCCCTCTTACAGATTGATCAGTTTCTCATTGTGTTCTAAAAATGCTCTTCCATAGAAACAGTTTCTTTTCAACTCAACCAAAAGTCAGCATTTGTTACACATTTGTTTATCATTTGTCAATTGTAACGCTCATTCTAAAAAAATTCAGTGTGTAATCAATTGTCCTCCCAATTTCCTTTTGGGCTAAATTTGTCAAAATTCCAAATTCTCACACTAAATATCAAAAATCTCAAAAGGTCTGAAAAAAAATTCTCAAAAATGCCAAATCGAACTTAATGTCATAAGTTTTCTAATTGTATTTTGTTCTCTCTGTAATCATAATCAATCTTTTGTTATTGATTCAATATAGAACAATACATACCCGTCACTTATGAATTATCTTGTTGAGTGTATCCATTTTATTTTCATTATCTCTTATTTTGCGCAACAATCTTCGTTTCTACGCACTAGTCTTCGTTCTAAGCATCCTTTCAAGATCCCTTGTGATTAAAGCTAAACAAATTAACGATCTGGTCCAACTATTGCTACTTGTTTCTCTTTTTCCTGTTTAAAAGAAAAAAAAAAATAGATTCAGTGACTGAAATAGCTTCAGCTACGTTATGATTTCTAGTCTCCAATTCTTTTTTGTGTTAATTTGTCGTCATTTTCAAACTTTCAAAATTTTGATTATTTGAAATGGTTCAAATGACCTATTCAGAGTAATCTATTATTGAATACGAGAATAACTAAGGAAATAACCTCTACATATTACGCCTCTTTTGAATTTGTCCATTTACGAACGAGAAGATGAACACTAAAATTATGGACGGTTTTTTTTTTCAGTCATCTTCATTGTTTTTTTCGTCCCTGCTTTATCAGGAGCAAAACTACATGTCTTAAAGTTATTACCCTTTGCTATTCGCATCTTCAACAAAAAGTGATTAGTTCGGTTACTCAAATATTCTTTTTAAACTATTCTGTATAGTTATCTTGTATTAAACACTCATTGTTTTCATTTCCCCACGTCATTTATGCTGGGGACGCAACCTTTTTCCTTAAATTGTCATTATCATTTAGTTACTCTTTAACAAAGATTTATCGCATTAAAACCTAATCGTTATTTTGTTATTTTCTGTACGAGTTTTTGTTATACGAGTTTTATTTCTCTGCACGCCGATCTTAGCTAACGAGATCTCATCGCTTCGAGATTACGTCATTGTTGTTGGTAATTCTTGTCGCGCGAAGGTCAGTCTTTTTATTAGACAAACGGCTTTTTTCCTTGTTCAATGCATCAAAGAGAGCTTGCTTTTACGGCTCATTTGGTTTGATGATTGATGTCACCAATTATGTACTACTAAGATGTTAAAGAGAGCACAGAAAGCAGAAAAGTGGAAAAAAAAAAAGACAAGCCTGTTATTTACAATTACCATCAACAAATGCAGAAAATAAATTAATAGTTCGATGATCAAAACTGAAAGAATACGCAGATATCTACTATATTTGTCACCCAGGGGTCATCAGCAATTGATTTTTGGAAAAAAATCAATATCCAAGTGCGAAAAAATTAAAATTAATTTTTTGGTTTTTTTTTTTCTTTTTCGGCAAGGCCAATTAATGGGTATTTATTGGATTTCTAGCCATTAATTAGTAATTTAATGGCATACTAGCCGTGTCAATATGGCCGAACAAACTGATCCCTCTAATCTAATCTAACCATTTTTTTTCCTTCGGTCCCATAACCGTGCGAAGATTACAATCAATACAGCGTAGTAGTAGTGGTGTACAACGTGTGCGTATGTTCATCCACGACGTACGTGCTTGAGGCAAAACGCGAGCCAATCAACAAGCCCGATTTTGTCCCGACCAATAAAAGCTGCTGTGCAACCACACTACGTACGTACAGCTACCATTCCATTAGTTTTTCGCAATCAATGGCATTAATTTTTCACCAATCATTTATTGCTGACCCCTGTTGTCACCGATTCATAAGTTCGATCTTCGTATCACTAAATTTCAGGGTTATTAGATCTCTCCCAAGATCTATAAATCTTTTAACAAGCTAGTACAGGGAATTCAAAATCCCTATTATATTATCATTATTGATAGTTCAGTATTAAAATTGTTTCATATATATATAATATATGTGTGTGTGCAGCACGGTGGCGCATTGGCCAGCACGTGTGCTGCATTACTAAGGACCTGGGAACAGGTGTGTGTGTTCCAAGCCAGTCACAGGGCTCTGGTGTGGAGCCTGCATGATCTCATTATTTCAGTCCGGCTATCCGGATTACTTACCTCATTCAAAAACATGCATTTCATGTGGACTGGCTGGTCCAAAGCTTCCCTACGTGTGAATAAGCTAGTGAATTGTCTATCTTTGTGTGCCCTGCAATTGGCTTGCAACCAGTTCAGGGTGTCCTCCAATCGCTGCTCGACGGTCGCTGTGATGGACTCCAACATTCTTGATACCCCATTGAGGACAAGCGGTGTAGCTGATGGGATGAGATCTACGCGTCATAGTTATGGTTCATACCGGCCGAATATGAACACAAAACTTTTCTGGTTCTCACCTGTAACACCTTTATTGATGACATATTCCTTTAATATCATAAAAATTTTTCACTTACCATTTTCACCACATGTAATATCTTCATCATCGTTAATAGTGCTACCTTTCGCTGATCGCTCTTCCATTTTCTCCTCAGCGAGTTGTTGAGTCCAAATGAGACAAGAACCAAAATTCTAGAACTCAAAACATTGTTAGTGCAACACTTTTACTGTAAAATCAAACTTTACCTTAGATACTTTGCAGTGTTTTCACGATAGTTCCCTAACAATATTCTAGTCTGTAATATTTCCCATTATGGCAACAAAATAGTGTAGTGTTCGATAGCATATCTATGTTCATTTGCCTTCAAATAGATTTTCATCATTTAAATAATTTCCGTTAATTTGTATAGCTCATCTATAATAATACTGTCACATGTTTTGCACAATGCTGACAAATTTTTTACACTATGATGACTATTCACCAAATGCATATTACACAAACCTCAACTGCATGTAACGTCTTACACGCAATTAATTTTTGTGTAAATATTGTATCAATTATAACTATAACCTTACCTTCTCTGCTCCTTTATCTTACTTTGTAGATGGAGTGTAATGCCAATTCTCATTGTCAGTCACAATATGTTAACCCATTTTGTAACTATGTCGGTAAAGGTATATTCTTATTATAAATGGTTTGCATATATATAGTGTTTTTCAAGACTGTGAGGAACTCCAAAAACACTAATGTGATGTTTTTCATACTTTTGTCTCAAGTTTTTCATATCCAATTTTCAGCGAATTATTTTTTTCTTTAAATAACTTTTCCCTTTTACATTCCTTCTTCCTCTTACTTGTATTCCACTTGCTCTTTCCCTTAACGATTCACTTTCTTTACCCTTTTTTTTTTTCACTTCCTTTTACCAACTCTTATCTACTTGCAATATCCTTCTTTTCTCGCTCTGATCAGTCCACATCTTGTGTCTCTTCCTTTCCTCATCTTTTCGTGAACTAATTCAGCCTTCAATCTAATCTTCGTGCCTACTTCCTTTAAAACCTTTTTTCAGAACTTCGAACTTTTACTGTCCATCTAATGAAATGAAATGCATTTATAAAGCTCTTTTCAAGTCTAGACTCCCCAAAGCGCTTTACATTGTGCTTCACATTTCCCAATAGCGGCCGTGCAGCCATGAAAGGCGCTAACCTGCTTATTGGGGGTACTAGGGGTTCAGTGTCTTACCCAAGTACACTTCGACATGTAACACGGAGGAGCCAGGATTCGAACTGCGATCTCTTGATCCCAAGACGAGTCCTCTACCTCCTGAGCCACTGCCGCCCCATCTAACAACTTCCTTACATGCTTTGCCAACAATACATTCCCTACATAACACTTTTTTCTTCTGCCCTTTCTAACACCCTTTTCAGGTTACCAGCCTAAATGATAAAAATGACGTGTATTGATCTACGAGTCATTTTATCATTTTTATTCCCCTCAATGAATTTTCTCTCCATATTCATTGAAAATAATTATTCGCTCTATTTCGATAATTTTGTACAAAACACCTTTTATCTCTATTGGTCTGACCCATTTTCTTCCTTTAACTAAAAAGAGAAAAACAAAAATACAACAACCCTGGTTTTATAAAAAGAAAAAATTCATCGAATAAAAAAAATTTTTTTTATTGTATTAATTTGGCAATAACTTCCCCCGTCTTTGCAGTCCTTAATTTTCTAATTTAGAACTGAAAACCGGAATATTCTATCTTTATTTTTGTTATTGTATCTTTGGTAAGTGTTATTCTGGCATTAACTTCTTTTAACGCATCTAAAATAACTCAAACATAAGTTTTCTAAACTTAGCACACCTAAATTTATCGTTTTCCAATTGAAAAAACAAAAAAAATTTCGGACCGAAAAAAAATATTTTTTGGAACCCCTTAGGCCCGCAGGCGTTATGTTGTACACCGTTAGCGCCAAACGCCGATTTCCCAAAAAACGAACGTTTTCGATTCCTAACGCAATGTTCTATCGGTTCCACCCAAAAACAACATATTTTAAACGGTCTTACTGTTAAAAAATAACGTTTCTCTCGTTGCAATGTGCGCTTCCGTTTCCCTTTTGAAAATGCGCGCGCTTTCTCGTTTGCGGCACTTTTCTTCGTATTTTCCTATTTTTCTTTCTTTTCAGTTACGTGGGCCGATTAAAAACTAGTACAAACAAACATAAAACAAGAAAAAAAGAATACAGGAAAGACTACAAACATTTACACATTGAACAAACATAAAACATTTGACAAGACAGAGTGGGCCCACACAAAAAAATTAATTTTAAACCGTGTACACTTTTTTATTAAGCCATGCAGTTTACTTAAACTTTATTTTATATGACCACAGATGGATCCGGTCTTTTGTTCCTAACAAAAGACCATCCATGGGAAAAGTGGGGGGTCGTTTCTGTACCCTCCCCCCGTACTCGTTCCCACTTCCGTCCCAAATATGGGTTAGCATTGGGCATTTCCCGTCCCGAGGCCATCCACCCGTCTCAAACAAAAAGTTTGAGTATTTAAAATACTTCGTATTTTATTCTGATGCCTTATGGGTAATTTACTTAGCTAAGGTTTGTAATGGCTTCTCAAGCCCACATCTGGCGCCCTTCCAACACTACGATCGCTATGCTGGGTCATGTTCTATTTTATCTTACTATAAAAATGGCTTCGTTCTTAAAATTATTCCAAATTTTATATTAAAATGCATCTCTTACCGACCACTTCATCCTGGTTCGTTGACGATGCCGCTGAGTTTGAAGTTGATCTCGAGAAAAAAAGTTTCCTTTGTTCTAGACCACGTGGTAAACTGGATTGGTTTTTTTTTTTCGTTTTCAACTTCAAAATACTACGTATCATCCGGGTCTCGGCATCAAAAATGTTAGGGTTAATATTTTCGTAGGTTAACCCCAAGTGATCAATAAGAGAGGCAAAATGTAGTTTTAGAATTTATTAACTGCGCAGTGGTAGACGAATTCAAAAAAGTTTTAGCGTCTCACGTGTTTCTCGTGGTGCAACCCGGTTTTGTTCAAAACGTGCGCATGCGCAGAAAGTATCAATGACGTCACACATACGTTTCCGGTTCAAAGTTCGCCCATAGATAGCAATTACAAACGATGTCATAGCTTTCGGTACAAAACAGCAGAAAAACGAGTTGTAATACAAGTCAAGCACATCAGGATTATTTGTAACATAGAAGACAGAGAAATACACAATTAACTAAAAACGATTAGATTTGACACCATACATTAGCAGGCACTGTCAGCTAATACATCACATTACTACAAGCAGGACTTTTGAATCAATGCGCTGGCACGGTTTTGCACAACTCACCCAGGAAAGATTCTTCCTTTTTTCAACCCCACTTTTTCTCCTTTTTTCCCCCCTCCCATTGCATTCCGCATTGTACATGTACCCTCTTCATCTCAGGCTGTTCCCAGATGATATCACGCAGTTTGTCTTTTACGCAAGCAATGCCATTTCAATATGAACCTTGGTACAGCGCCAGCCCAGGCAGCTATTGGGGTGAGAGAGAATGGAAAAGGAGAACCTGCAGTAGATTAAATTCTGCCTTCAGTAGTGCACTATGACTTCACAATTGGTGTTCTTTCCAAAATCCATCCAAGGTAATGGTCAAATCAGATTCATGCAATTTGCAGGTGAGTGAAATAAGCGTGACGACTTTCTCACACATACTTTGTTAGAGATGTGGTAAAGTGGACACCGTGTTCACCCTGCACATATGAAATTGAAATATCTACACGTGACGTGTGTAGATCGTTCAATTTCATTTGTAGAGGAACTACGCCGCCACACATCCATTTCCCCTAACCCTTTTCCAACCACTGACTCTGCCAATACCTCGAAAGACCCCCAATTGAGTCATAGGAAGTGACCAGACTCTCTTGCTGCTTGATAAAGATTTTAAAACTCAAAGTGTTCATTTATAATCAAAAGATTATTATCTGTGTGTCAGGATCATGACAGGAATTATCTCACTGTTTGTCTAAATGAATTTTTGCCATTAACAATTAGAATTATTTTAAAAATTATGATCAACAAATTGGACAACTTTATTTTGAAAAGCATCCACAGGGAGGGACTCACTGGTCACATGACCCGCCTTCGGTGACCGTGACCTCATCACACTTTAAAAGAGACACGCAAACAGCTTTCTACCTCTCCTCACCATCGCCGCTTGACGTCTGCACGCACCCCTGCCCCGACAGCCCCAAAAGAGTGTGGGTTGCGTAGATATAAACATTGGGGCGGCAGTAGCTCAGGAGGTAGAGCGATCGTTTTAGGATTAAGGGATCCCAGTTCGAATCCCGGCTTGTCCGTGTTACATGTCGAAGTGTCCTTGGGTAAGACACTGAACCCCCAATACCCCCAATAAGGAGGTTAGCGCCTTACATGGCTGCACAGATCACGGCCGCTATTGGGAAATGTGAAGCACAATGTAAAGCGCTTTGGGAAGTCATTGACTTGAAAAGTGCTATATAAATGCAGATCATTTCATTTCATTTCATCCAAGTCTTAGCCCTTTGTTGCAATCAGTGTTGTGTTTCTGGTGGACTAAGGGTTGTATGTGGCTTCATGAGTAAACGAGCAAATTTCGGTAAACATTGTCATGATGACAGTGTCATGAAACGGACCGGGAAGCAGGAAGTCGGAACTCATATGCGTAGACGATCTGTCACTTTAATTAGGAAAGAAAAGTTGTCCAACACACAAACGGACCAAAAACAAAACAAAACAGGTTCAAAGGCAATCAAAAGTACAAACTAGGCAATACTCAGATCAAACGGGCAAGAACAGGGTTTCAACGAGGGTTAAACAAGGATCTGGCAGCGGGCAGTTCCAAAAGGAGCGCTTAAGTACTCAAAGAGCAATCAGTCCAATGTGTCTCAGCCGGTGTCAAGGGGCGGGGCCAGCTGGGCGCCAGGACAACCGTGCAGGACATGACAGACATTTGATTTACAATTTTTTTTTTTACATTTTTATCAATAACCTGTAAAAGTAGTCATTACCAATGAAAATAATTGTGTTGCAGGAACCCATTCCGTTGTAACACGTTGCTCCGAACACTGGTGATCGTAGCAAGTCAATAAAACAATAACCATAACCCTAACCCTAAACAAACTTCCTTTATCTTTCTGTGCTGTCCGGTACCAAATGACTGACGGCCCAGGGGTCGGAGATCCCTGATATGAAGTAGTCCTATGTGACAGATATAAGAGCACAACAAAAGTTAACTTGGCAAAGTCTGTCTACCTTCCCCTCATCTACGCTTGCTTTTCCCAAATCTGTGTTCCCTTCAGGCTTCCTCTCCACGATCTGCTCGCCACCCTCGGCATTAGACGAACCTTTTACAGCCGGTTCGGCCAAATCGGTCACACTCGCGTGCAAACACCCACACATGTATACGTGCGCTTCCTCTTCAGTCTCCTCTAAACCTAATACACTTTCTTCTCCCATTCTGCACTTCCTATCTTTCCCTTCACACTACATTCTCCCCGATTCTTTCCACATAATTCCCTCACCTACTTTTCTCTAGGACAAGAAACACTTTCGTTCACCTTTCCGCACCCGGTGTGCCGTATCTCGCCGACCATCCTGAGAAACAAGCCACTGGTTCCTTCCTTATCCGTCTTTCACCTCTATTTACTCTTTCAATCCATCCAAGATGATGCGCCTGCTTATCACCTGCTTGTTTCCTCGCCGACTCTTCCACCACATGCATTCGTTCCCATCCCACTATTTACTGTCATTCATTCCCCCAAGTGTAATTTCCTTCCATTGGTGGTTTTTCTCTTCCGGTCCACCGTAACCCCTGTGTTCTTATCCAGCCACTCCTCCCCTTTTCAAGTTTCTTCTTCCCATCAGAAAAATCAGGTTTTTTGTCCCGTAGCCAAATGAGATTTGGAAGCAATGCCCAGTGCTCTCCTGAATCGGAATAAGGTATTTTACAGCATGCAGCTTTTAAATCATTTGCTCTCCGAGCACCTTCATTTCTCTCACACACACACACACACACACACACACACTCTCCATTTCGTCTATTGACTCAAGTGCCACAAATTGCCCCCAGAAGACAACTCTTTTGTCTGCTTTCAGTTGATTGAATTATTGGAGCCGACTGACAAACTTTTCATTGTAAATGAATCAATCTATGGCTGTGTTTTTGCAAGGAAGGGGGGAAATCTGGATGCATCGACCTCTCAGCCTCTCTTTTCCTGCGGACGGCAGACAAGGGCTCTCAAAGATGGGCCAATAAGGACAATTTGTTCGCTGGTGTTTGGTAGCTGTTAAGCTTTCTGTACGAAAGTACACCATTGCCATATTCAATCAACTCCCATTTCCCCTCACGGTTTCTTCTTTGTTAATTAGAAATGCGAGTTTCTCTTGTCAACAATGTTTTTTTTATTATTATTATTTTGTTTAATTCGATTTTCCTTGTCATGAAAATAAACACAGTTTGTTGGTATCAAACCACTTTATTTGTGTGTCTACTATTTTCCATCTGGACTAATCAATCATCCATACCAATAACATGAAAAATCGATATTTTAAGGCTAAAAATAAAATGCGTTTTGCTTCCCTTATGACAACTGCTAGACATCTCATCTCACCTCATTAGCCGTACCGCTTATCCTTATTAGGGTCGCGGGGGGCTGGAGCCCATCCCAGCCATCTCCAGGCAGTGGGCAGGGGACACCCTGAACTGGTTGCCAGCCAATCGCAGGGCACACAGGGACAGAACTGCTAGACATAATATATCAAATTTATTTGGGTCGGAAATCGTGCGCACTACCTGCTGGACGAATCGGTAACCACTTAGTAGGATTCTGAATTAAATAAATACAATTTAAAGCAATTTCTCTATTCGCTGCATACAAGTGCACCCGTAAACCATGGTCAATGAGATAGGAGTTTAATGCAAAAAAAAAAAATCCGCTCATCATCTAATTATAATTACTATTAAAACACAGAAGAGGAGGTACTTTAAGATTGAATATATTTTTTTGTTGATTGGATGGACTTTGATCATTTCATGATCTTGTCACAGGCCAGAAACAGAGACAGGACCCAATAGCGTTCGTTTTACTCAGTTTTATTGAGAAAGAGAGCAGTGCTTGCTTCCACGATCCGATAGGTAGCTGATGGCAGGAACCAAGTGTGGCACTTCCGTGTCGAGCAAGGATGGTAGTAGGCGGCAGGAAAGCTGGTATATAACCGGGACAGGGGAGCAAGGGCGGTAACGAGTCCAGAAAAAAGGTCGGCAACAAGTATCAGGCAGGAAACAGGGCAAAACAGGTCGATGGTCGGGACAGAAGAGCAGGGCAGAAACAGGTCCAGAAACAGGTCCAGAAACAGGTCCACAAACAGGTCCACAAACAGGTCGGCAACAGGTAAGGGTCAGGAGAAAACAGGGCAGGAGTTTATCAGAGGGTATGGAGCTTGCCTAGCAAAAGCGTAGGTTCGTAGGACGGTCTGACAGCTTCCTCTTGGAAGCCGGGGGTTTAAAAAGGGTCAATGAACCAATCAGCGCTCAGGGCTGTTCGCACCAATCAGCAATCATGACAGAACTGATTGGTTGTTTTGAAAAAAATCAATAAATATGACGTTGCTGCAGTTAATCAGTACTTATGTCATATTTTCCCCAAGTAGTTTGTCACTTTCACTCAAGTAAGTATTTGGACGACTACTTTTTTTTTTTTACTTTTTACTTGAGGAACATTATTCTGAAGTAACAGTACTTTTACTTGAGTACAATTTTTGGCTGCTCCACCCACCTCTGCTTCCTTGTTACCGTGAGTTCTTTTTGAAGTTCGAAGAAAAACCTACCTGTTGTTTTCATCCAAAACTGCTTCATCTCACCCCTTAGCACCACAATTGCAGATTAAAAGAATAAAATAAATACATGCCATCACATTTGAATCGATCTGCAATTACCACATCCAAAGGAATTCATTCACGCACCGAGGAGAACATGTGTGAAAATGGATCGTAATTGTCATATGCAAGTGCAACTTACTACCGCAAACATGGACTTACCCCTCGCAGTCGCTCGTGTTTACTGTAAAAGCAAAGCAATTATCCCCTGTGAATACCATTAACGAGGACTCAGGGCTCTAGCATTAGTACATGTATTCCTTTCCTGTTCACTTTTTTTTCACACTGTGCGCACTTTCACTTACCGCCGTTGATTGTGTATGAGAAGCAGTTTGGCATGAAACCTAGTAGGAAGCTCTATCAACTAAATGACCATCTCTTTTTTTTATATTATCAAACTGAATCCCTGCTGTGTAAATTACCCAACACAAGCGTGTCTATCAACGCAGTGGACTAAGCACAGTGGCAGTCATTGTTATCCCGCAATAAATTGAGAGTCGGGCGGTGCACTAAACCAGTATTCCTTTGTTCAATCAATTTTATATATATATTTTTTCACCGGTTTTCACGAGCTTCCATTTATACGCTCAAAGGCAGTGTAGCGACTAGATCGTTTCCTGGAACGCAATTACATTACTCTGTATTTGGTACTGTAACGTGTATTTGTTGCCATTACAACATAGCAGGTCTCTCTGCTACTTAGTAGCGTTAAATAAGTTTGGTGTGTTTATATTTACCTAACAGAATACACTTACAGTGGCGCTGTCTCAGTATGAAGCTGCTGAATTTTCCCTCATGGAGCTATTCTCACTACATGATATACTAAAATCAAAACCATATTTGCAACTGTAAAAGAAAATATTAAATATTTGTATACGAATATATGGATGTGTGTTACCAGTAACAAATACAGTAATAGGGAGTGTGTGGGGTGGGCCACTGGCTTATAGTCAAGTCATGTTTATTTCCACTGAGGTTGCAGATCAAATCTCAGGGGGAAGAGCATTCCATTGCACCGGGGCCTGGATGGAGAAGGCTCTTGAACCTGTGGATATCTTCTTGGCTCTTGGGATTACTAGTAGACCAGCATTTTCAGAGCGAAGGCTCCCAACAGTAACATAGGGGGGAAGTAAACCTCAAAGTTATGAAGGAGCAAGTCCATGCATGATTTTGTATACCTTAAACCTTAAAATCACATTTTAAGCTAACAAGGAGCCAATGCAGGTTAGCTAAAATCAAGAACAACAAAATCACTGGGGCAAGCATGAGCACATTATTTACAGTAAAAGTGTGCTGGAGTTTGGTCTTTTGATTTATGAAATTATTTTTGCACTACACCCTGCCAGAAGAAAAAAAGAAAACGTTTTTAGCAATACCCACAAATGGAGAAGAAGATCTTCAAGTGATTTCAAGGCCAGCGACAAAATACATATGGAGTATCCCAGAAAAAAACACTTTATTTAATGGTATAATACAAAAATGCTACTACAGAAATAGTACGACAGAAATACAAAAACAAACATTGCACAGAAATATTAAAACAGAAATATAACAACATACAACAACAGCAATACTACAAACAAATAGTGATTTAAAACCTAAAAATCTACTATAGAAATACTAGTGGAAAAACTCCAGTAATACTAGAGAAATACTATGGAGATACGATAAAATACCACTGCAAAAACACTTCTAAAATACTACTATGGAAATAATATAAAATAACACTGCAGAAATTTAACAAAAATGCTAAAAAAATATATAAAACTACAGTCATACTACAAAACTAAATATGAAATATTTGTGCTTAAAAGAAGGACCAAATATAATACGTGTTTGTATTGTGGGCGTTCCAAAACCAATTTGAGGAAACTAGTCCATCAAAAAATATAAGAAATAAACAATGTAGATGTTTGCATGTGTAATTGTTCAAATATGAAAAAATGGGATAGGTCTCCAGAATCGGCTGTTTGGCCAAATTCTTAACCCAATGCGACCCACAACTCCAAATAGTTGCCTAGACCTGGGCCAGCGCCTCATTGTTGTTTGTGGTCAATAAAATACCACATATATGACTAGCTTGGTGCAGGAAGTCTAATTTAAATTTTAATCATGAAATCAATGGAGCAGAGATAGTTCTAATTTGTTTTTACCTTCCCAGTGGGCAGTGTAATAGAGTGAACATGGGGATCTGAATTAAAGTTAGGTCTGACATAACACAGCAAGGCGGAATGGTCAGCAAAAATACACATATGCACAATGTTTAAGTTATTCTGTAGCGTTTGCTTATAAACCCCTGAGAAACACATGTCCAGTGTTCCCCACACTTTATGAAGTCTCTGGAGGGCCACCAGGGTCTAATTCCTCCCGCCATAGTCTCAAACTTGTATTGTTAAAAAATAAATTATGTTTTTAAATATATATATATATAAATGCGAAGTTAACCAAAATAACGCTTGCACCCTTTTTTGTCATCTCAGTCACATTTGGTAAATTGGTTGATTAGATTTCTCATTTAATAAATGATTGCAAACGCCTATCTGTCCATCAGAGAACTCAAACTCAATTTACTTGGAGGCCTCTGGAGCTAGGGTCCATGTGAGATTGGGCCAGATTGGGTTTTCCACAAGGAAAGCTTTGCTAAAACATTCGACTTTTCTCATGTAACTTGTGTAAAATTTGCTGTGCAAATTGAGGTCTATGTAAAAAAAAAGAAGAATTAGGGTGAAAATATAAACCAAACAATGTGAAAACTAGAAATGAATCTGTTGTTTGATTGGGCTTTACTTTAATTAAAGGGATGTTGTGTATTATTTGACCACTAGATGTTGCTGTATTGTCAAGTCAAGTACGTTTATATGTTTAGAGCTTAATCACAAAAAGTCTTAAAGGGCTGCGCAGACGACAGACTATTACAGACTACAGACTATTATTGCACCATCTCCTGATCTAAAACCTACATGAGGGCAAGGAAAAACTAAAAACCTCAGCATGATGAAAATGAAGAAACCTTGAAAAAAGGGACCGCACGTGAGGTAATCTCCCTTCCAGGATGATCAGGCTGCAATGGATGTTGCAATACACAAACGTAAAACATAGATCATTCATGGACTGAAGCGTGAGCTTCTTATACCGTTTCATAGATTTCTGATTGGAGGGTAGAATAAAACACGTGCACATAGGCGCATTCTTATTGGTTTGGACTGGAATCACATATTCAAATGCATTGTATAATGTTGGTTGTTAGATGGCGTGTGCGTATAATAAATGATACATCACAGCAGTTTATTGTTTGAAAATAGATGGGAGTCTTGAGAAAATTACCAGTGGCCTCCAAATTGTAGAGACAAAGTTTCTTTGGCTTGGGAAGCTTATGCTCTTGTCCTTGGGTTGTATAGGTTAGCCGAAAGGAGTTCTGTGCACTTGTTTGATAATAAATAGGGAGCCCACCAGTCGCCTCCAAATTGTAGAGAAAGTTCCTTTGGCTTGGGAAGCTTATGCTCTTGATCTTGGAGGGGCTTGCTCCAGAAAACAACTCAAAAGCGCAACTTCACAATTATTGAGTAAATGCAAATGCATGAAATTGAAAGTAAAAGCATAGAATATAGTATAAAAGGCACACTTAGATCATCATTCCCTTAAATGAGTTTTCACTTTTTTTTCTTATAGGCAAAAATAACCTTATACATCGACATGACTCAATTACATTAGGCCATCAAGGAGTCCATTTTTCACTACTTGCTGAAGTTCACAACACGTGAAACTAAAGTAAAATTTGTATGTACTTAATGCAAATTCGTCAAGTTTTATATACGTGTACATGTTAAAGCGCAACGATATTGACGTAAAGTAGAGAATAGGCGAGGTGATTGACCAATCAGAACGCAGAACGCAAGGCACAAGGAATATCGACGAAAAGTAAACCATGGCAAGTTCTGTTCCCTCTAAGCTGCGCGCGTGCGCAATATAGCCAGTTGACAAAATTCAGGGCTCAAAATTGCTAATTAAGAAGCGAATTAAGTCAAAGTTACAGTGCATGAAGGTTCCCCTGACGCTGAGTTCTAAATGTGGTATTTGAAGTCAAGGTCGAAGTAGAACGAAGTTGAGTAAAGACGGTAGAGTTTTTCGAGAACCGGCTTCTTCGGCTCGGCTCACTAAAAGGAACCGGCTCTTTCGGGTCCTAAACGGCCCTTCAGGTTGTTTTGGCTTCTTTCATCCCTACACGACCAAATATTGTGTAAAATTATGCACAAAATGACTTAAAGGAAAGGGGAATAGAACAAAAAAAGAAAAAATACCAAAGTGAAAAAGAAGTGAAAAGCTGAGAAAAAAAAGAAACAAAAGGAAGAGGAAAAAGAAGGAAAAATTCAGAAAAAAAAGCCAGAAAAAAAGAAAAGAAAGAAACAAAGGAAAAAAAAGTAAATAGAGAACAAAAAGAAAAAAGTAACAGCTAGGAAAAATAAACCCAATGAGATTTTTTATAAAGGGATTAAAAAAATGGAAAAAAACAGGGAAAAAGAAGAAAAAGTTTGTGTTGCATTCAAATAATTTCCAATTATACCAAGTCAATCTTGTTGCCAACGTTGTACTTCCACTAAAAAAATGTGATTAAATACAGTTGTGTATCGTGCCAATGACTAAATAAGCCCCCAAAAATGTTAGTATAATGCGACGAAAGATACCAGGAAAAAAACGAAATGGAAATCTTGTGAAAGAATTGTTGTAAAAACAAATGACATTTGTAGGCCGTAAGACCTTTGCAATAATACGTTAGTCAATTAATTCAAAAGTGAAAACTTTTTTGCATTGACAGAAACTAAGCAAAATGTAACTTGATGTCAAGTTTTGGACAGGTTTGATAATGACTTAGTTGCCACACTTGGGATTGCTGTTGCTCACTGTTGTTTCAAACGTTGCTCACTGACTTTGTGAGAACGCTCAGACCCGTGGAAAATTAGAGGGAACATTGATGGCAAGGAATTAGAGTACCATATTTTTCGCACTATAAGGCACACCGGGTTATAGGGTGCACCCCCCAAAAATAGATTTTGGTCCTATATTTTCCATACATAAGCCGCAGCGGATTATAAGGCGCTACAATGGGAACGTGGACAAAACAGTCAGATAGTTTAGTCAAACTTATTACCCCCTTAACATTCCGAAAGCTTGCAAAGAAGCAAATACATGTCTCAGACATGTACGGAAACAGTGTCTGTACGATGTCACCAATCACTCAAATGCATCGTTCCGAATATCATTCTGAAGGTTAAAGTCTTGGGATTCAAGAAATACCAAACATTTCTTAGTTTCCATTTTATTTTTTGCTGGCAACTGTGTGGACAGCAAAGTAAAAATTTTATTGTGCAGGGAAACGGGGTTCTTTACCGTGCATAAGACAATAAACACTTGTAATTGAATTTAGTTTAAAAATAGACTCATCACAGAAACATCAGGATTGTTCTAAAACAAGATACCGGGAAAACATAAAGCCGCATAGCTCACCTAAGTTCTCTTGCAGCCATCACGTTCAATAATGATACGTAACCATGGTCTTCTTACAACCATGAGTGTAGTAAATCCAGGAGAGTAAAATATTTACAAATACAGAATAGTAAAAAATGTTTTCTCTATGCCGTAGTGCAACCCAATGTGTGATTCACATTCATCTTTTTTGGCCAATTGCAGGCTTTGCTTCGCCCCTTTAGCCTATGCGAGCCTGTGATTGATAAAAAGGATCCGCCCCCTTTACCTCCGAATAACTTTAGCCAATAGTGACTGATTTAAATGATGATTGACACATTGGTTAGGAAATGAAACGCCGGTATATAAATCCCAGCATACACCGCGGTATACTTCGCCTTCGGGGGGAAATCTAGTCGGCGGCTGCTTGCCTTAGTTGCAAGACTTTGCGACTTAATATTGATCCATATATAAGGCGCACTGTATTATAAGGCGCATGGTCAGCTTTTGAAAAAAATAAAAGCTTTTAGGTGCGCCTTATAGTGTGGAAAATACGGTACACTAATAATCTCTTTTGTGAAGCATAACCTGAATCTCCGCGCCACACCTCTGTAACATCCCACACATAAGTGGCAGCAGCATGCAAGCTCACTCCACATGCACACAGCTTTTTCATTTCCAGGATCAATACACGTCAGCGGGAAACCCTTGTACTAGCTCTAGGGGGATCATACGTTTACTAGCCCTGCTTCCTTGACAGAAACGCACACACAAGAACATGTACCCATGCATATACTCGCACCGATTTCATGTTGCACTTCAGCACACAAACGGTTGCCTTGCTTTGCTTACCATATTCCCAGAATTCAAATCGATCCAATGATTTTTCTGCAATTCTTTTTATCGACTTTCAGCATTTCAAGTCCAGCCACAAGCCTTTAATGCACTTATCTAAAAAAAAAACACAATTTACATTTACAGCCACAGGTTAGATGCCGAATATACGCAAAGAATTGCTTTACCCAGCGGTGGGCCGTCAGGGCCTGCAAGCCTTGTATGCCGGCCTGAAAAATATCTGATTCATGTGATGTCCATGATATAATACAACAGCTCGGTAGCCCAGATGGTAGGACGCCCGCTCCGAGACTGGGAGGTCGCTGGTTCAAGCCTCGGCCGAGTCATACCTAAGACTTACAACATTGGTACTCATTGCCTCCCTGCTTGGTGCTCGGCATTAAGGGTTGGAATTGGGGGGTTTGGTCACCTAATGACTCCCAACACAGCAGTTGGGTCTAAAAATGGCGGCGCCCTGTTTGGCTGTGGCTACATCGGCTCGCTACAGTTTAACTGTATCGACATTTCGTTCTGTGTGCATGGTTACAAAGAATGACAATAAAAGTAAATTATTCTTCTACATTTGGTTCATGAATAGTTCCTAATTGTTTGTCAGCTTCCTTTCAGTGCCTCTGCGTGGTTGTGGTACTTAACGAAGTGTGCCTTTGTATTAAGACATTCAAACAATCATATTTGGGCCTTTAGTTGTTGCTAGGCTAAGAGCTAAGAAACCTACCCTGAGGCCTTCACAAAAAATCCTGAAGGCCATGTACCGTAACATCAGTGTTTGAGAAAGCGGTTGGTTTAGCCCATGGGTGGGCAATTATTTTGAGGTGCCGGCTATATTTGGGTTAAAAAAAAATAAAAATTAATCGGCTAAGGGGCCGATCCTGGAGAGACATTTTTTCTCATATAGGAATAAATATACATGCAGACATCTACAGGTTATATTTATTTTGGTTTTCTACTATTTTAATTATATCAATTTAATTTCACAATTAAAGCAAAATCACACATGTAGTCCCTGTTTTAAGCACTGAATTTGGAACTTAGTTTTGTAGTATGACTGTAGTTTCAAATTATAGTATTTTTATAGAATTACTGTAGTTTAATTGTTGTAATATTTTGTAGAATCCCTGCAGTAGTATTTTTGTAGTATTCCCATAGGAGTATTTTTGTGGTGTTTTGGTAATATTTTTGTACCATTACTGTAGTTTTATTTTGTAGTATATCTGCTGTATTATTTTGTAGTATTTTCATAGTAGTATTTTTGCATTATTTTTGTTGTTTATATATTGTATTTTAAAAAAAATTTCATTGCAGAACTGCCAGAGCTCCACCAAATCCAGGCCCGTTTCTTTTTGTGTGACTTTTTTAAAATTAGTATTATCCACCCGTCGCTGTTCTTCTTTGTCTATGTTTATACAGTCTTGTTTGGCTTGGATTTAGTTTATTTGTAAAATACTTGTAAAAGTTGTGGCACAACAGCTGAATGATTTATGTCTGAAAATAATCTGTTTGATTTAATGGAGTCTGGACTTAGGGCTAATCACTTAGATAGCCCTGGTTAAGGTAACTAACTATCTTCTCCTGGCAATGGACTCTTCATCACTGTTGCTGCTGCAAGACCTTAGTGCTGCCTTCGACACTGACTACCATAATATCTTACTAAATCGGCTCGGAAAATGGATTGGTATCTCAGGAACTGTCCTCTCATGGTTCAGATGCTACCTCTTAGATAGGATGCATTTTGTTAGTGAAATGACCTCTTAGCCCTTTAGTGGTACCTGTGGGGTTCAGCAGGGCTCAGTACTTGGTCCCTTCTTTCCAGCATTTACGCGCACCCGTTAGGTGATATTATTTGCAAGTTTCCATTGTTATGCAGATGAAACTTAACTGTATCTTCCAATGGAGGAATCTGCCTCACGTAATTGTTCAAATCTAGAAGCCTGCCTCACTGAGATACAAAGATGGATGTCACTTTACTTCTTGCGCCTCAACCCTAAAAAGGCGGGAATGTTAATCATTGATCTATTTAAATGTTGTGAGTTATTCTTAAAAACTGCTCTGAACATCGACAAATACGATCGCCCATAGTGACACGATCAAAAATCTAGGTGTCCCATTTGACCCTTAATTGTCCTTCCAGTTACATGTTAAGAATATTACTAGAATAATTTTTTTCCATCTTCATAACATTGCAAATATTCACCCTATGCTGTCCAAGTCGGATGCTGAAATGATAATTCATGCGTTTGTTACCTCCCATCTCAATCACTGTAATGTACAAATCTCTGGTCTCCCGAAGTCTAGCATCAAGAGCCTGCAGCTGGTACAAAATGCTGCAGTGAAGCTTTTAAGACAAGAACGTTTGATCCCTTTACCCCAATTTCGGCTGACCTGCCCTGGTTCCCTGGCAGTTTAAGATGGGATTTTAAGGTATTATAGAAAATTATTCATGGACTTGCCCCCTCATATCTCTTGGATTTGATTTCCCCCTCTGTCCCTGTTCAGAGCGTTTGCTTGGAAAATGCTGGTCTGCTCGTGATCCCAAGAGCCAAGAAGAAATCTGCAGGTTCGAGAGCATTCTCCATTCAGACCCCGGTGCTGTAGAATGATCTGCTCTCTGAGATTCGATTTGCAACCTCAGTGGAATTTATTTAATTCTAAGCTTAAAACACACTCATATTCTATAGCTTCTGAGATCTTACAGTATGTTGACAATGTATTGTTTGTATTGTATGCTCTTACAACATCCATTACAGCCTGGTTACCCTGGAAAAGGGGATACCTCATTTCCGGCCCATTCTCAAGGTTTTTTAATTTCCTCATGCTGAGATTTTTAAGTTTTTCCTTGTCCTCGTCGAGGTTTTAGATCAGGGGATGATGTAATAATAGTCTGTAGTCTGTACAGCCCTTTGACACTTAATCTGATGAAAGGCTATAAAAATAAACCTGCCTAGACTATCCTGACTTGCAAAAGACAGACTTTATGTGTCAAGCGTACACGCTGAAGGGTCCTCTGCGTCCCCTCCATTTCCGTCTTGCGCAGTCTGCGTTTCGGCTCCCCGACTGGATTACACTTGGCGGTGTCGGGACCCAGAAAAATGACCCGGCCAAAATTACTTTGTACTCACAAATAAAATAGGCAATTTAATTTCCAAGAGCTGTCTAATAGAGCCAGTTCGTTCGTGAAGGACACATCACTTATTCAGACAGGATCTAAAGGCCTAGGTGTAAAATCCACATCCCACCAATGAATTTACATCACATATTTTCCTGTTCATTGCTGGCTGGGTGACAAAGTGTGAAAAGAGAAGCTATAAAGCCAACAAGGGCATCATATTTTACTCCGTGAAATAACATTTAGGGGAGAGGGAGTGTATCCGTTTCCGATTTATTACATTGATGTCACATTCAAGTTCCCTTCCCTGTCAGCTAAAGCTGCCAAAATTTTAGAAAAATAATAACTGTGAAGGACACTTCAAGTCATCCACTGCCAGCGAGTTGCTCAGTCTCTCTCTCGCTCTCCCTCCCTCTGTCACACAGACACATTATCACAGTATCCTTGTACAGTACTTCTTACCTTAGCAAAAGGCCCTTTCTGGCCCCTTACCCTAACTTTAGCCATTACAACTGATTTCCTAAACCTGAAGTGTACAACTTTTTTATCTGAGGACCATCTAAAAAAATTTAAAAAATGGACACTGATTTTCTTTTTTAAACATCATTTACAGAGCAGTGCGGCGGCGCACTTATAATGTCAGTGTGAATAGTCATTTGAAACTTGATAGTTACTTTTAGAGTAACACGCTACTCTTGGGTGTCGGAAATTTGGGGAGGGTAACACAATTACTTTTTTAAATGAAGTAATTGGTAACTGTAACTAATTACTTTTTTTATAGTAAGACACCTAACACTGTCAAGCAGTAACCGATAGCCTTCTTTTATTTGAGAAAATACTGTATGGCTTCCGGCAGCATGGTGGATGAGTGGCAGCAAGACGTCCGTGGCACAGCTCTGCGGTCACGGGATTAAATCCAGCTACCAACCTTCCAGTGCAGAGTTTGCATGTTCTCCCCATGCCTGCGTGGGTTTCCTCCGGGCACTTCGGTTTCTTCCCACATTCCAAAGACATGAGCGAGTAAGTTGTCTCTTGTTGTGTTCCCTCTGACTGGCTGGCAACCGGTTCAGGGTGTCCCCTGCCCACGACTCGAAGATAGCTGGGATGGGCTCCAGCAACCCCGCGACCCTACTGAGGATAACCGGTGCAAACAATGGATGGATGGATGGATGCCTTCCCTGTTTCTTTTAGCTTGCGCTCGCCTCGCAGGTAAATCGCTCACTCACGCAAAATGAGCACATTGTGCATTGTCTTCCCAGTAGTAGCAACACACGTGGCCCCATTTCTATTGCTTTAATTCAAAAATAATGGAACAATCCCTGCACCATGTGCCAATGACGCGGGGGCGTTTGTAAGAATGAGAAGAAAAAATTCATTTTCGACTTCTTTTAAAATCCTGTATAAAGAATGGTACACCAGAGAGAAACAACAAATCTTTATATAAATATGTGTGATTGTGTAGGAGGGAGTCATGAATTAATATGCAACATGTATGCTGCAGGCAAAACTGTGTGGACATGTGTCAACAAGGGGCTTATTGTTGTTTTTATTTGATGTTTTTGTGTTTTTTTTTGTTTCGGTTTGCTTGTTTTTGCCAGTGGCATTGTGCTACCTGAATGTGACTAATGTGATGAGCACATGGTGGGTGAGGAGGGTTTGATTCTTCGCCCATGGAATTTTTAATTGTTATTTTAATCATCACTCCCGTCCACTAAAGCAATATTTCTTTTGACGGCTCCTAATAAATATAGTCCTTTAAAAGTGTGCATTTTTTGCGTGTTTGTGCAACTGTGTGCAATTACACTGCGAGCATCAAAACAAGAAAAAATCTAGTGCTGCAACAACGAATCAGCAAAATCGATTAAAATTGATAATTAAAAGCGTTGGCAACTGATGAGATCATCCTTTGGTTGTATCACGTGATTTATGAGCCACCAATAACGTAAAATCTGTGCAAATTAGAGTGCACACAATTTGTTTGCGACGTTGGGAATTGTAGTACCGCTTTGGTCCAGCAGTGGGTGCCAAGACCGTTTTTATACAAAAGCTATGTTAAATTCATTATATACTACATTTTGAACATTGCATCATTTGCAAACGAAATTGACATGAAAGTTTTAACTTTATATGGTTTGACTGTTCCATCATGAAACAAAGTTAATAATTTTTAAGGGATCAGACAGAACCACAAAGAAAAACAATCAGAAAATAAGTATAAATAAATAGAGTAAAAAGAAAACTAATAATAATGACATGTTTAACTCTACCAAAGGGGAAAATTCTTCTTCTATACCATTTTCATATTGGCATTATTTATCATATTCCAAAATTAACCCCCCCCAAACTTTGTTGATAACATTTTGAAAAGTGGGTTTGTTTACATATATGATTATTATTTTTTTTGTGGATAAAAAATCTTCTCAAATTTAAATGTATTGCTCTTTTTTACGTTTCGCAATGTCAGAAAATTATCAAACAATGTCAAGACATGTGTAGTCAATACAGTGGGACCTCGCTACATCCCGCGTCAACGTTCGCTAATTCAGAGCTTCTGACTGATACTGGTTGAATGTGAGGTTGGGAAGGGGGGTGTTAGCTTGCATTTGCGCATCAAAGTTTGCCGTGACAACTCCACCACAGGGGTCCGCCCCTCCGAGGGGACCGTAACTGAGAGCTGGTACACGTCTTACCTCGCAAGGGCAGTCTGAATTTGGCCAGCCAGAAGGCAAGAGGGCCTATCCTAAGTCTCAGCTCAACAAGGAGCCAGAGAATCTTGCCAAGTCAGCAGCCAAGCTTCATCAAACTAGCGACCAAACCAGCAGGACAAAGCCAATGACCTCAGGGAAGCCTCAAGCCACCAGCAGTCAACACTTAAACAATCTGCATCCTGCGGTCCTCGTCTTAACAGGGTCTCAACCCTACCAGGATTCCTCATCGCTCTACAGCCGAGGACATACGGACTGGCCCGTCATCTTCATCAAAGCAGAACTTTGCAGAACATCTTGTGGTTGCTAGGTGGTTGACATAAAACTTTATCAAAATACATCCATCCATTCATCCATTATCAGCACCGCTTATCCTCAGAGGGGTCACGGGGGTGCTGGAGCCCATCCCAGCCATCCTCAGGCAGTGGGCAGGGGACACCCTGAACAGGTTGCCAGCCAGTCGCAGGGCACACAGGGACAGACAACTCGCTCGCTCATCCACACCTAGGGACAATTTGGACTGGCCAATTAACCCGATAATACATGTTTTTGGAATGTGGGAGGAAACCGGAGTGCCCGGAGGAAACCCACGCAAGCACGGGGAGAACATGCAAACTCCACACAGGAAGGCTGGTAGCTGGATTTGAACCGATGACCTCAGAACTGTGCTGCACACGCGCTAACCACTGCCCCACCGTGCTGCCATTATCAAAATACAATGACGTAATAATCAAGCCAATGTTGTTGTCAATCCACATGGTGCCAGTTTGAGTTCCCAACTTCTAGTTGTCTATATTTTATGTTCTTCTTTTCTATTTTCTAGTGTTTTTTCTTCTATTTAAGCTTCTTCAGTAGAGGATTAGTAAAAGAAAAGTCCATAAATCCAAGAGTGTGTGTGTCTTGATTAAAGTATATTGAACTATCAAAAATGATAAAAAGAACTTACCTAAAGTGTGTGAAGCCACCCTCAGAATAACTCAACAAGGTTTTTCATCCGTTTCCCTGACATCATGATCTAAAAACGTATGTGGTGCTCCAAAAAGGTGAGACGAGTTTTGAAAAGAAAAAACTCGGCTCTTGAATTCAATTGGTCAATTAATTGTTTGTTAAAATAATTTGTTTATCACCCATATTCGTTACATTTGTTTTGTATGATAAGTCCAAATTTAATATGATCTGTGGACAAGGTGGTTGGCAAAATAGCATTTTACATATTTGCAGGTGTATAGCATACATCTCTCATTCATCTCATTAGCTGTACCGCTTATCCTCATTAGGGTCGCGGGGTATAGCATACATTTCTATGCATTATCCAGTTAATTAAAAAAACTATTATACTTTTAAAAATTGTTTTATATCATAAAGCACAAAACAAAATATTCAATTGTCAATCCGTCCAAAACTTTAATATTTGAATGAATAGGAGGGGAATTAGAAATCCGATTAATCGATAATCAAAGATAATAGACTGATCCATCGATTATGAAATTAATCGTTAGTTGCCGCCCTAAAAAAATCTAAATTTCAAACATTACTTTCTGTGTTGATGTGATATTCAGCGAATCGCGAAGGACAACACGAAATGAATCCAAAGGCAGAAAGCCAGTGATTGAAATCAGACCATCATCAAAGCCATCAATGGTGATTTTCATCATGACTTGTTTGCTCAATTACTCCAAACGGAAGAGAATCCAATTGTTGCATGCCGTAAACACGATTTTTGAGGAATGAAAAAAAATGTCATTTTCAGTAATATTTTTGATCAAAAACTGTCACGACCAGAACGGAAACAGGACCCACTTGTGTGACGTTTATAACAAGAATTATTGAAAGAGAGAGGAAGGGCTGCGCCCACAATGTTCGCTGGACATGGGAAGCAAGTCGCTCTCGTACTCGAATTGTGATCCGAACATGGAAGTGGATCTTCCGTAGCGAGCGATGGCGGTGTCAGGGGCGGAAAACTAGTCGGTAGCCAGGACTGGGAGATCAATCAGAGTCGGAAACGAGTCGTAAGCCAGAACGTGAGAGCAGACGTTGTCGGGATCAAAAACGGGTCGTAAGTTGGGACGGGAGAGCAGACGTGTTCGGAATCAAAACGGGTAGTAGCCGGAAACAAACGGGAGCAAAAACGGGACAGGCTGGAGTCAGGATCGAAAAAAGGCTTGCCGTGTAAAAACAGAGGTTCCTAGACGGACCGACAACAGGGGATTGACAGGACAGGGTTCAAATAGTGACAGGCAGCCAATCAGATGAGCGGGCACAGCTGAGTCACATCAGTAATCATGACATAGTACAGTGGTATGTTGAACATGCAAATCAGTGTTCTTGCAGAGAAATTATGCAATAATTCATAAATAAAAAATAAAACAATTTCAAAAATAGTTACATAAAAAAACTAAACTAAAAACTACACGGGATCACTAGTTCAGCAAAATCATGTTTTACAAAAATATTCTTTCTAAATGTAAGCTTTTCAAAAAGACATACACCTAGACCCCAAAGAATGATTTGTGATGTCTGTACGAATTTTCTGTTGTAACTTTTTGAATTATAATTATAATAATTAGCTTTTTATTTAATTTCCACATTGTTAACCAACAACTTCCACAAGAAAAAGGGCCAGGAATGAATAAATGTGATCAATTTTAGCGAGAGGCTTCAGGAACACAATAGTATTCAACATGAACGCTTCGAAAGGCACAACAGGACTAAAGATTTGTACTGCATGTCGTTAATCTTGTTTTTGTCAATACCGGTGTCACATTGTTAGCTTTTATTCTTCAAGTCATGCATCATAACATAAATTCAATTCAGTCTGCTGATAGTGCACCGTTTGCTCTGTGCGCAATTGTCTTACATGTCATCTTTCTTAAGAGTTTATGTGTTTTCCAAGGCATGCAGTGTATATTGTTTTCAGTCCACTATTAAGGGAAGCAGCAAATTTCTCTACAGATTAAATTCTAGTCAAGAAATATTTGGGTTTTTTTGTATTATAAAAACTGGGGGGAGGGATGAATGCCAAGGTGCTTAACTTGTTTGGGTGTTCGGGTATTTGGGTAGGCAAAGACAATTTTTTGTGTTTTTTGCCACTTTTTTCCCTTTTTTTGTGTGTATGTGTTTGTCTTGCTGTTGGTCACCCCTCTCGAGGGTAAATGACCAGGATAGATAGATAGATAGATAGATAGATAGATAGATAGATAGATAGATAGATAGATAGATAGATAGATAGATAGATAGATAGATAGATAGATAGATAGATAGATAGATAGATAGATAGATAGATAGATAGATAGATAGATAGATAGATAGATAGATAGATAGATAGATAGATAGATAGATAGATAGATAGATAGATAGATAGATTCATAGATGTAACAATGTGCAGTTATTGTGTTCAAGGGCTCCAGATTGTTTGGACTTCCAGAAGTAAATTAAAACAAAAATAACCTTATTTTGCGACAAAAATGGCATCACCATGCATCATTCACCTGAGAAATTCAGAAGAAAACTTGAATACCTGATCCATTTCAAACTTTTATTTATTCTTTTAATTTATTTCGTTTTTGAGACAGCTAACCCAATCTTAATAGGGTTCCGACTTTAAGATTTAATTTGTGCTTGCAAATTGTTTTGTTTTTCTTGTTGTAGATTCAATTTTGCAAGAAAATAACTGAGAACACATGTTTACTCTTTATTTTAATTTTATCAGTATATTTTTGGAATGCTAAAGCACATCTGGACAAGACAGCTTTGTTTTGGAATAAGGGGTAAGGGTGGGCGGATCGATATATTGATATTATCGATACTAAGCAAGTACTTGGATTGCATCGATACTATTGTCTTAAGATTATGACTGTCTTTCCATTTTACCTATCCATCCATTATCTGCGTCACTTATCCTCAGTACGGTCACGGGAGTGCTGGAGCCAATTCCAGCCGTCCTCGGGCACTGGGCAGGGAACACTCTGAACTGATTGTCAGCCAGTTGCATGGCACACAGAGACACAACCCACTCACTCATTCACACTTAGGGACAATTTTGGACCGGCCAATTAACCTGACATGCATGTGTTTGGAATGTAGGGGGAAACCGGAGTGCCCGGAGGAGACCCACTAGAGCACGGGGAAAACATGCAAACTCCACAAAGGAGTTTCGATCTCAGAACCTCAGAACTGTGCCACACACGCCCACATTTGTATCATGAATTAGGATCTAATACTTTTTTTATCCCGGCTTTTGACCAGTCAACTTTTATGCCTCACATTCTCCAAAAGGTCCGTGTTATCTACCTTGAGGGCATCAGACGAGGTGGCCGAGTGGTTAAGGCGATGGACTGCTAATCCATGGTGCTCTGCATGCATGGCTTCGAATTCCATCCTTGTCGATTTCTTAGTGGTGGTAACTTTGGAGGGGAAGCACTTCACGAATCAGTGCCTGGAGGAAACCCATGCAAGCAGGGGGAGAACATGCAAACTCCACACAGGAGGTTTGATCTCATAACCTCAGTACTGTGCCGCACACACCCACATTTGTATCATGAATTAGGATCTAATACTTTCTTTATCCAGGCTTTTCACCAGTCAACTTTTATGCCTCACATTCTCTAAAAGGTCCGTGTTATCTACCTTGAGGGCATCAGACAAGGTGGCCGAGTGGTTAAGGCGATGGACTGCTAATCCATGGTGCTCTGCATGCATGGCTTCGAATTCCATCCTTGTCGATTTCTTAGTGGTGGTAACTTTGGAGGGGAAGCACTTCACGAATCAGTGCCTGGAGGAAAACTGGAGGAAACCCATGCAAGCACGGGGAGAACATGCAACCTCCACACAGGAGGTTTGATCTCATAACCTCAGTACTGTGTCGCACATGCCCACATTTGTATCATGAATTAGGATCTAATACTTTTTTTTATCCCGGCTTTTGACCAGTCAACTTTTATGCCTCACAATCTCCAAAAAGTCCATGTTATCTGCCTTCTAGGCATCAGACGAGGTGGCCGAGTGGTTAAGGCGATGGACTGCTAATCCATTGTGCTCTGCATGCATGGGTTCTAATCCCATCCTCGTCGATTTCTTAGTGGTGGTAACTTTGGAGGGGAAGCACTTCACGAATCAGTGCCTGGAGGAAAACTGGAGGAAACCCATGCAAGCACGGGGAGAACATGCAAACTCCACACAGGAGGTTTGATCTCATAACCTCAGTACTGTGCCGCACACACCCACATTTGTATCATGAATTAGGATCTAATACTTTTTTTATCCCGGCTTTTGACCAGTCAACTTTTATGCCTCACATTCTCCAAAAGGTCCGTGTTATCTACCTTGAGGGCATCAGACGAGGTGGCCGAGTGGTTAAGGCGATGGACTGCTAATCCATGGTGCTCTGCATGCATGGCTTCGAATTCCATCCTTGTCGATTTCTTAGTGGTGGTAACTTTGGAGGGGAAGCACTTCACGAATCAGTGCCTGGAGGAAACCCATGCAAGCAGGGGGAGAACATGCAAACTCCACACAGGAGGTTTGATCTCATAACCTCAGTACTGTGCCGCACACACCCACATTTGTATCATGAATTAGGATCTAATACTTTCTTTATCACGGCTTTTGACCAGTCAACTTTTATGCCTCACATTCTCCAAAAGGTCCGTGTTATCTGCCTTGAGGGCATCAGACGAGGTGGCCGAGTGGTTAAGGCGATGGACTGCTAATCCATTGTGCTCTGCATGCATGGGTTCGAATCCCATCCTCGTCGTTTTCTTAGTGGTGGTAACTTTGAAGGAGGAAGCACTTCATGAATCAGTGCCTGGATGAAAACTGGAGGAAACCCATGCAAGCACGGGGAGAACATGCAAACTCCACACAGGAGGTTTGATCTCATAACCTCAGTACTGTGCCGCACACACCCACATTTGTATCATGAATTAGGATCTAATACTTTCTTTATCCAGGCTTTTCACCAGTCAACTTTTATGCCTCACATTCTCCAAAAGGTCCGTGTTATCTACCTTGAGGGCATCAGACGAGGTGGCCGAGTGGTTAAGGCGATGGACTGCTAATCCATTGTGCTCTGCATGTATGGGTTCGAATCCCATCCTCGTCGATTTCTTAGTGGTGGTAACTTTGGAGGGGAAGCACTTCACGAATCAGTGCCTGGAGGAAACCCATGCAAGCACAGGGAGAACATGCAAACTCCACACAGGAGGTTTGATCTCATAACCTCAGTACTGTGCCGCACACACCCACATTTGTATCATGAATTAGGATCTAATACTTTCTTTATCACGGCTTTTGACCAGTCAACTTTTATGCCTCACATTCTCCAAAAGGTCCGTGTTATCTGCCTTGAGGGCATCAGACGAGGTGGCCGAGTGGTTAAGGCGATGGACTGCTAATCCATTGTGCTCTGCATGCATGGGTTCGAATCCCATCCTCGTCGTTTTCTTAGTGGTGGTAACTTTGGAGGGGAAGCACTTCACGAATCAGTGCCTGGAGGAAACCCATGCAAGCACAGGGAGAACATGCAAACTCCACACAGGAGGTTTGATCTCATAACCTCAGTACTGTGCCGCACACACCCACATTTGTATCATGAATTAGGATCTAATACTTTCTTTATCCAGGCTTTTCACCAGTCAACTTTTATGCCTCACATTCTCCAAAAGGTCCGTGTTATCTACCTTGAGGGCATCAGACGAGGTGGCCGAGTGGTTAAGGCGATGGACTGCTAATCCATTGTGCTCTGCATGCATGGGTTCGAATCCCATCCTCGTCGATTTCTTAGTGGTGGTAACTTTGGAGGGGAAGCACTTCACGAATCAGTGCCTGGAGGAAACCCATGCAAGCACAGGGAGAACATGCAAACTCCACACAGGAGGTTTGATCTCATAACCTCAGTGCTGTGCCGCACACACCTACATTTGTATCATGAATTAGGATCTAATACTTTTTTTATCCCGGCTTTTGACCAGTCAACTTTTATGCCTCACATTCTCCAAAAGGTCCGTGTTATCAACCTTGAGGGCATCAGACGAGATGGCCGAGTGGTTAAGGCGATGGACTGCTAATCCATTGTGCTCTGCATGCATGGGTTCGAATCCCATCCTCGTCGTTTTCTTAGTGGTGGTAACTTTGAAGGAGGAAGCACTTCATGAATCAGTGCCTGGATGAAAACTGGAGGAAACCCATGCAAGCACGGGGAGAACATGCAAACTCCACACAGGAGGTTTGATCTCATAACCTCAGTACTGTGCCGCACACACCCACATTTGTATCATGAATTAGGATCTAATACTTTCTTTATCCAGGCTTTTCACCAGTCAACTTTTATGCCTCACATTCTCCAAAAGGTCCGTGTTATCTACCTTGAGGGCATCAGACGAGGTGGCCGAGTGGTTAAGGCGATGGACTGCTAATCCATTGTGCTCTGCATGCATGGGTTCGAATCCCATCCTCGTCGATTTCTTAGTGGTGGTAACTTTGGAGGGGAAGCACTTCACGAATCAGTGCCTGGAGGAAACCCATGCAAGCACAGGGAGAACATGCAAACTCCACACAGGAGGTTTGATCTCATAACCTCAGTACTGTGCCGCACACACCCACATTTGTATCATGAATTAGGATCTAATACTTTTTTTATCCCGGCTTTTGACCAGTCAACTTTTATGCCTCACATTCTCCAAAAGGTCCGTGTTATCAACCTTGAAGGCATCAGACGAGGTGGCCGAGTGGTTAAGGCGATGGACTGCTAATCCATTGTGCTCTGCATGCATGGGTTCGAATCCCATCCTCGTCGATTTCTTAGTGGTGGTAACTTTGGAGGGGAAGCACTTCACGAATCAGTGCCTGGAGGAAAACTGGAGGAAACCCATGCAAGCACGGGGAGAACATGCAAACTCCACACAGGAGGTTTGATCTCATAACCTCAGTACTGTGCCGCACACACCCACATTTGTATCATGAATTAGGATCTAATACTTTCTTTATCACGGCTTTTGACCAGTCAACTTTTATGCCTCACATTCTCCAAAAGGTCCGTGTTATCTGCCTTGAGGGCATCAGACGAGGTGGCCGAGTGGTTAAGGCGATGGACTGCTAATCCATTGTGCTCTGCATGCATGGGTTCGAATCCCATCCTCGTCGATTTCTTAGTGGTGGTAACTTTGGAGGGGAAGCACTTCACGAATCAGTGCCTGGAGGAAAACTGGAGGAAACCCATGCAAGCACGGGGAGAACATGCAAACTCCACACAGGAGGTTTGATCTCATAACCTCAGTACTGTGCCGCACACACCCACATTTGTATCATGAATTAGGATCTAATACTTTCTTTATCACGGATTTTGACCAGTCAACTTTTATGCCTCACATTCTCCAAAAGGTCCGTGTTATCTACCTTGAGGGCATCAGACGAGGTGGCCGAGTGGTTAAGGCGATGGACTGCTAATCCATTGTGCTCTGCATGCATGGGTTCGAATCCCATCCTCGTCGATTTCTTAGTGGTGGTAACTTTGGAGGGGAAGCACTTCACGAATCAGTGCCTGGAGGAAACCCATGCAAGCACAGGGAGAACATGCAAACTCCACACAGGAGGTTTGATCTCATAACCTCAGTGCTGTGCCGCACACACCCACATTTGTATCATGAATTAGGATCTAATACTTTCTTTATCCCGGCTTTTGACCAGTCAACTTTTATGCCTCACATTCTCCAAAAGGTCCGTGTTATCTACCTTGAGGGCATCAGACGAGGTGGCCGAGTGGTTAAGGCGATGGACTGCTAATCCATTGTGCTCTGCATGCATGGGTTCGAATCCCATCCTCGTCGATTTCTTAGTGGTGGTAACTTTGAAGGAGGAAGCACTTCATGAATCGGTGCCTGGATGAAAACTGGAGGAAACCCATGCAAGCACGGGGAGAACATGCAAACTCCACACAGGAGGTTTGATCTCATAACCTCAGTACTGTGCCGCACACACCCACATTTGTATCATGAATTAGGATCTAATACTTTCTTTATCACGGCTTTTGACCAGTCAACTTTTATGCCTCACATTCTCCAAAAGGTCCGTGTTATCTGCCTTGAGGGCATCAGACGAGGTGGCCGAGTGGTTAAGGCGATGGACTGCTAATCCATGGTGCTCTGCATGCATGGCTTCGAATTCCATCCTTGTCGATTTCTTAGTGGTGGTAACTTTGGAGGGGAAGCACTTCACGAATCAGTGCCTGGAGGAAAACTGGAGGAAACCCATGCAAGCACGGGGAGAACATGCAACCTCCACACAGGAGGTTTAATCTCCTAACCTCAGTACTGTGCCGCACACACCCACATTTGTATCATGAATTAGGATCTAATACTTTCTTTATCCAGGCTTTTCACCAGTCAACTTTTATGCCTCACATTCTCCAAAAGGTCCGTGTTATCTACCTTGAGGGCATCAGACGAGGTGGCCGAGTGGTTAAGGCGATGGACTGCTAATCCATTGTGCTCTGCATGCATGGGTTCGAATCCCATCCTCGTCGATTTCTTAGTGGTGGTAACTTTGGAGGGGAAGCACTTCACGAATCAGTGCCTGGAGGAAACCCATGCAAGCACGGGGAGAACATGCAAATTCCACACAGGAGGTTTGATCTCATAGCCTCAGTACTGTGCCGCACACACCCACATTTGTATCATGAATTAGGATCTAATACTTTCTTTATCCCGGCTTTTGACCAGTCAACTTTTATGCCTCACATTCTCCAAAAGGTCCGTGTTATCTGCCTTGAGGGCATCAGACGAGGTGGCCGAGTGGTTAAGGCGATGGACTGCTAATCCATGGTGCTCTGCATGCATGGCTTCGAATTCCATCCTTGTCGATTTCTTAGTGGTGGTAACTTTGGAGGGGAAGCACTTCACGAATCAGTGCCTGGAGGAAACCCATGCAAGCACAGGGAGAACATGCAAACTCCACACAGGAGGTTTGATCTCATAACCTCAGTACTGTGCCGCACACACCCACATTTGTATCATGAATTAGGATCTAATACTTTCTTTATCACGGCTTTTGACCAGTCAACTTTTATGCCTCACATTCTCCAAAAGGTCCGTGTTATCTACCTTGAGGGCATCAGATGAGGTGGCCGAGTGGTTAAGGCGATGGACTGCTAATCCATTGTGCTCTGCATGCATGGGTTCGAATCCCATCCTCGTCGATTTCTTAGTGGTGGTAACTTTGGAGGGGAAGCACTTCACGAATCAGTGCCCGGAGGAAACCCATGCAAGCACAGGGAGAACATGCAAACTCCACACAGGAGGTTTGATCTCACAACCTCAGTACTGTGCCGCACACACCCACATTTGTATCATGAATTAGGATCTAATACTTTCTTTATCACGGCTTTTGACCAGTCAACTTTTATGCCTCACATTCTCCAAAAGGTCCGTGTTATCTACCTTGAGGGCATCAGACGAGGTGGCCGAGTGGTTAAGGCGATGGACTGCTAATCCATTGTGCTCTGCATGCATGGGTTCGAATCCCATCCTCGTCGAATTCTTAGTGGTGGTAACTTTGGAGGGGAAGCACTTCACGAATCAGTGCCTGGAGGAAAACTGGAGGAAACCCATGCAAGCATGGGGAGAACATGCAAACTCCACACAGGAGGTTTGATCTCATAACCTCAGTACTGTGCCGCACACACCCACATTTGTATCATGAATTAGGATCTAATACTTTCTTTATCACGGCTTTTGACCAGTCAACTTTTATGCCTCACATTCTCCAAAAGGTCCGTGTTATCTACCTTGAGGGCATCAGACGAGGTGGCCGAGTGGTTAAGGCGATGGACTGCTAATCCATTGTGCTCTGCATGCATGGGTTCGAATCCCATCCTCGTCGATTTCTTAGTGGTGGTAACTTTGGAGGGGAAGCACTTCACGAATCAGTGCCTGGAGGAAACCCATGCAAGCACAGGGAGAACATGCAAACTCCACACAGGAGGTTTGATCTCATAACCTCAGTACTGTGCCGCACACACCCACATTTGTATCATGAATTAGGATCTAATACTTTCTTTATCCCGGCTTTTGACCAGTCAACTTTTATGCCTCACATTCTCCAAAAGGTCCGTATTATCTACCTTGAGGGCATCAGACGAGGTGGCCGAGTGGTTAAGGCGATGGACTGCTAATCCATTGTGCTCTGCATGCATGGGTTCGAATCCCATCCTCGTCGATTTCTTAGTGGTGGTAACTTTGAAGGAGGAAGCACTTCACGAATCAGTGCCTGGAGGAAAACTGGAGGAAACCCATGCAAGCACGGGGAGAACATGCAAACTCCACACAGGAGGTTTGATCTCATAGCCTCAGTACTGTGCCGCACACACCCACATTTGTATCATGAATTAGGATCTAATACTTTCTTTATCCCGGCTTTTGACCAGTCAACTTTTATGCCTCACATTCTCCAAAAGGTCCGTGTTATCTGCCTTGAGGGCATCAGACGAGGTGGCCGAGTGGTTAAGGCGATGGACTGCTAATCCATGGTGCTCTGCATGCATGGCTTCGAATTCCATCCTTGTCGATTTCTTAGTGGTGGTAACTTTGGAGGGGAAGCACTTCACGAATCAGTGCCTGGAGGAAACCCATGCAAGCACAGGGAGAACATGCAAACTCCACACAGGAGGTTTGATCTCATAACCTCAGTACTGTGCCGCACACACCCACATTTGTATCATGAATTAGGATCTAATACTTTCTTTATCACGGCTTTTGACCAGTCAACTTTTATGCCTCACATTCTCCAAAAGGTCCGTGTTATCTACCTTGAGGGCATCAGATGAGGTGGCCGAGTGGTTAAGGCGATGGACTGCTAATCCATTGTGCTCTGCATGCATGGGTTCGAATCCCATCCTCGTCGATTTCTTAGTGGTGGTAACTTTGGAGGGGAAGCACTTCACGAATCAGTGCCCGGAGGAAACCCATGCAAGCACAGGGAGAACATGCAAACTCCACACAGGAGGTTTGATCTCACAACCTCAGTACTGTGCCGCACACACCCACATATGTATCATGAATTAGGATCTAATACTTTCTTTATCACGGCTTTTGACCAGTCAACTTTTATGCCTCACATTCTCCAAAAGGTCCGTGTTATCTACCTTGAGGGCATCAGACGAGGTGGCCGAGTGGTTAAGGCGATGGACTGCTAATCCATTGTGCTCTGCATGCATGGGTTCGAATCCCATCCTCGTCGATTTCTTAGTGGTGGTAACTTTGGAGGGGAAGCACTTCACGAATCAGTGCCTGGAGGAAACCCATGCAAGCACAGGGAGAACATGCAAACTCCACACAGGAGGTTTGATCTCATAACCTCAGTACTGTGCCGCACACACCCACATTTGTATCATGAATTAGGATCTAATACTTTCTTTATCCCGGCTTTTGACCAGTCAACTTTTATGCCTCACATTCTCCAAAAGGTCCGTATTATCTACCTTGAGGGCATCAGACGAGGTGGCCGAGTGGTTAAGGCGATGGACTGCTAATCCATTGTGCTCTGCATGCATGGGTTCGAATCCCATCCTCGTCGATTTCTTAGTGGTGGTAACTTTGAAGGAGGAAGCACTTCACGAATCAGTGCCTGGAGGAAAACTGGAGGAAACCCATGCAAGCACGGGGAGAACATGCACACTCCACACAGGAGGTTTGATCTCATAACCTCAGTACTGTGCCGCACATGCCCACATTTGTATCATGAATTAGGATCTAATACTTTTTTTTATCCCGGCTTTTGACCAGTCAACTTTTATGCCTCACAATCTCCAAAAAGTCCATGTTATCTGCCTTCTAGGCATCAGACGAGGTGGCCGAGTGGTTAAGGCGATGGACTGCTAATCCATTGTGCTCTGCATGCATGGGTTCGAATCCCATCCTCGTCGATTTATTTGTGGTAGTAATTTTGTAGGGAAAGCACTTTATGAACCAGTACCTAGAGGAAAACTGGAGGAAACCCACGCAAGCATGGGGAGAACATGCAAACTCCACACAGGAGGTTTGATCTCATAACCTCAGTACTGTGTCGCACATGCTCACATTTGTATCATGAATTAGGATCTAATACTTTTTTTTATCCCGGCTTTTGACCAGTCAACTTTTATGCCTCACAATCTCCAAAAAGTCCATGTTATCTGCCTTCTAGGCATCAGACGAGGTGGCCGAGTGGTTAAGGCGATGGACTGCTAATCCATTGTGCTCTGCATGCATGGGTTCGAATCCCATCCTCGTCGATTTCTTTGTGGTAGTAATTTTGTAGGGAGAGCACTTTATGAACCAGTACCTAGAGGAAAACTGGAGGAAACCCATGCAAGCATGGGGAGAACATGCAAACTCCACACAGGAGGTTTGATCTCATAACCTCAGTACTGTGTCGCACACGCCCACATTTGTATCATGAATTAGGATCTAATACTTTTTTTTATCCCGGCTTTTGACCAGTCAACTTTTATGCCTCACAATCTCCAAAAAGTCCATGTTATCTGCCTTCTAGGCATCAGACGAGGTGGCCGAGTGGTTAAGGCGATGGACTGCTAATCCATTGTGCTCTGCATGCATGGGTTCGAATCCCATCCTCGTCGATTTCTTTGTGGTAGTAATTTTGTAGGGAAAGCACTTTATGAACCAGTACCTAGAGGAAAACTGGAGGAAACCCACGCAAGCATGGGGAGAACATGCAAACTCCACACAGGAGGTTTGATCTCTTAACCTCAGTACTGTGCCGCACACACCCACATTTGTATCATGAATTAGGATCTCATACTTTTTTTATCCCGGCTTTTGACCAGTCAACTTTTATGCCTCACAATCTCAAAAAGGTCCGTGTTATCTACATTGACGACATCAGACAAGGTGGCCGAGTGGTTAAGGCGATGGACTGCTAATACATCGTGCTCTGCATGCATGGGTTCGAATCCCATCCTCGTCGATTTCTTTGTGGTAGTAATTTTGTAGGGAAAGCACTTTATGAACCAGTACCTAGAGGAAAACTGGAGGAAACCCACGCAAGCATGGGGAGAACATGCAAACTCCACACAGGAGGTTTGATCTCATAACCTCAGTACTGTGTCGCACATGCTCACATTTGTATCATGAATTAGGATCTAATACTTTTTTTTATCCCGGCTTTTGACCAGTCAACTTTTATGCCTCACAATCTCCAAAAAGTCCATGTTATCTGCCTTCTAGGCATCAGACGAGGTGGCCGAGTGGTTAAGGCGATGGACTGCTAATCCATTGTGCTCTGCATGCATGGGTTCGAATCCCATCCTCGTCGATTTCTTTGTGGTAGTAATTTTGTAGGGAAAGCACTTTATGAACCAGTACCTAGAGGAAAACTGGAGGAAACCCACGCAAGCATGGGGAGAACATGCAAACTCCACACAGGAGGTTTGATCTCTTAACCTCAGTACTGTGCCGCACACACCCACATTTGTATCATGAATTAGGATCTCATACTTTTTTTATCCCGGCTTTTGACCAGTCAACTTTTATGCCTCACAATCTCAAAAAGGTCCGTGTTATCTACATTGACGACATCAGACAAGGTGGCCGAGTGGTTAAGGCGATGGACTGCTAATACATCGTGCTCTGCATGCATGGGTTCGAATCCCATCCTCGTCGATTTCTTTGTGGTAGTAATTTTGTAGGGAAAGCACTTTATGAACCAGTACCTAGAGGAAAACTGGAGGAAACCCACGCAAGCATGGGGAGAACATGCAAACTCCACACAGGAGGTTTGATCTCATAACCTCAGTACTGTGTCGCACATGCTCACATTTGTATCATGAATTAGGATCTAATACTTTTTTTTATCCCGGCTTTTGACCAGTCAACTTTTATGCCTCACAATCTCCAAAAAGTCCATGTTATCTGCCTTCTAGGCATCAGACGAGGTGGCCGAGTGGTTAAGGCGATGGACTGCTAATCCATTGTGCTCTGCATGCATGGGTTCGAATCCCATCCTCGTCGATTTCTTTGTGGTAGTAATTTTGTAGGGAGAGCACTTTATGAACCAGTACCTAGAGGAAAACTGGAGGAAACCCATGCAAGCATGGGGAGAACATGCAAACTCCACACAGGAGGTTTGATCTCATAACCTCAGTACTGTGTCGCACACGCCCACATTTGTATCATGAATTAGGATCTAATACTTTTTTTTATCCCGGCTTTTGACCAGTCAACTTTTATGCCTCACAATCTCCAAAAAGTCCATGTTATCTGCCTTCTAGGCATCAGACGAGGTGGCCGAGTGGTTAAGGCGATGGACTGCTAATCCATTGTGCTCTGCATGCATGGGTTCGAATCCCATCCTCGTCGATTTCTTTGTGGTAGTAATTTTGTAGGGAAAGCACTTTATGAACCAGTACCTAGAGGAAAACTGGAGGAAACCCACGCAAGCATGGGGAGAACATGCAAACTCCACACAGGAGGTTTGATCTCTTAACCTCAGTACTGTGCCGCACACACCCACATTTGTATCATGAATTAGGATCTCATACTTTTTTTATCCCGGCTTTTGACCAGTCAACTTTTATGCCTCACAATCTCAAAAAGGTCCGTGTTATCTACATTGACGACATCAGACAAGGTGGCCGAGTGGTTAAGGCGATGGACTGCTAATACATCGTGCTCTGCATGCATGGGTTCGAATCCCATCCTCGTCGAATTCTTTGTGGTAGTAATTTTGTAGGGAAAGCACTTTATGAACCAGTACCTAGAGGAAAACTGGAGGAAACCCACGCAAGCATGGGGAGAACATGCAAACTCCACACAGGAGGTTTGATCTCATAACCTCAGTACTGTGTCGCACATGCTCACATTTGTATCATGAATTAGGATCTAATACTTTTTTTTATCCCGGCTTTTGACCAGTCAACTTTTATGCCTCACAATCTCCAAAAAGTCCATGTTATCTGCCTTCTAGGCATCAGACGAGGTGGCCGAGTGGTTAAGGCGATGGACTGCTAATCCATTGTGCTCTGCATGCATGGGTTCGAATCCCATCCTCGTCGATTTCTTTGTGGTAGTAATTTTGTAGGGAAAGCACTTTATGAACCAGTACCTAGAGGAAAACTGGAGGAAACCCACGCAAGCATGGGGAGAACATGCAAACTCCACACAGGAGGTTTGATCTCATAACCTCAGTACTGTGCCGCACACACCCACATTTGTATCATGAATTAGGATCTCATACTTTTTTTATCCCGGCTTTTGACCAGTCAACTTTTATGCCTCACAATCTCAAAAAGGTCCGTGTTATCTACATTGAGGACATCAGACGAGGTGGCCGAGTGGTTAAGGCGATGGACTGCTAATACATTGTGCTCTGCACGCATGGGTTCGAATCCCAAACTGGGGGAAACCCACGCAAGCATGGGGAGAACATGCAAACAAAACAAGACAAAAACCAAAATCAAAAATAGATAATTTCAAGGAACAAAGTAAATTGCTAACAAGTGGGCATTAAACACGATACAAAATACACACCTGGCATGGCTGTAAAAACTAATTCCAAAACATGTTTGTGTTTTATTTGTGACTCACTGGACTCACTGGAAAGATAGAGAAAAAAAGATCAACAGGGAATTTCAATGTGTGTGAACCATGTTTATGTTAAGTATTGGCTGGGGTCCATTTCACTAGGGAAAAATGCAAATTGAATACAATTCTACAAGGTGGCGTCTCATTATCGCAAAGCAATTTCAATCCAAAATAATTAAGGCACGACAAAGCAATAACTGTCAGCTCATTACAGAGAATAATAAAATTCCCATCACAGTGTCACTCTCACAAATGCCAACTTTGGGCGCAACTGTCATCAGAAAGCCAATCCCTTCCTCTTTAACCAAGAAATTACAAAGGGGCTTTGAGAGAAGCGCCATCTGTTTCCATTTCTTACCTTTAAGTCATCTGTCACTCTCATAGGAAATGCCAGGGTTCAAAACATAAACAAATCGTCTTACAATGGCATAGTCTGTGCAGTGTCGTTACACTTAAGGACTGGTTCTATAGCTTTACTACGAATAAAGTTAGCCTCAAAGCAAGATCGTTGCTACCTTTTGATAAAAATGTTATGTTTGGGGCTGAAGATCTTTTTTATACATAAATGAGGGCACATGTTTTGAAGAAAAATTCAAACCAGAGAGGTTATAGTTGCCCTAAAATTGGCTTTTCAACATATGGATAAAAGTATTACAATCCACGACTCATCAAAGACCTCTTATAGAAGAGTAACGTAGGTCAAGTCTTGTTTAATTGTGACGCCCTTAATCACAAGGAGTCTCAAAGGGCTTGCACAGACCACAGATTTTTGCAAACCACAGACTATTATTACACCATCCCCTGATCTAAAACCTACATGAGGGCAAGGAAAAACTCAAAATCCTCAACATGAGGAAAATGAAGAAGCCTTGAGAAGGGACCCCACATCAGGTAATCCCCTTTTCAGGACGACCTGGCTGCCACGGATTTTGCAATAACAAACAGCAAGGCTGTTATTCTCCAAGAAAGGTTTCTAGTAGTGAGACTTAAAACATCATTGTTCCAAATGCAATTTTTGCCATTCTTTATATTGGGAGAATTTAATACCCGATTTTCATCGGCAGTGAAGACTAAGTATCAGCTTTAGCTGTAATTCAACAGCAGTGTGAAAACATGAATATTTTATTTTTTGCATGTTTTTAAAGGGGCAGCACGGCGGCGCAGTGGTTAGCGCTTGTGCGGCACAGTTTATGTCATGGGAACCTCCTGCGTGGGTTCAAATCCAGCTCCAGACTTCCTGTGCGGAGTTTGTATGTTCTCCCCGTGTTTGGGTGGGTTTCCTCCGGGCACTCCGGTTTCCTCCCACGTTCCAAAAAACATGCATTTCAGGTGGATTGGCCGGTCCAAATTGTCCCTAGGTGTGAATGAGCGAATGAGTTGTCTGTCCCCGTGTGCCCTGCGATTGGCTGGCAACCAGTTCAGGGTGTCCCCTGCCCACTGCCCGGAGATGGCTGGGATGGGCTCCAGCCCCCCTGCGACCCTAATGAGGATAAGCGGTACGGCTGATGAGATGAGATGAGATGTTTTTAAAGGATTGTAATCAGGTAAAAGGTTTTTGCCACTTTTGGCTGTTTTAAATACCATCAAGTCACAGTCAATGAGGTGTTTTGCTCTTATTTTACCACATTCTTGCGCTTCAACCATTCGCTCCTCCTATCATGTGAGAACGGCAATGCAAAAAGTATAATGACAAAAATGGCGTTGCATATGTCAAAGTACTTTCATATCAAACATCAGTAACAGAACAGAATAATAATTTTTAAAAAGAAATGCCAGATTTTTTTTTTAATTTGAAAAAATTCAGTCTATGTGTTTGGTTTATGTGTTTGGGGTCCATTCTCAATGTTTCTTCATTTTCCTCATGCTGAGGTTTCTGAGTATGTCCTTGCCCTTAATGTAGGTTTTAGATCAGATGGTTCAATAATAATCTGTAGTTTGCAATACTCTGTGGTCTGTGTATTCGTTTGAGACTCTTCGTGATTAAGGGCTATACAAATGAACACGAGGGTTGATTTCCCTAGGAGACCAGATATTTGTCCTTTTTATATATGCTCTCAGGTTTCAGCAAGCAAGAGGAAGCACCAAGGGATATTCCACAAATGGACCCATTCGAGTGAATGGTTACATTTGCTAAATACCCGTTTAGAGTCCCATTGGGACTTTTGTCAAATGTTGTTAGGCAGATGCTGTCGGCGGTAGTGTGCTTCCAAGATGCTCCAAAGCCTTGGTCTTAAATCATCACCTAACTAGATCTTAAGTTTCAATTTCAATTTCCGATTCTATGCCTATAACAAAAATAATCAACATATAAGGGGATGGTGTCATAATAGTCTGTAGTTTGCAATAATCTCTGATCTGTGCAGCCCTTTGAGACTCTTTGTGATTAAGGGCTATACAAATAAACATGACTTGACTTGACTTTAAAGGTCCTTTGTCATAGGGTTTATAGTATTTTGATGGCACTAAGAAACTTTGAGATCTACTTTTATTTCCACACTCTAAAAATAGTAATGTGCAAACTCCTGTACAGCATACGTCACTTCTCCTTATACTAATTCATAAAGCATGGAATTATATGTCTAAGACGTTTTTTGAGCCGCTATGCTGCATGCGTGGACAGTCAAAATAGGCACTTTGAATATTTTAAATGGGTGTTGGATTTTCTCACCACTACAAAAGCAGGATACAGCTGCAATGAAGTAACCCAGGCTGAAAAAGACATTATCCCTTTTAACTTCAGCAGTAAGACCTAAAACATATGTAGAAGCAGCAGGTGGCCTTCTAGTGCTGTGTATCCTGGTAAGCATGTGCAACACTTTTTAAATGTAAAAGTAAAATAAAAGAAGTGAAAGCTCAAATTAAGGATATTATTGTCATAGAGAAAATGGCTTTAAACTATATTTATGTGGTCTAGAATGTAATTCCGAAGTAACCAATTTGGCCAGGAGAAGGTGCTCATGGTTTCCCACATGAATTAATTCGAAATAGCCTCATATCGTGTCAAGCATTTATCAAAAAGGAAGCGAACATATTGTATTTTAGCATTAAAATATCTATTTTTCTGTTTATTGATGTGGATAATGATTGATCAGTCCAGAAGGAAAATAATATTGACACACAAACGGTTTGATTACAACAAACTATGTATTATTTACATAAGAAAGAAAATTCAAGCAAAACACTCGCAGAGTTAGCAAAAGGGGGAGAGGTAGAAATTTCGTAATAGGTTAATAATACTCATCAATAAGCCCGGTTTTAAGATAATCACCTCATTCAAATGATGAGTAATTGTTTTCATACTGTGTCAAAATGTAATATTTGCCCAAAACGCTCAAGGCAGTTTGTAGTGCAATATTTTCTCATTAATAAGCCATGTATGTTTTTGGAATGTGGGAGGAAACCCACGCAGGCGCGGGAAGAACATGCAAACTCCGCATGGGGAGGCTGGAATTAAATACTGGACCTCTGCAACATAGGGCTAACCACCCATCCGCTGCGCTACTTCTTGACATGAATATGGTTTTGGAAAAAGTGTACCCGAGTGCCAAAATATGAAGAATATACTGTTTTATTGAAGAAAATAAAATGACAAAGTGTTTGGGGAAGCTCACCGCTAACTATCAAGCCTCAGGGAATTATTACAATATGATAAATCATTATTAGATAGAAGGAGTGGCTTCGATCATATATGTGTCCACACATCAAGGAAGCTCCCACTTCCAAGTGTTTCTTGGAGTAGGCCTAATGAAGTAGTGGAGTGACCGCAATTGTGTGATCACGTCACCGGAAATATCGGGCGCCGAAAAGTTCTTGCAAAGTTTATGCATGAGTTCAGTTTTTTTGCAATAAAATTTCGTTTTGCAAGCAAAGTGCCACTGTTTTTATAGAAAGCATTGCTTCGATATTGGAGGTATATGAGTAAAAGCTAGAAACAAACTTTGTTGTAATTTAAGATGTGGGTTCAAGCTTTGTTTTGATATGTCCCATGCATATATGCAGAGATGGGTAGTAAGTGAATACATTTACTCCGGTGCATTTACTTGAGTACGTTTTGGGAAAATTTGTACTTCGAGGAGTATTTTTTTAATCCCTATACTTTTACTTTTACTTGAGTGATTTGTGAATAAAAAACAGTACTTAATCCTCTCAAAGTAAGTTTGGATCTGTCTGTCTCCGCTAAGGCTCTAGCATGTTTGACCAACCAAAGGTAGCAGCCTCGTCATATTCTCGACCATATTCAACTTTAGCGGGGGAAAGTTTGTTTAAGGATGAAACAGATCGAAAATGTCACTTAGCAATACCGACTTAGAAAAGACAGAGGAGGAGAAGCACCCTTAGCCTCACATCAAAAGTTTATTTCCCTTAAGACGGCTGCCAAACACCAGCTACAATATGCTACAATATCCTTTGTCCCTTGCCCATTGCCCGAAGATAGCTGGGATGGGCTCCGGCACCCCCGCGACCCTACTGAGGATAAGCGGTGCAGATAATGGATGGATGGATCCTTTGTTCGTGTTCTTGGGCTAGCTTGTTGTTCTGCTTGCAGAGCATGTTAAGTATTGGGGCTTTAAATGTGCTACTTTGTGCTACATGTGGTTAATTTATTTAGTTGATTAATACTATTTTATTTCATTGTTTATTAGTGCACTTGAAATTAAGTTGATTATTTTAATCTACTTTTAAATTAAATCTATTTTTTTGTTGAGGAGATGAACTTTGATAATTTGATGATCCGATTGGTTGTTTTATAAAAAATCAATAAATACGACGTTGCCACAGTCACTCAGTACTTGAGTACTTTTGTCACTATGTACTTTTTACTTTTACTCAAGTAAGTATTTGGATGACTACTTTTACTTCTACTTGAGTAATATTATTCTGATGTAACAGTACTTTTACTTGAGTAACATTTTGGGCTACTCTACCCACCTCTGCATGTATGGCTGCGGAGCAAAATTTTCCGTAGTCAAGTCATTTTTATTTGTACAGCCCTTAATCACACTAGTCTCAAAGGGCTGCACAGGTTATTGCACAGACTATTATTTCAGACTATTATTACACCATCCCCTGATCTGGAACCAAAATGAGGGCAAGGAAAAACTCAAAAACCTCAACATGAGGAAAATAAAGAGACCTTGAGAAGGGACCGCACATGCGGTATCCCTCTTTCAGGATTACCAGAGAGCAAAATAGGTTGCAATTACAAATAATACAGAGATATTGTCCACAAAAAGTATAGATTAGGTCTTCAAAAATGAGTCAAAATGTCAAAAACTGGCTGGCACTGACACTTCTCATTGAGGGAAACGGCATTAAATGAATAATCAATGGGATTATAATAAGGGATTATGAGTTTTTTAAAAAAAGAAAAAAACAAATGACAGCAAAACTATGCAGTGAGAAGACATGTTATTACATGAACGCACGCGAAGATGTGTACATGTTCGCTCTATGGGCATCATCAGACTGACGTAATGGCAACCCCCCTTTTTTTTAATCTACTTAAGGGTGCTTCTTCATAAAAGTGTAGACTGGGGGAGTAGGGTGAAGAGGTTACAACCCTAAACTGACATCTCAGTCCTGAGTTGGGGGATTACAGGAAAGAGTCATTCAATGGGGGGAGGAGGAGAAAACAAAATGAGGAGTAATAAATAAAAGGAAAACAATCAGCAATTGAATAAGCAAAGTGAATGGGGGATTGAACCATGTGTCAATAAGAAGGAGTAGGGTTGTTTTTTTCTTTCCACTTCATTTTGGTTAGTAGGTTAGGGGGGGGTGGGGGTTAAAGTAATGTAATACTGTGTCAATACTGAAGGGTACTGTTGTTGCTGCTCAATGGTATTATTAATAAAAACACAATGCCATGGCAACTGTTGCCGTTTTTGTTAGCTCATACCATCAAAATATGTCCAGAATTTTTTCCATAACAACATTATTCTCAAAAAACAGTTAATACCGGTTTTGATAGTGATGTTAATGGTTTAAGTTGAATAAATTCTTCAAGTTTGTAGACATTGTGAGAACAATACATTTGGTGTCACTGTGCCGAGTAAAAATATTTGGTCCTCTCCTTGATTTCTGTGGTTTTTGCATATTTATCACTCACAAAGGTTTCAAATCACCGAACCGATTTTAATATCACACAGAGAATCCAAGGAAATACAACATGCAGTTTTGAAATCTTGATTCTATTGATTAAAGCACAAAAAAAATTCAATACCTATCCATATCAGGAGACCAGAACAGACCAGGAAACCCCAGAGCATTTGTTTCAGTTCTTTATTTAAGGAAGCGTTCAGGGCTTGCGGGAGACGTGATGGCCGTCAGACATCAGCAGCGGAGCCAGAGAGATAGCTTCGGATCAAGTGGCCAATCGGAGTGCGGAAGTCAGGCAGGTTGAGTTTACCGGGGCTGGAGCGGAGATTGAAGCGTGGGACGGAAACAGGTCAGATCGGAGGCAGGCATGAACAGGTAAGCAGAGTTTTTTGACGAACGGGAAATCAGGAGAGTCACACAGAGTTACAAATGTACACTCTGACGAGGAGGTCTGGGCGCAGCACGCTTAAGAGCGTAGTGCCAGCCAATCAGAAGGCGCCCACATGATTGCTCCAGGTGATCAGAGTTAGTAATCATGACATTTCAGCCTTGTGTGAAATATCAATTGTTCCTTGAACCTAATAGCGATTTGGGCGACATTTGGCAGAGACAACAGAAATCCGACTTTTATGATAATTGGTAATGAGTCTTTCACAACACTTCTGAGGAATTTTTGCCCACTCTTCTTGGCAAGATTGTTTAAAATCTGCCATATGTGGGGGTTTTCTATCATGTACTGCCTGTTTGGGGTTGCACGACAGCATCTCAATTTGATTTAAATCGGGACATTGACTTGGCCACTACAGAACCTTCATTTTTTTTCTTCTTCTTTCTTTTTTTTAGCCATACGGAGATGGACTTGTTGGTGTGTTTCAGATCGTTGTCCGGCACCATAATCTAAGAGTGCTTGAGTTTTAACTAAAGCTGTTTTTAAAAATGCCCCACAGAAGCCAAAAAATGCTTTTCGTGAGGACTTTGCAGACCACATAAGAAGTAAAATTACTAAAATCAGGTCCAGCCTTTTAGCCCATCAGAATGTGGGATCTCCAATAGCTCTACAATTGATTTTACCTGAGGAAACACCAGGAGGTTTTGCCTTGGTCGAGTTTTCTCCTAAGTCAACCCAACAACCTGCTTTTTAAATGCAATTCCCACATCTCCTTTAAAGATATTTAATGGATTCTTTGAGGAACAAATTTTAAATATAGTCAAGACGAGCAATTTCTCTGCCGCCTTAAAAATGCCGATGGTGAGGTCTTATCTGAAAAAGAGCAATTTAGACTCAAGCATATTTAATCATTACCGTCTAGTGTATAACCTACGGTTTTTAAGCAAAGTTTAAGGAAAATGTATTCAGCTGAAACAGCATTTTAGAGAAATTTCGGTCTGTTTTTAGGATCAACCACAGTGCAGATCTTGAATGTTATCAGGTATAATATGGATTTTAATGAACACACGGTTCTGGTGCTACTGGATCTCAATGCTGCCCTTGACACAGCAGTTCACCACATTTTGTTAAACGGACTTAGAAACCTGGTGGGAATCTCTTGTACTGTTTTAAACTGGTTCTGTCCCTATCTCACAGTAGGTATCGATGCATGTTCCTCCAGATCACATGAAGTTACATGTGGGGTTCCTTGAGGTCCTTATGAGGGAGATAGAAATCTTTATTTAATTATCAATAGTATACTTTGTTCGTATAATTGTTATAATTATAACAGGAAAAAGTACATACATATTTATTGCCAGTTTTGGGCCGGGCCGTTAAAATATTGTCAGACAATGAACCCGTCTGTGGTACAGAAAATGTTGCGGACCACTGCAATGGAGTATTCATTAAATACATAAATAATGGTTTGTACTTCATCCTTTTTTGGAACTCCGCGAAAAACAAGGTTACTGTAAATGACACAAGGCATGTTTTTTTATGAATGCACCATATTTAAGACAAGCTGAGGTTAAGACAGCGGGTTAAGCTACTACTTCTTTGGCGTGTCTCACAGGTCTCTTTAAGAATTACCAAGCTCACACAGTGGTAGGTCAGAATATTAAAAGCACATGGTATCAAGACGCACGTGAACTCTCGGTACGAGTAAGGGGCTACTTAAGGGATCTTGAGGTCTCCCACTTGAGCAATTGTTTACTGGCGGCAAGCACACACACACCAGTGCTGCCAGGCCCTTTGTGTATTCTGAGCAAACAATGGCGTAAACAGAGCGTTGTAAATAGATTCACACACCTTGCTGGTTAATATATACTTAGTGTGTGCGCTACGTGTGTACTTTTTAACCCATGCAAGCCGATTTGGGCCATTTTGACTTATTTTAGAAGGCCCACAGAAAATTAAGTTCTGTAGCTGCAGTATATAGATGTCATGAACTAGAATAGGATCAGGACCCAAACGTGTGACGTTACTCCCACAAGCCTTTTATTTTACGGGAAATGGGGAGTCATGCACGTTTGGCAGCAGTCTGGTGTGAAATGATAGGAAGCCAGAGGCCGACGAGATCAATACCAATTGCGCGATATCTGACAGTTGGGGTCGATACCGGACAGGACGGGACAGACGGGATAGATAGTGAAACAGGATATCTAAAATAAACCGGACAAACTAGACAGGAACGAAAACTGGAGAGGATAATAAACAGGACAACAACAGACGGGAACGAAACTGGAAACAGATATTAAACAGAACAAAAATAAACAGGAACAATACCGGACAGGGAATCCCAAGAGGAAACAGGACCGAGTCAAAACCCACGTCTTGCGAGGCAGAGGTTCGTTGACGGACTGACAAAGGAAAAATGAAAGGACCGACCTTAAATAGACGGAGAGCCAATCTGTCAATGAGCTGCAGCTGGCGCCAAATGGGCGGGGCCAATTGGGCGCCATGGCAACCGTGACAATAGACAAAGGACATATTATGAGTAAGCTTGAACCGCCGTCTTTTATTAGAAACAAAATGCTTTATAGCTGGGGCGGCACGGCGAAAGAATAGTTAGTGTCCGCAGCACAGTTCTGAGGTCATGGGATCAAATCCAGCTACCAGCCTTCCTGTGCAGGGTTTGCATGTTCTCCCCGTGCTTGCGTGGGTTTCCTCAAGGCACTTCGGTTTCCTCCCACATTCCAAAAACATGCATGTCAGGTTAATTGACAGGTCTGATTTGTCCCTAGGTGTGAATGAGCAAGTTAGTTGTCCGTCTCAGCTACTGCCTGGCAACCGGTTCAGGGTGTCCCCTGCCCACTGCCCGAAGATAGCTGGGATGGGCTCCAGCAATCCCGCGACCCTACTGAGGTTAAGCAATGCAGATAATGGATGGATGAATGTTTCAAGCAATTACCATTGTTTTAATAAACATCAATTGAACATAACCAAGTTTCTTGAAATTACTCGTTCCCTAGAAATCTTCTGAGAAAAACAGCTTTTTGTAAAAGGATTCATTTCAAGCACAACTTTCACTTTGGTGCTTTTTTGCACTTATGATACATCTAAACAATGCTTCTCACAAACACAAGGGGCAATTTACTTGCGAAATAACATCCTATTGCAAGAATACCGAGCTTATGCATGTAGGATGAAGGAACTTTGCAAGTATTTTCAGTGCCAGGTGTTTAACAATTTAGGTCACAATCCTCTCTTCAACAACGAGGAAGGGACTTTGTCATCTTTTCTCGAAAGAGAAAAGCGTTACTGACCACACTGCTTCACTACGCCTAGTTGCGATGCGACAAAGATTTGATCAAAGCCATTCCTGCCTAGGAGAGGTGAAATCCTTCCCAGGGGCGCGATACTCACTGATCAGCAGAGCCAAAGCCTTTAGAATAGATATTTTAAATAAAACAAAAAAAAGATGTATTTTAACGCTTTGGCACTCAGTGGCAACGCTTCTGAAAAGTTAAAAGGAGAAGGTCGCCCTCTTCTCTTGATGAACAGGGATACAGTTGAGTCTTTGTCAGACAAATGAAACTCAATTATATTTTCATTTCACGCTCTTTTGCCAGCTCAGAAAAAAAGGGAGCGATGGAAAACAGGAGAACATCTCAGCTGAGTAGATGAGAGCAGAAAAAGGTAGCGGCAGAATTGGGATGGTGGTGATTTAACTCCTCCCTCATGATTGTATTCGATATTACATTGTCTTTTTCTGTCCCCGCACGTTTTGCTCACTCCAGGGGGAAAAATGCAACAGCAAGTAGATTAAAGTGTTATATGAAGGCCATATAGGGTTCCATAGCTGTAAGAAAAACAATGTATATGTCTTCTGGAGTGTGGCCTTTCAAGTTATTACTCGGAATTGCTCGTATAGGAAGTGACGCATAAACAATTATGGGCACTGCATCAGTGAGTCATGATTCCGTGCTAGATTGTTTGCAATCAAAAAGAAAATATACATCATTTCTTCCTGTGCTGCTTGAAACAACATGAGATGAATAAAAGGTGAACTTTCTTTGGGAAATGGTAAAAAAAATTACTAAAATAAATGCCAAGATTGAGTTTTGCTACCACCGCCAGTCTGTGAGTTTGTTTTTTTCTCAGATAGTAATAGAAGAGCCGATAAGTTGATTATTTTCTTAATATTGGAGACCAGCAAAATAGATTATTATTCACTGTTGTCGTTGTCACTATCTCCCAATAACGTTGCAGTTCTTTGAATCCCACACCATATTAGACAGATAGTTTAATAAGGGAAATAGCTCAGAATTAACTGTTATTTCTGCATATGTAGGTTTTTTTGTACAGTTCTCTAGAAATTATCACATCAGAAACAGACACAGGACCCAATAGCGCTCGTTTGCTCAGTTTTTATTAATAAAGTGGGAGAATAGGGCTTGTCAAGTTCGGAAGCAAGCTCGGCAACAGGTGTCAGGCAGGTAGCGGGGCAAAACAGGTGGGATATCGGAAAGGCAGAACAGGGCAGGGTCAGGTCCGGAAACAGGGTGGCAACGGGTAGGAACAGAGTCTGAATGTGAGAGCTTGCCGAGCTGGGAGCAACAGTTCGCATAACGATCTGACAGGGATCTCTTGAGAGCCGGGGGTTTAAAAGAAGTTCATCAGCCAATCAGCTCTCCGGGCTGTTGGCGCCAATTGAGCAGTCACAGGGGCTCTGAATCGAGAATCATGACACAAATAATATTGATGTTGTTTCTATTTGTTTTGAGTGTCTACTCAATTGACTATTATTTACTGTTGTCGTTGTCACTATCTCTCAATAATTTTGGAGTTCTTTGATACACACACTATATAGGATGGATAGGTTTTTTTGTACAGTTCTCTAAAAATGATATTGATGTTCTTTCTATTTATTTTGAGTGTTTACTCAACTATAGACCTATAAACAGTGTTTAGTAAGTGGAAGTCATTTTAAAAAGGAAATGTTTTAATGAATATACTTTTCAAGAGGAATATTAAATTTACATAATTTGATACCAGCTCATCCGTGTTATATGTCGAAGTGTCCTTGGGCAAGACACTGAATCCCTTATGCCCCCAATAGTAGGTAGGCGCCTTGCATGGCTGACTCCCTATTGGAGTGTGTGTATGAATGGGTAAGTGTGAAGCCTATTGTAAAGCGTTTTGGAAGGTCTTCATTGACTTGAAAAGCGCCACATAAATTCAGACCATTTACCATTTACCTACAGTTTATTGCACAGAATACGTTTTTTTTACTAAACAATGCATTAGGGCTGCAACAACAAATTAAAAAAATCAATTAAAATCCATTTTTAAAAGCGTTCCTCGTTGATTCGTTGTGTCGATCGATTCATGCATTCCTTAGCACATTATGGAACCGTTTACATCATCTGTAGCGCAAGGCGGCGACCTGAACGGCGAAAAGTGGAGTGTGAAGGCCGAATTTTGAAAGGATACGGTAAATTTAACGAATGAGACAAACCTGACATGGAAAAAACAGTTTGACAAAGGTCCTCAAAATTGTGAGAGCACTTCATATTTTACAAAACAAAGACAAAAATCTGGAACCATGCAAGCTTTACAAAATTGATTTGTCATGGCAGGGGAGCACCAAGATGATGAAAAAGAACCAGTATCAGCATGTTTGCAAGCTTACATTTTTGCTTTGTAATTCAAGGAGTGAGTGAGTGAGTGAGTGAGTGAGTGAGTGTGAGAGAGAGAGTGAGTGAGTGAGTGAGTGAGTGAGTGAGTGAGTGAGTGAGTAAACGAGTGTGAGAGAGAGAGTGTGAGTGAGTGAGCGAGCGTGTGAGTGAGTGAGTGAGTGAGTGAGTGAGTGAGTGAGTGAGTGAGTGAGTGAGTGAGTGAGTGAGTGAGTGAGTGAGTGAGAGAGAATGAGTGAGCGAGTGAGTGAGTTAGTGTGAGAAAGAGTGAGTGAGTAAACGAGTGTGAGAGAGAGTGTGAGTAAGTGAGCGAGCGTGTGAGTGAGTGAGCGAGTGAGTGAGTGAGTAAATGAGTGAGAGAGAGAGTGAGTGAGTGAGTGAGTGAGTGAGTGAGTGAGTGAGTGAGTGAGTGAGTGAGTGAGTGAGTGAGTAAACAAGTGTGTGAGAGAAAAAGTGTGAGTGAGTGAGTGAATAAATGAGTGTGTGAGAGAAAAAGTGTGAGTGAGTGAGTGAGTGAGTGAGTGAGTGAGTGTGTGAGTGAGTGAGTGAGTGAGTGAGTGAGTGAGTGAGTGAGTGAGTGAGTGAGTGAGTGAGTGAGTGAGTGAGTGAGTGAGTGAGTAAGTGAGTGAATGAGTCGTCAAGTTTACTCTTTCTCCATATTCATAGCAATACACAAATTTTAATGTTAAAATCATGCCACTGGATTTTCAGGAACTTACATTGTTTGCAGGTGTATAGCATACATTTGTATGTATTTTTGTTTATTGTTAACTATTTGACAAACACGTTTTTAATGTTTGATTGTATAGAACTTCATTCTCCTTGTGCACCATTTTTTGTATCCATCTAAAATGTTAATATTGCAATCAAGAGAAGGAAGCTAAAACTGTTTTTTTTTTTAAATCCCGTTTATCGAATAATCAAAATATTGATCAGCCGATTAACTGATTCTTGAAATAACCATTAGTTGCAGCCCTACAATGAATGTTGTAATAGTCCACAATAAACACTTTTGAGTGATTTAATTCAATCTTCCTGCTTAATTTCGCCCACATTTCCGAACAGTTTCTCCCCCTTCCTCCGGCCCAACTCACTCTGAGATTTACTGACGATCCGTCTGTCGATCCCTTCGCAGTTTATCCTGCAAATCGGCTGCGTCCTTCCCAACCTCTACTGTCAATGGTAAGTTGCCGCTCAGTACTCTATGTTGAAGTTGTGTAGTTGAGTATACAGTATGTTAAAAAGAGACGTATCCAGCAAGACTGACTTTGCAAAAAACTGCATATCTAATAAAGACATCATAGTCTGCTTGATTTGGTTGCTCTATCTGCCTTTCCTGTTGAATTTTGTTCAAAGCTTGACACCTTCAAACCCATTCAAGTTGGCTTTAAGTTTGTGCGGTGCATTTGTTTTTTTGTTCTAAGCTCTGCCCATGTTTAATACAAATCATCACTGCATACGATTAGTTTTGCCACACACATACATAGGGGTGTCAAACTCATTTTCACAGGGGGCCAAAACAGCAAAAGGGGCTGATATAACTAATAAATGTACAGACGCCTCCCGACTTGCGTACATTCGACTTATGTATTCTTTCAGATACGATCATTTTTTTGGGGATGTCGAAAAATATCCGGACATTGCTGTAAGTTACATTTTGTATTGTGTGCACCTTCTTCTGAGTAGAGAACAGGGTAGTAGTGCTTTTTTTCGCCGTGTGGCGCTGTGAGAGGTCACCCAGCATCCACACTGAAGAAGAAATCCTGCTTCTACTTCCTGGTTTGTGTGTAATCATAACAACGTGTACTGTATGGCTTGCACGCTAAGAACAATGACGTTTTTATTGTTTAATATCTGGTGCGTCCATTCAATATGGTTGGTGTTAAGTGTAAAGAAGAGGTGAGCCGTTTCTTTTGAAATTAAAGTGGAATAAGAAAGCTTGATGCGGTTGAGAAAATGGGCGGAACACTTTTTTTCTGCCACTTTTTACCATGGAGGAGGACATCTTGAAGCACATCTTCCAAAAGTAAGTTAACTCAACTTTATTTATCTTTATAGAGCATATTATTTTATGACATTTTTATTTTTTGGTATGAAACAATACAGGTTATTTACATAAACCTTAAACATACAAAATATAGCATTGAAGCAACTTACGAACAAATTACACTTACGATCGTCCGGAACCTAACTCGTTCGTAGGTCCGGCAGCGTCTGTAACTACTCCTTGATGTAAAATAACAATGGATTTATTACTCAGTCACAAACATTACAGTGGTATTGGAAAAAAAATACAGCTACACATGTATATGTTAATAACTAATTATAACACAATTTTCTTGGACATGTTTTAGATCAGGGGTCGCCAAACATGTGCCTGCGGGCCCGTTTCTAAAATTAGACCCAATCATGATGTCACATAGCGGGTCAGGAAGCAGGAAGTTGGAACTCATTTGCGTAGACGATCTGTCACTTTAATTGAGAAAGAAAAGTTGTCCAACACACAAACGGATCAAAAACAAAACAAAGCAGGCTCAAATGCAGGCAAAACTAAAGATTAGGCAGTTAACGGGATTAAACAGAACTTGCAGGATCTCTCGGAATGTTACACCGAAGTGCAACAAAGTCCAACAAGCACAACAAGAATAAACAGGTATCAAACAGGCATGAACGGGTTTTCAACAAGGGTAAACAACGATCTGGTAAAGGGCAGTTCCAAAAGGCAAGTTTAAGTACCCATAGGAGTAATCAAGAAATGCAGGTCAACCGGTGTCAAGGTGCGGGGCCAGCTGGGCGCCATGACAACCGTGCGGGACATGACACATGAACTCTCAATGTCTAAAATGTGATTAAACTGTACTGCAATTTAAAGAAAATATGCAGTGATGAAAATAAAAAACAAAACAAAAAAAATCATACCTGAAAAGTAAAACATACCAATGTAGCAAAGTTTGATAATCAGAAATCTGACGTAACACGGGGCAGAGGTGAGTGAGCATGACAATCCCAGCCTCGATCTTGAGTGTCCCGAAGGAGTCCAAATCGATTTCTAGATTCTTAAACATGGCGGGAAAATTTAAAAAACGTATTATTTTCGCAGTGAAAGGGAGGGAACATTATTTGTTATTAATGTGAAAGAAAACGTTCTGTCTCATTCGCGGCACGATTGTAGCTGCGGCAAAGAGGCACGACGTGGAGCGCCACTTCAGTCCCTGTCACAAAAGCTTCCATGCTACTATAAATACCCGCCCGGCAGCGCAACACGAACAGAAAAGGAAGGCCCGTGAGTTAAAAGCAACTCTGGGCCAACAGAAGTCTTTTTTTACAAGGCCTGTAATAAAAGAGTCAAAAACCAACCTAAGCCTCTTTTACAGTAGAGCCAGACAATTTCCAATCCAGTGCCATGGCAGAGATGGAGTTAAAATATTTAAAAACTGTAAAAAATGTGTTCCTATGTTTAAAAGATATGTTTTGTTTTAACGGCTGCGCATTTAGTCATTAGTAGAAATGTGATATTTTATTTTCATTTAATTCAGGATGTGTTTATTTTTGTTCCTACATATTTATCATTTGTACAAACATGATGCAGAGTTCATGAAACTTAAACTGATGATAGCGTCTTAAAAAAATCTAACGTGAATCCCTGCAAAATTGTTGTAAAAGTTGTCTTTTTTTTTCTTTTTTGGTTTCCTTTTGAGTATTTGTCGTTGAAACAATTGAAAAGGTGTCATGATTACTAACTCAGATCATCTGGAGCAATCATGTGGCGCCTGGGTGGGCGCCTTCCGATTGGCTGGCACTCCTCTCTTAAGCGCCCTGCGGCCAGAGGGGAGTGTCAGAGCATACATTCTTGTAACTCTGTGTGTTTCTCCCGAATTGACATGTTTCCGTCCCACGTTTTGATCTCTTCTCTGATAGACCTATGAGAAAACCAGAACAGACCAGTGGACCCCATAGCATTCATTTTAGTCTTTTATTAAGGAAGCGTTCAGGGCTTGCTGGAGGCGTGATGGCCGTCAGACGTCAGCAGCAGCGCCGGGGAGATAACTTCGGAATGAGTCGTCAATCGTAGTGCGGAAATCAGGCAGGTCGTGTTTACCGAGGCTGGAGAAGAGATCAAAACGTGGGACGGAACCTGGTCGGATCGGAGGCAGGCAAAAATCAGGTAAACAAACGGGATATCGGGAGAAACACACAGAGTTACAAGAATGTATGCTCTGACACGCCCCTCTGGGCGCAGGGCGCTTAAGAGAGGAGTGCCAGCCAATCATAAGGCGCCCACCCAGGCGCCACATGATTGCTCCAGGTGATCTGAGTTAGTAATCATGACAAAAGGTAAAGAAGAAATAAAACATTGCAAGTATATCTATTTCCTACCTTGTTGAATAATTCTGAATACTGTACTCATTAATCATTAAAAATCAGTTCACATGTAAAATATCAGTAAGATAAAAAATTAAATGAACTAATTAATTAATTATTGTCTCAGAAGTGTATATCAAGGTGCCCTTTGTGTTAGTCCGTGACCTTTAAGTTGCCCTCGGCCTCAAAAAGTATGGAGACCCCTGTTTTAGATGATTCCTCCCTCCACTCACTGGCATTGACACTGCAGTGTAGTGGTGCCAGTTAGCAGGTAGTGTAGTCGCCAGGCATTGTGGGAAATTAAGTTTTTGGGCAAAGCAGTCTTAGATATTTTATTCCTCGACGCTCTGACATTTTAGGCCCACGCTGGCCACCCAATGTGATGTGGCGGGCCGTATTTGGCCTGCGGGTTTGACACATGAGCTTCAATGTTTCTCCATTTTTTTCGAGCTAAGGCACACTTTTCATAAAAAAAAAAAACTCGGGGCACACCTTCATTCGAAAATTTTGGACAGGTTATTAATTTTGGTTAATTAGAATTTTGGGAGGGCAGCACGGCGGCGCAGTGGTTAGCGTGTGTGCAGGCACAGTTCTAAGGACTTGGGAACCTTCTGTGTGGGTTAAAATCCAGCTACCGGACTTCCTGTGCGGAGTTTGTATGTTCTCCCCGTGCTTGCGTGGGTTTCCACTCCTGTTTCCGCCCACATTCCAAAGACATGCATTTCAGGTGGATTGGCCGGTCCAGATTGTCCCTAGGTGAGAATGAGCAAGCGAGTTGTCTGTCCCTGTGTGCCCTGCGATTGGTTGGCAACCAGTTCAGGGTGTCCCCTTCCCACTGCCCGATGATTGCTGGGATGGGCTCCAGCACCCCCGTAGCCCTACCTAGGATAAACGGTGCAGCTAATGAGATGAGATGAGATGAGAGAATTTTGGGATTTGACTATATTTTAGCCCGTTTTTCAAGTTTTGTCCTTTCCGGTGTCCTCCTGGTGTATCGATCTCGTCTGTCCCGTCCTCACCTGTATCTTGCTCGTGTATCCGGTATTAATCCCGCCTGTCCCATCCTCACCTGTATCCTGCATCCGGTATCAATTCCGTCTTTCCCGTCCTGTCGGGTATCCTGCTCGTCCGTCCCTGGCTTCTGCCCAGCGTTCGCCGAATTGCTGGCGTTTGTGTTCCCGCGCATGACTGCCCCACTTCCGTAAATAAATCTTGGTGTGAAAACGTTATGCGTTTGGGTCTATCGTCTGTTCAGGTTCTGTATCATCTGTATTTTTGTTGTTGTTGTTGTTGTTTTTGTATATATATTCCTGATTAATTTCTTTATTTATTTTTAATATTGGTATGTATTTTTTTTTTGTTCCTTTTTTTTTTTTGCTAAAAATTGTAACATTTTTGAGAGCATTGGAATGTTTTTATCAGAGCTTTTATTGTGAAAAACCTGATGGAGCCCAATCTGTTTCCAGTGATCTGCAGGTAAATTGAGTTTGGGACCCTTTTTTAAAGGCTCTGTTGGATCTTAATGCTTCAGAATGTAGCATCGTCACCAGTCTTAAATGGGGAAGTGATGCAAGTCCATTATCGAGGGACAAACATGTGGTCATATGCAATTTCGACACAACGCAATACAAATCTGGGTGAGAGAAGTTAAAAAAAATACAAAAGAAAAAACAAAAACTTGATTTTTTTCAGTCTGTTTCTCCATGTGGGGATATTTAATGTAATCAAAATGAAATATTCATGCACTTGCCTTTGGCCACCTTCCCTTTTATGAAAACACACACGGGCCACCTCAACCCATCTCCTCCTATCCATGAATTCGTAATGATTAGGAATGATTCACGGCCGGCTCCACCCTCCCATAGTACCGGAACCACTTTCACATATTAAAATAAACCACACCCCTTCACAATGGCCTTAAGTGGCCGGCTTTGCCAGCCTCAAACGGCTCTATAGCTCTCTTGGTGGAGGTGGCTTTAAAACTCACTTACTGTCTGTGTGCTCCGACTCAGTTATACTCCATCACACGCTGCACTCTCTCCGGGTTTCTCCTGACTCCGCCCATTTAATGATACAGATATATTTGTGTCCTTTGCAGGAAATATACATTAAGACGTAGGTCGCTGCGAGGCTAAGTGCATGAGCGAGAGCGCACACAGACGGTGACAGTGACAGAGATGTAAGCGTCCGACCAACGGATCCATAAAGATGACATCATCCTTGAAAATAAAAAAGAGGGGGAGTTGTTTGAGGGAAGTATGAGCTCAGAATTTAAATGCAGGACGACAGCACTAAGCACTGAATCTCCATCTCTCACTGGTCCTCCCCTCGGCCACCTTTCAGTGTCCATAACTCTTCTAATTCTAAGGCTTTTATCAGCGGGTCTCTACTACTGTCCTTTTCCTACCCTTATCTCAAACACTCAAGGAACTCTGCTCCTAAAGTGGTGTGCATCTTCTAAGTTCATCAGATAGCGATGACAAAGTTGGCTTCCTTGTTAAGGTTTTCAGTCAATATTCGCTTTACTTTAGGGCTGGGCAAATTTATTCAAATTCCTATATTATTGATATTAAGCGAGTATTTGGATGGGGTCAATACAATTGTCATGGGATCGATACTTCGCTTCTCCAAACATGTCCCCAAAGAACCGCTTCTCTCTCACCCACTGCTTTTGCTACGGTGTGTGTGTGACTGACAAGCACACTTTTAGCACCTCTCCCTACCTGGCCTGCTGCTGCATACTGCCTGCCTGGTAGTAGAGAGGGACAAATCTATGCAACCACCCCTATCAGAAGCTAAAAACGACAGAGACAAATGGAAGCGCATCATGATGTCGACTTTTTTTTTTAACTAGAGAAAAAAATGCCAGGTGTAATTTGTGTGGAAAAGGTTACTGCTACTGTGGCAACACCAGAAATTGAAATAAACACCTGGAAAAAGCTCACCCGGCAGAGGTCAATGAGCTGCAACCAAACACGTAAACTTGCTACTGTTCCTGAATATTTACTTTATATTACTTAAAATGTACCACAACACGAGCCCCCCCTAGACTACTGACACCAAAAAGTAGCGCATTACACTGAAAGTAGCTATCTCGTTACAAATTACCGTATATACTAGCATAGAATCCAACCCCCTAAAACTGCTTTAAAATTGCGACAAAATCAAATAAACACAAGGAAACGGGTCGACCAATCTGTGGAAGCGGTGAATACTTTGTATTTAATGGCTTGTGCAATATTGAGATCTTGCAAACTAACACATGGCCGGGACCTTCAATATGCGTCTAATCTATGGGCTTCAAACCGCTTGATCTCGTTCACCATTTCTGGGTACTAACCATGATGTTTTCTTTTTTTCACAGGGCAAAGTGTATTGTAAAATATTTTATAAATAAAAAGATCAAACTCCAGCACAGGTTTACCGTATTTTTTTTGCTTACATTTTTCCCCGCCAATCAAGTTGGTTGCTGACCATTGCCTCCTGGTGACACACAAATAAATATGCTCATATAAGATGACCCCCTGATTTTATTATGTTATTTTATAGTTGTAAATCTGGCTCATATGTGAGTATATACTAATGCTCTTCCTGGACTTCAGCTCGGCTTTCAACACCATCGTCCCGGAGATCCTAGTGTAGAAATTCTTCCAACTGGGGCTCTCCTTCTCGAATCTGCAGCTGGATTATGGACTTCCTCTCAAACCATCTGCAGGACATGAAACCCAGCCGCTACATCTCTTCCACCTTGAAGGATGTGTGCTGAGTCCTCTTCTGTTCTGACTCTATACCCTTGTATGTGAGGTTTGCTGACAAAACCATTTTGGTGAGACTCATCTATGATGGGTATGAAAAGGCATACATGAAGGAGGTGGAGAGGCTGAGAATGGGGGGTTCAAAAAATTAAATAAAACTGAACAGCACAAAAGCCAAAGAAGTCATACTTGACCTCAGGAGGACACACATAAACCCAGCCCAACTTATCATGAATGGAGACTGTGTGGAGAGAATCCACTCTTTCCAAATCTTGGGCATGCACATCTCTGACGACCTTTCCTGGTCCACCAAAAAAAGGGCTATGGTAGGGAAGGCTCAGCAGTGACTTCATTTCCCGAACAAACCTGGAACAGAAATTGCTGGTGTCCTGGTACAAACCCACAATGAAATGCTGGATTCACAGCAGCCGACAGGAAAACATACTGAGTGTAATCAACACAGCCTAAAATATAATCAGCTGCTCCCTGCCCAGTCCAGAAGACATTACCTGTTTGCGATACGTTAGCAGTCTCATTAACATTACAAAAGACATTTCCCACCCCGGCCAACACCTATTCGACCTGTTGTCTGAAAAATGCTACAGCTCCCTCAAAACCATGACAAACAGACTCTGAGACAGCTTCTTGCCCAGGCCAATCAAAGTGCTAAACAAACACAAACAACTGCTAAAACAATCTTGGGTTTATTTCTCTTTTTGTTGTTTCCAAATCCAACTATGAATATGTATATATATATATATATATATATATATATATATATATATATATATATATATATATATATATATATATATAATCTCATCTCATTTCATTAGCTGCACCGCTAATGCTCAGTAGGGTCGCGGGGGTGCTGGAGCCCATCCCAGCTATCATTGGGAAGTGGGCAGGGGACACCCTGAACTGGTTGCCAGCCAATCGCAGGGCACACAGGGACAGATAACTCGCTCGCTCATTCGCACTTAGGGACAATATGGACCGGCCAATCCACCTGAAATGCATGTCTTTGGAATGTGGGAGGAAACCGGAGTGCCCAAAGGAAACCCACGCAAGCACGGGGAGAATATACAAACTCCGCACAGGATGTCCGGTAGCTCCTTTTGATACATGTCTTATGCTGGAATACCACGTTTAATCCCATTGCATACAATGTTTCACAACGTTGATATGAATGACAACAAATTTTAATTCTAATATGGTAGCAAGGATATCTACATGAGGAAAAATTCAGCGCCCTCGTATTGTTTGCTTGAGATGGAACCACTACAACTGCACTCAGTTGTACTTTGTAGGTGATAATATGAGTGATGCAAAAATATTTAACATTCAGAGTATGTCACTATTTAATATTTGCGTTGAACATGTAATGCACGAAATTTGAGTTACAAAATTCTATTAATAACGCGTTGCAGTACTCATTACCGAAAAAAATACCGACAATTGCATTCCATCCTTTAGTTCCAACACTGCTCCCACCTCCCACCCACCGAAGAATTCATTTTATTCCTCTTGGGATCCCTCAAGGGACAAAAGCAGACCAAACAAATGTAAACATAATTATGCAATTAAAAATTCCACTTACAACAAAGGAAAAGCATCCAGTGTCGTTCCAGGATGGACAACTGTAATTTAAATGGGTGATTATCGAACCTTGGGAACACAAATTAGCTGCTTTGAAAAAAACGATTTAAGAAGAAATGAACACGCTGCCTTTTGAAATGGTTGTAAAATGAGGACGATCTCTACAAATAGACTTTTGAATAAAAAAGCAAGTGCGGGAATCAACATGCTGCTTCTGGTTACTTTGCTCATAAATATGACAGTTTGGCAACACAATGAAATTTTAGTGGAGGCTTTGAAAAGCTTTTTCTCTACCCCCCCAAGACCCTGCCTTTTTAGCATTTTTATTACATGAATAGCAAAACACTTGTATTTTGTACGAATGCACTAAAATCCCTTTAAATAAACACAGAAAATGATTCATTCTCAACAAGATTCCTTAAAATTTGGATAAATGATTCCTTAAAATTTGGATAAATGAAGAGGTGTTTTCTCTACCTCTTCATAAAACATGTTTTTTTCTTCAATTTAAGTTTTACAGCTTTGCTATCTCCATTTATTAGAGGAGGATTAATGCGTTCATTCAGAGCTGCTTTGAATATTGAATTAAAGCTTTGAAGCTGCTTTATTTCAATAGATTTTAATTCAAGAGTTGACACTGCTTTTCAAGCTTTAACTCATCATGAAGCTTTAAAGCCCCAATGCATAAAATTCGACCACTAGATGGCACCGAGTTCTCGTGTGCGAGCGTGGGCTAGTGCCTCAAGCACGGCGTAGCGGCATCCTGCTGGAAAAACATGGCGGGATATCGCTGTATCAAAGAAATACAAATGTATCGAGCTATGATTTATAATAAAAATTAACAATGGTAAAATAGTCGATGTATTTTTGTCTAGTGTTCAAATATGAATTCAATGTTTGTTGTTTTTCTTTTAATTAAAAGTAGGGTTTTTTTAACACAAAGAGGCACTAAATATTACAGACGGTCCCTTTAACAGTTAGAGCTTTAGACCGAAAAGTGTTAAATCTGCTTTGATTTAGCTTAGCTTGAAAGTGACATTGTGTATTATTTAGCACCTCCCAGTGGTAAAAAGCGTTATTTATTAAAAAAAAAATATTGATTTAAATAATAAGCAAAACAACACAAATTATCATAAAAACATGCTATTGTTAAAAAACGAATATGTATTTATTTTACATAGTCGAATCTAGAAGGAGCTGACATGATTGTCCACCATCTTGCTGCTACAGGTACCCCCAAAAACATAGCAAAAACTAATGAATAGCTGGAGGGGAAAATGAGTTTCCGTTGTTAGTTTTCTTCTTTGTGCTTGTTTTTGGTTGCTCCATACAATACAGTGACATCCAGTGGTTATATACTACACAATGTCCCTTTAACTTTTACGTTGACACAGGTAAGAGAGTTACCTCTTGAAAGCACGAACGTATTTTCTAGATCACTGTTTTTCGACCACTGTGCCGCGACAGTAATTAATTGTGGTACTGTGCAGGGGGAAATTATTTAATTTGTGTGTCTGTGCGGTCTAGCGAAAGCTATCTTCAATTTGGATTTAGTTTTCCCAGAGATGCAACGGCATCGACTGGTGGTGTACCGTGGGATTTTTTTAAATGAAAGAAATGTGACTTGGCACAAAAAAGGTAAAAAAACATTGATGTTTACTATTAGTTGAGGTCTACAAAATACAGCGACAAAACAAGAAAAAGTTGCACTGAGCTGAAAAAATCCACACTACAGTGAACGTATATATTTTATTAAATATTTTCAATGAAATTAGCACAAAGGAGGACAAAATTATATTTCAGTATATAAAAAAGTTTAGTTTTGTCTTCTAAGAAAATTAGTTTCCGGATTGAAATTGTCATGGTTGCCCCCCAATTGGCCCGGCCCGACAGCTGCGGCTCGTTGACTGATTGGCTTCCCTCCTGTTTAAGCTCAGTGCTCTCACTCACCCTTTGTCAGTCCGTCAACAAATCTCTTCACCCACAAGAGGTGTGTTTTGACTCTGTCCGGTATCCTGTTTGTGTATCCTGTCCTGTATCGATCCCATGTATCCCGTCCAGTATTCCACAGGACTCCAGTCTCCAGTGTCTGGTATCGATCTCGTCTGTCTCGTCCTGTCTGATACCTTGCTACAATCTCCTACATCTGATATCAATCCTGTCTGTCCCGTCCTGTCTGGTATCGATCCCGTCTGTCCGGTATCTGCTCGTGTATCTGGTATCGATACTGTCTGTCCCGTCCTGTCCGGTATCGACTAAGTCGGTCCGGTATCTGATCAAATATCTGATATCGATCCTGTCTGTCCCGTCCTGTCCGGTATCGACCCCGTCTGTCCTGTATCTGCTTGTATATCTGGTATCGATCTCGTTGGCCTTTGGCTTCCGGATTTTCCACGCCGGACTTCTGCCGTACCTCTTCCGCCCAGCGATCGCTGAATCACTGGCGTTTGTGTTAACGTGCATGACTGCCCCATTCCCGTAAAATAAAGCTTGTGTGAAGAACGTGACGCATCTGGGTCCTCCTCCTGTTCCTGCTCTGACAGAAATAAGCTAATGCTTGTATTCAGTGAAGAATTAATTGCTTGTTTTTGCATGCTTGTAGCTCAACATAACACACAAATTCATAAGTTTAACATTAAATATAAAGTGGGTACAAAAAGAATGTAGTCCTTTTAGTTTTCAATTTTTTTGAATCGGCAAAAATGTCTACATTTCAGTTTTATCCATCAATTCGGTGTGCGAAGTGGTTACATCTGAGGAATAAAAGGAACTTTTGGGGAATTTGGCAAATGGCTGTAGTGTAAAAAATAGACGGGTCTGAAAACTTTACATTCCTGTCAACATCAGCCAATTGCTCCCCTTATTAATAATTGCAATTACCCTGTTTAAGCGATAATAACACCTGACAAACAAAACACAGCACCTATTTACAAGCAAGATCGACTATGTAGAATAAAGACAAAGATAATTTGTGTAAACAAGTTTATTGTATTTACCAAATAGACAAAACAAACAATTACCGTAAATTCCGGACTATAAGCCTCTACTTTTTTCCCAAACTTTCAACCCTGCAGCTTATTCAGTGATGCGGCTAATTTATGTAATTTTTCTAACAGCCGCCAGCGGCGCTCGAGTACAAAAGGTAAGATTTAAACTGCATCTTCTTAGCTTGTGCACAAATTAAATTAGCGAAGACATATCCTCATCATGCAAATTGCAAAAAGAATGGCACATTACGCTACTTTCAAGCTATACGCAGTCGAGCAGTCCGATATAGGAGTGGAGTAAAGGTGAGACGTGTTTGTGGACGTGGCCGACAATAGTGGATATATATTTTATATATACTTTTTTCCTTGAATTTCTTTCAATGGGCACCTGGACTCTGCAGGTCTGCATTAAATGTTAAGTACCGATATCATTTTCTGTTCATTTTGCCGGCTGTGTTTTTTGGACTGTATCGGGTAAGGGTTACAAAAAAATTTCGTGTTTGTATTGCGTTTTTTCAATGTGGGCGTATGCGGCTAATATACAGGTGCGGCTCGTGTATGTACAAAACCGGTTTTCCTCCCGAAATGTAGTGGGTGCAGCTTATAATCAGGTACACTCTATAGTCCGTAATTTACAGTATTTAAGAAACGTTCCCAGTTCTTACCCCCCTTGCTGTAAAATTAGTTTTACTTTTCATACATAGGCGTGCAGTATTTCACAGACTATCTATTTTCAAACATTTTTGCTCTGTAACCGAAACTTCTCTTCTATACTTTATATTTACCTACCTGACATGACTGAAAACTCTTTAACTGTAAGCATTAGTTAGGAAGGCAGAGGAATAAATGAATTAAAGATAAATGCCACCAGTGAATGAAACGATCCGAATTACAGCCAAAACAAGCAAAAGAAGATCGGACTAGCAAAAAAAAATTCCCGTGCAAAAATGGTTTCAAATGATCAAAAAAAGGTGAAAGTATACGTTGAAAGGTATGCTTTGTGTACCCAAGGTTGGTTTCTCGGATATATACATCTCAGGAAAAGCTAAGCCATGCATGAAAAAAACCTGACTTAAAAGTCCTTGAAATAAGTTACTGTGAAGGGAGCAGGGTGCCAATCACTCAGAAAACGAATTGTAATAATAAAGTAGCAATTCAAATTAGTAAAACCTTATAAGTGCACCTTAGAGCTCTGCTGTGTGTTATTGTTGTATATTTCCCCGAGTTATGAATGTTTTTTGCTCAGGCGTCTTCATCCTTTCCCTCGCCCTTCATCTCGTGTCTTGCCAGCATCTGCTCAGCTCCCTCCATCCATCTCCTTCCTTCCTACCATATCTCTCTGCCTCCATGCGTCCCTTCCTCCACGGCTCTTTGAACGAGAGCTCTTTGAAGGTCCACTGATGTAAATACTGTAATGGGGTTTTTGACACTTGAGACTAAGGAAAGGAAAAAGATGGCGAAGGGGGACCACGCAGGGTGTAAATGAAGGTACATTCTAATTAGTTTTGTGGAAAAACTGCTTGGTCTGCGAGCATAACGGAAAGTAAAATTCCACGGGGACGTGCTTTTGCAGCATTTTGTTGCACTTAAAGCCACTTGTTTGTTTTTGTGAAAGTTCAATTGTGTGTGTGCAAGTGCGCACGCAAGAATGCGCAGCAGCATGGAGCTTTTGAGTGTGTGCGCTTCCTCCTGCATAAACAACACCTAAACTTCTTCAGAGGAGAGGTTTCGACAGCAACAGTTAATTAAGCATTTATTGAACAATGCAGCTGTGGCACATGGGAGGCATGCCACAGTGATGAAGAAAGGTTTTCTTTTTTGCCAATTTTGTCATGATTGGAAAATCATCCATGCACAGGAGATTTCATTCATAGGGAGCTACTAATCTTCAACTATGCTCCCACTACAGAACCATCAGTCTCAACAGCTATGCAAGTAAAGTTATGCTAAAGGTCCTACTGAACAGACTAAAACCACAGGCTGAAAACATCCTAGCCGAATAACAGCCAGGTTTCAGGTAGGGAAGGAGCCCCACAGAACAGATGTTTAATCTGTGCATCCTATGTGAGTTTCAACATCAGAGACACCTCTAACATGTTTTTGTTGATTTCCAGAAGGCGTTTGACAGAGTATGGCGAGCCGGTTTATGGACCACCATGCGGAGGTACAACATGGGCCAGAAACTCGTTCAGACAGGTGTATGCCAATGTCAACAGTGTGGTCCTCATCAATGATACAATTGGAGCAAAAACAAAAGTAATGACCAATAATCCCCAAGGTATCACCACAAACAAAATCATCAACCACAGGGAGCTAGAACCTGCCACCAAATGTAAATATCTTAGAGCTCTCATATAAACCGTGGGCCAGGATAGCTTAAACCACAGCTGCATTTGCCAAATTCAAACCAATCTGGAGGGACAAAAACATAGAGCTGAAATCAATGATCAGGCTCATGCAAGCGCTAGTTACGTCTATCTTTCTCTACGCTTGCGGGACATGGACTCTCACAGCAAAACTGGAAAAGAAAATCCACGCCTTAGATATGCGGTATGACAGGAAACTTCTAGACATCAGCTACTTAGCCCATGTGACAAATGAAACGATGCGCAACACCATCAGAGGCCAAATTGGACCCTACAGAGAATGGTTGTCACATGTGCGCAGACAGAAACTTAAGTGTTATGGTCATTTCACGAGATCATAAGGACTAGGCTGACAACGTCAAGGAACGGACAGGTGCCAAGTTTGCCACAACCCGAAAACAGGCCAGGAACTTTCAGCAGTGGAGAAGGCTGTCCAGAGTTGCATCCTCAATGGTGCCCCAACGACCCATGCGGTTAAGGAATCCGTGAACTAACGCATTACAAAGGAAGGCCTTCCAGGAACACAATTACTTTTCTCTGTAACGGGTACTGTAACTCAATGAGAACATGAAAACTCTGCACAAGAAAGCTGGTAGCTGGATTTGATCCCATGACCTCAGAACTGTGCCACAGATATGCTAGCCACTCAGCCGCTGTGCCGCCTAGGGGTATGAGTCATACTTGTTTATTATATTTGCTGTTGCCAAGATATTCCTTCACTCAAGACATGGCAATCTCAACTTTTTGGACATTTGTTTGTATGCCATTTTGCCTGATATGATACAATAATAATTACCATGGGCAGCACGGCGGGGCAGTGGTTAGCGCATGTGCGGCACAGTTCTGAGTTCGTGTGATCGAACCCCCTGTGTTGAGTTTGCATGTTCTTCCCGTGCTTGCTTGGGTTTCCTCCGGGCACTCCGGTTTCCTCCCACAGTCCAAAAACATGCATGTCAGGTTAATTGGCCGGTCCAAATTGTCCCTAGGTGTGAATGAGCGAGCGAATTGTCTGTCCCTGTGTGCCCTGCGACTGGCTGGCAACCAGTTCAAGGTGTTCCCTGCCCACTGCCTGAAGATAGCTGGGATGGGCTCCAGCACCCCCGCGACCCTACTGAGGATAAGCGGTGCAGATAATGGATGGATGGATGGATGGATGGACGGATGGATGGATGGATGGATGGATGGATGGATGGATAATTACCATTTCTGATTGACTAATCAACTGACTTTAGAGCCTTTTAAACTGTCACATTTCAGAGGATATTGTGGTCAATGTTTATACTAACAGATTTTGTTTCCTACCCACTCATGAATCCATACTGTATTCTTTAATCCGGGCAAGCTAAATTATTCGTTAAAAAAAACTCCAGTAGTCTCAGAATGCTCAGTTTGGGTAAAGGCTTTTGAAAATTACAAAAGCTGTTGATCATTTTTTACAGTCACCAAGTCTGCTCCGTGCATTTATTAACAGCTCCAACCACAGAGATTCTATGACTGCACTATGTATATATTGAAAGGGACTTATAATAATAAATGGCATGAAAACTAAACCACGACATTATGAAATTGAGCAAGCAGTCACTACACTAGTATGCTGAATCCCTATCACCTGACTTAAATTACTTTTTACACCTGCTTTTACAACTTTACAAGTTTTTACAACCTTGACAACTGTCAAAGCCTGCATTTAAGTAAACAAAACACTACAGAGGATTAGTGTAATGTTGTGATAATGCTATTGGTTACGCACGCTTGCAGATAAAAGAGGATGCGCACTAAACTGGAAGACAGCAAGTAAATAGAAATTCAGACAGCCAAGAAGAGAAGAAGAGAAGTAACATTTGAAAGAAATGTATTCCCAGTGGTAATATCCTTTTGAATTATGATGTTCAGACCCAAATTCATGATTCAAATACATGCTCAATAATTTAAACGTCCAAAGACAAAAAAAATCTAATAAATCACACGTGCCGAACAAATGGCCTGCGGGCTAAATGTGGCCCACCACATAATTTAATGTGACCCACGAGACAATAATGAGAGAAGCTCAAGAGAGAAAATGAGCCTCAAACAACAGTTTTCACTAGACGTCGCCAAAGCTAAGCACCACTCACAAAGCTGAATTTGCTAACTACCATTAATCAACCAGAGAACACTTGAGAAAACCCATCCCTTTGTTTTTTTTTTACTAACAGAAATCATGGACACGCTGTTTAAGGCAATAGGAAATTAATCGTTGAAAAAAAATAGCACCCGGGTCTCTTTGCAGAAGTTTAAAGAAGCATTAGCACCTTTCTATAATTGATATGATATCTAACAGCAAAGTCCCCATATTCAGGAACACATTTCAGAAATACTTTTAAATTATAAATTATTTAAATAAGTGCGCTGTTATCACTAGCCTGAGTTCCCAAAAGTAAAAAAAAAACATTGGCAATTAATTAAATTGTTGTTTTGTCTTACAAAGCACAGTTGCTAAACAATACAAGAGCTTCAATCTTGATGAAGAGAAAATGATTGAAGAAAAAAAAAACCTCAATAATCGTTTTATAATCTGCTCTTACATTTCTGAATCATAATTCAATTGTGAGCCTCCAAAAAGACCCCCAACCCTCCACCTAAGGCTCCCTTTTTATGCCATTATTCAACTTGTCTGGCCCCCTTAAGAATGTTTTTTTTATACCATGTGGACCCTGAACTAAACAAGTTTGACACTACCGCTGTAAATGCAAAAAAGTTGACGTTTTAAAAGTCGAGAAGAGATGAAAAATTTGCACGGCTCATTAATGTTACCCTGACGTGCTAATGGTGGAAGAATGCGAACGGATCTTTCCCATTACTCTTTCTGAGTAGGAGAAGAGATGGAGACAAAATGGCTGAGGTCAAGCTCACATGGTGAGCATAACAATAGAAAAAAATCATTTCCACTTCTTCGACACAAGCTATCTCAATCCATACAGAGACCGCCTGCAGACTCCAAGCAAGTCTGTCACGTTCCATTTCAGCCACCCATGTAGAAACTGGTCAACATCCGTGGTCATGCTGACAGACACTCAAGAGTCTACAACGTCCACTACACCTGCATGATACGATGACGGCTAGTGAAGGAAAACAAACATTTTCTGCCTTGGCTTTGTCTAATAATGTGAAATATGTTTAGTGGACAGCACATTTCATTTATTAACACAAATTCTATACATTTTTTAAGGGTGCAAATCTTTAGGGCTAAAATAGCCCTTTCAAGTACAGGAAAAAGTTAATTTTGCACTGAACTGGCCACCATTATATAATGTCATGGCAGCACAGTGGCTGACAGGGTATTACATCTGTCTCACAGTTCGTAGGTCTCGGAGTCAATTCCAGCTACCGGCTTCCCTGTGCGAAGTATGCATGTTCCCCCCGCCCTTGGGTGGGTTTTCTCTAGGAAATCGGATTTCCTCCCACGTACCAAAAACATGAATAGCAGGCTGATTGGTGACTCCAAATTGTCCCTAGGTATGGATGCATGTTTGAACACTTGCATGTTTATAAATTGCTTGTTATGGGCTGGCAATAAGTCCAGGGTGTCCCTGTCCCCTTCCCAATGTCAGCCAGGATAGAATCCATCACCCCCAAGACACTAGTAAGGATAAGCCATACAGAAAATAAATAAATGAATTTATTTTTAATAAATGTGTGTCAAACTAATAATTTTTGTGACTATATTCAAATAAGGGATACACACTATAAATAAACTAATTCTTAAACACTGCTCTGAAACCAGGCAAATGTAATATAATGCATAGTGACTTCTGTCAAAAATCTAGGTGTCACATTCAACCCTATCTGTCCTTTCAGTTACACATTAAAAAAAAGCTTGTTTCCATCTTTGCAAAATTGCAAAGGTTCCCCCTATGCTGTCCCAGTCTGATTCATGTGGGGCCCCTTCTCAAGTATTCCTCATTTTCTAATGCTTATGTTTTTGAGTTTTTCTTGCCCTCATATATATCAGGAAACCAGAACAGACCAGTGGACCCCAGAGCATTCGTTTAGGTCTTTTTTTAAGGAAGCGTTCAGGGCTTGCTGGAGACGTAATGGCCGTCAGACGTCAGCAGCGGCGCCAGGGAGATAACTTCGGAACGAGTCCGGAATCGTAGTGCGGAAGTCAGGCAGGTCAGGTTTACCGGGGCTGGAGAGGAGATCAAAGCGTGGGACGGAAACAGGTCAGATCGGAGGCAGGCATAAACGGGTAAGCAGAGTTCTTAAATGAACGTGATATCAGGAGAAACACACAGAGTTACAAAATGTACACTCTGACACTGCTCTCTGGACGCAGCGCGTTTAAGAGAGAAGTGCCAGCCAATCAGAAGGCGCCCACCCAGGCGCCACATGATTGCTCCAGGTGACCCGAGTTAGTAATCTTGACAATATAGGCATTAGATCACAGTCATAATAGAAATCTTTAGTCTGTATAGCCCTTTGATGCCTCTTGTGATTAAGGGCTATACAAGTAAAAATGACTTGACTTAAGTTGACTAATCCATTTGTCAGAAACTTGTGTTCATTTAGCAAGGGGGTGGCATTAAGGGGGGTCACAGGTTCGATTCACGGCTCCTCCGTGTTATATGCCGAAGTGTCCTTGGGCAAGACACTGAACCCCTAATGCCCCCGAATTGCCTTGCATGGCTGACGCTGCTATCGGTTGGTTAGTGTGTAAAAGGGAAAAGTGTGAAGCACATTGTAAAGCACTTTGGGAGGTCTTCATTGACTTGAAAAGTGCGATATAAATGCAGACCATTTACAATTGCACATGTGTGGGCAACTTTTTGGGTTCAAAAATTTGCCAAAGGGTCTGCCACAGGAAGAAATGACAGATTGATTAGATTTTTTATCTGCCATTACAGTCTGAAATCTTAAATCTGTTACTTCAGTGATACATAAGGGAAAAACATATTCTAGGCCTATTATATTTTTACATGCAGATATCTACATATACATGCTATATTTAATTTTGTATTTGTTTATAAATAGAGGATTTCATATAATTGGTTTTAAAACACTCACAATGAAAGAAAATATATATGGTAATTCCTTTTTTAAGCAATAAATTTGATCATAGCCTACATTATAAAAAAATGGATTGGAAAAACTCAAAAAGCAAAAAGTCTTGACTCGTATAAGGCTCAAATCTGTGACCTACAATTTTGCCCGCTACTAGTGGCTCAAAACCAGGCTAGTGTTTGGGGACTTGTGAGCATAAAACTGGCCTAGTGTTTGGGGATTTGTGCCCGCCACTAGTGGCTGAAAACCACTCGGGGACTTGTGGGCATAAAACCGGGCTGGTGTTTTGGGACTTGTGCCCGCCACTAGTGGCTTAAAACCAGGCTAGTGTTTGGGGACTTGGGGGGCTGAAAACCGGGCTAGTGTTTGGGGATTTGTGCCCACCACTAGTGACTTAAAACCGGGCTTGTGTTTGGGGCCTTGGGGGCTGAAAACCGGGCTAGTGTTTGGGGACTTGTGCCCGCCACTAGTGGCTTAAAACTGGGATTGTGTTTGGGGACTCGTTGGGCCACCAATGGCTTGCAGGACTTAGAAAATTCTACTAAGTTTTATTGTCGGGTGACCAGGGGCTTGTAGCACTTAGAATTGGTGCTAGTCCCCGGCCAGCACTTCGGGGTGGGTGCCAAACCCTAAGGCCACGTAGCTGGTCTTTGTCCATCGCTTTCCATTAAAAACAGGGCGCACTGCACCACAGGGCGCATCACACCATCTAAGGATAATCTGGTACTTTTATCTGTGCCTTATGTTTGTAAAAATATTGTATTGTACCTGAAAACTGTTAAATACTTGAGGCCATGATTGAAGTCATTTATTGACCATATAAACTATGAACACTATTTAACGAAAAATTTACAATGTATTTAATGTCCTTCTTAGACACTAATACATCAAAGAGTTGTTTCCATCATGGTGTTTTACGTTTATATCTTTCAGCACGACTTTTTGTTTTCATTTGTCTCTGGTACTGTGGTCCAGTGGTTAGGATTTGTGGTCAACGGTATTTTTAGACCGATAAATCATTGAACGCAGTAAAACCTCGTGTAAAACACACATACACAATCTTTGAGCTAGTCAGGTGAAAAAAAATGTGTGTCATACACGAATAAATCAGTCCAACCTAAATGTCTTGGCTTCTTCTCTTTCCTTTCCCGTTTTGATTTTCTGTGAACCTATGATGTCTCTAGTGTTTCTTACAGCTGTAAAGAGCTCGATCAATTCTTGATTAACCCTGATTACAAGGCGACATGTTTAGAGACCAATAAAAATTAGTAGTTGTAGTTGGACCGATGTGTTTGTTTCCTCCCCTCCTTTCTCCTGTTTGTGCAACGTGTGTGCATAGCAAGCCATGACGGCACCAGGGTTTTCCTGCCTGTTCCCGTGGCAGCAGGTGTGTAAACAACAGCCTAATACAAATCTGCCCGAATGAAAGTGCCGCCGGCTGTAAGCACCAGACCTCGAATTCGGTTGAGGTGGACTTCAACATTGATCCCGGCTCATCTGCTCATCATCAGCGTCCCTGGACCCAGGGGTTCTTTCCCCGGTCTCCCGGGGCCCTGTTTTAATTCCAGGCCCGCAGGCTGCAAGTGTTTCGGGATATAATTGTGCCAAGTGTTCTGCTTCTGCGTCGGCTGACAGCTGAACCCAAATGAAATGCTTCACTGAGCCAGATTATGGGCCAGTCTCCCTCGCCGCTCTCACTGTTACCTGTTAGTAAGAGGACTTCTGGGGAAAGTAGGACAAAATGGTCCCCGGGTTTTCGTGTCCAGATCCAGGTTAAGTGGGCAAAATGTACTGTAATTTTTGCACTGTAAGGCGACCCCCAAAAATTTTATTTTGTCATCTATTTTTCATATACAAGACGCTTTGGACTTTACCATGCATGGAACTAAAACTACAGTAAGAGCTATGAATTTGGCTTGTACTGTTGAGAATTTCATACACTTATGGACTATATTAGTGTACGTATATATTAGTGCAATGAATGATTGTTGAAAAATGTCGCTGACCTCAATTACAAAACATGGATGTAACAAGAGTCCAACCCAGGTCGTGGCAGTGAGAGAGCCAAGACCTAGCCCCTAGTGGTGCAGATGACGCGTGAAAAGGCATTTGGGTTTTCTCGTGATCATACTATTTTTAGTCACGGTGCCAGAAATGAATGTTAGAGAATGGAAAAAGCAGAAAGTTGTCCTGAAAGTTATAAACGCAGAAAAGCACAGCAGGTAAAAATAAGTCTTTGCGTATCTGATGATAAATCGGACTTTACAACACAAAACAACAAAATAGGAAATTGGTATCCTATACTATCTCCTTTGCCAGTGTCCAATATTAAAAACGGAATAGGATCAACAACACAATAATAAATAGCAAAATCATGTGTCAAAAGAGGCAGGCTGAATCAGAAGATTTTAAGCACTATTACAAGTTTCCTTGCAGGAAAGACATATTCAAAATCAAAAACAAAAACAAAAAAAAACCCTACCCATCAAAAAAAGTACTTTGCAGGCGTGAAATTATACCGTTAGCGCCTCTTAGTGTATTAACTACCTTTAAAAAATAAAACAAATAAACATTGTTTAAATGAGCTATCTTGTCTTATCTAGATGTGAATTGATATTTCTCATTTTATAAAATATTTTTAACCAAGATGATAAAATAAGCAAAATAATCTTATGTATCAGACTGAGGTAGCTTTTTTTTAAGCATAAACTTATTTTTTTACCACAAAAAAAAAGAAAAAAAAATCAAGTAAGCACATATTACCACAAAAAAGTCAAGATTTTCTATTTTGCCGTGCAATTTTAATCAAACCTGTCTTGTCTATTTGTCAAATGTTTGGTAACTTATGAACTGGACTGGTGGAGCAACATTTATTCCAAGGACCATTGTGTTTTTATTCAGTCTGAACTTCACCCAGTTTTGATCCTATTAGGTAAAGCATGTATTTATTTAATAAATCATCTATTACATAGTCCAGTTATTTAAAGCCCCAGTGTGTAACATTTTAGCACTAGATGGCACTGTTGTCTTCTGTAAAAGAAAACCAGGGCCAGGGCAAGCAGAAAGACGGCAGAAAAACATGGAGGACTGCTAGGTATGGATTCCACGATATAAAATAAGCTATGATTTATTTGTTTTAATTTGTTGAAATAACATTTAAATGATAATTCATGTATTTTTGCTTAGTATTTAAATCAATGGGGCTTTTTTTTTGGTAAATGAAAGGTTTTTTGTTCAACTAGGAGGCACTAAATATTACGGACTGTCCCTTTAAAGACTTTAAACTATAGTGTAGAGGAAATACGTCAAACTAAGTTTTATTGACAGTTAAAATGTTCTTTGGAGGACCAACACAAAGTAGATTATTGCCTTTATTCGGCATGTGCACAGCATAGGCAAGGACAGCAAAAGAGTAAGATATAAGTCACAAAACGTAGTTCATATTAATGAATTAAAATTAATGAATAGAAGATCATAGTATTGTTTAACATCTGGGTGTGGCTAACGTTAAGCTAAATGCTAGCTAGGCAAGGTTTGATTGTCTTTCTTTGCCCATTGTTTTGTGCAAAATCAAACTGGTTCTGCAATACATTTGGAAAAAATACAAGGAATCATTATCACATAAGTGTAATAGAAACTGTTTTCCTGCAATACAAGCGATTCCGTAACCCACTTGGATGATGTACATGGTGTGAAAATCATTACAATCAGCCATATTTTGTTTAACGCTTTATTAAAACATCAATAGTATAATAACTCGTAAAAATGTGGCTAAATGTAAACGACATAAACAATTGCTTATAAATATAAAACAAGCTTTCTTCTTGTTATTGAATTGTAGCCGTGGCTGCACACAGCTTGCCCACATACGGATTTATGATTATGTGTTGATGCCATAAAATTGTACTTTCGTTTTCTGTCTCGAAAGCAGCAGGCAATGTCCAAAAGTATTCTTCTTTCTGCCCTTAATAACAAGGGGAAAGTTTCAGAAGAATCAATGTCTACTAAGTCGGAAAAAGAATGCCAGATAGATGGATAGTTTACGTCCCTTTTCAACAGTACATTACCTTCTCTGCTTGACATGTCGCCGGCTATTGATGGATGGATATTTAGACAGCTGGGTACTTTGTCTAAAATAATATATCCATCCATCCGTCCATTTTCTAAACCACTTATTGTCATCATAGCCACAGGTGAGCTGAAGTTTCTTCCAGTGAACTTCAGATAAGAATTAAAGTTACCCTGGCTCTCTGCCACTCATTTCAATGGCACAATTATGATTTTTTTTCTTTTTTAATCGGTTTTCAAGTCAAGTCTAGTCAAGTCACATTTCTTTGTATAGCCCTTCATCACATGACGTTTCTAAGGACTGCACAGGATTACAATTACACCATCGCCTGATAATAATAATAATAATAATAATTTCCTTGTATTGTCATTCTGTGTAACAATGTACACAGAACGAAATGTCGATTGCACCTGACCCGTTGTAGCGAGCCGATGCATCCGCAGCCAACAGAGGGCGCCGCCGACCACTTTTTAAGTCTTAGGAATGACTCGGCCGGGGCGCGAACCACCGACCTCCCAGTCTGATCTTAAACCAACAAAACAAAACCTTGAAAACGGGCCTTACAAGTGGTAAACCCTCTTCCAGGATGACCAGGGTGCAATAAATTTAGCATTGGGTAACGGTACAAAAACATAGTGAAAAGCAATAAGGGAACAATAGGCACTATGTTGAAATTTGTCCAAAATGTCCATGACATCAACGACACAGCTTCAATGCAGGCAATGATTTAAAGTTGTTTTATTCATGTGTGAACATTTTGCAGTTCCCCTTGTGTTTTATCAATAAAACATTTGCTGAATAGATGTCCATTGGACGGCATTTATTTTATAAAATCAAGATTCTAGTTGTTGGGGATAGTGTCGTTAGACCTCCAGAATAAAACCTGTCCAACACTTTTGACCTCTGTGGCGGATTAATAATATTATTTACATGCTGCAGTAGCAGATGAAGACACTGGTAGGCAATTTACATTAATGAGACCTTTACTTCAATAGATTGGTTTGATTGATATTTTTGTCTCTGCCTCAGAATTCCCAAAGTGTGATTTGAATGGTTGTTCTAATTACTCTTGTATTAAGTAAATTAAATGCAGTCATTAAAAAAAATGTGGCTTCTTTTGTTACAATTGTATATGGCTACAAAAATCTGTTCCTCACACGCCGTTTGTAACCTCAAAATGTCAAATGCCATGTGACCATGGTCATCAAAACATTACCACCTTCTTCTAAAAGGCTAGCGTATTAGAATGTAAAAATGATGGATTTGCCTTTGCTCTCAATAATGGTAATGAATAGCCTGCTCGTCAATAAGCTGATTTGCAGTATAACATTTTGGTTTGACTGCTTTACAACTTGTTGGCTATAAATGATTCTGTGGCCTATGTGCGGTGGTTAAATGGTGACCATCCAGTTTGGGCTGCAAAAAATAATAATACTGTTCTAATACTTTACCGGAGGGTGGTCATGTGGGGGAAACTGGTCCAACTCGTCCACCGGCTTGACTCGGGAGATCTAGAAAGTCTGATTGACCCTCAGCGACGCCGGGAACCGCAGACCGACTGCAGCCTGGTTGACCATGCGCTACACCTCATAGGGGCCCACAAACCAAGGCACTAGCTTCCGGCTCTCCACCCGGATCGGGAGCTCCTTAGTCGATTCACACCCGCTGCCCAGGCCAGTAGTGAGGTACAGGAGTACGGTGGTGATCTGCCTGCTGGCGAGAGTGTACAGATGAATACAGGTGGGCACAGACAGATGGCACTGCCGCTTGTCCCTCCTAGTAGTTGAAGAGCGGTGCATGGAGTTCAGTGGCTGCCATAAAGGTGAAAACCCATGACGACTAGCAAACAAGCAAGTTCTGGGCACACTCCACCCAAGGAGGAAGGTGCACCAGGTGGAGGGATGTCATACAGCCATACAGTGGTGTGCATTTCCCGAGTTTTTGTTAATCCTCTCCGTTTGGCTGTTGGACTGAGGGGGATAGCCAAAGGACAGGCTCACGATGGCTCTAATGGCAGCGCAGGAGGATCACCAGACTCTCTACGTGAACTGCGGTCCCCTGACTGACACAAAGTCTTTTGGGATCCCGTGGAGGAAGAACACATGCCGAACTCGGCGGCATCATGTTTCAGTAGCAGAAGGGAGTTTCTGGAGGGGAAGAACCGGTCCACAATAGTCAAAGCAAGAGACAGGAGTCCCTTCACAAGGTCCAGGGCAATATGAGACCGAGGTTGCTGGGAACAGACGAAGTGGAGACCTGCGGGAGCCTGGTGTGATGACTTCCACCAGAGCACACATAGCGCAGTAAGGAATGAATCTTGGAGTGTTCTCCGCCATGGTCGGTCAGCAGAAGCATTGATGAAGCAGGTGAAGAGTCCGAGCTACAACTGGGTGACATGCCAGTCAGAACGAATTGGCTGTTAGCCCTTTGTTGCACCTTAAATGCATCCACCTGAGACACAACTCCCAAGCAATCCACACAAAAACTACCAAAACTTCACTTCAAACACTCAACGCGTCAAACAATATGGTTTGCTAGGGTGCCAGTGTTCCTCACTTGACGTCACTGCTCAGGAAGTCAAAGACTAGACAGGCTGTCTTCAAAATGCATTATCGGTCAATAGTTGTTTTATTACCATACAAATATTCTATGCAAAAAAAAACATGTACTAGTCCCTCAAATTTGCAAGTTTTAGAATTCAGGAATACCTTTAAAACGTCTACCACAATCAACGTGTGTCTCTCTCTCCTGCTTCTCCATTATTCGTCCCTCCCTCAATTCTCCCTCCCCCTCCTACAAGTTGTGAGGCTGTTGGCTGCAGTGGTGGCAGTGAGCGTTGCGCATCACGGTGCGTGCGTGCGTGTGCGAGCGTGTGCGCTCTCCAATCTCCGGAGGAAAGCGGATCACCTACTTGACTTCCAGTGGAGCGGATCTCAATCATCGCTCGGGCACTTTTTCCTTTTCAACCGCTCGTTTCATTTGCTCTCCACAGGTAAGCTCTCGTCACTTGTTACAGACTTGCTGCTGACAGGTGCGCTCACGTAAGACTATTAGTAATTGTGACCAGGAGGGAACTTTACGCACAAGCAGAGAGGGTCTGAGTGCTGTCGTGGGTTATTATGTGTGAGAATGCATAGTTCATAATTAGATTACGTTGTTTGTAGGGGGATTCCCTCTTTTCATTTATTATTACTCACTCAACTTTTCGTCGTAAAACGAAGGTGACCATCGCCGACAGCCGCGGTTGGGTTTTACGCACACCCGAAATTGGTTTCCACATCAGAGAAAAAAGTTAAGAAAGTCTAACAAAGTGCATTTAATACACAGCTAAGAATTTTCTGTTAACCCCAGCCAATTGTTCCCCATGATTGCGATTTCTCTTATTAATGGGGTGGGCGATTCTAGCAAATTTTGGTATCGATCCTATTCAAGTAAATACAAGGTATTGATTGATACTGACTTGATACTGACACTTTTTCTTTGAAAATGTCATCATTTAAGAGTTGAAGCCCCCTTCCCCAGATTTAGTTTATTGTAATTATAATAAACACAGCACACAGATTTAAGGTAATATAACTGTTTCATTGTTTTTTTATATGTTTATTTTATATGTTTATTTAAAAATAAAAATGATAGTACTGCAAGAATTGATTCAGAAGAAAAGTCAAAGGATTCCAAGTATTTAAAAAAAAACAGAATGTTCAAACGGAGTAAGCAATACAATGTAAAAACCTGTTACATCTCAAAAAATGAAATACTTAACAGTTATCATACAAGAAGAAAATAAAATCCCTTATGTATGTATAATTCTACGACACAGTAAAAACATTATTACAGTAAGATTTCAAATGGGAAGAGAGTATCCATGTCAACATTATAGTATCGCTTCGACCCAAGTACTCGTTCAGTGTCAATGATAGCAATATTTGTATCAGATAACCGACCCTTACTTATTAGGCGATACTAAACCATACAAATACAATGCAGCACCTATTTACGCACAGCAAGAAATATTTTGTAGAATAAAAACAACGATAATTTGTGTAAACAGGTTTATTTTATTTACCAAATAAATTCCTGATCGAGGATAACATATTCTCGCGTACCTCGCCAATATTTGCAATCTCCGATTGCGTTGGCATCTGTTACTAGTGATCGAGACGATCTGAATTCAAGGCGAAACGGGGTAGACGAGATCGGTATAAGGAGTTGTGCAGACTTTGGAACTTTTGTACTCAATGACGCCATCTTCTGGCTTGTGTCATCATTGCAGACTCCGTCAAGTTTTCTATATTTAGCGTGCAGTTCTTTGATCGCTCAAAACATTGCTTATTTTTCATCTTTTTGGGGGGTTGGTATGGCGTTTGGACTGTACTTGAAACAGACCTTCTCTAACTTCCACCATTTTCACGCTCCACGAACGAAAAACCGTGATGACAAGTGTAAGGTTACTCTCCAAACTCCCCTCCCCTAGCTCCTACCTAGTGTGTTGCCCAACCTAAACAGCTTTCTCAAAGTTAGATAAAAGCAGCTTGGCGCAGTGGAAACTAAATTATAAGGGCTCTTTGAACTCAGTTAGACATTGTTAACACATACTTAATACAGAAAATATATTACTCTCATCTTTTTAAGGACACATCAAACAATGCACCCCATCTCTAAAATTATTTCTAAAAAAAAAAAATCCTGAACAAAAATGGTTGTGCGGCAGAGACAACTAAGACCTAATCCAAGATCCCCGTAAACAATTTAGTTGACAGGTATGTAACCTAAATATTCCTTAATCAATTCAAGAGCCTTATACTAAGTTGTGATAAAATTTTTGTTACAGATTGGCGCAAAGAGCTGACATGTCGATATACATTTCTAAAATAGACACTTATGTTATTACTATGTCGTAACCATGTTATTACCAGGTTGTAATTATTAGAAGTTAAGTCGAGTACTAAATCGTTATGTCAATTAAAAATCAAATCACACCGGACCTGTCAGCAGGCTACTCAGGTGTTCTTGGGGGGCGACCTGGAACCTGCAGGCACCACGTTGGAGACCCCACATGTAGAAAAAAACAAAGAAACAATCTGATGTTTTCGTTGCAGTCGGACCAAAATAAATCAAAAAGTACATGAAAAATAATAATAAAAACTCCCACTCTGATTATAAACCACGAACAAAATCAAGCATTCCTCCGGAGTCCAGTCTGGCCGCTGCTGATAAGAGTTAAATCCCTGTGTAGCTACTGCAATTTTTGAAACAATTTCATTTTGATCCTGAGATATTAATTTAACGGAGAGAGGACTTCTGAACCTAATAAAGATAAAAGTCAATTTTATATGTGGTCACCAGAAAAGTCCTGAACACTCTATTGCTGGAGTGAAGGCAAAAGATTTCTTGTTTGTCCATGATTGCGCTTTCAAAAGACCAATATCGCATTACAGTTCGTATGCTGCAGCCAGCAGTTCCATTTTGAGAGAATGTTCTGGAAATCAATATGACATCATCCTACGTCACAGGTGTCAAACAGGCGGCCCGCGGGCCATATCAGGCCCGCTAAGGGATTGAATCCGGCCCACGAGACAACACTCAGAGAAGTACAAGAAAAAAACAAGCTGCAGGTTGAAATATGTCGACTTGATGTTGCCAAAGCCAGGTGCCTCTCACAAAGGCACTGTACTTGCATTTATTTATCTCTCTCTCTCTCTCTCTCTCTCTCTCTCTCTCTCTCTCTCTCTCTCTCTCTCTCTCTCTCTCTCTTCTCTCTCTCTCTCTTTCTTTTCCACCCCTTTTCTCCCACTCTGTCTCTGTCTCTTTCACTCTCTGTGTCTCTCTTTTTCTCTTCCTTTGTTGCTCTTTCGCTCTCAGTGTCTTTTAACCTCTTTTGCTCTAACTTCCTCTTTTCCTTTTCTCTCTTTTCTCTTTCTCTCTTCATACCCTTTGCGCTTTCTTTTCTGTTTCTCTCCTTCTGTCTTTCTATTTCTCTTTGGATTTCTTTCTTCCTCTCCCTTTCTTTTCCCCCCTCTCTCACGACTTTTTATCTTTTGTTTCTCACGCTCTCTCAGTCTTTCTCTTTTTCTTTGTCCCGCCCTCTCTCCTTTTTCCTCCCTCTTTCTCTTATTTCTTTATGTCTTTTCTTTCTCTTTAACCTTCTAGTCCGGCCCCCGACAGAATGTTTGTTCTATTGTGTGGCCCCCGAGTTAAAATGAGTTTGACACCCCTGTCCTACGTCATGCCAAACAGTAAGCAGACAAACTGTGTGACTTTGTGATGACCGTAATCAATGGTAATGCGAATATTTTGGGGGTTTATTTAGTCCAATTGCACAATACAGAACTGTATTTTAGTGGAAGTACAATGTTGGCAACAAGATTGACTTGATATTTTTTGAAAATTATTTGAATACATCACAAGACCAAACAAAGAGACCCCCAAAAAACTCTTTTTTCTCTCTTTTTCTGGGGTTTTTCTTCGTTTCCTTGCTCTTTCTACTTAAAAAACATTTTATTTTATCCTTATTTTGTTTATTTCCTTTAGTAGCTTTTTACTTTTTTTTTGTTTGTTTTTCCCCTTTCTCTATTTACTTTTTTCTTTTTTTTTTCCAAGCTTTATACTTCTTTTTCTTGTTTTTTGTCTATTTCTTATTTTCCCCACTACTTTTCTTTTCTTTTTTATCTATCTTACATTTTTCTTTTTTTTCTTCTCCTTGTAGTTCTTTTTTTTTTTTAGGTTTTTTTAGTCTTTTATTGTTATTATTGATGGACAAAATCATTCAACCTAAAAGTCAGTCTTACATGGTTTTGTTTTTCTCCCCTTTGCAAAGAATAGATTATAAAAACCTGTGATATTCAATATTCACGATTAAACCAGATACTCAATATTCATTTTCCTTAGCTTCTTTAGTCCTCTTTTTCTTCTTTTTTTAGGGGCGTTTTAGGAAGAAATACAAACCCAAGCCTATGACATCGCAGATGGGGACAAACCTTTCCGGGACGTTACAGAGAATGCACTCAGTTTCACAATTTCATAAATAATAGCCTTTGGTTGGTAAACGTTTTTAAATAATCCCTTTAAAGCACAGGTGTCAAACAGGCGGCCCGCGGGCCAGATCAGGCTGGCTAAGGGATTGAATCCGGCCCGCGAGACAACACTCAGAGAAGCGCAAGAGAAAAACAAGCTGCAGGTTGAAATATGTCAACTTGATGTTGCCAAAGCCAGGTGCCTCTCACAAAGACACTGTACTTGTATTTCTCTCTCTCTCTCTCTCTCTCTCTCACTCTCTCTCTCTCTCTCTCTCTCTCCCTCTCTCTCTTTTCCACCCCTTTTCTCAATCTCTGTCTCTTTCACTCTCTGTGTCTCTCTTTTTCTCTTCCTTTGTTGCTATTTGTCTCTTTCTCTCTCTGTGTCTTTTAACCTCTTGTTCTCTAACTTCCTTTTTTCCTTTTCTCTCTTTTCTCTTTCTCTCTTCCTACCCTTCGCACTTTCTTTTCTCTTTTATCTCCTTCTGTCTTTCTATTTTTCTTTGGATTTCTTTCTTCCTCTCCCTTTCTTTTCTCCCTCTCTCACGACTTATTATCTTTTGTTTCTCCCTCTCTCTCCCTCTCTCTCTTTTTCTTTCTTTGTCGCGCCCTCTCTCCTTTTCCCTCCCTCTTTCTCTTGTTTCTTTATCTCTCTTTTTCTTTCTTTTTAATCTACTAGTCCGGCCCCAGACAGAATGTTTGTTCTATCGTGAGTTTGACACCCCTGCTTTAAAGTGAAACGTTCTTACATAAGACATGTTTGTCCATGCTAGGACACATTGTTTAGTTCCCTGTTTGCAACCAGTGTACCTGTCATGGTTGCCCATAGCCCTCAATTGGCCCTGCCCCTTTGGCGTCAGCTGCGGCTCGTTGCCTGATTGGCTTCCCTCCTATTTAACCTCAGTGCTCTCACTCACCCTTTGACAGTCCATCAACAAACCTCTGCACCCGCAAGACGTGTGACTTGACTCTGTCCGTTATCCTGCTTGTGTATCCTGTCGGGTATCGATCCCGCCTATCCCATCCTGTTTGATATTGAAATCCAGTCTCCAGTTTCTGGTATCGATCCCGTCTGTCTCGTCCTGTTTGATACCTTGCTACAATCTCAATTATCAGGTATCGTTCCCGTCTATCTCGTCCTGTTTGATATGGGACTCCAGTCTCCAGTGTCTGGTATCGATCCCGTCTGTCTCGTCCTGTCTGATACCTTAATACAATCTCCAGTATCGGGTATCGTTCCCGTCTATCTTGTCCTGTTTGATATTGTACTCCAGTCTCCAGTGACTGGTATCAATCCCGTCTGTCTCGTCCTGTCTTATGCCTTGCTACAATCTCCAGTATTGGGTATCGTTCCCGTCTATCTCTTCCTGTTTGATATCATACTCCAGTCTCCAGTGTCTGGTATCGATCCTGTCTGTCTCATCCGGTCTGATACCTTGCTACAATCTCCGGTATAGATCCTGCCTGTTTTGTCCTGTCTGATATCTTGCGCCAGTCTCCAGTTTCTGGTATCAATCCTGTCTGTCCCGTCCTGTCCGGTATCGACCCCGTCTGTCCAGTATCGACCCCGTCTGTCCTAGCGACCAGCATTGTATCGTTTAATGTAATAATATGATCTTGTTTAAGCCAATCAGATGTTTTACACCTGTTTTGAAGAAATGGGCCAGTAGTTATCTGATATGTGTGATTCCTCTGTGAGCCGATCTTGGAAGCAGATCTAAGGGACAGCTCAGGTGAGATGTGCCTCCGATGAAAGATTTACCGAATTCCATCTCTTACTCAAAGTGTGTTACTTTCTTTTTAATACAATCTCAAGTTTAAACATTATGGTAATGAGAAGGAGCGGTTTGGACCCACTGAAGACGTTTGAGGGAATACTCACTCCCAGATAAATTCTTCGTGTGTGGAATGTTGTAAGTTGTTCAAACTAAGTTCTATTTTTCTGTCTGAACGCTCAACCTTTAAAATGTGTGTCAATCAGCAAAATAACTAGAACAAGTCTCCATAATATGCAAGACCAGAAAAATTGCAACTATCAAATGTTTCATTAAGAGATGATGCCACAAGGCGATGGGTTAGTGTTGTTATGATTGGATTGGCCAAGCGTAAATGTGTGTGACACTTTAAGTGGCTGCTGGCTGAGCTGACTTATCATACAGTAGCAATCCCCAGATAAAAATAAAGCCGGTGCTGCTTTGTCCGCCCATTGGCATTTTTGGAGAGCAAAACATAAATATTTGAAGGGCCGATTTATAAATCATAAATTTATATGCAAGTGCAATTATTCATGAGTGGCAGAGCACAAAGCCACTTCAGTCAAATGTCCTTCTATGACAGAATGTCTCACACTTGTCATGGTGGCCATGGCGCCCAATTGGTCTCCGCCGTGTGGCGCCAGGTTCTGTCACGGTTGCCACGGCGCCCAATCTGCCCCGCCCACTGGCACCAGCTGAAACGCGTTGACAGATTGCTGCCGGACTACTTAAACGCGGTCTTGCGAGTTGCCTGGTGTCAGAGTTCCTGCGTAACTCCTGCTAGATTCTGTGTGATATGCCAAGTCCTGTGAATTTGCCTGTGTTTTTATCGTGGTTTATTTTCGGCCCAACCTGTTTGATTTTGACCATTCCCTCATTCTGATTTCAATCCACTTCCGCGACCATCGATCCCCGGATCGAGTGTGCGCGCTTTCCCCCTCTCCCCAATAAACTGTGAGAATGGGTTCTCGTTCCTGTTTCCTGTCCTGGTTCGTGACAACACTAGCGTGCCATGTGGTGGTAGGCAGATCAATCCAAATATCGATATTACCGATCGTAAGCAAGAACTTGGATCGGATGATACTATTGTCCTGTGACCAATACGTCACTACTCACTACTACTAATTTCCTCAAAGCACAGCTTCACTATGCAGATAGCTCAGTCCTTCTCTCGCTCACCCAGTGCTCTTGCACACTTTGACTTTATGCCTGAGTGTGTGACTCACAGGCACACTTTTAGCACATTTCCCTACCTGGCCTGCTACTGCATCCTGCCTGCGAGGCCCTTAACAGATGCTGAAAATGAAAGGGCTTGCACAATCTATGAGTAATATCTTAAGAGCAAGGTTTTATTCTCCCCACTTTTGATCATTCACTACAATGAACTTAAATCAAAATCTACCAGCAAAACTTTAAGAAACAATTCGTAAAAGGACCTCATAAAGCTGGTAATTTGAGGCATGCGGTTGTTGTCATTATGCAGTCTCTGCATGTGCTATCCAGGCACTGAAGAACTGAAAAAAAATGAGCGTACAAATGGTTCCAAAAATGTGTTATTCTACTCAGAGCATTTTATGACTATTCTGGTAGAAAAAGACGGCAATGTATAGTTCTGTAGTCGGGAACACAAACCGTTGAAAGAGCCATAACAAAAACAACAAATACATATATATATATATATATATATATATATATATATATATATATATATATATATATATATATATATATATATATATATATATATATATATGTTTAAAGCAGCCAAAAAAAAATGAAAAGTCTTACAGAAACACATTTTTACATCAAAACGAAAAGCGATTGCTTCATTGATTCATAAAATTATATAAAGAATAAAATTAATGTTTGATTCGTATTTCTAAATATTTATAAACCTTGTATAAACTTTTAAGGCATTGAGGCTGATCCCTCCAAACCTCTTAAACATCAACACATAATAATAAAAAATAGCTTCAAATGTGTGCACCAACACTTCATATGTCTTGTGTCATCTTGAGAACTTGCAAACTGTTGAGACACTCCATAACCATTTTTGTTTTAAACCACACTAATATTTCCTTCTCTATTTCTGGGTAATCTCCAACACTTTTCTTTTTTCTCCAGGCATGTAGTATTGCAAAAAAGTTTTTTACAGAAAAAACTACCAAAATTCAGCACTCTCATACCGTGAATACTGTGGTAATATTTGCCCCAATGATATTGCGCTTCATGTCTAAGCCGCGCCCCTCCCCACAAGCTGTCTACAATTTACGGCTGGTGACACACAACCAAGGACAGTACTCACATATAAACTAACCCCCCTGATTTTAGTATTTTTGTTCATAATTGTAAATACAGCCTAGAAAAAATGCAAGGAAGAATATCAGAACATAAGTAGGGAGAAATTATTTGAGCTTGTGACAGGAACCAAAGGCAGTTGAATTTTGTAAGTGGAGATAAACGTCCCAGTCTTGCTGATTTTTTGCATGCAGTATTGTGTTACTGGTTAAAAGAGAGTTGTATGTTGCTTTACGAGCAAAGAAGAAGTTGTGAAGTTGCAGTTGACGTTATTGTGATTCACAGTCTGAGTAACCAGCATGTTTTAACGACAGTCGGGTTACAAAACCTTATCAAAAACGCATTACATTACTCGTTACAGAGAAAAGTAATTGCCTTCCTTTGTAACCTGTTTGTCACTATTACTCATTGCCCTCACCTGTGCCTGCTCGTTTGGCGTCAGCTGCTACTCCTCGCCTGATTGGCTCCCCTCCTGTTTAAACTCTCTCATTCACTTCTTATCAGTCCGTCAACGAACCTCTGCACTTGCAAGGCAAGCATTTTGACTCCTTCCAGTCCCGTCCGGTATCCTGCTCGTGTATCCAGTATCCGGTTCCGATCCCGTCGGTCGGGTCCTGTCCAGTATCCTGCTCATCTATCCAGTATCCGGTATCAATCCCGTCGGTCCTGTCCTGTACGGTATCCTGCTCGTGCATCCTATATCTGGTATTGATCCCGTCCTGTCTGGTAACCTGCTCGTGTATCCAGTATCCGGTATAGATCCCGTCTGTCCCGTCCTTTCCGGTATCTTGCTTGTCCATCTTGTATCCAGTATCGATCCTGTCCTGTCCATATCCCGCTCGTGTATCTGGTATCGATCCCGTCTGTCCCGTCCTATCCAGTATCGATCCCGTCTGTCCCGTCCTGTCCGGTATCCTGCTGGTGTAACCAGTATCCAGTATTAATCCCGTCTGTCCCGTCCTCACCTGTATCCTGCTCATGTATCCGGTATTGATCCAGCCCCGTCCTTTCCGTTGTCTGTCCATTCCTGTATCCGGTATCGATCCCGTCCTGGCCGGTATCCCGCTCGTGTATCCAGTATCCAGTAGCGATCCCGTCTGTCCAGTCCTGTCTGGTATCTTACTCGTGTATCCTGTATCCGATATTGATCCTGCCTGTCCCGTCCTCACCTGTATCCTGCTCGTGTATCCAGTATCGATCCTGCCGGTCCCATCCTCACCTGTATCCTTCTGGTGTATCCGGTATCGATCCCATCCTGGCCATAATCCCGCTCATGTATCCAGTATCCAGTAGCGATCCCGTCTGTCCAGTCCTTTCTGGTATCATGCTCGTGTTTCCTGTATTTGGTATTGATCCTGCCTGTCCCGTCCTCACCTGTACCCTGGTCATATATCTGGTATCCATCCGGCCCCGTCCTGTCCGGTATCCAGCTCGGGTATCCTCTATCTGGTATCAATACCGTATATCCCGTCCTGTCCAGGATCCTGCTCATCTGCCCCTCTTCTTCTGCCCAGCGATCGCCGAATCGCTGCCGTTTGTGTTCCCGCGCATGACTGCCCCGCTTCCGTAAAATACAGCTTGGTGTGAAAACGTTACGCGTTTGGGCCTACTGTCTGTTTGGGTTCTGACCTTGTTATTCCCTCACACTGGTAGACATTAATGGCAGTGAACGCTTTGAACCAAATTGTGATGTCTCACGGGATACGCACTGCCCACATGTTTCCAGTGTGCCGATTTTAACGTACGCAGTTGTGTAGGCGTGTGTGTACTTCGGCATAAGTTACCCACAGATATCAGGGGCTGTCATGTTCAGTAAATAGCCATTCATCACTCATCGCTTTCTGTGATGGAACCCACAAGAACCAATCCATTATCCATACACTGCCTTTCTGTGCGTAGTCCTTTGTGCGTGTCTGCAGGTGTGTGTGCTGTTATAATTTATTGTTGCATTTAAGGAGTTGTGGCACAGGGGACCCGATGTGCATTTCAAAAGCAGTGGAGAGTAGTCGCAAAGAGAGGAGGCATGTATCTAAATCATGCAATCCAATAACCTGTGCAGCATAAGAAGTAGAAAGAAAACCGCATGTGTTTGTCCATTAGGTGCATGAAACTGATGTCATGGTGCATTGCCTGGCAGATACGGCTCGTTTCTTATCGAGCGCATGGATATAAGTCATTATTTGATGAAGGACAATTTTTATGGATGGGGATATCTTGCTTAAACATTTGAGTGTTTCATTTCTTCAGTTCTGTCTACGATTGTCTGATCTTTTGGAAGTCTTACACTGCACTGTAGTAGTTTGTATACTGATGAGTAATTGCATTGAGATGGAACAGTAAGTTTTACAAAATGAATCACCGGTTATACAGTTGTCACACAGTAACTGTAGCTTTGATTCTGTGTCGCTTCCTAGATACGGCTGTTTTAACTGTTTAGCTATACAGTAGTGCAGGGGTCAGAAAAAATTGGTGCTCTTTCAAAAATGTTTGATAATGGAAAATTGAAGATGTTTTGTAAGACGACTAATATAACACAAACATTTTTATTTGTTTCCATTGAACATAGATCCATACATATGGATATATATATATATATATATATATATATATATATATATATATATATATATATATATATAAATATACGTCCGAAAGTATGGCTTTTTTGCGTGGGGGGGGGTCCAATATGTCTCTTTCTGTCATGATTACTGATGTGAATCACCTGTGCCTACTCATTTGGCGCTAACCGCTGCGGGCTCTGATTGGCTCCCTGTCCCTACTTAAACCCGGTACTGTCGGACCCCTGTTGTCAGTCCATCTGCGAACCTCTGTTTATACAAGGCAAGCCTTTTTGGACCCTGACCCCCGCCTGTCCCGTTTTTGCTCCCGTTTGTTTCAGGAGCTATAAGCTTTTTTTATCCCGACCACGTCTGCTCTTTCGCTCCATCTTACAACCCATTTTTGATCCCGACTACGTCTACTCTCCCGTCCTGGCTTATGACTCCTTTCCAACCCCGACCACGCTTTTGCTCTCCCTGTCCCGGCTACCGACCTGATTTCCCATCCCTGACACCGCCATCGCTCGCTACGGAAGATCCACTTCCGTATTCAGATCACAATCCGAGTGCGAGAACAACTTGCTTCTCGCGTCCAGTGAGCATCGGATTGCGGCGCTGCACTTCCTCTCTTTCAATAAAATTGTGAAAAAACGTTATGCGATTGGGTCTACCCTCTGTACTGGTCGTGACATTTTCAACATTTGGGTCCCCAACCCCTGCACTAACAGCTTTACCCCAAGTTATAGTTTTAATATTAAGAGAGTATGGATGAAAATATAGAATCTGATTTTCAAGTGACAAATAATATAGGATTGATCTGCAATGTGTATAAATAAATGTATAAATAAATGAAGATATCGATAAATCCTGTCCCACTTTAATACATGACATAAATGTAATTAATATTTTATATGTGCATTATGTCATTTTATTTAATGTATTTGTTACGGTTTTGTCAGGAATTTTGGCATGTATTTCCTTATTTATTTTGTCATACATTTCGTCGTGTATTTTGTCACAAAAAACATTATTCAAATGAGAGGGCGGGTCAAACTGAATGAGTTACTCATCTATTGATTGAATGACAAGTGCACCAATCAACTGCAGTGCCTTTCGTCCCTCAGCTTGAAGTTGATCAACCAATAGGTGAAAAGCTTAGCCTGTTTGACCCGCCCCGTCATTGAATACCATTTTGTTCTGACACGATACACGGAAATCTACATACTGATAAAATCTATGCCAAAAATGCTTTTATAGATGAAAAAATGCATTTATGTCATATATTTAGGTATTACGTGATGTATTCATGTGTTTAATTACCTATAAGATAGGTATTTGTAGCTATTTATTTACTCATACATGTATTTCTCCGTATAGCAGGATCGGTCCTCTATAGGAACACAATAGACTAACGCAATGCATTTCAAAAGGCAGTTTGTCTAAGTCGAGACTGATAACTTTTTGGGATAATGACGGTCACCATGTTTTTTGCTGGTAATTTGCACAAAATCAAAACACAGCTGGCGCTTTTACAATGGTGAGTGCGCTTGCTTTGAAAATAATGTCATGAAATAAGTGCATTATCCAAAACATTTTAAAAACGCTTGCCACTTTTCACTACAATACTATATGCCAGGGATGTCTGGGGCCGGATCCAGACTGTCTGTTTAGGCAGGTCGGATCAGTAAAAGAATGTCAACTACATATTTTTACATTGGTTTTTCCTAATTATCATTCAGCCTACATTAGTAACCTACCCTACATAAGATAAACAATTATGACAAGGGATTGTTATAAACAGAACACATTTATTCAGAAACAATGAGGGGAAATGATACTTATATTTTTCCTTTTTTTCGAAGCGTTTCACTTCTATTTATTGTTTTTTGCTTTTTTTCTTTTCCTTTTGTTTCTTTATTTTTCATTTTGGTCTTTCTTTATTGCTTAATTTCACCTCTGGTACACAACTGTAAATGCTTGAAATTGTTGCCATGTTCCTCAGGAGTCTGACTCAATAGACCACACATTAACTCAAGAAAAATAAAACAAGTCAGACTAAAAATGATGTTGAAACCGCTCTCTCGTGGTTTGGCTTTGCCTTTGTATTTCTTCCCTCGTGATTAACGGCAGCTGGCATTAGTTTGAATGGCATTGTCATGAGAAGCGTCGTCGCCCCCAGAACAAGTTCCTGTGAAACTGGCCTTTTAATGAACGATGGCTAGAAAATGGAAAACAACTTCTCACTATCGCCCTCTGCCGTGAAGCAAGAGAAGTGCATGCCTCGTTTACCATCTGCAGACTCACACCACTGTAATCAGTACAAACTAGTTGTGTTAATACAATTGAAAATAAAATGTAAAAAATCTTTGATTTTGAGAAAGAAAATTGAAAACTGTTAAATGAAAAAGAACTTTGACAAGAATAAATTCAACCATTTAAAATGATTTTCATTATTTACTGCCTCACCTGCCTTCCTTAACTGCAAAACACTATATAGAGTGCTGTCATAGTATGTTTTGAACAACCAAAAATCATTAAAAACAATTTTACATGTTTTAAAGCTGTTTATATCAAAGTAAAGATGATTTAACGCTATAACTTAAAGTTCAATTAGCTATAACTCTGCTTAAACTGACAGAAACTCTATTTCTTTACTATATAGCTTAAATAGGTCTGGCGATAAAGCTCTAAAGCAGACCTGGGAACTCCGGTCCTGGAGGGCCATACGTCCTGCCAGATTTTGAAGTTTGCTCTTCTTTAACTCAGGTGATACAAATTATAACCTCGTTAGCAAGCTAGCAAGTGCTCGTTAACGATACTGGTGATTGGAATCACCTGTATTGGATCAGAGAAACCTCAAAAATCATGCAGAACATACGGCCCTCCAGGACCGGAGTGCCCAGGTCTGCTCTAAAGGCTCTTTCCTGAGTTCAACCAGCTTTAGTTCAAAACAAATACGTATGAAGATTCTTTTAGGTAAAGCGCCTATGACTCTGCTTTAATTCTTAGTTACAGGGGTTTTGACTATAGTATCCAGCTGCTGCTTTAACTTGACATTAAGCATCAAAGTGCTATAATTCCTGAGTTAAAGTTGTTTTAACTCCTTGTAAAAATGGCTTTAATTCCTTGTCGACTCTTAAACACAGCTGCTTTAACTGTTGAGCTGAGCTGTACAGGCTTTAATCAGAGTTACAGCTTTAAAAATGATTTCACTTTAAAGCAGTTTTAACTCAGTGTTAAAGCTGTAAAGCATTAACTTTTGGCAACACTAATATTAATCCAACAGGTGAAGCAGGCATTGAATAGAATTGTTTAAAATATGTGAGGGAAAACTGCAATACGTTTTTATATTCCTCCTTTGCCATAAAGCTCTCTTCTAAAGCATTCTCATTTTTATTAGCAGGTGACCTGGAACATTTTGTGGAGGAGGAGAACAGATGGAACGGGAGCCAGGAGAAACAAGATGAGAGCAATAGAGAGCAAGACCCAGGAGATTCCTCGCGGAGAATGGAAGTCCTCATTCTGCCGGCTCACGATTTGAAAGGAACAAAGGCAACGTAGCCTAAGAAGGCCCTATCATCCGGGTTTTGCCCTGTGTGGCCTCCGTCTATTTATCTCAGTCGGAGTCACGGTCTTAATCTGAACACAAAATGAATCCCCTTTAATCCGCCCCACAGCCGTATGCTATTCACATCTCTAATTCTTAAGGTCCCATTGTCATGGAGAAGACATATTCACTCACCGCGCACTATGACGAGTTCCAGGAAGTGAAATATGGCGGACGCTACAGTAGTGACATACTCAGCAACGGTATGACCCTCCATCTGGGTGGTAGTCTGGACCGGCACATGGCACGAGGGCGAGGAGGTGCCTTGTCCAACGGTCGTAGCAGGGACACTGGTAGCACCAGCAGCGGTGGCGGGATCCCCCGATGGAGCCGCAGGGAGATTTGCCTCCTTTCGGCTTTGGTTTTTGCAGCCGGCATGTGTGTCATTTTAGGAAGCATGCTCGCTCTTAAATACATTTCCCTGGAAGCCCAGCAAGACCCTCAGTGCAGGCAAGACTGCCAAAGAAGACGTGTACTGTTGAGGGCGGCGCGCTTCGTGCAGGGCAACATCGACCCCACCATCCAGCCCTGCCAGGACTTTTACTCCTTCGCCTGCGGAGGCTGGTTAAGGCGTCATGCGATCCCTGAGGACAAGCTCAGCTACGGCATCATCACAGCCATAGGGGAGCACAATGAAGAAAAACTCCAGCGCATCCTCCTGGAGCCCATCCGCAGGCGAGAGCCCGAATCGGCTGAGCGCAAGGTCAAGGAGTTTTACAGATCTTGTGTCAACATTCAAGAGATTGACAAGCTGGGTTCGGACCCCATGACGGAGGTGATCGACAGCTGCGGAGGCTGGGATCAGGTCGGGGCTCCTCCTGGTGCCGCCGGCTGGGAAAAGGAAGGCGCCTCGCAGAGGCCGGATTTCAACGAACTGCTTTATAGGACGCAGGGCGTTTACAGCACCGCGGTGTTCTTCTCACTCACCGTCAATGTGGATGATAAAAACTCCTCTAGGAACGCAATCAGGGTAAGAGACTGTCTGCAGAGAAGCCATTGTGTTTCTGTGTGTGTGTATCGTTGAGCTCAAAGGTTAATCCCCTGTGACAACACAGCTTGTTGTTACAAAATTGCCAACTAATTAGAACGTGTTCCAGCAACGCATTTGAACTCCATCGCACAGAAATTGTCTGTCTTAATCAGCAGCTTGCACAGACATATTCTAGGGCAAGTGCTCGGATGAATAGAGGAAGATTCAGGGGAATTAATTTTACATATAAATGTTTGTGTATCCACCCCTTCGCGGTTTGTTCTTCACAATATTGCTACTTAACGGATTTGAACCTTGCATTGTGTTCTGCATTCTGATTGGTTAAATCATTACATTACTTTCATTTGTTAAACGAATACTTGTGCCAGTAAAACTGTTTCCTTTGTTTTATTAAATGCATTCTAGCGCATTTAAGTGTTTAATTATATTAACACTACTCCACGGATTTTGCCAATCACCAGATTATTTTAGAACTTTATCAATTCAAGGTTTAGTAAACACTCGCAATAAGGATCTATCTATCTATCTACCTTGGTCATATCCCTCAAGAGGGGTGACCGACAGCAACCCAAATGCCCAAACACCCAAACAAGTAAGGCACCTCGGCACCCAATTTGGTCTGCTTTCGTCCCTCCAGATGAAACGGGACACAAGAAAGTGGCCATGTCACTCGGGTCAGGGTGACACAACACACTCTTTTGTTCAACAGCAGGGCCCGACAGCTTTCACTGGTTTACCCCTGCCACATCATACAGGTGCCCTGCCGATTCCTTAGAACACATCCAAACATCCCACTATCCTTTTAAAACACCTCTCCACTTATTCCTATTACTAGAGCTCGAGCTTCCACTAGATTTAGACCTCTTTCCTGCAGTGCATTCATAACACCATCCATCCACGTCAAGTCAAGTCAAGTCATTTTTATTTGTATAGCCCTTAGTCACAAATGGTCTCCTTCCATTTACTTCCTATAGGGTCGAAATAAGGATAAAATACCTTAATTTGTATAGCCCTTAACCACAAGGAGTCTCAAAGGGCGGCACAGACCACAGACTATTGCAAACTACAGACTATTGTTACACCATCCCCTGATCTAAAAACTACATGAGGGCAAGGAAAAACTCAACTTGAGGAAAATGAAGAAACCTTGAGAAGGGACTGCACATGAGGTAGTCCCTCTTCCAGGATGACCAGGCTGCAATGAATATTGCCATAACAAATAATACACAGATATTGTCAACCTAAAATATAGTTTATTCATATGCTTTAGAATAGATTAAATTTAACATTTCCACTGAGGAACAAATCTCAGAGGGAAGAGCATTCCACAGCACCGGAGCCCAAATGGAGAATGCTCTCAAACGTATCTCTTCTTGGCTCTTGGGATCACTAGTAGACCTCAACATAAGGAAAATGAAGAAACCTTGACAAGGGACCGCACATGAGATAACCACCCTTCCGGGACCAGACTGCAACAGATGTTGCAATGACAAATAATACACATAAATTGTCAACAATGGATTATTAACTTACAAGAACAGGGGAGAGAGCCTAAACCTTATATAAGAAATCTCAAGCTGTTCTAAAAGCCCTTCCCTGAACCCCCTCTGAAGAGAAACGTTGGTATTTTAAGACTGAAGGAGCCTTTTCACATTTTGCTCCAAATGCAGTTGTTTGATTACATGACAAGAATAATGTGAAAAGTATTTTGGTTGTCAAGGGGACAGGACCAAGATGAGCTCCAGCTTTTTTTCTTTTTGTTTTGTCAATTTTTAATCTAAGATGTTCATTTCAATTTATTGTCACCTTTTATACGATGACCAGTGAAAAAAAAATGAAGAAGAAAAATATTTGCGCTTACATAAATGATGCAATGCAACTGTCACGGACCAGAAACAGACACAGGACCAAATAGCGCTCGTTTACTCAGTTTTATTTAATGAAGAGGGAGATTAGGGTTCCACGATCCGATGGTTGATGGACAAGAGTAGCAGGTGGCTGGAAACGCGGAAGTGGCACTTCCGTGTCGAGTGAGGACGATCGTAGATTCGCAATACTAGTCGTTAGCCGAGACGGGAGAGCAAGGGCGGTATCGAGTTCGGAAACAAGGTCGGCAACAGGTGTCAGGCAGGTAGCGGGGTAAAACAGGTCGGATGACGGGATGGCAGAACAGGGCAGAATTGGGTCCAGAAACAGGTCGGCAACGGGTATCAGGCAGAGGAAAACAGGGCAGAAAAAATGTCTGAAAGTGTGAGCTTGCCTAGCTGGGAGCATCGGTTCGCAACGATCCGACGGTATTCTCTTGGAAGCAGGGGGTTTAAAAAGATTCTCTTACCCAATCAGCTCTCAGGGCTGTTGGCGCCAATTGGGCAGTCACAGGTGCCTTGTATCGGCAATCATGACAGCAACAGTTATTTAGGATGCAGTATCAGTATTGTCACACAAACACCGCTGTCCGCCATTTTCCAATTCTGGCTCATCTCTGAAGACAGAAGACCTCTAGCCCCCCAAAAAAACTACCTGGACTTGCCCGGGACACACCACAGGACTTTGTGCCTCTCAGACCCTGGCGGTGAATGGACCCATGAGCCGTGAGAGCTAGGTTAAAAATGCCCTCGAGGATGTATATATAGGTCGGTGGTTCGCGCCCCGGCCGAGTCATTCCTAAGACTTAAAAAGTGGTCGGCGGCGCCCTCTGTTGGCTGCGGCTGCATCGGCTCGCTACAACGGGTCAGGTGCAATCGACATTTCGTTCTGTGTACATTGTTACACAGAATGACAATACAAGTAAATTATTATTATTATTATATATATATATATATATATATATATATATATATATATATATATGATATGATTCTTTTTCAACGCCAGTTTAAAAAAAACTGTAGGTAGTGGAAAATTACCAAAATGGCTGGGACTCAAATTTGTTCCAGACACAACTTTGAAGTATAGATTCCTATTCTAAATTATATTTTTTTATCCATTAAAAACCAATTTGTATTAAGTGTCATGAACCGGAACAGGAGGAGAACCCAAATGCGTGACGTTTCTCACACAAGCCTATTATTTTACGGGAACTGGGGCAGTCATGCACGTTAGGCAGCTGTCTGGCGCAGAATGACAGGAAGCCAGTGGCCTCGATACCGACAGATGGGGTAGATTCCGGACAGGGCGGGACAGACAAGATTGATATCAAAACAGGATATCGAAAGTAAACAGGACAAATTAGACGGGAACGAAACAGGAGATAAATAATAAACAGGACAAAAATTGACGGGAACGATACCGGACAGAAAACACAGGCAGGAAACCGGACAGAGTCAAAACCTACGTCTTGCAGGGTAGAGGTTTGTTGACAGACTGACAAAGGGAGAGTGAGAGCACTGAGCTTAAATAGAAGGGAAGCCAATCTGTCAACGAGCCGCAGCTGGCGCCACACGGGCGGGGCCAATTGGGCCCCATGGCAACCATGACATAAAGTGTGTTTAGAGCAATAGATAGGAGAAAGTTGAATTTCATTCAACATGTGTACTATAATCAAGTTGTTTATTCCAATCCTACATTTGCACTTTAATTAAGAATAGCGCCAAAGCGCTCCGCTTTCCATGTAAACTTTAACCTTGCGTTTTTTTTTCACAACATGATGCTGTCATGATTACCGATTTTGGATCACCTGTGCCCGCCGCAAGCCGCTGCGGGCTATCTGATTGGCTCCCTGTCCGTTCTTAAGACCAGTCCTGTCACTCTCCTTTTGTCAGTCCATCTGCAAACCTCTGTTGTTACAAGCCAAGCCTTTTTGACCCTGACTCCCGCCTGTCCCGTTTTTGCACCTGTTTTTCCACTTGTCTGTCGCTGATCTCGCCGTTTGTCTCCGGCTACGACCCATTTTTTATCCCGACCACGTCTGCTCTCCCGTCCTGGCTTACGACTCGTTTTTGATCCCGGCCACGTTTTTGCTCTCCTGTCCCGGCTATCGACCTGTTTTTACGTCCCTGACACCGCCACCTCCCACTACGGAAGATCTACTTCCGTATTTGGATCAGGATCCGATTGCGAGAGAGAAGTTTTCCTGCGTCCGGCAACCATTGGATCGCGGGCGCTGCCCTTCCTCTTTCTATTCAATAAACTTGTGGTGAACGCTACGCATTTGGGTTCTGATTCCGTTCTGGTCGTGACAGATGCTTTATATCGGACACGCTATGTTCATGTATTGCATCGGATGTTCTCGGTTCACTTGGCCCATAATCACCACTTCCTGTGGTGTGTCTTGGGCAAGTACAACCTGACGGCGCAAGCCTCCTGACCTCATTCAAATACAGCACCTTCATCATCTGGTCACTGTTGTTTTTTTGGGTGTAAAGCGTCATCCTACTCTTAAGAGACACCAGATCCTAAATCTTTGACGAAAAACTCATTTATTTTGAATTTTTGAGTAAGCCTTGCACCTTGCATCCACTACAAGGAGGGGATTGAAGGGTCCGACATTTTATTGTGCTTTAAGTTGATTTGGTGGGCAGGTCACTCCTCCTCGGGAGGTTTTCCACTTTCTAAGTTTTATCCATTTGTGAACAGAAGGAATGGCTTTTCCAGGATGGCAGCTGTAAAGTTTTTCTGAACTGTTTGAGGTTTTATATTGCTAATGTTTTAACCATATTCATTTCCTCACACTTCTTCTTTGTGGGTTTTTATAATTCTTTGGGAAAGTCTGGTGGCAATCAACAAAATGAAATAACCTTTACCCCAAAAATGTCATAACATTTCCGTTCATGAGTTATTTTTCCAGGACCAGGGCAGCTTAACCAAGCATTTGTTAAAATCCTTTCTTAGCATTTCGATTTGCACTTTTTCAACGCTGACATTAATTTGCATGTGTGCATTTATATATTGTAGATTGTTTAAGAGAGCCGGTGAATCATTTCGCCACATGGGTGGCCGGCTGGGCGGTTAGCGCGTTGGTCCAGGGTTCAATTCCAGCTACCATGGCCTAACCATGCGGAGTTTGCATGTTCTCTCCTTACCTACATGGGTTTCCTGCAGGCACTCTGGTTTCCTACCACATTCCAAAAAAATGCATGTCTGGTTAATTGGCTGGTCCAAATTGTCCCCAGGTGAGAATGAGCGAGTGAATTGTCCCTCCCTGTGTGCCCTGCGACTGGCTGGCAACCAGTTCAGGGTGTCCCCTGCAAATGCTTGAAATTGTTGCAACAGTCTGACTCAATGGACCACAAATTAAATTAAGGAAAATAAAACAAGTCAGACTAAAAATGACGCTGACACTGCTCTCTCGTGCTATGCTGGTCCAAATTGTCCTTAGGTGTGTATGAGCGAGTGAATAGTTCAACGTGTCCCCTGCCCACTGCCCGGAGACAGCTGGGGTGGGCTCCAGCACCCCCGCGACCCTACTGAGGATAAGCGGTGCAGATAATGGATGGATGGAATTGATGGACTATATGCCAGGGATGCCTGGGGCCGCATCCAGACTTTCTGTTCTTGGTACAAGTAACACAAGGTATTTGTTATAATCACAACACATTTATTCAGAGACAATAGGGGGAAAAGAAAAATAAAACAAATCAGACTAAAAATAACGCTGACACCACTCTCTCATGCTTGGCTTTGCCATATTTGGCTGGTCCGAATTGTCCTTAGGTGTGTATGGACGTGTGAATGGTTGTCTGTCTCTGTGTGCCCTGCGACTGGGTGTACCCTGCCCACTGACTGAAGACAGCTGGGATGGGCTCCAGCACGCGTTGGATTCTACTTGTCATGGTTGCCATGGCGCCCACTTTTCCGCGCCCGTGTGTGTCACGGTTGCCGTGGTGCCCAATTTGCCCCGCCCGTGTTGTGCCAGCTGCGGCTCGTTTAGAGATTGACTTTCTGTGTATTTAAAGCTCAGCGCTCTCTTGCTTCAGGGTCAGCCCGTCAATGAACTTCTGCCCCACAAGACGTGGGTTCTGTCCTGTTTTCCCATGATATCAGCAGTCCAGTATTGTCCCCGTTTATTTTTGTACTGTTTAATTTTGAATTCCAGTTTGGTTTTCCGTCTATTCTTGTCCTGTTGGTGTCACGGTTGCCATGGCGCCCAGTTGGTCCCAGCCAGGTGGCGCCGGATTCTGTCATGGTTGTCACGGCGCCCAATTAACCTGACATGCATGTTTTTGGAGTGCGGGAGAAAACCGGAGTGCCCGGAGGAAGCCCACACAAGCACAGGGAGAACATGCAAACTCGGCATAGGAAGGTTGGTAGCTGGATTTGAACCCATGACCTCAGATCTGTGCCGCACATAGGCTAACCACCGCGCCGCCGTGCTGCCCTTGTAAAAAGTCAAGTTGCAATAAACAAAATAAAATAACTTTTCCCCGAAATGTGTCATTGTTTTTCCACTCAGGGCCAAGGGAGCTGAACCAGGCACTTTTTGAAACTGTTGAACTGATTTGTTAGCTTTCACTAAGCACTTTTTCGACAGTCATATTGATTTGCATGTGTCCATTTGGATAGATTGATCAAGAGGGCCTCACGCTCCCTGAAAGAAGCCTCTACCTAGGTCAGGATGAGGACAGCGTCAAGGTAAGAAATGGAGACCATCCGTCATTTTTGTTCCCCCCCCCCCCCCCCCCGCCTCTCCTTAACCATCATCGCCTTCCTGCTTCGTTCACTGTCGACAGTTTCACTCGCTTGTCTTTTCCCTCCCCTTCCATCTGTTCTATTTACTTCCCTCGCCCATCTGCATTATTCCACCTGCTTTCTGTGGGCGTCCCGCTGCGCTTTTGTAATCCTGTGCACCTCGCCACTGGTCGGCCCGTCGCCTTCTGTTACGGGTGACGTTCTTCCCCCTCCACGCCTTGTTCTTTTCAGATCTTGGCGGCGTACAAGGCCCTGATGGAGCGTTTACTGAGCATGCTGGGAGCTCACAACGCCACGCAAAAGTCCAAGGAGATTATACAGCTGGAGACTCGTCTAGCCAATGTAAGGTGATTGCAAGTGTGCGTCCGTTTATGTCAGGGGTGTCGGACTCGTTCTAGCTCGAGGGGAAGAAAAAGTCTCATGGGGGCCAGGCTGGGGGCAGTTTAAAAAAATAAATAAAAGAAAGAAGTAAAAGAGAGAGAGAGAGAGGGGTAGAGAGAGAGAGAGAGTTAGAGAGAGAGAGAGAGAGAGAGAGAGAGTGAAAAAAGTAGAAATCAAGTAAAAAAGAAAGAGAGAAAGAAAGAGAGAACCTTATGGAGAAAGAAAGAGACAATGAGAAAGGGAAACAAAGGGTGAAGTAGAGAGAAAAAAAGAATGAAAGAACGAATGAAAGAACGAATGAAAGAACGAATGAAAGAACGAAAAATAGAAAGAAAGAAAGAAAGAAAGAAAGAAAGAAAGAAAGAAAGAAAGAAAGAAAGAAAGAAAGAAAGAAAGGAAGGAAGGAAGGAAGGAAGGAAGGAAGGAAGGAAGGAAGGAAGGAAGGAAGGAAGGAAGGAAGGAAGGAAGGAAGGAAGGAAGGAAGGAAGGAAGGAAGGAAGGAAGGAAGGAGAAATAAAAACAGAGATAAAAAGAATATAGAGAGGGAAATAGAATAGACAGAGAGAAAGAAAGAAAGAAAGCAATACAGCTGCAGTTCCTTTGTGAGCGGCGTCTGCATTTGGCGACCTCAAATCTAGATATCCGAAACTTGCGCTTCTGTCAGCGTTGCGTCACGGGCCGGAATCAAACCCTCAGCGCGCCTGATACAGCTGACTTTTGGTTTACGTGCATGCGTGTGCAGTACTTAGTCCAAATCTCTCTTTGCAGATCACCGTGTCCGAATACGATGACCAAAGAAAGGACGTCAGCACCATGTATAACCGCATTACACTCAGGCAGCTGCAGCGCACGGCTCCCGGTGTGAGTCCTCCAGGCACACTCACACGCGTGCACGCTCTCATGCGCGCACACGCTCACAAACACCGAGCGCATGAACAAAAAAAAATGTCCGCCCTGCAGGACTTAAGATTGAAGCTTGAATGCAAGAAAGAGGATGGAATATAAGCGGACATTGGTGGGTGTTAGACGTGATGGCAGAAGGAGGAGGAAAGGTAAATTGGATTTCCAGTCAGAAGGAGAAGGAGGAGGCGCTACCCTCAAGCAGTTAGCCTGCTGACAGAGATCCTCAAGATTTTCCCGAGTTTGGAGTCAGAGACTTGTATTGCGGGCGGAAACAGAAGATACAAATCTGGAATATAAAGGTAGTCCAGGCTAGTAGTTGAAAAAGAATAAAAGAAAGAAGTGTAAAGAGAGAGAAAGGGGGGGAGAGAGAGAGAGGGAGAGAGAGGGAGAGAGAGAAGGAGAGAGAGAATAAAGGGAGGAATAAAGTAAAAAAGAAAAAGATAGAAGAGAGAACCTTATAGAGAGAGAAAGACAATGAGAAAGAGAAAGAAAAGGGTGAAGTAGAGAGAAAGAAAGAAATAAAGAAAGAAAAGGGGATAATGAAAGAGAGAGAGAGGGAGAGAGAGAGACAGAAAGTGAAAGGGAGAAATCAAGTAAAAAGAAGGAGACAAAGGAAAAGGAGTGAGAAAGATATATATATATATATATATATATATATGGAGAGAAATATACAGAGATAAAAATAAAAAAGAGAGGGAAAGAGAATAGACAGAATAACAAAGAGACAGTTTAATATTTTCCACGACAACCAAATAACTTCTCTCAATTCTGTTCTCTTTATCCAGTTCACAACCACCAAATTACTTCCCACAACGCCTTTTCTCGTTATTAAGTTCAGAATCTTGTGCACTTCGAGTCGGCGATTAAAATACTGTAATTTTAGTTTTACCAGGAATTTGATGTCCGACAATATTGTCATGATCCGGACCAATAAACACATTAGCAATTTGGTAGCGTGACTGTCTCAAGGTTTCTTCATTTTCCTTATGTTGAGGTTTTTGAGTTGTTCCTTGCCCTCATGTAGGTTTTAGATCAGGGGATGGTGTAATAGTAGTCTGTGGTTTAGAATTATCTGTGGTCTGTGCAGCCCTTTGAGACCCTTTGTGATTAAGGGCTGTGTCACGGTCGCCATGACGACCAGTATGCCACGCCCCCGAACTCAAGCTGAAGCAGATCAGCTGATTGCTGTTCTATTTAAGGCTGGATTTTGGGTTTGGCGGGTGCTGGTTCATTACTCTTATACACAATCCCGGTCTGTTATGCTTGTCCTGTTTTAGTCTGTTATGCCTTGTCCTGTTGAGTTCGTGCCGGAGGAACTCTGTGTTGTTCTGTTTTGCCCCGGAGTATTGGGCGACTTTTATTTTGTAAAAATAAAACTTATGGATCGTCAACGCATTTGAGTTCTCCCTTCATGCCTCCTGCCTACGTTCTGGTCCGGTCACCTTCCACGCCACCACGCCAATCCGTGACAGAATGAACCAGCCAACAAATAGAACTCAGCGAACGATCCCAGCGCGACTTGGGAGAGCTGGAGAGCGCAGTTCGGCAGGCGCCTACTGAGTTGGCCTTCCCTGCCCGTTCGAACCACGGCCCCGCCCGTCGTGGCCCTTGCTGTGCCTCGAATGGGGTCCCGGGAAGAATTGGCGCCTGCCTGTTCGACTCTCATGCCTGCCTGCCCGACTCCCGTGCCGATTGCCTGCTATTCCGTCTCCCCTGCGTGCCAGCCCGACTCCGACTCTGCTGCCCGTCGGGCCGACTCCGACTCCGCTGCCCGTCGGGCCGACTCCGACTCCGCTGCCCGTCGGGCCGACTCCGACTCCGCTGCCTGCCAGCCCGACTCCGCTCCTCCTGTTTTGCCGGTTCTGATTTTGACTCTCTCATGTCTTGTCTGTTCTGATTTTGACTCTCTCATGTCTTGTCTGTTCTGATTTTGACTCTCTCATGTCTTGTCTGTTCTGATTTTGACTCTCATGTCTTGTCTGTTCTGATTTTGACTCTCTCATGTCTTGTCTGTTTTGATTTTGACCCTCTCATGTCTTGCCTGTTTTGATTTTGACCCTCTCATGTCTTGCCTGTTCTGATTCCGCCTGTCCTGTCTGAATCGCCACTTCTGAACCTGAACCCCTGAGCCTGACTCTTCTGCATCTGACCCCCCTGAGCCTGACTCTTCTGCATCTGACCCCCCTGAGTGCGACTCTTCTGCATCTGACCCCCCTGAGTGCGACTCTTCTGCATCTGACCCCCCTGAGTGCGACTCTTCTGCATCGGCCTGTCCTGAGTGCGACTCTTCTGCATCGGCCTGTCCTGAGTGCGACTCTTCTGCATCTGACCCCCCTGAGTGCGACTCTTCTGCATCGGCCTGTCCTGAGTGCGACTCTTCTGCATCGGCCTGTCCTGAGTGCGACTCTTCTGCATCGGCCTGACCTGAGTGCGACTCTTCTGCATCGGCCTGACCTGAGTGCGACTCTTCTGCATCGGCCTGACCTGAGTGCGACTCTTCTGCATCGGCCTGACCTGAGTGCGACTCTTCTGCATCGGCCTGACCTGAGTGCGACCCTTCTGCATCGGCCTGACCTGAGTGCGACCCTTCTGCATCGGCCTGACCTGAGTGCGACCCTTCTGCATCGGCCTGACCTGAGTGCGACCCTTCTGCATCGGCCTGACCTGAGTGCGACCCTTCTGCATCGGCCTGACCTGAGTGCGACTCTTCTGCATCGGCCTGACCTGAGTGCGACTCTTCTGCATCGGCCTGACCTGAGTGCGACTCTTCTGCATCGGCCTGACCTGAGTGCGACTCTTCTGCATCGGCCTGACCTGAGTGCGACTCTTCTGCATCGGCCTGACCTGAGTGCGACTCTTCTGCATCGGCCTGACCTGAGTGCGACTCTTCTGCATCGGCCTGACCTGAGTGCGACTCTTCTGCATCGGCCTGACCTGAGTGCGACTCTTCTGCATCGGCCTGACCTGAGTGCGACTCTTCTGCATCGGCCTGACCTGAGTGCGACTCTTCTGCATCGGCCTGACCTGAGTGCGACTCTTCTGCATCGGCCTGACCTGAGTGCGACTCTTCTGCATCGGCCTGACCTGAGTGCGACTCTTCTGCATCGGCCTGACCTGAGTGCGACTCTTCTGCATCGGCCTGACCTGAGTGCGACTCTTCTGCATCGGCCTGTCCTGTTTATCTGTCCTGTTTTTGCCTGTCCTGTTTATCTGTCCTGTTTTTGCCTGTCCTGTTTATCTGTCCTGTTTTTGCCTGTCCTGTTTATCTGTCCTGTTCTCGTCGGTTCTGCCTGTCTGTCATCCCCTGTCCAGTTGGCCACCAGACCCCCCCTGCCGAGCGCCGATTCCGATCCGCCCGACGCAGATGGCGCCTGCCTCTCCCCGTTCCTGCGTGTTCGGAGGAGGGAGCAGGGTTGCCCCAATCGCGATCGTCAACATTCCGGGGCGCGAGGTAGTAATTTTTTCTTTTTTGGGACCTCGGGAGCTGTCCCTTAAGAGGGGGGCTCTGTCACGGTCGCCATGACGACCAGTATGCCACGCCCCCGAACTCAAGCTGAAGCAGATCAGCTGATTGCTGTTCTATTTAAGGCTGGATTTTGGGTTTGGCGGGTGCTGGTTCATTACTCTTATACACAATCCCGGTCTGTTATGCTTGTCCTGTTTTAGTCTGTTATGCCTTGTCCTGTTGAGTTCGTGCCGGAGGAACTCTGTGTTGTTCTGTTTTGCCCCGGAGTATTGGGCGACTTTTATTTTGTAAAAATAAAACTTATGGATCGTCAACGCATTTGAGTTCTCCCTTCATGCCTCCTGCCTACGTTCTGGTCCGGTCACCTTCCACGCCACCACGCCAATCCGTGACAGGCTGTACAAATAAACATGACATGACTTGACTTGACTAAAAATTGTATGATGACGTAAAACCTACTGCCTTTTCATGTGTCATTTGTCAGTTGTCTAGTGCGTAGAATTCCCCGTGCTGCCAGCCGGGATCCGGGTTCGATTTCAGTTGCATCGAAGTGTATGCAAATGTTTTCAGTGTTATATTCCGACTGCACAATGCACAAATAGGGTTATTTTTTTATTAGGTTGTGCAAGCTTTGCCCTTACTGTAGTTTCAATTCCTTGCACCTTATAGTCTGGGGCGCTTTATATATGAAAAAAGGCTATTTATATATATATGTATTTTTTAAATATTCGCCTTATAATTCGGTGCACCTTATCGTGCAGAAAACTAAAAAAGCAGCATAATATTGAATATCTAAACCTGGAAAATGGGAGCGAAAGATGAGCAGTCCCTCCTGCCGCATACAATTTGCTGTCAATTGGATAAGGAGGATGCTAAGGAATTTAGGATGCAAATTCTGTTTACATGATGCGTATTTAAGAGGCTTTGCTAACTGATTTTTCAAAATGAATTTGTGGAACGCAGCTGCTCTCTGCCTTTTTTTGAAGGGGTTTGGTCCTCAAAGTATTTGTTTCCCGAGGCGACTCCCACACAAGACTCAATCATTTTTAAAACAATGGATGGGGTTCTCAATCATTTATAAAAGTAGTAATTTGCTATCTTTAGTGGAGAAATCGGACATTTTGGTGACAAAGTATTACAGTTTCTTTCCCTTTAATGTTGTTTTTAACTAAAAAGCACTAAATCCTGCTTCCGAAACTCTAATGTTTTAAAGTCATTATGCAATATCCTGCTCTTTGATTACCTACTTCATATAACAACAGTTAAATTGAAACAAAAGAACAAAATCATTTTACAGCACAAGAATAAGTAAGTAAGTAGGAGTATAATGCACATATAAACTGTCACAAACCAGGAACGGAGACGGGACCTAATTGCGTTCGTTTTACTCAGCTTTATTTAAAATGAGGAAGGGACGAATCCGACGATCGGCGGTCACGGGTAGCAGGTAGCTGGGACGCGGAAGTGGCACTTCCGTGTCGAGCGAAGGTAATGGTTGAAAACGTGAAGAACAGGTCGATGGCCGGGAGAGAGGAGCAAAACATAAATGGGTCCAGAAAAGAGGTCGGCATCAGGAATCAGACAGAACACAGGGCAGGATAGAGTCGGATAAACGGGTCCAGAAAAGAGGTAGGCAATGGGAATCAGACAGAACACAAGGCAGGGTAGAGTCAGATAGTCACAAAAGCTTGTCTAGCGGGTAGCATAGATTCACAGACGATCGGACGAGTATTTTCAGGAAGGCGGGAGTTTAAAAAGAGGCCAACAGCCAATCAAGGCCCGTCGCTGCTGGCGTCAACGGGGCAGGCTCAGGTGTAATTAAGGGCTATACAAAAAAATTGGCTTTTACATACATATCCAGAAATGAGTTGTTATTTTATGTAAAATTTGAAACACATTGCGCAATTCAAATCCCTGAAAGCTGAACCCTTTGATACTAAGATATACTCGATTGTACGAAATGATTAATTAATGTAACATTGGATGCTCAGCACAGTTCTGAGGTCATGGGATGTCAGGTTCAAAACGATTGCTGGTTGAAATAAGAGACTTTTGAGTAACAATCTAAATAGTTTATTAAAGAAAAGCAGGCACATTGAAACGAGGCAAAATCTGTTTCATAGATTTCTGATTGGAGGATAGAATAAAACACGTGCACGTAACCACACTCTGATTGGTTTAGGCAGGAATCACACATTTAAATGCAGTGTATAATGTTGGTTGCTAGATGGCGTGAGAGTATGATAAATAATACATCACAACAATTTATTGTTTGCACATAGATAGGAGTCCTAGGAAAATTACCAGTGACCTCCAAGTTGTGTAGACAGAGTTCACTTGGCTTTGGGAAAGTTATGCTCCCATCTTGGGTTGTACGGGTTTGCTGAAAGGAGTTCTGTGCACCTGCTTGATAAGAGATAGGGAGCCTCCAGAGCTGTAGAAACAAAGGTACTTTGGCCTGGGAACCCCACGCTCCTGACCCTGGAGACGCTCGCTCTGGAAAACAACTCGAAAAGCAATTGCACAATTATTGAGTATAGAATATAGTATAAAAGGCAGATTTAGACCATAATTTTCCTTACATGGGATCAAATTCATATACCAGCCTTTAAGTGCAGAGTTTGCATACTCTCCCCGTGCTTGAATGGGTTTCCTCAGAGCACTCCGGTTTCTTCCCACATTCCAAAAACATGCATGTCAGGTTAATTTGCTGGTCCAAATGGTCCCTAGGTGAGAATGAGCGAGTGAGTTGTCTGTCATTGTGTGTCCTGCGACTGGCAACCAGTTCAGGGTCTCACCTCCCCACTGCCTGAAGACAGCTGAGATGGGCTCCAGCACTCCCGCGACCATGCTGAGGATAAGCAGTGCACATAATGGATGGATGCACAGTGGGTGCCTGGTTTAGCTTTGGCGCCTCACAGTTCGGATTTCCAGGATTCAACTGCAAACCCTTTCCTCCCAGTTTGGAGTTTGCATCTCCTCCCCTGTTTTCTCCAGTTACCTCCTACATGCCAAACACCTGTATGCAGTGTAAATTGTCCCTAAGTTTCAATGATTTTCTGTGACCTGCATATGTGGGAACTAGTCCAACATGTCCCTTGCTCTCTGCCTGATTTGAGCTGGGGTTTAGTTCCAGCACCCTCGTGACTCCTGTGAGGACAATTAGTTGTAAAATAATTGAATGAATTAGTGTTACACATTTCAAGGGAGCACAGAGGCTGCTACAATTGATTCAAACCCAACCAAAAAAATGCCTGCTTGCTAAGAAATCTCCTTATAGTCAGCACAATCATTTTGGCATAACAATATGCAATATTGATTGAGAATATCGACTTATGAATCCTTGTCTCGGGTCTCATTAAGGTAATAGCCCGGCCAAGAACCGCTGTATTATAATAAAGTCTGTGATCACGCATTCTTAAGTACTGTATTCTTCCACAAAATAATGAAACATGTTTCAAATGTGACATTTTAGTGTGTATGAAAAAATAACGAAAAAAAGACATTTGGAGAGGTGAAATGGTTCAAACGCATTTTGCAGACAGCAGTTCTGAAAACGTGTCTGTTTTTGTCATGATGCTGCAAAATGTATTTCAATATCAAAACATTGTTCCTAATGCACTAATTGATTGTTACGGCACGCTGCCTTTTCCGATTGAAGACGGCGCATTGTTCTTGCTCGCTCCGTCCAATTGCCTATTTTACTGATTGTGACAAGAGCAAGAAAAACAATGCATTAAAAATGGATAAGCTATGCGAAAAGCAGATAGAAAAACAACATTTGAAGACAGAAATTGGCTATTGCAGACATTTGACCTCATTCTAAAAGAGTGTTTTAATGTTTTAAATAGCATTTACCATATGCTAGATTCGATTATTAGTCTTAAAGTAGCAAATTTGAAAAAAAAAAAAAAACATTTCAGATCCATTAACCCTTTAACGTTCCTGTATAATCCACCTAAGAACCTAATCCAAGCCATACCTAAAGTAAATTGAATGCTGTATCTCGTTTTAGACTGACCGTTGTTAGATTTTCAATATTAAAAATGTACCGTTTACCAAATTGTTCGAATTAGTTATCTGACTCCATTAACCAAACACATCCTGCATTCTCCTAACAATGCGCGCTTGTTTCTTGATGGGAAAAGATGGACAAGAATAGCTGACATTTTCACCCGGGGGCAGATTTAATTTCTTGAATAATTTGGCTGAGTGAACTCCATCGGATATATGGCCGAATTAGCCGAATTAGTGTCGCTTGAGTCTCCGCCAAACCTCCTCTCTCGATCTTCCGCCTTTCTTCTCCCGGGCCACGTTTTTTTCCGCAAGCTTGTGTGCCGGCTTCTCCCATGGGCGTGCCAGGAAAGCCCCCACGCCTTGATGTCTGAAATAATCAAAACATCCCCGAGTGTTTCTACGTCACCAGGGCCGCCTGTGTCGAGAAGTGCTGATTATCTTATCAGCCCTTTGTCCCAGTTCCCTGCTGTTCCTGTAAACATCATTCTCCACTAGGTTGCATTGACCTCACCCCACAGCTCAACGAGTGAATATCTTTTGCATTTAAATGTAATTTGTATTTGATCGTACAAAATCCTTTATAGTCAAATATATAAAATCCTTCATCGTGATGTTTCTGTGAATAGTACATTTTGAATATCATGAATTCCAAGACTTTAAGCTTTCCTGTGATAGTGACATAATGTATTTTAGTGACTAGTAAGGTAGGGTAATATACCAAAATTCTCTATTTTATCAATACAATTTGAATTACTCTCTAATTCTAGAATACTCATTCACATTGTATATCTAAAAATAAAGTTATACAATGTAAAAAAAAACACATCTTAGGAGCAAATAATATCTATTTCTAGATATGCTACCAGACCCTGAAAATGAAATGCTTTGCCGTAAATGAGCCCCGGACCATAGCGTTGACATCGACAATGTATTTATTGACCAATTACAAAATGTCTGCAGCTTCACTGGAAACGCCTGCTGGATAAAATCTTCCAGGACGACTTCTCTGAAGACAAGGAGATCGTGGTGCTGGCCACTGATTACATACAAAAAGTGTCCGACATCATAAAAACTACATCCAAAAGGTAAGCAAGAAGAAATATTTTTCAAGTGTTTTGTATTTTTATTTTGATTGAAATTGATACATTTTGAGGTTTGAGAGACATTGTGTGATAGTTAGCACCTCCTAGTAGTAAAAAACGTCATGCACTTCAGGGTTTTACCACTAGGAGGCAATAAATAATACACACTGTCCCTTGAAGTTGAACATTTCTGCTTGCAGGGTGGGTTTGCAACACAAACACAGGCTCTTTGGTGTGGCCTGTTACATTTTTTATTCGGGTCTTTCTGTTTGTGCACATTTGAGTATTAAAAATTTAAAAATATAAATTCCCCTTCTCCAATGTATCGAATGAAAGGATTGTGCAGTTTAAAGCAAAGACAAAGGGATGTATTTACCTTTTTATTCAAAAAACAAAACGACTAGCAAAACCAAAACGACCTAATGTACCGTGTATACAGTACTTGTACATAAGCCTACATTGTGACCCTTCAATTGCTTTAAAATAGCCATATATCAAGGGAAATATAAACTATTAATGAATTGTGTACAAAAACCTCCATTGTTATTTAGTTATGTAATTAATAAAGATTGTTATACTGGTAAAAAGCTAAAAACATACAAAATTTATAGCATTTACTGTGCTTTTCAGCAGCGCTTTAGTGGCAGACACTAAACACCATTTTTGTATGTTGCAATCGTTTCCCTTTTCGACTCGATTTGTGTTGTCACTGTTTTTCACTTTCCCTTCCCCTTATCATGAACTTTCTTGGTACCTATTATCACGGGCAGAAAAAGGAAATACCCATGGTTCAGCGCTTGCTGTCTCTCCTCTTCTCCAAGAGATATCAGCATTACCCCATTTTCCAGTCCTTCTCTCAATTCCCCTACCCTCAGACAAATAGCCAACCTTTGCCATAAATACTCCGGGCTCCCACTTTACGTTACTGAATCGTTTTTGAATGCTGCTCAAGACATACACCAGCCAAGACGATAAGCTTCTTCTCCTATGACCCCATTCTTCCGTTCTCTCCTCGTCCCAAGACCTCCCACTCCAACCATCATCTTAACGGTATTCCCATCATTTTTTCTAACCTCTTTCCAAGTCTACCTTTCAAGTGTTCCCTCCTCGTGCCTAGATCAGCCATCTTCTTGAAGGTATTCCCTAATCTTCCTTTCAAGATTCTCGACATCCCTAGACCCCCTCTCAGGTTTCCCTCTTTAGTATACCTCTTGGTTTTCCCTCCTCAGCAATCCCAGGTCTAATTTCCCATACCATTAGTAGCTCATTGCTTAGCATTGAATAAACGCTCCCTACAGGGGTTGGATCACCTCCCTGTTTTACGCCTCCCAGCGTCCTGCATTTGGGTCCAACTGACATTCCGTGACTGAACTAAAACCAATAAAATCCCAATAAAATGAGATGTGGTCCCTCTCAAACACACCGATTGATTGAACAGGTGGTAGAGTTTGAGCAGGGCTGAGAGTGGTGTCAATCAAAAAGGATAACGGCCAAATTGGAAATAATTTTAGTCTGTTCACCTGTTACCATTAAAAGTGTCGGCCCTTAGAAAATTTGTCCCTTAGGATTGCTCGGCAAACACGTAAAGGCGTTTATAAAGTTTTTGGGAAAGATGGTGTCATGATTGCCGATTCAGAGCACCTGTGACTGCTCAATTGGCGCCAACAGCCCTGAGAGCTGATTGGCTGATGAACTATTTTTAAACCCCCGGATTCCAAGCGGAAGCCGTCAGATCGTTATGCAAACTGTTGCCACCAGCTCAGTAAGCCCTTACGTCCGACTCTGTTCCTGGCCTGTTTTTCTCTGCCTGATCTTCGTTGCCAACCTGTTTCCCGTTACCTGCCTGCCTCCTGTTGCCGACCTTGTTTCCGAACTTGACACCGCCTTTGCTCTCCAGTCCCGGCCAGCGACTTGTAATTCACGCCTGTCTTCGATCCTCCTCGCTAGACACGGAAGTGCCACTTCCGCACCGCCCGCTCCTCTTGTCCGTCAGCCATCGGATCGTGGAAGCAAGCCCTGCTCTCCCTCTTTATTAATAAAAACTGAGAAAACGAGCGCTATTGGGTCCTGTCTCCGTTCCTGGTTCGTGACAGACGGGTCCTCACGCTTTCTATGTTCTCTCTTTCTTTCTGCCTTTTTTTGCATTAACCGTCAAGGAGCGTTATCAACCCTCCATTTTTTTCTTCTCTGAGCATCAGTTTGCCAAGGAAACACCTTGAAAAATGGGTACCTCTTTAGGGTCCTAACCCACCAGTTGGGAAACCCTGTGTTAGAGCGTATCAGTTCCTGTTGAATGACCTTCTAGTTCTACAGCAGCTGATGATTATTGATCGACATGCACACATTGTTCTTTGCCCCCTTCATGATCTCGACAGGCTGCAGGGCTCCACAAACGTCAAGATGTGCGTTGGAGCCACTGACAGCTCGCCAATAGTCGCTATGCTCCGCACGACGTCTCTCGAGCTGCACGCAGGGCCGAGTGACGGGATGACTGGCGGCTGCATGACTTTTTTGATGTCAATGCGGAAAAATGCGTGGATGTCATTTCCGTCACACTCCTACATGCGTGCACACAAAAAGTCAGCCATCAAGGGTAAACTCCAACTCTATTCAAGGCTTCATTGGAAGGATATGCACCTATTAGTATACCGTATTTTCCGCACTAAAAGGCGCACCGGGTACTAGGGCGCACCCCGAAAAAATAGTTTTTGGTCCTATATTTGACATACATAAGGCGCACAGGATTATAAGGCGCTACAATGGGAACGTCAACAAAACAGTCAGATACTTCAGTCAAACTTATTACCCCCTTAACATTCCCAAAGCTTGCAAAGAAGCAAATACGTGTCGTAGACACGTGCGGATGCGGTGTCCGTACGATGTCACTCAAATGCATCGTTCCAAATATCATTCGGTAGGTTAAAGTCTTGGGATTCAAGAAATGCCAACCATTCCTTAGTTTCTATTTTCTTTTTCGTTAGCAACTTTACTGTGCATATGACAATAAACACTTGGAATTGAGTTTAATTTAAAAATAGAGACTCCATTCCATCCATTATCTGCACCGCTTATAACAGAAACATCGAGTTCAGTCTGAAACAAGATACTGGGAAAATATATAGCCGGAGTAGCTCACCGAAGTCGTTGTGTTCATTAATAATGTGCAACCATGGTCCTCTGATATCCGTGAGTGTAGTAAATCCAGGAGAGTAAAATATTTACAAATACAGTACAGAATAGTAAAATACTGTTTCCTCTATGCCGTAGTTCGACCAAACATGCTATTCACATTCATCTTTTTCGGCCAATTGCAGGCTTTGTTTTGCCCCTTTAGCCTTTGCAAGCCTGTAAATGATAAAAAGGTTCCGCCCCCTTTACCTCTGAATAACTTTAGCCAATAGTCATCGATTCAAATGATGATTGACACATTGGTTAGCCAATGAAACGCCGGTATATAAATCCCAGCATACACCGCGGACTACTTCGCGTTCGGGGGAAAATCTAGTCGGCGGCTGCTTGCATTAGTTGCAAGACTTTGCGACTTAATATTGATCCATATATAAGGCGCACTGTATTATAAGGCGCATGGTCAGCTTTTGAAAAAAAATAAAGGCTTTTAGTTGCGCCTTATAGTGCGGAAAATACGGTAATTCTAATGCAGAGGTGTCAAAGATGCAACCCGTGAAGTGGATAAGGCCGCCAAGGTCCTCAATTTGGCTGGCGATACACAACCCAGAGAAGCACAAGAGAAACAAATCTGCTGTAGTTTGAAATATGTCCGCTTCATGTTGACAAAGCCGGGCACCGCTCTCAAATTTTCGAGAGTTATATTACTTTCTTTCTGAAGGCGAAGGGACATTCTGATGTCTTGATGCGTGTTCCTTTCCGGGACCAGACAGAGTATTCGGACTTTTAAAAAAAAGGAGCTTGCAAGAAGCAATGCAGTTGAGGACGTTTATTACAAAGTTTCAAAATAAAGATAAAATCAGGGTACTCTGGGCCGACATGATTGAAAGTGTTTATTGTTGTATGCACTGTAAAGAACCACTAAATTTTTATTTTGCTGTCCACACAGTTGCCAGCGGAAAAAAAAATTCTATGAAACTATATACATGTAGACATAAAAGATTATTACAAATATTAAAAAGATAAAAATATAAGATTAAATCAAGATGAGTTAAGAAAATAAGATGAAAATAAGATAAAACAGTTGAAAGTGACTGGAGCGCAATCAAGTGTCTGTAGTGTGCTGAACATGTCCGTGATGTATTGTTCGATCTGATAGCAAAGTTCTTTAGACGGGTTGTCCTGGATTTAAAACTCCTGTACCTCCGTCCCAAGGGCAGAAGTTCACACAGTCCGTGTTCTGGGTGGGTGGGGTCCTTAATGATGGATGCAGCCTACCAGTGGACTCTGCAGAGAGAGCAGTGGTGTCCTGGTGATCCTCTGAGCATTCTTAACCACTCTCTGCAGGCGTTTGCAGTCTACGGTTGTGATACTGCAATACCAAACACTGATGCAGCTGGTCAGGATGCTCTCCACGATGCAGCTGTAGAAGTTGCTGAGGGTCTTTCTGGACATTCCAAACTTCACCAGCATTATCAGGAAGCACAGTTGCTGTTGAGGAAGCGCAGTTGCTTTCCTGACCAGCGGTGTGGTGTTGAGGGTCTATGTGGGGTCCTCAGTGATGTCCACTCCGAGGTATTTAAGGCTGCACACCCACTCTACTTCAAGCTCCCGGATAAATAGTGGCTTGATGAGGTCTGCTCCCCCTCCTCATGTCCATTATCATCTCTTTTGTCTTGTCCGTATTGAGGGTGAGGTTGTTGTCCCCACTCCATGTCACCAGACTCGCCACTTCCCTCCTGTAATCCGCTTCTTTCCCCGCAGTGATGTGACCGATCACTGCAGTGTCGTCGGCGAACTTCAGGAGGATGTTGTCCTTGTCGGAGGCGACACAGTTTTGCGTGAAGAGGGTGTAGAGCAGGGGTCGGGAACCTTTTTGACTCAAAGAGCCATAAAAGCAAAAAATATTAATTTTATTTTGGGAAAGAGCCACACCATATATTATGAGACAAATTTACTAAATTGCTAAACCCGCGCCCCAGACAAAAGCTTAGTCTTCAGCACATTTATTTTTGATGATTTGATAAAAATTATGAAAAGAGAATAATGCCAGAGCCCCTGTCCCAAAATCAACAAACATACCACTTTAAACTTGTCTCTTTCTTGCAATGACTCAAGATCGGTTAAACTCCTTTTGACCCTTTTTTATCATACATATTGGTTTCAAAACCAGATGCAAGCATTTATTTTGTAAAAACGTCACAACATTCTGAGAATAGGGAGCCTTATGTGCTTACCTTTGGCGAGAGATGGGAAGGAGTGCTTGTACTTTTTGCATAGCTCCACCCATCCCTCCCACTCACCCAATCAAATGACTAAGTTCTCTTCCGGTGTTTTGGCGTATTTACAGTTCTGTGGATTCATCATAAGGTATCTGAACACTGAACACAGATTACATAGTGAACTTTTATATAAAGGATTCTTTAGCGTTGTACAGCTAAAACGAGTTTTTTTTTTCCCCCTTTTTTTGTGTGACACCTCGACTGTAAATTGTAGTGAAAAACGTGCCATATATATACTGCGAAGTAATCATTTGTCATTAAGTTTCGGTTTGGCTTTGCGTGTAACTTAAAAGGATAGAGGAATCAAGGACAAGATGGAGAAATTTTACATGCAATCAAATCTGTCTCTGAGCCACAGATACTCGTAGAAAGAGCCATATATGGCTCGCGAGCCATAGGTTCCCGACCCCTGGTGTAGAGGATTGGGCTGAGGACACATCTCTGTGGACTTCCTATGTTGGTGGTGATCCCGGCTGATCAGGACACTGTTCTCACAGTCAAAAGGGCATCAAAAGTTGTTGACCACAGTTTTTATAGGAAAGGGGTGTGGATTTGCAAAATGGAACTTGAAACTTTAACAGGAAAAGAATGGAACTCACATCTTCTTCAAAAGCCCTTTGTTAAAACTGACCGCAGCTGTATTTTGAATGTTGTATTTTGAGATAAGTGCTGACTTATCAGAAGCCCATTGGTGGGAAAGTACTGATATGAAAGGATCTAGAATGTAAATACTTCATTCAAATAAGAACTAAATTTATAAGAACTAAATGAGTAATGTTATGATTGAAGTATTCTGTGATGATTACATATTAAATATAGCTGGAAAATGTATGTTTTAGTGACAACATACACATTGCCTTTTTTTTTAATAATCTAACTTTTCCCACTCTTTCGTTTCTTCTTTCCCTTTTTCACTTCATTTCCTCCCTTTCTGACTCTCTCTCTTTTTCTTTATCATTTTCTCTATTTTACCTCTCCCTTCCCCCCTCTTCTTTATTTCGTTCTCTCTCTCTTTTTCACCTTTTTCATTCTATCTTCTCTCATTCTGTCTCTTTCTCTTCATCAGTAACTTTCCTTTCTCTTTCTTTTTCTTCTCTTTCTCTATCTCTGTCTCACCCTTTTTTCCTCTCTTTCACTCTCATTTCTCTTTCTTTCTATCTTTCTTTCTTTCTCTTTCCCCGACTTGTTCTCTTTTTCTCTTTAGTCTGCTAGTCCGGCCCCCATGAGCTAAAAGGAGTTTGACACCCCTGCTCTAATGGACCAGATTAACATTCAGATACATCTAGTTTATGAAATTCTGACAGATTAGTTTGTTCCCATTCAGTCCCCCGCAATTGCCACCTGTCACCGTTAAAAGGTGTTCAGTGTCGACGCTTAGAAAATTTCTCTCAGTAGACAGTAAAAGGCACACATAGACAAACGCAATGAATGAGATATATCTATACATTTTCTAAGTTTTGGGGAAGATGGGTTATCCAATGAACAACAAGCAGGCACAACCCAAGCCAAAATGTACACTCATGGCAACGTAAGTAGCACACAAAACTGTTCCTTAAGTAGCTCTCTAATAATGGGACATTGTGATTTTCTAAGAACTTTGCTAATGCAAACAATGAAACAGAGTCATAGAATTCCATATCGGTATGTTTCAATTAAATAATTGTACAGGGAACTCATTAACATTAACAGTGTATTTACAAATATTGATACTATCGATTCCTATCAAGGTGCACAGTCACAATTATTTTTGGGGGGAATGAATATTTCTTCCTATTCTTTATCCAGCACTATTGCCAGGGATTAGGTTTTTGAGTCTGCTATTTATGTTTTTAAGTTAGCTATCCTGAATCTCTTATTTCAAAAATATCAATAATAACAGTAATAATGATGTCATGAGATTCTGTGATTTTTTTTTTTATGATTATTTTTGCTTAAATATTTCAATTTAATCGTACGTGAATAACATTTTGATTTATAGTTTTGTACATATTATGTCCTAGTATGCAGATTCCCCTGCTCTTAAACATGCTGCACCTTTGGGAGAAAAATGAATGATGTCATTGTTGTTCATTTAGACATGCCTGGCTTCTTGACGTGTTCAATCGTGACAAGAGTTAGATAGCATGTCTCATGTTTTGTTGTGATTTATTGACTTGGTAAATACGGTAGTTCTTCATTTAATAGTTTTAGGTGATTTCTCTTCTTGAAAAGCGGAATTTCGGCCTTTTGCCGTGTCACTTTGGATTCAGCACGTCCATGTGGACATTCTCTGTCATTTCAGATTTTAATTGTCCGAGATCACACGTGTCAAACTCACGGCCCGCGGGCCACATCCGGACCAGCATCCAATATCCAGCCCGTAAAATCATATTATATACATCTACTATAATGGCACGGCTCTATGAAACGCTGAAAACTCTCAAACTACAGATCCCACAATGCCGCCACAAAACTTCCATAATATTTTCGCAGCCACTACTGACAAACAACATGTCGGCCAGTTGAAAAACAAGACTGACAAGTGTTTTCATAGTTAGTCTATAGTGTCAGGAAGAGGAGGGGTAATGCCTGGGAACAAACTTCAAATCTATCACGATGTAACAGAAGGCTAAAGGGAAAAAAGCAGGGTGACATTTCTGTTGCTGTGGATCACGCGGATGGTGAACCCTCACTGTGACTAAGTAACAAGTTAAATCGGAAAATGTAGCCTTTCAATAGCGAAGAGAGAATGAATATTTGTTAACTGGCATTGCCAGGAAACATGTGTGTCTTCTTTGTGGAGCTAATGTGGCCATTTAAAGATATTTAATGTAAAACGGCACCACAAGACAAAACATCGAAGTAAGCTGAAAAATCAGAACGCAGAGCAAAATATACAGAAAGTTAATGAATTGAAGAGGAATATGAGGACCAAGCATGTGTTTTTTCACCAAAGCAAAATTCCTAAAATAAAATGCACAAATTTGATTTATATTTCCATTTTTCCATCTTTGTAATTTGTATAGTTTTGAGCAGATATATTTTTAAAGTTATTCAATATTTAAGATTTTCTATTCTGTAATAATACTCCTGTCTGTTTTAAATCCTTATTTGTTAAAAAAAAAAAAGTCAAGTTTTAGTGTTTTCAATAAAGGTGTATCCTGTTCGGCCCACCACCAAAGGTGTGGTTTGAGTTTTGGCCCTCTTTGAAATTGAGTTTAACACCCGTGTCCGAGATTATGAAAATATTATTTTATTTTAAAATATTACATCTAAAACATCATATACAGTCATCATTTGTAATGGAAATTCCATGAGGGTTTGGGTTGCCCGTTTTTAGCTATTTTAGTGTAATCAAAGCATGAGGTGTGTGACATTAAAGTGGTTTCATGAATACATCCATCCCTCCATTATCTGCACCGCTTATCCCCATTAGGGTCGCAGGGATGCTGGAGCCCATCCCAGCTATCTTCGAGCAGTGGGTAGGGGACACCCTGAACTGGTTGCCAGCCAGTCGCAGGGCACACAGAGACAGACAACTCACTCACTCATTCACACCTAGGGACAATTTGGACCGGCCGATTAACCTGACATGCATGTTTTTGGAACGTGGGAGGAAACCGCAGTGACCGGAAGAAATCCGCGCAAGCACGGGGAGCGCATGCAAACTCCACACAGGAAGGTTCAATCTCATGACCTCAGAACTCTGCCACACACGCGCTTACCACGGTGCCGCCGTGCTGCCTTGTTTTATGTATACATTCGTTCATTATTCGTTTTGGGGAAGTGAAGGGAAGTTTAGTGTGTAACAGTTGTTGTAAATGCTAATGCTGCAATGTCATATCACCTACAAAAGTAGAATAATAAAATCTTACAGCAATTGGAAGGAATTGATCAAAAACAGATGGTCATGGTGCCCCTTAATGTACCGTATGTTGCATCATTGACCAATTTGTCAAACTGTTCCCGTTGGCCAGGTGAAGTAGTCCTTTGCCAAAGTAGGAAATAAAATTCCTCATTTTATTTTGTAGCAAAATAGTTTGCCTAGGTTTGTACTGATTATTTTTTTGGGGGGGGGATCTTTCGTCACATGGATGACTGCTTCAATTGTAACATCCTGGTCCATACACAAGCGACACTGCAATAATACTGCAGATACTGCCAGAACCTCGAATTAGCCTTTTTCTTTTATTTTATATCAGTAATATAGACTGTTGACTTATAGCACTCTGCAGTGGGGGCTCGGAATGGACGTGAGCATGTACATTTGTATTGTTTATATATTTGTTCCTTCACTAATCTTCCAGGTATGAGTCCTTCTGTAAGCAGGACCTAGGAACTTGGGATTTATAATTCTCACTATGAACATGAGCGTTCATCCCTATCATATTTTTCCTCACATGGTTTAATTGTGCCTTATTTTGTCATCTTAGCTTTTTCCCCCCATGTGTGCCCTGTAAGTGTGTGTAGAGAAAGGAGGTTTTTTTTTTAATCATTTTACGCAGGAAAACATTCGTATATATTAGAGATGGATCCGAAACTGTGACGTGCTTTGAGTTTTTTGTCTGGTGAGGCACAGTCAGATTTACAAATAAATTGACCTGCACCCTATTTATCATTTGATGAAAGCAATATGTAAACTGTATTATAAATAAAAACGTTTTTTTTCTTATCTTAATTAATGAAGTCTATGCACGGCTCTTTTTGAAAAAATAAAAAATAAAATTGTAGATAGGTCATTGTCTGTTATGAAAAAGAAATCCATGCAACTAGAAAAACATTTCCCGGATGCCTTGACTTACTGTTAGCTTGCTAATACTGTTACTATTTCTATTGTTTGGGGTTGAGGTGTGCACCAAATCACAATCTTTGGTCTCAGTATCACCCTCTGCCATGAGTCATTAGAATTGCATGCCTCAATCTGCATCTGTCGACGCTTCGCACAGTATAAGAATCGTATTATTCTTCTATAATATAATAATTAAATGTGAAAATCCAGCAATTTTGAAAAAAGTATATAAAAAATTGTGAAGTTAAATGAGAAAGATATTTATTACTGAATAAAAATAAGCATTTAATATATTTAAAATTCTATATTTCCATGATGACAGGTAATTAACAGCCTCATCTGCCTCCCCTGACTCCATGTCACTGGATCAAAACATATTCCTCATATTTCCCACATAGAAGTCGTGTCACAGTTGGAAGCCGTGACGCTAGGTGTTGATGTCCTCTGAGCTTTAAACACAAGGAAAAGTGGGTCTCATTCACAAGTTGTTTTTCTCACAGAGGTCAGTAAAAGTTCATGAAAGTTCTTAAAAGGAAATCTAGCCTCTTCTTCGTTTCTTGTGCCTGAAGCCAATCATTTAACGAGAAGTCGTCATGTGACAGTACAAAAACTTGGACAGTAATAGTCTCTAACCCTAACACTTAAGTGAGAAATCCCATTTCTGGCCCAGTGTTTATTTTTCTCACGAGACATCCGTTCTAACATAAGTCTACCCCAAAGCGAATCGCATGTCTATCTCATCATCCTCCACCGATTCTCTTTCCATCCTTTAACTCCATAGCACATATGCTATTGGGAAGAGGGAATAAAAAGCTACTAGATTAGTTCTAGATTTGCGTCCATCCATTCATTATCTGCACCACTTATCCTGGGAAGGGTCGCGGGGGTGCTTGAGCCCATCCCATCTATCTTTGGGCAATGGGCAGGGGACACCCTGAGCTGAATGCCAGCCAATAAGGTTTGATGAGTGGTAAAACAAAGAGAGGAACCATAATTCATTTGAACAAAATCTGCCAATTTGATGAACAATGGATACGTCAAGAGAAAATATTTCACACTAATTAAAATAAAAGAACACTTGGTATAAGGTGTTGAATGCAAAGTAAGTTGGGTTAATCTTTGTTTGATAACCATGTTTACGTTCTATTTTAGTTTATTGATTAATCTACCAATCAAATAAAGAATCAACCTAAATCCGTGTTCGTGTCAGAGTTTAAAGGTGCTGTCCGGAATCTGAAACTTTGTTACTTTCTGCCGCCATCTCCTGGCTTAAAGTCATGATCACTGCCTCAGTCAACTCATTCCTCAAAAAGGCGCACATCTTACCTCACTTGAATAAATCCTTTCTTTTTTTTTTCTTTTTGGGGTTTGGGTTGGCGTTCGGAGTGTATTCAAAACAGGTATTTTCTTACTTTTATCATTTTCAGGCTACACTTAAAATACTGTGATTACTAGCATGATGTCTCTAGCCCCCTTGGCCCCTTTCATGCAACCTAATGTGTTACGTGTCGCAAAACAGTGATTTTAAAAGTAAGGTAAAAGCAAAAAGGCGCGGTGACAAAAAATATAAAGGCTTTTTGAACTCAGTTGGGCATTGTTGACACATACTTTAATATAGAAGCTAATCTACTTTCAACTTTTTACGGACACATAAAACCATGCACCCCACCTTTAAAGTGACACAATAATACACTTCAAATTTCAATAATAATTTAAATGAATCACAAGAAGATTAATCAAATAAGCAAAGAAAACACAATTCAGATTTTTTTAATCAAGGGAATCCCAAATCCATAGGTATTGATTGTTTCTCCAAGTTTAGGAATCTACAGCCAAGATCAAAGGACTGATTCAATTCTTACCGCAACCTTGATGTGAAGCTCTATGACAAATCAAATACTTTGTTTTGGACAGCTCACCACTCAGAGCATAGACATTTTAAATTGTCCAACGAATTGAGGAATTTTCCTAGGAGGGGAAAAAAAACAACCTAGCCAAAACGCGTCTAGATCATTGTAAACGACCTGGTTGAGTCAAAACATGGAAAATGAGAGATCTGGTTTTCCAATTTTAAGGAAAGTTCTGCTGACAATTGGCAAATCTCAAGTACTGTCTGTCATCTTAGTCGGCATGCCTGTTCTGCCCGAAAGCGAGCAGCGACAAAAGATGTCCTATCGCTTCTTTCAATGATCTATCATGTCTCTGATTTCTTATTTTACGAAACTGGAAATACCAATCATTGTTTGCTGATTGAAAAAAATATATTTCATTAGATAATTTACGTTTCCTAGCAACGTTTTATATTTTATCTAAATGTCAAATCATCCTCTTCTTTATTTATTTCTAATTCTAAAACCTCTTTTCAGCCCACTCCTTGCTGTCCGACTCTAGACACAGCAATGGCTACTGCCGATCCCATTAGTCAGATGAGTGAGCCTCCAATGGAGAGGAAAGTATAATGACAACACCAGAATCTGTCACGCACACATTCCTCCCCTTGCCGCTGCCCTGCTCCGTCTGTTCCTTCTGTTCGACGTCACTCTCAAGGGTGTGTGAGTGTGAAGCTGGCACAATGGTGTGTGTCATTTTAATGGTTTGCTGCTTAATGCCACTAGGTCCGAGGACAGTATATTGTACGCTCTCATATAAGTTGACTACATATTTCTGCACTTACTTGCATGATACCGTAGCTGCCAACTCCTGTCGAGCAGGGTTCAGTGAGTTTGTTCTTTTTTCCAACTACACACACTGTTGGGTTTAGTTATGTCATTAACAGTTCATCCAATACCGGATTTTATGGTGCTTACTACTCCTTTTAGCTTCTACGTTCGGAGCTGTGCGAAATTTTTATCTCTGTTACCCTCTGTTACATCTCCTGGTTTGTGTCATCATTACAGCCTCAGTCAAGTCGATCGTCATGCACGTGCAAGTACCTGCATTTCTGAGACACGCTCGAATACACTTATTTTGTCAACTTTCTTGGGGTTTGAATTGGTGTTTGGGCAGTACTTGGAATAGGATAGTCTCTCACTTTTACATTGTTATGCTACACTAACAAATATAAAAAAAACAAAAAACAGCAGAAATGAGCATAACATCACACTCCAGCAATCCCCCTTGCCCCCTTCCCTCAAACCAAATGTGTTCCGCCCCGAAAAGCTCTGTTAAAAGTAGGATAAAAGCAGATAAGCGTAGTGTAAAATAAAGCACAAGGGCTCTTTGAACTCAGTTGAGCGTACGCATATTAAATAGAGAAAATATTAACTTTGTTTGCAAACTTCATACAGTTAATCTGGTAACTGGAATAGAACCCAGAACCTCAAAGCTGTGAGTGCTAACCAGTCAATCACTGTACCGCTAAGACTATACACATTTTCCCAAAATGTCCTCGTCCAGATCTACGGAGTGGTGCTCGCCGCTGAAGTTACCATACTCCCTACGATGTATGTAATGCTAGGATCCGGGATGCTAGCATTAGCAGCTTGCAGCTGCATCAGTGGCATTTGTGACTAGAGGCCATGTCAGCGAGGCTAGATACCAAATATACACTGTAAAAAACAGTGTTTTTTTAACAACTGTAGAAAAGGGCCATATTATCACTGTGGTAGTGATAAAAGTTTACCCTTTAAATGTGCGTCATTTGAAAACTTAAGCCTGACTTCAAGCCAGAAAATGGCAGCAGAGTGCCACATGTTTTGGCTTATTTCTTAGTTAAATAAACTCTTCTTTTTTTGTCTTTGTGGAGATTTGTTACGCCCCGAACAGACCTGATAAAAGTTTAAAAAAAAAAAAAAAGCAGATAGGAGCGAAAGAAAATAAAGCATATGCACTCTTTGAACTCAGTTGGGCATTGTAAACACATATAAAACAAATATTTAACTTTCAACTTTTTGGGGACCCCTCGAACCACGCAACCCACCTTTAAGTGTTAAATGAACATGAGTACCTATTACCCTGAAATAAACAGTGCTAACTTAAAAAGTAAACTTTTAACACTACCTCAGTGAACATTTGCTCCATTTTAAAATCGACAGTGATGATTTTAATGTGCACGCTAATGATAAAAGGGCTGCAGATGCCAGTAACAAAATCACAGTTGATTCCAGGCCAGAAACTAGATGGCACAAAATGGGCCCCATAGACATTGTAACAATATTTTTGTTTTGTTTTTAATCATGTTGTTTTTCTAAATAAATATCTTCATTGTTCGACCTTTCTTTGACTTAAATTTGAGTTTCTTTGTTTTGCAATTGCTTGTTTTTGCACCCGAGATCATATTTGCTGTCTGGAAATGCCGTGCTGTTGCAAATGTGGAATTTAAGAGAAATCAATTATTTTAATGTTCTTAACAAACTAGTATCATCATTGTTTGGCCCATTAGTGTAACCAACCCATTTTTGGGTGTGCTCAACCTTAACTTAACCCAAGCACCCCTAAAAACAATTACATTTTTAAAACTCATTTAATCTTGATAAAGGACAGAAGTGTGCTTAAATATGATGAAAAGCGCTGGATTAAAAAAAAAATAGAACAAAAATAAAAATGTGAACAATGTAACATTGGAAATACTGCAGAGCCTTGAAATGGTTCAGTTCCTTTAATTCCTAGCACTGGTCTCATCCCCTCTTCACCCCTTTTTTGCGAGGCTAATGTCACTTGGGGCATAGCGGCGGAGTCTGTGGAGGCTCCAGTGTATTACTAGTAGAGTTTGTTATACTGTGGTCATGTTGAACAACTATTTTACCACCGAATACCACTGTATGGGGTGGCGCAAAAGCTTAGTGGTTAGCACATCCGCAGCACAGTTCTGAGGTCATGAGTTCAAATCCAGCTACCAGCCTTCCAGTGCACTCCGGTTTCCTCCCACATTCTATGTCAGGTTATATTGGCAGGTCCAAATTGTCCCTAGGTGTGAATGAACGAGTGAGTTGTCTGTCTCTGTGTGCCCTGCGACTTTCTGGCAACCATGGTGTCCCATGCCTACTGCCCAAAGACAGCTGGGATGGGCTCCAGAAGCCCGCAACCCTACTGAGGATAAGCAGTGCAAATAATATGTGTATGTGTACTCTATCACAAATAAATGAGTAGAAATTTGGCAGGGAGTAGCAATATTGTTTTTACAAACCGCAAAGTGTGATGTGATTTTTCCGAATGGGAAGTGACACTCTTGAACAGTGTAATATAATCCTAGACCACTTTACCTAAAATCGCCATTGGTTTGACTCGTCATTGCCATAAATATGTACTTGTTTGTTTTGCAGTTGCATATGGTTGCAGTAGTGATCATGTCATATTTGCAGCCTGGAAATGCAGTGCTGTTGCAAGCTTGGAATTTAGAAGCTCCAACATTTACCATTCAGGGTCATTACCTTTGTAAATGGGGGGACAGTGTCTTTTCATCTCTCTAACTAGCCTCATTAAAATCCATTCAGCTAATGAGCCCTCGCTCCTTCACTAATTAAGACCCACTAGTTGATTTGTACATTCTGCTGTTACTCCATTACTGCAAATGTACATGCTGGCACATTATGCATGTCATCAAGTCGGAGGATCTGACCTTTTGAACGGCAAGAATTTAAGACAAGGTTTTGGGACCAGATGTCACCTACAAAGTGTCGATGCGAGAACCGACTTTAATTGGCAAGGGGCATAGTTTTAGATAACCTTTTAACTTCCAGGAATCTCTCTTTCAGTTGATGGAAATTTAACTAAGAATAAATCACTTGGACTTGAGTTATATTTTGGTAAAAGCATGCTCGTTGACTGGTGACAAGAAAATGTACTTTGGTAAATACAGCCTACTATACACTGGAGAGTAAGGCCCAATTCACAATCTTGAACAGGAACAGGTCCATTTCAAACAATGGATCCACAAAATTAAATCTAAATGAATCGGAGGAATGTGGAGGAAAAAGATTACACCCAAATTGAATTTGCTGTGTGACACATATACCACCAAAAGGAAAGGCTTCCAATACTAAAGATCTACTTCAGTTTAAGACACACACACACGCTCACACAAAGGAAAGCGTTGTATCTGGTGATAACAGTTTTTTGGGGGATTGTTTTTTATTTTTTTTAAGCTCGGGGTGTTTCCCTCTATTCCTTCTATCCTGAAACAGGAAAGAGAATTACAGCAGGATGCATTTATTGCTTTTCCTTTTCCCACCGAGCTTGTAGAGCCGCCCTTGTGGCCATCTGAAAGATGTCCCTCACTACATCCTTTGTTTTGGCCGAGCACTCTGAAGGCACTCATCTTCTTGGCCATGTCATGTCCATCTTCTTGCCTCAAGGGTTCCTGCTTCATTTTGGCGAGCTCCCCTATGCCCACCTTCCTTTACATTTCGCAATCACATTCATACCACAAGTGCTCTTTTGGCAGGACCCTCTGGGTGCTATTGCCAGATTCTTCTGATGCCATGTCTGTCAGACAGAGGAAAATAAAATGGGGAAAGAAACAATAACAACATGCCTTAAGCCTCAGATGGATCCACACAATGGGAACAGGGCATCTGTCCCCCACAGCATATCCAAAGAGTACATCCAGCAGAGTAGGGTGCTACAGCACACCGACATTCTGTCAGTTGAGGGAGGAGGCTCCACTTGAATGCATAAACGGACAATCTTCTTTTCTATTAAATGTCTCTTCTTGCTGCACTAGACTACACTAAGCCAGAGATCGTTCTCTATTTGTTTTCAAAGTGTGATCAGGATTTTGTCAAGAGACCACTTGGAATGGTGCGGAAGGACAGTACAGAAACAAAGACAAGTACAGTAGTCAGGTAGCAAAGCAATAATCAGGCTGGCGTGTTCCATTAAACGCAAACAGCAAGATGACACTCCAAGAGTTCGGCGGGTGATATTTGTGATCTGGAAGGACAGGCAAAGTTTCAGTACACTGGAATAAAGAAAGGCTGAGACAAGAGTGCTTGGAAAGACAACGTACTAGCACAGAGCCAAGGAGACAGAGTGTTTGAATAGTGACAAGAGAGAGTCCTGATAGGAGGGAAATCAAGACAAGTGACTGCAGCTTGCGAGGAAAAATTAATCGGGAAGTGAGTGACCAAATAAAACAACCAATTCAGGGTGTCCCCTGCCCACTGCCCAAAGATAGCTGGGATGGGCTCCAGCACCCCCGCGACCCTACTGAGGATAAGCGTTGCAGATAATGGATGGATGGATGTGCCTTTGTATGATTTTATCTTCAGTGCCCGAACAAAGCCAAAGATCATACAGGTGCTGTTTGTATTCTTATAACAATTGTATCCTCTTAGGGCCCCCCTAACTATTAAACAAGATGGCCTTCACTTTGGTACTGGGAAGAGCTTTTCGCCCTACATTCCTTTCACAGTAACACATTGTACCTTTTGTGTAACAAAGTTTCACTTTCCTTACTGCTCATTCATTATACTTATTAGCAATCTAGCGACCAGCATTATTCACTTCATTTAAAAATGTTATTTCTGTCTAAACCAATCGGATTACTTTCTTGTATTCATGTGACCTCATTTAAGCCAATCAGGTGTGTTGTTCTATGCCTAAGCTCTCTAAATAAATTAATCTCTGGCCATTGGGGGAGCGTGGTTCCTTCCTGAGCTGATCTTGGAAGCAGATCTCTGAAGCACACGCCTCCGATGGAAGAGCTATCAAAAACCTAATTTCGAACTCCGAGTGTGTTCTTTTCTTCATCCTAATACAATTTCAAGTTTTAACCTTGACAGTTGTCATGTATTTTTCGTTGATGTGGCCAAAGTACATTTAGTCGCCACAACATTCAGAATATAAAACCAATGGAGGCAAGCGAGCATTCGAAATGAAAATATTTTGTTACTTTGGCCGCAGGATGAAAATCTCTTTAAAGAAGTTATAAGTATCTAAATCAATTTTTTTGAGCTATTTTTTTATTTTACTATGCAAATTCTTCATTCTGAGCACTGCAAATGTGTTTTTGCCACTCACCTATCTTGAGAATTACAGCACAATTTTGCATTCTCTCCCCTCCCATATCGTAATGACCGTGTACAGTAGGGAATACCATTGGGACCCTTCTCTGTAAATTTATTTTCTTAGCCATGCTCATGATAGTGATTCGAATTGCATTCATCTAGTGGAGTTCATTTGAAAAATCGAATTACGATGAAGCACATGAGACATCTATACAACAACAAAAAACAATATTCAATCAAAAATTATTTTATTTGAATATTTGAAAGTTAAGACTACGAGTGTGGTCTTTGAACGCACCATGAGGCCAGCAATCAACATGACTGGTTGCTCTTTCTGGGAGAGGTATGGTTTTTGGAAGCAGCAGATCCTACTCCATCAAAATGAACTTAATATAAGAAATGGCATAAGCGTTGTTTCAAAAACAATAATCATGCGCTTAAAACCAAAACATACGCGCGCATTATAACCCACACTTATTGTCAGATGAGGTAAAATGCTGGTGGGTAAGTCGTTGTGTGCATCAATATGTTTAGGTGCATTCCTGGTTTGCTGTACAAAAAATATTTTCTTTTTTATTGCGGGAATTGAAGTCAACCCCAAAGGGTTTCCTAACAATGTTATGTTGAATGGCCCATCCATAGTCTAAACACGACAATTTGTGTTAGTAGGATATGAGTTAAGAATCAAATCGACTAGTTCTTTTTTATTCTCTGAGACTTTTCTCTGCTTAAGGGTCAAGCAAATTAGTGTGAGTTGACTGGACTTATCTGGGAGGACCATTTTATGAGTTAGTGTTGAGGGATGATGGCATTGATGTTGCCTGGAGTTCAGCTAACATTCATTCACAGTTCCACTGCATTCTGAAGCAGATCATTGGTTAGTCATTAGTTAAAGTCTAGACAACATGGACGTCATCATCTCTCAGCAATAACTTTGAAAAAAGCCGGCAGATTTTTCTTCTTAGGTTTAGGTATGATCTTTAAAAACTTTGTCATGGTATTATACTCCTTGCATCACAAAATAGAGAACCCTCGCTACTTTGTGCTTTGGTTATTGCTGGTTTACTACTAGGCAGATTTTGAATTTAATTGTCTTTTTTGTCATTGATATAATTGTATCATGCATTGTGTTCTGATACAGCACACACCAAATGCCATCACGTGGGTAGGAAAGGGAGGGTTTTGTGTGTTGGGTGGGCTTGACTGTTTCCGCAACTGTAATAGACTGGTATATGTTTTCTGTCAAAAACAAATGGAAGCAGGTGAGTGGACAGGCACAACTAAATGTGTCCCCCCCACCGAAATCAAACTGCAAATGCACGCCTACAACTAGTATTTAAGCGGCTCATTACATTGAAAATAAATTCATCAACCGAATTGGACTCTGAGGAAAGTCAGATGGGCACAAAGAAATGATGATCACTTGCAGGTGCTCTGTGGATTGTTATCGGGTTTTGAAGCGGTTTTGAAGGAGAGACAACTCTTAAATACCTAGGCTAACAATTCTCATAACCTACCCCTGCCAAGCCTGTATCTCACCAACACCAAATCCATTACCCATGAAACGGATGAGCTGGGGCTACAACTCTTGAAAAAAACATTACATTTTATATGGTTATATTTTAATCATTGTGGACACCAAGCTAAAGTCGAGGTTACCCCACGCTAGCGTGCATTTCTCTAAATCACTTTCCTTCATTGAAAGGAGAAGCCTTCCGTTGTACTTTTGTAAACGGACAATAAAGACAAAGCAATCAACTGAAATTCTGTATTCTGTGTTTTTATTTATAGATCTATAGTTGTGTTTTCTTACAGTTATATACTCTCAGTCGTTTTCATTTTGCGCAGGGGGTTCTGAACCCCTTAAACCGCGAAAGCCAAGAAGAACTCTACTACTTTCAATGATTTGTATTGTCTTCTATAATAACAGTCTCCTTTGTGGGTTCCTTAGGGTTCTCCATAACTACATGCTGTGGCGCATTGTGGCAGCGCTAAGTGAACATCTGTCCACCGCCTTCCGAAGCACCATCCATGAGTTTTCTCGCGAAATTGATGGCACAGAGCAGCAGCTGGAACTAGGCAGACTGTGCCTGACGCAGGCCAACAAACACTTTGGCATGGCCCTTGGAGCTCTCTTTGTCCAGCAGCACTTCTCCTCGCAGAGCAAAGCCAAGGTAAGAATGGAACAATGGATGCTTACCTTTCCTTGTATGATGTTAACAATGCACAAAATGTTTTCCGGTTTCCAACGGTTGCTTGCAATGAGTGTTTTTGCCTTTTAGAGGCATCTGGACAGAGGGAAACTGTTTGGCCTTCCAACATAATAAAAAGGGCATGTCAAATCTGACTTTGGCAATAAATGTTTTTTTCTGCAGAAAGAATCATCATTCTTATACTTTTCCAAGCTAAAATTAATTAGATTTTATTTTCCATCCATTGCTTTCATACAGTTTATTTTGAGTTTCTGAAACAGAACATGGTTGTGAAGGTTTGCTGAAAATGCTATCTTTGGCCATTGAAATGCCTTCCAAGCCATTTCTCACTTATCCTACATCTCTGCCCCTCTATCACCTGTGATCTATCTTATTACCACAGTGATCCTTCCAAATTGTTATTCGTATCTTATTCTCTTGGCAATTCTAATACCAGGACAAGCTCGTCCTTTTATATCAGGCCTGTCAACTCAAGATGTATGTTGAGATGTTGTCATGTTAAATTTGCCACAATAAATGTTTAGTCTATACATATTCTAGTCAATAATGGGGTAAAAATATTTAAACAAATAAATGATAGATTAATAGATCCCAAGAGACAAATTTATTATTTCTGTTAAGCTTGTTCTACGTTCTGGAACACCATATCAGCTTTTAGATTGTTTCATCAAGAGTATGGATGTAAAGCGCAATGGAATTACAACTAGGACTTCAGTAAAAAAATATATACAAAATAAAAATTCAAGATAAAACTAAAAAATATTCCTTTAGCTCCATATTTAATTTTTGATGTGTTGTTCACGAACGAACCGGTTCTTGGAAGTTAAATCTATTTGTGAGATCCCGGGTTGGGGGAACAAGATTTTTGTAACAGTATCTAAGTTAAAAAGCAATGTACAAACACAAGTGGTAGGTGGATAATTTAAAACAGAGGACGGCTTACGTCTAGGGACCGTTTGCTCACACTTATTTTTGTCCAGCGTTTTGCTATCAAATCAACACAACTGTATAATTTTCTCGTTTTACCAAGAGGGCAGTTGGCTCTAAACTTTGTTAGATTACCGCCCCCTAGCAGCTACACCAGTAACAGTTTCTGAAACCGGTGATGTTGCTCAAAGCCCACTAGCATCTGTTCACACGCCAACTTGAAATCTGATTGGCTACACAAACTTCTCTCTCCAAGACTAATTGTATGGCCCAGAGCCTGCAGATTTCATTCTGAACGCCTAAGGAAAATGTCTAAGCCTAGTAACAAATTAGGCGGAAATGTGATTGGTCAAATGTTCAAATATTAAAGCACACATCTGAAAGCAGAACAACCAGAGAGAAGCAATAAAAAGAAGCTGACAGACAATTTGGAAATATTTAATAAGTATTCATTGAGGAAATATAATCAACATCACATTATTCAGATTATTTTGGGGCAAGCAGATAAGCCTTTGAAGGCCCTCACCAACCACCACTGGTAAAATCTCTTTGTCATTAATCTGAAGGTGGCTACACATCAATTTAGGTGAGTTTTAGTGTTGTTGATGTAGAAAATAAACGTGCATTTGTAGAATAGATTTGCATACATTTAGAAAGAAATGTAGAAAGATTTGCTTACAGTTGGGAGAAATGTTGTTTACATCTCGCGAAGGTCTCGGCGGACGAATTAGTATAAACAATCCTCCTCAAGGGAGGAAAAGAGATAACGGCAAAGGGCAAGGTGACATAAACTGGCATAAACTTAAAAACACTTCCAAATAAGGACGGAACCCTGGGCATGTACGCCTTCAGGCGTGAAAAGGGACGGGGCCAAACCGGGTACACGTGCTATGTTGAAAACTATAAAGACACACGCATATCTTTGATTCGCTGAGTCTCTTGTTGAAATTGTCTATCAATAAAAAGAACTCCCTCTTATGTCATTTTGATTCCTGCATTTCTTCTAACACGTACGAGACGAATTCTCTTCAACAAATTGGTCTTATCTTCAACATTGTTTGACCAATTACAACATCAATTATGCAAACAAGTTGGAAAAATTTGAACGTTCAATAATACAAAGAGCGATTATGAAAAAATACAATGAGAATTAAGAATCATATTTTTCGCATTATAAGGTGCGTCTGATTATAAGCAGCAACCCCAAAAAATAGTCTTTTGATAAAACCGGTCACTGCTACAGCAGACTATGCTTTTTGAAATCTAATAGATTTTTAAAAAGAAAGGGCTCTGGGGAGGCCTTTTAGAATAGGTTGGAATTTTATTATGAGATGTTCTCTCTCCTGTTCTCCCTGCTTCAAAATCTACTGATGTGTTCTCTCCTTTATTTTATTCTACTAAACTATAAATTTATCAATAGCAAACTGTTGGTAAACAGACAAAACCAATTTTTAAAAAACTTACTGTAGTTACTTGATCAAAGTTTCTCTGTGGATAAACAACTTGCATTGTTTTTGTCCAGTCAAGTCATGTTTAATTGTGTAGTCCTTAATCACAAGGAGTCACAAAGGGAAGAAACCTTGAGAAGGGATCGCACATGAGGTAATGCCCCTTCCAGGATGACCAGGCTGCAATGGATGTTGCAAGTTATTTGTCCTCATTGTTACTTTTTATACTTCTCATACGTCTCTCTAATGTAGATTAATTACATGTGTCCCGTTGTGCAATTTTAAAGATTAAAACAGGACAGAAAGCTGTCTTAGTTTAAGGTCTAAAGCCCACGTAGTTCGCTAAAGGTGCCAGATGTGATGAGCAGCCTTGACAGATGACGCTTAGCGCCACCTAAAGACAAACTACAAAGCCTCGGGAGTTCTCGCTGATAAATGAGGCGGCTTTGAGGACAAGTGCTTTGTCATCCTGAGTACCCAACGAGGAGGCGGTGATGGAACAGAAAACACTTTTCCTGACAAGCGTGATCATTATTAGCGATAAAATTAGCATTGACGAGTGAGGGGAAAAAGTGCAAGACAACACTTTTTTTTTAATCCTTTGCTTTTTACAAGCAAATGGCCTGGCATTACCGGGCTGATACAAGATTGTATTTGGCTGCTTGGAGTGGTCGGTGGTCAGGGGTTGCAGTAGCAAATTTGGTCATTACATGGGTGTTACAGACCCAACAAAAGCAGACTACACAATAGGAGATGTTTATTGATTTTGTTGGTAATTATTGAGGGTGCCTTGACATGAAACCTAGCTAAAAACACTCACGGGGGCCTAAAGTACAACATTTTAAAAAGTATCGGTTCAGTCGTTTTGGAGCCTATAGGACATACACTCATTCACACATGATAAGGATTTATAAAGTAGTTTAGATTTAGATTTAGATTTGATTTTGGTGGATTTCCTGTCTTTTTCATGGATGCTATGTTTCACAATTAGCTTTTTTTGTATTCTATGTGTAATTTATTTATGTATAAACAGGAGACATATCCCCCGAGTGGGAGGCAGCTAGAGCCAAGTACACACGTTCTTGACTCTTTCTGGGAGATTGATACAGAAGAGGGGGTTCCCAGCCCCCTTATCCAACGCAACCAAATTCTTGAGAATCGTTAGGTGACCAAACACTCCAATTCCAACCTGTTATACTGAGTGCCAATTAGGGAGGTCACCGGTACAGGCAATGTTGTAAGTCTCAGAATGAGGCTTGAACCCATGCTCTCCCAGTCTCGAGGCAGGCGCCCTACCCCTAAGGCCACTGGGCTTTTTTTTTTACATAAGAAATTTAAAGTTAATACCTGTCTTTCATAGTTTATTTGCTGCCCTTGAAAGTCAACATTTTTATCTGCCGTGTGTTTTTCACAGATTCCTGCTTGACTTTAAAGTTGCTTTGTATAAAAAGTTCTGAGTTTTAATTCGATAAAGGTTCGCCGTAGAGTGGAAAAATAAATGTTGTAATAATTTTGTAGAAGTATAGATTTTTCTTTTGGATTATTAATTTGTTTTGTGCCTATGGTTACACTATCATTGGCACTAAACGGATTAAAGGGAGCCCTAAAAAAACGTTATTTTTGTATTGTCTTTGTGTTTTTTGTTCATTCTTTCTTTGATCACATTTTCAGTCAGTTTGTGCTGTATGTTACATAATAATAGGTAATATATCAATCAAAGCTACAAAAATGATCTGAGTGCCAAACGGTTCTCAAAGAAGAGACGGAATTACCATCACTAAATAGAGTGTTTATACTTGCATAAATACTTAGTCTTGCTTCAAAATAATACAGCTGTTAACTAGTCTCAAAGTCAATATTTATTTCTGTTCTTTCGAATTAAAAATGTGCTGGATTTTTAAAAAGCATTTGGTGTTTTTAAGGGGTGAAAAGCGAGAGTCTAAGGCACAAGTGTCAAAGAGGCGGCCCGCGGGCCAGATTAGGCCCGCTAGGGGATTGAACACTCAGAAAGCGCAAGAGAAAAACGAGCTGCAGGTTGAAATATGTCAACTTGAGGTTGCCAAAGCCAGGTGCCTCCAACAAAGACGCTGTACTTGTATTTCTTTCTCTCTTGCTTTCTTTTCCACCCCATTTCTCCCACTCTCTGTCTCTTTCACTCTCTGTGTCTCTCTTTTTCTCTTTTTTTGTTGCTCTTTGTTTCTTTCTCCCTGTGTGTCTTTTTAACTTCTTTTGCTCTGACTTCCTTTTTCCTTTTCTCTCTTTTCTCTTTCTCCCTACCCTTCGCACTTACTTTTCTCTTTTCTCTCCTTCTGTCTCTCTATTTCTCTCTGGATTTTCTTTCTTCCTCTTCCTTTCGTTTTCCCCTCACTCACAAATTTTATCTCTTTTGTTTCTCACGCTGTCTCCCTCTCTCTCTTTTTCTTTCTTTTTCCCTCCTTCTTTCTCTTATTTCTTCATCTGTTTTCTTTCTTTTCTTTCTCTTTAATCTTCTAGTCCGGCCCCTGACAGAATGTTTGTTCCATCGTGTGGCCCCCGAGTTAAAATGAGTTTGACACCCCTGGTCTAAGGCGTAAGGCTGTAGCGTTGGCAGGTCTGCTTTCATGTGAAAGTATCATAACCGTTCCAACATGTGTTCGAAATATTACTTCCTATTCTGAGGTTATTCGTTTGCAGGAAAGAAGCCGAGTGAGAAAACGTGTTTTAAGAAAACGTAAAGCGTAATGTGATCCTCCTCCAGGTGCAGGAGTTGGTGGAGGACATCAAGCATTCTCTGGACCTGCGGCTGCAGGAACTCGACTGGATGGATGAGGACACTAAGGAGGCGGCCAGAGCGAAGGTTTCCGCCTTGATTTTTCCGTCTCGCCTACGCAAATTCCTGCAGGAAGGCGCACAGGAGAGTTTGACAACCCAAATTGTCGATAGAGACATATTGGACCGAAAAAAAACAAAAGAACAAATTTGTCTGGAGCCACAAAAAATGAAAAGCCTTACATAAGCCTTATAATGAATGCAACACATGCTGCACGTATCTATATTAGCCACATTAGCCTCTTATCAATATGACTGAGTTGGATGCACCACATCCTGAGGAGCATGATGCACCACGTGACTAATCTGTTGTAGGATACTGCCTCAAATTCAACTTCATTGCAAAATTAATTATTCACAGTATTTTTCATCACTTTGATCTAAGTAAATAAATTCAAGATATCCAATTTTGATGTCAGTTTCATTTTGAGGATTTGAAACAAGGAAACCGACATGAAAATGGAACATGCATTGGGTGCCCCCCTTATTTTGGCGTTTTTAAACCTTTTTAAAAGAAGTTTCCAATTCAGTTTAGTTTGATTTTTACACAAATGTCAAAGAAGTCAGGGCAAGGGTAAAATGCAACGGGATCCACTTTTCTCTACCAAACCATCATTGGGCCTTCACAACAAAAGACAAATGCAATTCCAAACATATACTAACAAAATTAGAAATCACTTAATAAAACAGCTACTTTGTTACTAAAAAAATTGCTTATGACAGGATTGTGTTAATACCTGTTTAATGGTGCTTGCGCTACGCTCGGCTCTCACACAGGAAACACGGGAGAGAAGGGTAAACAAACACAGGTGAGATGCGCCAAAGAGGTTGAATTTTAAAATATATTCTATACATTTTTACAGCATTGGAAAATGTTAAAAGTGCTTCTGTCATGTTTTTCCTACTACAGAAACTCTAGTGAAATAAAAATATAATTCTCTCCTCCATCTTTTTCAATTTCATCCAAATTTTGGGCGCTGAGCAGCCACTCCGCAGCGCTAAAGAGACTTCCAACCCCCGGCATATAGGATTTCAATTTGTTTAGTTTTTTTCTTCTACCGGTCGGACTGATTGCCAGGGCTGATGAAACAAAGTGATAAAATACGTCAAGGACTTGACTTTGAGAATACGGATCTCTCTGCGGTGCCGATTTAAGGTCTGCGCGGCAAGATATCCCTTCTAATATGTTTACAATACGAAGTTATAATCCTTTTATAGTGCCTTGCCGAATATAGAGAGCTTCCTTGTAATCCTATTTCACTCGGTTTGCTTGATTAGTCGAAGCACGCGCTCCAACAGACGCATGTGCCCGACTCCAGACGCAAATGTCAATTGAATATAACTTGGGGGCAAATGAATGGAAAATATTCTTGTTTTTTTTTCCTCCTCACTTCCCAATTTTTTTCTTTGATCTTCTCCATTTCTTTTTCAGCTCAAATACATGATGGTCATGACAGGGTACCCGGACTTCCTGGTTAAACCTGAGCTTATAGATCAAGAATACGGGGTGAGTCATGAGCTCTCATTTCCTCACCATTGCTCTGTGGTATGTTCTTGCTTAATGATTTTTCCATAAGGCGTTTACTTTCTGGAAATTCATTTGAAATGAGCATAAGTTGTGCAGGGTATGATGATTCCAACTGGGAGAAAATTCTATTTGGTCCTGGCTGCAGAGTGCATTTGGAGGCAGGGACTAACGTGAGGTTGATCCAAATGCTTGACTCTTATCCTAACTTTGTGTGTGTCCATTCCAGGTGAGGCTAAAAGCAAGTTTTTCAATTGAAATTCAGGAAGTTTAGGAAAAATAAACGCCTGAATATTACACGTGTGTTTTCACACACTCCTGAGGTGATTATTTTTCAATCGTATAAAGGGCTGAGGTCAGTTTGTTCCGGAAAGAGTGAATCCACAATCAAATAACGCTTCTGGATTATTCCCAGTGCAAGTCAGAAAATAGAAAACACTATGAACTCTATCAATGACAGACGTTTCTCTCAAATGGGAAGTGCGGGTGCCAAAAAATTCAGTTGTAACTATAGTAACTCTGTAACTATATAGACATAGAACATATTATAAGTAATCTTGAAGCCTGAACTTTCATTAGCAAAAATATGTTTCTAGCTTTTACCATTGTTTTGTCAAACAACAGTTGAAGATAGCTAAGTTTCTTGAAATTACTCGTTTCCTAGAAAACTTCTGAGAAAAAGTACTTTTTGTGAAAGCATCCGTTTTAAGCAAAACGTTCCCTTTTTTTTCTTTTGCATATTTAATACCTCCAATTTTCTAAACAATAATTTACGTTAACCCAAGGGCACTTTGCTGGCAAAATACCATTTTATTGCAAGAACACCTAACTTATGCATGAACTTTTCAGCGCCCGATGTTTCCGGTGATGTGAACACTCAATTGTGATCACTCAGCAGCCGCCAACACACTCCTGGATAGCGGAAGCAAAGGACCACAAAGATGTTAGGGCTCCTTGATGTTTAGACAAAGATCTGATTCAGGCCATTCCTGCCATCAAGTGGTGAATTATCATCCTGAAATCATTCCCAGAGGCTTGATACCTACTGAATAGACATGTCAAAACCTTTAGAATATTTTTTTAATAAAAGAAAAGCATATTTTTATGTTTTGGCACTCAGGGAAAATGCTTCTGAAAAGGTATTTATACATTATACCATTGCATGAGTTAATGAAAGAAGTAATAACGAAAAAAAAACCTCTTTGGATTCTTCACATAACAAAAGTCAGATCATACATAATTAAACCATTTGGGAAATATATAATCAACAAATAACACTCTGTGGGTTCTTCACAGAAAAAGGGTCCATGGAACATAAACTTTCTGTTGTGCCGTGCACAGTCCAAGATCAGGTTAGTTGTCAGATCACCGGACCAGTGGTGGTATAGATCCCTTGCAAAAAAGGGAATATATTTTATCTTATTATCACACTATTCATAGTCATGGTATCAGGGACAAAGCTTGATTTAGAATAGTATAACATTTATGGTCGTTATCACATGTGAAATGCACAAAGAAATTTAACATTCATTTCATGTACCAACACTGTGATAATGAGATAAAACCCAATGACTTTTCATTTGTTATTTACTATGTCATTAGCGGTTCGGTAGTAAGAGTTCTGCATTCACATCACTGCAACCTGGGCTCAAATCCCATTCAACCGGGAAAGTGCACACAGACTTTGAGTTCTTTCTTAGGTAAAAATAAATGTGCGTCAAAATGCTCTTTGGTATTGTTCAGGAGGCCGGACCAAATTAAGAGGTGGGCTGTAGTTTGGAGACCACTTGTATAAAATCATGTTTTTACAGCACTCTTCTGGAAAGATTTTGTTTGCTTTGTGTGTAAAAGTTGACAATAATCAAAGAGTCAATTACCTTCTCTTAACTTAAGGCCCTTAAAACATGTTTCACCATCACCCCAATTACAAAAGGATTGACGTTTAATGTCGCTATGGAAACTAAAAAGTTGACATCCTATTTAATGTGGTGTATGGTTTATCATGGGTTTTAATCTTTTGCTCAGACACTGACAAAAACAAAGTCCATACCTGTCAACCAGTACGTTTTTGCCGTACAATGTACGTTTATTATGCATTTTAAGACGTGTACCACGTACAGGGACATCTGTACGGAAAAACGCAAATTTGTCAATTATGGGTACCATTCGGTATACACCGACTATGACGAAACGGAAACTCAATCAAGTCAAACCAGTTCACCGTGGTAGCCTCTATCTCGGGATCTTTTTTTTTTTTGGTTGCAAACGAAGCGAGCGGTTTGATGCTACTGTGCGCATGTGTCTGCTGCCTCGGATTTCATGTGGTAGTTTGTGTAGTGAAAGGAAGTCCGTTTCTTTGTAGAGAACCGGCTTTTTCGGCTCAACTCATTAAAGAAAGCCGGCTCTCATTCGGCTCACTTGCTTTGATGCATTATATTACAAATTATGATGTTGGATAATGAAGTTAAGAAAAAAAAGAAGTATAAAAGGAGAAAATAAAGAAAGACTGGTTTGTGGTTATCCCTTTCATCAGTATATTACCAACAATAATTTAATGCAGAAAATGAATTCATAATTTGAAGGAAATGTATTATTCTACTTATTTATATTTGCATGTATTTTTTCCTACTACAGTGAAGGTCCAAGCTACTTCATTTTAGAACTTTTTTTATAATAAACCTCATTCATGTCGAGCAACTCAGTATCTCACAACAAAATGTTAATTAACAATATACTGGACTGTCTCAGAAAATTAGAATATTGTGATAAAGTTCTTTATTTTCTGTAATGCAATTAAAAAAACAAAAATGTCATACATTCTGGATTCATTACACATCAACTGAACTATTTCAAGCCTTTTATTATTTGAATATTGCTGATTTTGGCTTACAGCTGAAAAAAACTCAAAAATCCTATCTCAAAATATTAGAATACTTCCTCAGACCAAGTAAAAAAAATAATTTTATAACAGCAAAACTAAATCAAACATTTGAAAATGTCCATTGATGCACTCAGTACTTGGTTGGGAATCCTTTTGCACGGATTACTGCATCAATCCGGCGTGGCATGGAGGCAATCAGCCTGTGGCATTGCTGAGGTGTTATTGATGCCCAGGATGCTTCGATAGCGGCCTTCAGCTCATTGGCATTTGTAGGTCTGGTGTCTTTCATCTTCTTCTTAACTATACCCCACAAATTCTCGATGGGGTTCAGGTCAGGGGAATTAGCAGGCCAATCAAGGACAGTGATGCCATGGTCAGTGCACCAGTTACTGGTGGTTTTGGCACTGTGGGCAGGTGCCAGATCATGCTGGAAAATGAAATACTAGTCTCCATAGAGCTTTTCAGCAGATGGAAGCATGTAGTGCTCTAAAATCTCTTGGTACACAGTTGCATTTACTCTGGACTTGATGAAACACAGTGGACCAACACCAGCAGCTGACATGGCTCCCCAAACCATTGCTGACTGTGGGAACTTCACACTGGATTTCAAGCAACTTGGATTTTGCTCTTCTCCAGCCTTTCTCCAGACTCTGGCGCCTTGACTTCCAAATGAAATGCAAAACTTGCTTTCGTCTGAAAAGAGGACTTTGGACCACTCTGCAACTGTCCAGTGCTTTTCTCCATAGCCCAAGTCAGACGCTTCTTCCGTTGTCTTGAGTTCAGAAGTGGCTTGACCATGAGAATACGGCTATTGTAGCCCATTTCCCGGACACGTCTGTGAACTGTGGCTTTTGATACCTGGACTCCAGCTTCAGCCCACTGTCTTTGAAGCTCCCTCAAATTCTGGAAGCGGCTCTTCTTCACAATTTTGTTAAGGCTGCGGTCATCTCTCTTGGTTGTGCAGCGTTTCCGGCCACATTTTTCCCTTCCAACAGACTTTTTGTGGATATGCTTTGAAACTGCACTCTGTGAACAGCCTGCTCTTTGAGAAATTTCTTTTTGTGTCTTACCCTCCTGATGGAGGGTATGAATGATGGTCCTCTGGACAGCAGTCAGATCAGCAGTGATTTAGTTTACTGAACCAAGCTGAGTGTTTTTAAGGCTCAGGAAACCCTCGCAAGGTGTTTCGAGTTAATTAGATGATTCAGGTGATTAGTTGAATAGCCTACTTGTATACTTTTTCATGATATTCTAATATTTTGAGATAGGATTTTTGAGTTTTCTTAAGCTGTAAGCCAAATTCAGCAATATTAAAATAATAAAAGGCTTGAAATAGTTCAGTTGATGTGTAATGAATCCAGAATGTATGACATTTTTGTTTTTTTAATTGCATTACAGAAAATAAAGAACTTTATCACAATATTCTAATTTTCTGAGACAGTCCAGTATATGATATAAGGAAACACATGTACAATATAACATGTTAAAGTACTTAAATAAACACGTTTGAAAAAAAAATATGGTGTAAGATTTTTTTGTATTTTGTAAGGGAAAATACAACAGTTTGAAAGGGCATGGAGCCCTGGAGCTTGACAGGTATGAAAATCTGTCACCTGATATGTTTATGAACTGTCACACCAACGTGGTCAGCATAGGCAGTAGTTAATAATTATTACAAAATTAATTTTTGAATGGCCCCGCCCTAAACCTGGTAAATTTTAGTTGCGACTGATTAAATGTGTCAATGTTTCATGAGAGAGTCTTTAGTGTCTAATTGATGGTCAAATTCAAGCTGCCTAAATCCACTCATCACTTTCTTAAAAAAACTATAAACATACATCTTCTGAAGTGCTTTGCTCATTAGGATTGTGTGTGGGCTGGAGTCAAGGCAGTCAGCCCAAAATGTCTTGATGATAATAAATTGTATGTACCTGGACTACTCTTTATTTAAACAACTTTTTTTTAAATTAGTGCGACTGAGGCAACGGGAATTTTGACTTCTTCAAAGTTAACGGCGGTTAGCATCCATATCTTTAGTACATTACTGCCCCTTATCAGTACAGATTTGTGTCTCAGTCCCACTCCTCGAATTCTATTAATTGTAATTGTATCCTTTGTTGAGGCCTAATATTCAAATCCAACCATCCTTTCATTGACACTAAGCCATTTTTGTCCCCTGAGGGAAGACTGAATATGCATGGCATTGCTCAGGTGGAAATGAAGGGTAATCTTTTATAACGTTTTGTTGTTTCGTTACTTGGAGACATAATGTTAGATCATATCTAGTCAACAGCAATTGGCAAAATGGCCGACAAATGGATTTTGCTCCTTAAATCAAACTCCAAGATTGAAAAATTGACAAGTGTTTTTTTTTTGTTATCGGTAGTGCATTAAACTAGTTTTATTTATTTATTTATACATTATTTCTTGGGGGAAACGGTGGTTGACTAATGCTCCAAATTTACCAAATTTCACATTATTTTATGACAGACCTGAATTTTTATATTTAAAAATAAACAGAAATTCTGACTGTTTTTAATTGTATTTACAATTAAAAAAGAAACATTATCATGTGGCTCCTCAATATAACATGCACTGTCAAATTAAAGTTGTAAATTTATAACAATGGAATTATATTCTCGAGGGTATTGTTTGAGTTAACTCCTGTTTTAATAAAAATCTTTATAAAATTTTGTTTCACTTTTCTCTAGTTCAAACCATGAGAAAAATGATTTATTGACAATATAAACTATAAACACAATAACCAAACAAAATGTACAATATTTATTTAATGTATCCGGTATCGATCCCGTCTGTCTCGTCCTGTCCGGTATCTTGCTCCAGTCTCCCGTATCTGGTATCGATCCCGCCTGTCTCGTCCTGTCCGGTATCTTGCTCCAGTATACGGTATCGATCCCGTCTGTCCCATCCTATCTGGTATCTTGCTCCAGTCTCCGGTATCGATCCCGTCTGTCTTGTCCTGTCCGGTATCCTGCTCATGTAACCAGTATCCGATATCGATCCCGTCTGTCCCGTCCTGTCTGGTATCTTGCTGTTGTATCCAGTATCTGGTATCGATCCCGTCTGTCCCGTCCTGTCCGGTATATGGCTCGTGTATCCAGTATCCAGTATTGATCCCGTCTGTCCCGCCCTGTCTGGTATCTGCTCGTGTATCCTGTATCTGGTACCTATCCCGTCTGTCCTGTCCGGTTTTCTCTTCTGCCCAGCGATCGCCGAATCGCTGGCGTTTGTGTTCCCGCGCATGACTGCCCCGTTCCCGTAAAGTAAAGCTTGTGTGAAAACGATACGCGTCTGGGTCCACCGTCTCTTTGGGTTCTGACAAAACCTAACTTACGGCAATATTATTCGACATCCCGAATTTTTTTTTCCGTATCTACCGTTTCTCGTAAGTCGAATGGTTGTAAGTAGGGGAACGTCTGAAATTCAGCAGACTTCTTGTGTCATACGCAGCCAAACTTTTAGTTATTTTCTAGGAAATAAATTAGCATTATACACGAAGAAATATAGATTTGAATTCCATTGTATTAAATTAAACTCAATCCCATTGAATTAGGACCACATATTAAATTTAATTGAACACTTAGGAATCATAACTGAGTTGAATTTCTACTTAGCAATTAGTCTTTTATGTTTTATGTTTTGCAGTTTGATGTGGATGAGAAAACCTACTTCAAGAACATCCTCAACACTATCAAATTCAACATTAAGTTGTCCATCAAGAAGATTCACGAAGAGGTGGACAAGTCGGTGTAAGTTCCCCTTTTGCAATTGTTTTTGCAGTGTCTTTTTGAGTTTGACACATTTGTAGAAGTGCCATTGTGATAAACAAGCTTAAAAGTGACACAGAATATCCATTTACTTACTTATCTAGGGCAGCCAGACAGTAGGGAAGCTCCATGCAACATGGAGCTCATTTTTCTAAAATACAACTGCCTGATACCCCTGTATTGAGTGATTCAATGCACTGACACCAGTTTTGGGTGTGTCACTAAAAAAAAGTAATTAGTTACAGTTACTATTTCCTTCCTATAAAAAGTAATAGTAGTACCCCCCAGATTACTGTGAAACAAAAGCGCATTAGTCTGTAAGTAACGACTGAGTAATAAATGACTGTATACACTGACATAAAGGCAGACCCCCTAAAACTACCTAAAATAGTCGCATAATAAAAGAAAGCCAAGCAAACATGTACACCAACCTATGGAAGTAGTGAAACCTTCATTTTTCCTGGCTTTTGCAAGTTTGACAGCTTGCAAACGAGACACTCCAAATCCACTTTGTCTTTGTCTTAAAACCATTTGAAAATATCCTTCTCCATTTATGGTTAATTTCCACGACGTTATCTTTTTTGTCTAGGCATGATGCATTGCACAATCTGGTTTACTAATAAAAAGTTACAAATTCCAAACTCTTTTACCGTAAATTCTGTACTCGCATTTGCCCTATTGGTTTCGCTGTTACTGTATGACTGCCACATCCCTTCCCAATGCGCTGCCTGCCATTCGTTACCAGTGACACACAACCAAGCATGCGCATATAAGATTTCAATATTACTATAGTATTGCTTGGGTGTGAGTATATATGGTAGGGAGAATATCAGTAGGGACAAATTACTGGTACATGTATTGTATTTTAAGGCCCGGTCACACAGCCTTTCACGGGCGTATCGAGGCTGAATCACGGCCAGAAGTTTCTGCCCGTGAAGCAGACGCGGTGGAAAATGTGCAAAATTGGCTAAACCCGCTGTTTACCCATGGTATGCCTGCGAAACAGACGCCGGCGACTGTTCCGCGTCCTTATCGCTTACACGCGGTACACACGCTAATGCACGTGATAACACCGCGTTACAGGCGCAGAACAAACGTGCTATGACCGTGCTCCACCTGCGATTACCCGCTAAAATTTCGCGTCCTACCCGCGTGTAACCACGTCTTGGCCGCGGCCGTAGCACGTCCTAGCACGTTCGTACCGCGTCTTTACCTCGTGTGTACCACGTGTGCCGCCCGCGGTTACCCGTGGTCTAAAGTTTTGAGCAGCGCAAAACTTTTTTGCGCGGCCAACCGCGTGTGAATTTCTTACCGCATGTAAAGCACTGCTGTATCTCGTCTGTATGGCGATCTCAAAGCATCCAACAGCGTCTTTCTGGCCGTGATTCAGCCTCGATACGCCCGTGAAAGGCTGTGTGACCGGGCCTTTAGAGGTACACAAATGTCACCCCACTCTTCTCAAATGTTGTATTCGGCATTGTGTTGATGGCAGTTTGAGGGTTGAATATTACTTTGTAAGCAAAGGAGGAACTGTCAAAGAATAGAAGACGTTGTAGTTCATGATCTGGTTCAAAAAGGAGCAGAGTAACTCCCCAGGTTGTAACAGCAGTTGAGTTACAAAATGGTATCAATAACGCTTTACTGTATGTGGTCATCCAGGAAGGGGGTTTACCTCAAGTGCAGTCCCTTCTCAAGGTTTCTTCATTTTCCTAATGCTGGGGTTTTTGAGTTTTTCCTTGCCCTCATGTAGGTTTTAGATCAGGGGATGGTGTAATAATAGTCCATAGTTTGCAATAATCTGTGCTCTGTGTAGCCCTTTGAGATCCCTTGTGATTAAGGGCGTCACAAATAAACATGACTTGACTATTTGTTATTAAGAAAAGTGATTGTGTTCCAGGAATGCTTTCTTTTGTAACACATAACCCCCAACACTGCTTGTGACAAACAAACAGCTTTAAAAGTGACACAGAATATCCATTTAGCTACCTATCTAGGACAGACTGACAGTAGGGAAGCTCTATAAAACGTCGAGATCGCTTTTTGTAAAATACAGCAGCCCGACACTCTTGTTTTGAGTGATTCTGTGTACTGACACACATTATTATTCCAAGATGCCCGGAACAACCGCTCCATTAGCCCACGCTCAATACCCTAAAGAGTTGAACCTCGCCACACTTTCCCCTTTACCACCAAAAAGTGCATTTTTCATTGCTCGAGATCTCTGTCATGTCATTTAGAAATAAATAAATGCTCCTTCTTTCTTTTGTTTCGCCCATCTTCGACGGCGTGCAGCCCTTGCAGCGTTATCAATCTTTCTCTCCTGGAACAAGGGCATCGCTCACTTTCAGAGTTAGTCATTTGGGGAATTTAGCGGCAATCGATTGGTCTGCCTTCAAGTGGATTAGCATAGAGGAACTGTCCTTGTTTTCAAGTGCAGAGAGCTGTGACGGTGGGATCACATCCATTGAATGCCTCGCACCAGGGGGTTTTGCAGAGATGAGAGACAGAATGTTCCAGGATTCTATTCAGTACTTTTGTGCGGTTGTGTGTTTGTGTGTGTTTTTCTGCATGCATGTGTGTGTGGGTGTTTTGGCTTGATATCTCCACAGGTGGATTCTGCCTCCACAGGCCCTCAATGCATATTACCTTCCTAACAAGAACCAAATGGGTAAGTGATTTTTTCCAAACGCTATGAACAGAAATATTTGTCATTCCCGCTGTGGGGTCTGCAAATTGTAGACCTGGGACTCGTTCAATACAATGTATTCCCGGACTATAAGCCACATCTAAAACTCCAAAATTGGCCAGAAACTAGAAATTGCATCTTATAACGTGGTGCGCCCTGTATACCGGAAAATATGGTGTATAGAAATGGAAATGCATTGTTACGATTACATGATACAGACGCTGCCCTACTTACGAACGAGATAGGACAATCTTCGTTTAATTTTTCGTAAGTTGCTTCAGTGCTATATTTTGTATGTTTAAGGTTTATATGAGTATGTTTAAGGCTTGTATAAGTAACATGTATTGTTTTGTACTACAAATTAAACATAAGATAATATGCTCTATAAAATTAAATAAATTTAAGTTTAACTTACTTTTGGAAGATGAGCTTCAACAGATAGGCGACTTCCTCCTTTGTGGTAGAAAGTGGCCGAAAAAAGCAATCTAACCATCTTCTCAAACGCATCAAGCTTTTTTATTTAACTTTTATTTCAAATGAAATGGGTCGCCTCTACTTTACACTTTACACCAACCATATTGAATGAATGCACGAAATATTAAACAATAAAAATGTGAAAGTTCTTAGCGCGCTGGAGTTACAGTATAGAACAGGGGTGTCAAACTCATTTTACCTCGGGGGTCACACGATAGAACAAATATTCTCTCGGGGGCCGGACTAGTATATTAGAGAGAAAGAAAAAGAGAGAAAGAAATAAGACAAAGCGAAGGAGAGAAAAGAGAGAGGGTGGGACAATGAAAGAGAGAAAGGGAGAAAGAGAGAGAGAGAGAAGAGAGAGGGGGAGAGAACGTGAGAAACAAAAAAGATATAAAGACAAGAGAAGGAGAAAGAAATGGAGAGAAAGAATGGCATCCAAAGAGAAATAGAAAGAGAGAAAGGGGGAAGGAGAAAAAAGAGAAGGTGGGAAAGAGAGAATGAGAGAAGGAGAGAAGGGGAAAGCAGGAGAGAGCGAAAGAGAGAAAAGGAAAAATAGAAGAGAGAGCAAAAGAAGGTAAAAAGACAAAGAGAGAGAAAGAGACGAAGAGAAACAAAGAAAGAGAAAGAGACACAGAAAGTGAAAGAGAGAGAGACACAGAGAGTGAGAGAAAAAGGGAGGACAAGAGAGAGAGAGAGAGAGAGAGAGAGAGAGAGAGAGAGAGAGAGAGAGAGAGAGAGAGAGAGAGAGAGAGAGAGAGAGAGAGAGAGAAATACAAGTACACCGTCTTTGTGAGAGGCACCTGGCTTTGGCAACATCAAGTGGACATATTTAGACCTGCAGCTCGTTTTGCTCTTGCGCTTCTCTGAGCGTTGTCTCGCGGGCCGGATTCAATCCCTTAGCGGGCCTGATCTGGCCCCCGGGCCGCACGTTTGACACCCCTGGTATAGAATGTTTACATACAAACTAGGATGAGGAAGCGGATTTCTTCTTCAGGGTGGAAGCTGGGTGACCTCTCACAGCGCCACCGCACGCCTGTAGCAGTGGAAAAAAAGCACTACAGTAATGTCCTGTCCTCAGAAAAAGGGGCACAATACAAAACCTAACTTACAGCAATGTCCGGGTATTTTTCGATATCCCATAAAAATGTTCGTATATACCGTCGAATGGTCGTAACTAGGGGAGCGTCTGTACTGCATATGGTAACTGTTCTGTATTTGAGAAACCTATGAAAGTTTCTATGGTAGTTAACATGGTAATCATTTGTTGCTAATTGGAAAAAATGAGAAGCGCAGAACTTCAGACGCAAGAAAACCATATTTTTCTACATAATTTTTTTTCTTAAACCAGCTCTGTTTTCTTAATACACAAAAATGATTGCTGTCATACACTCCAGAAATTAGCTGAAAGCTAGAAAATTGTCTCTTCACCAGCCATGTGCTAAAAGGTTAAAAAAAGAGCTTTTTTTAATGTAGTGATTGATAGCGTCCTCTTGAAATATGTCTCATTTTAAACACCCAACATTTTGGGTGTCTTCTTATACGCCAAAATTTTAAAAGTTGTCTTCATGTACGCCAAATGTCAACGTCATTTTATACACTGCATTCATATAATTCCACGGCACAAATTTGAATCGAATTCTTCATTGTCAAAAATTAGTCTTGTCTTCTGATGCGCTGAGTGAGTGTTGTATTTTTTTAAGCCGAATGACAACATCATTTTTGAAAGCTATCTCAGCAAAAGTTAGAGAGATTTCTTCTACGCCAAAGCATGGTGTCCTTGAAAATTCTATTAACTGGCTGGTGACTAATTGTCCCACACAAAGAATATGCTTACCCTTGGCAACAAACAAGAATAGATGAATAGAACGGTGGATTTCGGGACCCTGAAATTCTTCCATACAATCCTCTTCAGTTAAAGTAAGCCTAAACTGTCCCAGTTGACTTTTGTCGAATGGCACATTGATCCAGCACTCATTGACTTTTAATCACAGGGCCAACGGTAGAAAGAAATCCCCCTAAATTGGCACTCTCGAGCAGTAAGAGAAGGCTTATCCACCTTTTTCCCAAATAGGATTTTGTTGCTGTCTCACAACTTGGAGTCCTGAAACAGACCAAATATTTACAAACACAAGATGTTAAAGGTTATTGAAATGGTAATATATGAATTGTTTTGTGATATTAGGTTTTGAGTTAAGTAGTGCGTTATTCTTAGGCAAACATTTCTTATCTTGCCCACGTTAAAATAGTTTAGAAGCGTATGAGCGTGGCTTTGTGGTCAGTGAACTTGTAGTCCTTTCTTTGGCCCCTAATAACACTGCCAGTCGATACAATCGCGTCATTCTTTGCGTTGACCATTTCGTCCACCTGGTGCCCTCTTCGCTAGAGTTTTTCTTCATTTAGGATCACTTTTATATTTGTCTTATTTCTGTAAATTTTTAAGTTCTTCAATGACTCCATGCCATCAAAGCTGTGTACTGCTACAGCCGAATATTGAGTGTTGGTTTAAGATCAGGCGATTGTGTAATTGTAATCCTGTGCAGTCCTTTGAGACATTTTTGTGATTAAGGGCTATACAAATAAATGTGACTTGACTTGACTCGACTTGTATCAAAAAATTATTTCAAAAACGGCAAAAACAGTATTATGTAATTTTAATTTGATTAAAAATATCGTAGAAGCTTAGGTTAACTTAAAAAGTGTCCTTATAAAATTATGTCCAATAGACCTTGACTCGTCTTAACATGTCTTTTGTGTTTTTAGGATGAGTTAAAAAGCAATATCTACCTGATTTTTGGAGGGGAGACCATTTTGAGAGGGCACAAAAAAGATTACGTCACAGATGCCCAGGCTTCTTATATTGACCAATCGTGGCTCTCCTTGCTAAGGCTGGTAACCCGTGATAGGTCATTAGGTGCGCAACTTCGATGTCATCTTCCTTTGTTTTAAAACAACATCACTTGAAGCAAAAGTCCAGATATTCACTTTAAAATGTAAAAAAAGATGTTTGTTGTACCTTATTTTGGTCTTTAAAATATATTTATTCTCGTGTTCACCCTGGGACATATGTGCGTAACATTCTTTTCAGATTTAATGTATGAATGAGGCCGTATTATTTCATCTCTACTTTTAGTGATTATATTTTATGTTTCACCTCCAAGGTTTCTTAATCGTAATTGGTTATTGTTCGGTTTCACATCACAGCCAAAGGATTAGATCACACTGGACAGATATATTTTTAACAATTGTGGAGTTTATCAGACTCGTTCACATGTTTTTCAGCCTGAATTTCACTTTAGGGACCAGCAAGCATGAGCAATTTTTCAATTAAAACAAAATGAGCTCGCTCCCTCATTCCTTCCTTACCCTTGTCTCTTCTGAAGAAGCTATTCATTCGCTTCTGCCTGCAGGACTTCCCACAGGTTTAATTCCTTGGCGGGGGGAAAAAAATCAATGGTGTTCTCGTAAACTAATGTAGAGGTCGGGGAGTCAGAACGGTTCTGTCCTACACATATTTCTCTCACTTAGGATGCGGCTAATTACCACAATAGGATTTAGAAGAGAATACAAGAGAATTGTGTTTGTTGGCATTGAGGACAATGAAGTGTACATTGTTTACAACAGTTTTTTTCAACAAGTTTGTTTCGAAACCTTGTCAGGATGCCGTAAGAAACTACTCTCTTTCATTTTTGCAACAACTCATGCCATTGTTCAGTATCTTGGCTTTTTCAAGTGAAAATAAGAATAAGAAAGAGAAAGACACAAAGGCTATGAGATCGAACCTTCTGTGTGAAGTTTGCATGTTCTCCCTGTGCTTGCGTGGGTTTCCTCCAGGCACTCCGGTTTCCTCCCACATTCCAAAAACATTCATGTTAGGTTAATTGGCCGGTCCAAATTGTCCCTAAGTGTGAATGAGCGAGTGAATTGTCTGTCCCTGTGTGCCCTGCGACTGACTGGCAACCAGTTCAGGGTGCCCCCTGCCCACTGCCCGAAGATAGCTGGGATGGGCTCCAGCACCCCCGCGACCCTACTGAGGATAAGCGGTTCGGATAATGGATGTATGGATGGATAGTGTATCTATTTTTTTCTCCATATTTTACTTATTAAAGTTGTTTGTTATTTCAGAAACAAGTTTGCTCATTTGAAGTTGTTTACTTCACTGTCTATTCCTCATTATAATATTCTACATATTTGAATTATTTTAAGTTTTCTCTATTTTAGCAAAACAATAAAATGATAAAGGAGTATTTAGTAATCACTAATAGTAGTCTGTACATCCCTTTAAAACATCCATCTTGTGATTAAGGGCTATACAAATATACATGACTTGTCTTAACGTGATCAGCCATACCAGTAGAGGGCAGCAGATTACTATTTATTTCTACAAATGATTATCTGCTCACGCAATTCCTTTAACAACACATTTTGTTTGATAAAGCTGTTTAAGATTGCACAGCAAACAATAAACAAAATAATCAAATCAAGTAAGAGTATTGCACATAATGTTGCTCATATCAATGAGTGTTTTCACATCTTACAAAAAATTGAAAAAAAAACTCTTCTGTTGGTCATTTTATTAGTATTAGTATAACAGAGTTCCCATGGATCCTTGAAAAGTCTCAAAAGTCATTGAATACATTATTCTAAAAATAAGGCGTTCATCTGCATCAAAAGGTCGTAAATCCAATTTTCGAAAGTCTTAAAAATGTAAACACGTTAATAAGATTGATATTATTTGAACTTAAAAGGTTTAGTAACATCAATTGTCTTTTTTTAATAATTCACGGATTTACCTTTGTGGCAACATCTCGAGACCACAATAATGGAACTATCAAAACGGTGATGTGGTTTCAGTCAGGCCTTTCAGAGCGGACGCATATCTTAGGTCTACACACAATACTCATTGCAACTTCGGACAGAGACGTTTACTTTGGACCAGGGAAAAGTGTACATTTAATGAGAAGTGGCTGTCCGATAAACGTTTTTCGCCATGGCTTAAAGCTCTGCCAGGTTTCGTGTACAAGGCACTATGTATTAAGTGGAAGAAATATTTGTGTATAAATATTTTGTTAGTTTCAATTGTTTTTTGTTAACTTGGTTGTAAGTTTTATTGAAAAAAGTCTTGAATTTAACTTGCAATAAGATGCAAGAACCATGTATTATTTTTGGTTATATTTTATTAAAAAACAAATAAAAATATATTTACTTTGATAAAAAAAATAAAGGTTAGTTAATAGTAAAAACTGAAATAGCACATAATTATTCAACCAAGATGATTATCAAATTATAAGAAAAACCCTTTACCGTCATTTTAGGCAACATGATTATTTAAGACTTCAAAAAAAGGGATTTAGATTTTTTGTGACAGATGGTGTGCATCCAGAATTTTTCATGAAAAGAAAAATGTTTTGGCTCAAAAAAAAGTTGAGAAACAGTGGTTTACAACAAGAGTTGACGTGGAACTCCAGGATTAGCATGTAGTAAAGATTTAGGGAGGAGACAAAGCCATCACTCCCCTAAAGTGACCAGTAATCTTTGAATTGCATCATTTTTCAGGGCAGTAAATACATTTAAACATACATTTTTGTGTTTACCTTTATACATTTGCACAATATTGTACAGAAGGAAATTGTTTGATTTGCAAAGGGTTTTAAGAGAAGTGTCCCACGTGCACTTTGCAGTAGTGTTTGTATAGAGAGCACTTAAATCATGTTGTGTCTGTGTTGTTTTTCAGTTTTCCCCGCCGGCATCCTACAACCCACTTTGTACAATCCTGAATTCCCACAGTAAGTGTCTACCCTGTGTGTCTTTCTTCCCACGGGGACAATTTGATCAGCACTGCCTCAGAAACAAAGGTTATTAAAGCCCCTGTTATTCTGATGGGCCTCTCTTTCCCAAAAGACCCAGCACCCCCGATTTTAATCAATTTAAAGAGACACAATTGGCCAACAAGGTCTGACTAATGGAACAGCTTTCATTCTGAGGTTGCCTCTTTGAATTTAAGTTAAGTAATTGGACAGACCTTGACAGGAGAGAGGACTGCTCTTTGTCAGGTTCTCATCTTTTTCTTGTTGCTCATTTTAAACCTCCAGATGAGCGGCCATGAATGAGAAGTGCACTCAGAAACACAACCATGTTTTTTATTTTAGGTTTTTTGTGTATTTTGTGTTTACCTGTGGTTGTCTTTCTTCTGCTATTCTTTGCCCTTCATGTGATTTGAGCAAAAGAAAAACAAAAAAATCAATCTAGAACCTTATGGAGCAAAGAGGCTTTACAAAGTAAAGCCGCAAGCAAAGACTTCATCTAAATTCTAAGAATCTGTACAATTAATTGCCTGTCAGTCTGTGCTCATCCTCATCAAGCTACAACTTTATTCGCAAAGCATTCTAGCGTGAATCCGGGGCAAATCTGGCGTGTGCTTTTGTAAAGCGATGCAAATAAATGTGTTGGAAATAAAAGAGCAAATACAAAGCCCATTTTGTAAGCCTACCGCTACTCAAAAATGCAAATGCAACTGTTTAACTGAGTTCAAATGACTGCGCTTACTTTATTTATATAAATCACACACTCACAAATGAGATCATTAGAGCAAACAGTGTGTGTGTGCTAAACATTAACGTGCACTTTATGTCTTCATTAGTGGATATGGCCACTAATTCCACAACCTGCTGCCATGCATGCTGATAGATATTAATTATGCTTATGGTGGACCTGTCCCCGTTTCGGGAGTCCGAAAATCACGAAAACATTATGAAGGGCGGATCAATTCAAACATCGATATTATCAAAACTGAGCGAGTGCATCAATCCGATTGATACTATTCTCCTGAGATCAATACTGTCTTACCATTGTAACTAGCGCCATTATAGTGAATTGGGAGATTATACATACGCTATAACTTTCAAACTAGATCAATTGTGTTTACAGTTTATTTGCACTGCTGACTTTATTCATAAAAACATTGCGAACGGAGGATATTTTGGTTGTCTTTTTAATATTGTTATCCAGTATTTACATTTATGTTATGTTGCTCTTTTTTGGGGGGGGTTGTTTCGAAACAGTTGTAATAGAAGTATTTATATATGTTTTCTACTGTTTAAGAAACAGTGTGTATTTTTTTACCACTAGACATCGCTAACTCTGTAGTACAACAGAAAACGACTGCTAAAAAGCACAAGGAATAATACCAACCACGGAGACTCGAAGTAACCAAAATTCACAATGTTTCTTATCATTTTTTTCCTCAGTCTTTTTGAGGTTTTTGGGTACCCTTAGCAGGAAGATGGCCGGCAATAATGTTAGCTCTGGGTGTAGTATTTTGGCAAAAAAAATCCACTTTTAAATGACAGTTCATGTATTCTTACTTGTAATTTGATGAAGTTTTTCTACACTGTATAAATAATACTACACTGTCCCGTTAAAGTCTGCATTGTAGTTATCTCATAAAAAAAAGACATACATTTAGTGCCTATAATCTTTGCGCGGAGTTTATCGTAATCATAAGCTAATAACTCAGAGCAGGAGGGGTTGAATAATTTAATGATCATGAAATTCTCAATCAAAAAGCATCGGTTTCAGATAAGTATGGATTGATACTTCCCTGTACTTATATGGATCGGATTAATACCAAATTCCCATTATCACCAATCCCAAGCACACATGCACTTAAGTACACACACACCTCACTATCACATCCAGTAATTGAAGCTTCAATCAGCCAGTTAGTTTTAGCGAGGGAGTCCGGTCCATTGCGAGGCAACGTATCGACTAGCTGTCAGAAAGTCATTTTCAGACGTAGCCATGTGAATAGCCTCGAGTCTGCCCTTAAATTGGACTCCCATCTTTTGCATGAGCTGCATATGCAACCGGCTTCCTGTTAGGGTCAGAACTTGGTTAAAGGTGCGTGAAAGTAGCGCAGGTGAGACATGAGGTGTTGAATTTCTCAGGAAAAATGATATTCCTCGCTCTTGGTGACATTCTCTGTCGCGGTTTACAAAACCGATAAAGTGTTGGGCAGTATATTGTATAGAAAATGGAAAGTTTGTCTAGTTCATTAGGGTGTGTACCTGCATGAGTGGGCTCATTGCACATTCCCATTAAATGGGAGACTGGTAGGTGTGACAGGTTTTGCCGTGACTGCAGCACACCAACTTCACTAGACGTACACCGAAATAACGGATATTCTCTTGGTTGGAAACTGCAAATTGGTAAAGTAACAGAAGAATATATGTTAACTCTGAGGAAGTGATGTGCTCTTAGGCCCGTGTTTGGTAAGGCTTGGTCAGATTTACTAGTAAATGATCCCACCTCTCATTCATCATTTGATTGGCAGAAAAAGAATGCAATGTGTAAATTGTAGGTTAGGAAAAAATGGTTTTATCGTCTTACCTTATAAGTGTGGTCTATACGCTGCTCCTTTTGAATATCATCAATAGCATCAATAGTCCATGCGACGAGAAAGGAATTTTTGAACGGCTTCATTTACTGTTCACTTGCTAATACTATCCCTAATTATATTATTTGGAGCTGAGGTGTGCGGCCAAATCCAAATCCTCTGTCTCACTATCACCCTCTGCCAAGAGGCAAGAGAATTGCATACCTCACTCTGCATCTGCATTATACATTGTATACTAATTGGGCATAGCCAGACTTGGCTGCACGTCACTGGGAAAAATACAGAAGCACCTTCAAACGAAAAAAATTCCATTGCAAAAGTTTGAGAAGCCATGTCTGCGCACTGCAGTTTCAGCTGGGTAATACAAAATTTCTCAAACCTATCCATTAAAAATTTGGTAATATACGAAAAAATACTACTATTTTTTTTGCTATGTGCCACTGTGTTTTAATATTTGGCTGTGCAATTTAGGTATCCTCATGGAATATGTTCTTCACTCTTAGCCTACCTTTGATAAAGACTTTCTAATAGACCTTTGCAATTAGGGACATGAAGTGGTTTTAAATAAAAACAAAATATTCTTGTCTTATTGACTGAGTGTATCGGTAGGATCACTGAGGCAAAAGCCTTACCTGTTGCCTGACTGCACGTTAGTGCACTCCATACCACCGGTTTACCCAATTTACGGTAAATGCAGTCATCCTTCTATCTCGTCTTCCACTAATTTCTAAGTTCCAAAATTCTCCCAAGTCAGGTATGGCCTAACCACTGACCATTTTCTAACGCCCTAAACATATACAGTATTAACTTTTTGATTGCAAGACATTTATTAAAAAGTTTATATTTTTACTGATCTCCCAAGCCCAACAGAAAATTGTGTTTTACAACAAAAAAAAGCAAGAAATTAAGAGACCAGCAAATGAAAGATTGGACCATCATCTTTCTCCAGAAGAAAATGTAGTTCTAGCTTATTCCACTTGTTGGTGGTCTGCTGTAGAAATGTTGTTTCAGGAAAACCCCGCTGCAGTCACTTTCCCAAATAGACCAGTTGATTTACCTTGAGAAAGTTGTTTTCAAACAATTTGTTTCTATCCATCTGCACCGCTTATCCTCAGTAGGGTCACGGGGTGCATGAGCCCATCTCAGCTGTCTTCGAGTAGTGGGCCAGGGACACCATGAGCTGGTTGCCAGCCAGTCGTAGGGCACACAGAAACAGAAAACTCACTCGCTCTTTCACCCCTAGGGATCATTTGGACCAACCAATTAACCTTAACAGCATGTTTTGGGAATGTGGGAGGAAATCCACACAAGCAAGGGGAGAACATGCAAACTGCGCACAGGTAGCTGGATTTGAACCCATGAGCTCAGAACTGTGCCGGGGATGTGCTTACCACTTGGCTGTCTTGCCGCCCTCAATCTGCTTCTAGTTAGTGGATTTTACCTTCTGTATAGATGATCTCCAAATTTTAAGCTACTGATCCCTCCTAGAGCTAAGGTTAGGCCTAGAAAATTCTATCTGATCTGACCCAGGCCTGCGGATATTAAACTTAGCCCGAGCCCAATCAATTGCCTGAAGAAAACCCGAATTTTCATATTTTATTTGTGAAGACTCGGGAGGAGAGGATTGGATTTATGATAACAAATCAAAACCTATGTGTATCAAATCCAGCCGTAAAATATTTGAAATATATTGTATCCAAATACTTTCATTTACTCCTCATAGGTCTTTGAACTACGGTGGGATTGGCGCAATCATTGGTCACGAACTGACTCATGGATATGACGACTGGGGTAAGAATACTAGTTTTAAACCCACGTCATCTTTCAAAAGTCCATTAAAATACTGTAGCTTGATTAATCCTATTTTTGCCTTTAAACGATGCCTGTACCCAGGGGGACAGTATGATCGTCACGGTAACCTTCAGCAATGGTGGACTGAGGAAAGCTACCGCAAGTTCCAAAAGAAGGCAGAATGTATCGTTAAACTCTACGATAATTTCACAGTTTACAATCAGAGGGTGAGTCTTGCCTACTTCAAATGCATATTCACTTGGCAGATTTTGCCACGGATCCATCTATCTATCTATCTATCTATCTATCTATCTATCTATCTACTGGACTGTCTCAGAAAATTAGAATATTGTGATAAAGTTCTTTATTTTCTGTAATGCAATTAAAAAAACAAAAATGTCATACATTCTGGATTCATTACACATCAACTGAACTATTTCAAGCCTTTTATTATTTTAATATTGCTGAATTTGGCTTACAGCTAAAGAAAACTCAAAAATCATATCTCAAAATATTAGAATATCATGAAAAAGTATACAAGTAGGCTATTCAACTAATCACCTGAATCATCTAATTAACTCGAAACACCTTGCGAGGGTTTCCTGAGCCTTAAAAACACTCAGCTTGGTTCAGTAAACTAAATCACAAGTATGGGGAAGACTGCTGATCTGACTGCTGTCCAGAGGACCATCATTGATACCCTCCATCAGGAGGGTAAGACACAAAAAGAAATTTCTCAAAGAGCAGGCTGTTCACAGAGTGCAGTTTCAAAGCATATCCACAAAAAGTCTGTTGGAAGGGAAAAATGTGTCCAGAAACGCTGCACAACCAAGAGAGATGACCGCAGCCTTAACAAAATTGTGAAGAAGAGCCGCTTCCAGAATTTGGGGGAGCTTCAAAGACAGTGGGCTGAAGCTGGAGTCCAGGTATCAAAAGCCACAGATCACAGACGTGTCCGGGAAATGGGCTACAATAGCCGTATTCCCATGGTCAAGCCACTTCTGAACTCAAGACAACGGAAGAAGCGTCTGACTTGGGCTATGGAGAAGAAGCACTGGACAGTTACAGAGTGGTCCAAAGTCCTCTTTTCAGACGAAAGCAAGTTTTGCATTTCATTTGGAAGTCAAGGCGCCAGAGTCTGGAGAAAGGCTGGAGAAGAGCAAAATCCAAGTTGCTTGAAATCCAGTGTGAAGTTCCCACAGTCAGCAATGGTTTGGGGAGCCATGTCAGCTGCTGGTGTTGGTCCACTGTGTTTCATCAAGTCCAGAGTAAATGCAACTGTGTACCAAGAGATTTTAGAGCACTACATGCTTCCATCTGCTGAAAAGCTCTATGGAGATGAGGATTTCATTTTCCAGCATGATCTGGCACCTGCCCACAGTGCCAAAACCACCAGTAACTGGTGCACTGACCATGGCATCACTGTCCTTGATTGGCCTGCTAATTCCCCTGACCTGAACCCCATCGAGAATTTGTGGGGTATAGTTAAGAAGAAGATGAAAGACACCAGACCTACAAATGCAAATGAGCTGAAGGCCGCTATCGAAGCATCCTGGGCATCAATAACACCTCAGCAATGCCACAGGCTGATTGCCTCCATGCCACGCCGGATTGATGCAGTAATCCGTGCAAAAGGATTCCCAACCAAGTACTGAGTGCATCAATGGACATTTTCAAATGTTTGATTTAGTTTTGCTGTTATAAAATTATTTTTTTACTTGGTCTGAGGAAGTATTCTAATATTTTGAGATAGGATTTTTGAGTTTTTTTCAGCTGTAAGCCAAAATCAGAAATATTCAAATAATAAAAGGCTTGAAATAGTTCAGTTGATGTGTAATGAATCCAGAATGTATGACATTTTTGTTTTTTTAATTGCATTACAGAAAATAAAGAACTTTATCACAATATTCTAATTTTCTGAGACAGTCCAGTATCTCTCTTTATTGGAATGCATCTTAGAGGCACAATTGCCAGTTTTAGTCAAGTAACAATAAATATATCTGAAATGGTCAAAAATATGGCCTGACTCATTAGTTCTACCAAATGTAAGCATTATTTTCCCATTTTAATAAAAAAAAAGTTATAAAATAAAATAATATCATATCATATACATAATCAAGTAAAGTCATGTTTATCTGTATAGCCTTCAATCACAAGGAGTCTCAAAGGGTTGCACAGACCACAGATTATTGCAAACTACAGACAACCCAAACACAATCCCCTGATCTAAAACCTACATAAGGGCAAGGAAAAACTTAAAAACCTCAGTATGAGGAAAACCTTGAGAAGGAACCGCAAATAACATAATACCCCTTCGAGGATGACCAGGCTGCAATAAATGCTGCTATAAAAAAATAAATAAAATAAAATACTAAATAATTTAAGTACAATATAAGATAAAATTCTGGAAGGGGGATTATCTAAAGTGTGGTTTCTTCTCAAAGTGTCTTCATTTTCCTTATGCTGAGGTTTTGAGTTTTTCCTTGCCCTTATGTAGGTTTTAGATCAAATGGTGTTATAATAATTTGTCCTTTGCAATTTAAAAATTTGTACCTAAAAATGGAACCAATCATTTTTAAATGGAACAAAATGATTTAGGTCTTTTTAATTGCATTTATAAAAGCTGAGAAGTGTATAAAACACATTTTTTAGGAGCAAGTACAATTTTTAGATTATGTCAGGGGATGCTTAAATATGTACAGCATCAACATTTTTGTCAGCTGCTTTACTCGTATCGGCTACTTAAAGGTATTACTCATTGTTTCTCTCTTGGTAAATACAGTAGAGAAGAAACAACAAAAAGCACTTATCTGAAGATAGATGAGTATGAAATTGGAAGAGACAGTGTAGGACACAGAGAGTGGGATTCTGGCCAGGGATAAAGTGCACTGACCAGAATTTTCTTTATCGGCTAATCAGCTTTTATTTTTATATTTAATGGGGAAAACACAACAATATTTCAAATTCTCTCAATCTGATGAAGACTAGACACACATGGGTGAAATCCAACTATTATATAACACATTTTAAGTGTGAAGAATAAATAAAATATCACAAAAATAATGAAAATAAGAAAAAATCCATACCTGTATAACAAGATACTTTTACATAAAGACGTAAATATAAAACATTTTATGAATACAATTTTTCCTTCAATTTTCAACTGTACTTTTTATAGAGGGTAACAGTTTCTAACTTTGAAAGGTTATTTATTTATATAAAATACATTATTCTTGTAAAAAATGTAAACCAATCTTTTATAAAACTATTTTGCTTTCCGTTTCAAACAAAAAACATATATTTTATTGTGGTTTGTTATTTCCCGATTTAAAATAGAATCCAAGAGGCCCCTAGCAGGGGTAGGCGATACTGGGAATGTTGTTATTGATCCAATCCAGGTAAAACAGGGTAGTATCGATTGATACCGATCTGATACCAATGCTTTTTGCTTGAAAATGTCATGATCATTGAATACTTGAACCCCTCCCTATTGAGTTACTTTATAAATATGTAAAAAAGAAACACAAGGATTTCAGGAACTAAAAATGTTCAATTTTTCTATCAATTAGCTATCATGCAAATTTTAGCAGAACAAAACAAAAATATGATTATTTCTGCAACAACTGTCAAGGTCAAGAGAGTCAAACCAAAGAATGTGATGGAAATACAAAGACGGTATGTCAAAGTTAAGACACCTGTACTACCTTCCCTTGCACAGTATTTTAAAGTTGAAGACAAATTGTAAATAATGTAAATAAAGCAATATAAAGATTGATAAGAATAGAAAAATATGAATATTTATGTTACCATTGTTTGAGAACAAAAGTTAAGCAAGTCAAACCATGAAAAAAAAAGAAAATACTGTCTTACAATAACAAAGTTAAAATACCTTCCATTCCACAATATTTTGAAACTAAAGTCAGTAGTGCAAAGAGATTGAAACCACAATTGGATCGAATCTAAAAGTTCTAAGGTATGTACAGTCTTACCACTCACTAACAACATTATTATAGTGAGAGTAAAAATGGGAAGACAGTATCGATCCCAAGACAATAATATCGATCCATCTCAGTACTCACTTGGTATTGATAATATTGATATTTGGATCCATTCGCCCACCCTTAGTATCCATCTCTTTTTTTTTATTCGTGGCCCTCAGAGGAAAACGTTTGGACAATTGTAGCAGTTAACAAAAAATCTCCATCTGCAAGAGAAATGCCTCATTTGCTACTAAGGCACAATTAAGCGGATTTTCTCAATTACTGGCCTCATCATATTTGCAACTGTCTAATGCTGCAAATTATTACTGGCCACTCATTGATTGTGAAAAGCATATTTTCTATAAATTTTGCATGAATAGTTTATAATGAGATTAAAAGTGAGATTTATCCTCGTTTGTTGAAGACAATCGCTTTCCGCCAAGTGTGGAAGGAATAGTTTCGAATGACTGTTGCAAAGTAACGTGTGAACAAAGTTTCATTAAACCATCAGTTCTAGGCCATCAGCTGAAATCCTATCATTTGAGTTGTATCCATCTCATAAATATTAAAATATTGTGTGATTAAATTGTGTGTTAAAGCAGTGGCTCTGAACTGGTCTGACTTGAGGACCCACCTGTCCATATAATGACTAACTGCAACCCAAACAAGAAAAATGATTCCATTTCTCAAATGTATGAAATGAAAGGATTCTGCAGTTTAAAGCAGCGATAGTATAATATATTCCCTTTTTGAGTTCAAAAAACAAAATTACTAGCAAACCATAACGACTTCAGGTACCGTGTACTTGTATACTCACTAATAAACCTACATCGCATATATGCGACTGCTTAAAACTGCTTAAAATAGCCCCATACTAAAAATCATTCCAAATATCAATAAAGTGTGTACATAAACATCACTGATTGTTTAATAAGGTAGTAAATAAAGATTAATATCCTGGTAAAAAATCTAAAAATATAACATTTTTTAGTCATTTACTGTACTTTCCAGCAGCGATCCAATGGCGGACACTCGTATACCATTTACATATTTCGCAGTCATTTCCTTCTTTAACTCGAATGTTGTTGTCACAGTTTTCCACTTTTCCTTCCCTTTATCACGATTTTTGTTGGGACGCATTATTATGGGGAGAAATAGGAAATCAAACCAACAAATTCACAATAAAACGAGATGTGGTCCCTCTAGTGAAGTCAAGTCAAGTCAAATGTATTTATATAGCCCTTAATCACAAAAATGTCTCAAAGGACTGCACAGGATTACAATGACACAATTACCTGATCTCAAACCAACATGCGGGCAAGGCACAACTCAAAACCTCAGCATGAGGAAAAAGAGAAACCTTGAGAAGGGACCTCACAAGTGGCATCCCCCTTCCAGGATGACCAGGGTGAATTATATTTAGTATTACAGTACACAAACATAGTAAACACTAGGTAACATGCTGAAAATTTGTCCGCAAAGTGCATGACAGCAGCGACGCCCCCAGCCTGTAAACTAGTCCAGAAAGTCTATGACGGCCATGACGCAGCTTCCCATCTCTGCCAGCTGGTCCATGCAGGCGTTAACATATGAATCAACAGATAAACAGATGAAATAGATCGAGCAGTGAATTATAACCATCTACTGTTAAGGAGCGTAATCGACCCTCGGTTTTTTTCTTCCTCTTAGCATTATTTTCCCAAGGCAAAGGCCCGTGACCCATCTAAAAACGGGTTCACGACCAATTTTTGGGTCCCGACCCACCAGTTGTAAAACAGGGGTTCAGGGTAAACAGCATGTTCATTGGCAAAGTTAACTTCCCTTTTGTTATAATGGTGTGCCCATGGCATCATTCACAAAGAAACTTTTACTACATCTTAGTCATTTGAGTCATGACTTAACATTTATAAGTGTGTTTTCTATATCTAGGTCAACGGCCGCTTGACTCTGGGAGAAAACATAGCAGACATGGGAGGACTCAAGCTGTCTTACTATGTAAGTCAAAGTGTCCTTGGCCAAATTGAGAAATATTCTTATTTAGACTGTTAGGATCCGCACACCACTTTCCTGCAGAGGGCGCCAAACTTGTGTGGCGCAAGACACACCTGAGTCCCAACATACCTGTCCCTCATTATGAAATGCTTTATACTGACTGCTTATACAGCAAACTGAGTCAGGTCGTATGCATTTCCACCGCTCATCAGGTCTGTTTTTTTGTTTCTGGTTTCTTGTTTGGACAGTTTGTAAGTAGCCACTTGTTTGTTACTTTGTTTCTTGCATCTCAATTTCCAGTTTGCTCTTTCTGGTTTGGACCATGTCAGGTTGTTTTTTTTTGTATGAACATTTCGTTGTTTTGTGACCCTTTGTTTGTTTGTTACAATGTTCTTTGCATTTTCATTTCAAGTCTGGTCTTTAATTCTGGTTTTGACATGTTATGTGTCTTTGTGACCCCTTGTTTGCTAGTTACTTTGTTCCTAGTTTTGTTATCAAACACCATCCTTATTTGGAGCATCCCTGCCTCAGGTCCTGCTTCCCTTTGCTTGCGTCCACCCTACAGAGTGTGACAGTGGGATAAATGAAGATTCTGTTTTTTTGTTATCATATATATCTATTTGCCGTAAGCGTATGATTTATTTATTCCAACAGAAAGTGCAACAATATATTGCAAAATTGATTTATTCCCCCCTACATCTTTTAAATTTGTTATGAAAGTTGTATAAAAAGCTAAAAAAAAAATTGAGCATGACTCCAGTTACTGACCCCATCGCTAGAAATATCTGTCGTAACATAATCGAATAGTTACGTACGATCATGAGTCAAAACGAAGCTTCATTGTTAGCACAGATTAGAATTAGCTACGTTTCTTACAATTAAAATTTGAAGATAATGTCAGTCAAGTAGTCAATGACAAAGATGGGGGGGTATATTTCAAGGTATTAAGAGTATTTCAATCAACTAAGTGGATTTGAGCCACTCATGCGATAAAATGGTGATTCCTCACACAAAACTAAACCAAAATCTCAATTGGTACATCCATAAGTGTTTGTGATGTTGGGAATCACCAAATGATACAAGGGTGGCGTTGCGCAAGGTAAATGAATTCATTTGATGGCCGGAAAACGTAATAAAACTGTTTCTACAGTTCCTACTTACTTGATTGTGCTGTGAATAAGTTCAGTGCCAAGGTATAGTGTGTTATATCACTCAAACACAGGGAAGCTAGAACAGAGGCAGGTGTGCTCAAAGAGAGAAATGGTATTTAACGACAAAAGGAGGTACAAAATAACAAACAAGTGGTCACAAAAAAATGAAAAGGGCAACAAAACCAAACCTGATATGATAGTGGAAGTCAGAAGAAATGACATGGAAGTAGCAACGAGGATGAATATGGCTATGACCAACGCAGTATGCTGTTCGAAAATTAGGAACGGATGGGGAAAGGTTGGGCACAAGTGTGTTCAGTTCTACACCCGGTTGGCACCCTCTGGGGGAAGGTGGTGGGCCAGATCCTGACAGTCTTTGTTGTCTTCAAGCTAAGGGGACGTGTTTGTTCTCAACATTCTAGAATCTGATAATACCAGTTGAAGCAAGTAAGCCAGCAAACAGCCAAAAAGATGGTCATTTTTCGAGCCTTTTGGGTTGCTAAAGTTTCGCGCACACTTGACGCCGTTAGCATAGGGAATTTTGCTTTGAACCCATTGGCTGTGATTTCCAAAGGTGCCATTCCCGCACATCTGAAGCTGTTTTTAGCTGTGCTGTTCAGAGTTATGATACGTCAAGTTGTCAATGCAAACGTGTTTTCTGATAATGTGACCCTTCAAGATGGTAACTTTTACAAAGACGCGCATTAATTTATTACTGCACCGTAGGAAAAGACTAACGAGGGCTGTGTCATGCAAAATATGGTTCTAACCTTGTCTGTCTAGATAAGGGGTGTCAAACTCAATTACACAGAGGGCCAAAACTCAAACCACACCTTTGGCCGCGGGCCGAACAGGATAAATATTTATTGAATACACTTTCCTTTAAAAATAAATAAATAAATAATTAAAACACATGAATTTAAAACAGTCAGGAATATTATTCCAGAATAAACAAACTTAAACGTTAAATGAATTAAAAAGCGTTGCTCTCCATTAAAATATCTCCTGTCAAAACTATAAAAATGAAAATAAAAAATATATAAATAAAATTTGTGCTTTTCACTTTGGGAATTTGCTTTGGTGAAAAACATGTTCATATTCTTCTTTAACTCTTCAACTTTCTGTATCTTTTCTCTGGATTCAAGGTTTTTCAGCTTACTCTGAAGTTTTTTCTTATAGTGAAGTTTTACATTAAATTCCTTAATTACGGCCACAAAAGCTCCACAAATAAGACACACGGGTTTACCGGCAATGTCAGTTAACATAATTTTCTCGGCCATTGTGGTTTTTAGTATCCGAGTAAAATTTGAAAGTTATCAGGGTTTCATGGACCCGGGCCATTAAAGTAGATGTATATAAAAGGATTTCGCGGACCGGATATAATTGTAGGCCGGGCCGGAGGTGGCCCGCGGGCCGTGAGTTTGACACCTGTGGTCTTGATGAGATTGTCAGGGCACTCTTCAACCAATAATATGGAGAATTGGCCAAATAACAACACATACGTGAGATATCGTCTTTTTCTGTTGTCATCGATTGTTGACACAATGCCAAAGGTTATTGACTTGTCACTGCTCCTCACAGATTAAAGGGAACTCCAGGGAATTGACAATGACTCTGAGTATACCGAAAGGGAACTGTAGCATTTTTAAAGGATAACTTTCTCCACTGTTCAATTGGTATCTATAAATCGCAGACTTTGCTTAATTTGTGTTTTAAAAAGTTGAAAAATTATGAGTAAATTGTAAATATTGACCAAAAAGTATTTTCCACACTGTAAGGCGTACCCCCGAGAAATAGTCGTAATTTATTTTATAGAACATATGTTAACATTCACCACTCAAATTAAATTTAGCAACAAACAATCAACATGTTAACCACAAGAAGGCACTCGACAACCACTCTGTATGTTTCTCAAAAAGCAGAACAGTTACTGTATGCGGTAACATTTAATTGTAACTATGCGTTTCTGATTTTATCCACCGTATTTTCCGGTATATAAGCCGCGCACGATTGTAAGGCACACTTTCCAATTTCTGGCCAATTTGGGGTTTTGGTGTGTGCCTGAAAGTCGAGAAAATAGGGTACTCCTGTTTTATTCCTGTTATAATTAATAGAAGTAATGTTAGGAAAAAAAATCGAAGGGCATCTGAAATAGTTTTAGATGCCATTTTCGTCAGAAGCTAGATTTGTTAGGTTTTAGGGGAGGGCCTATATGAGCGGGGAAGCAGGAAGTGAGCCAGGGGTGCTCAAAATAAGGATGGTATTTATCAACAAAACCAATTACAAAGTAACAAACGATCAGATCCAAACAAAATCAAACCTGATAAAGTCCAGAAACCAGACACAAAGAGCTTAACCGGAAATGGAATATCCAAGGAACAAAGTGACAAACTAACAAGTGGGCACATAACTGCCTACAAAATGTCCAAACGAGAAACCAGAAACAAAATACAAACAACCTTGCATGGCAGTGGAAATGAGAATGACCCAACGACGAGGGCTGTCCAAAATGCTATTATAAAAGATCAGAATAATTAGGGACAGATGTGTGGTGATTGAACACATCCGTGCCCAGTTCGAAACCTGGTTGGCGCCCTCTGGCGGAAGGACACTTCCATGACCTGAACAAGATTAGCATTTTGGCTAACATGTGCTCGGTTGTATGAGGACTATGCTTTGAGCTTGGCAGTATTCGGGCGCCTCCTGGTGGAGGGTGCACTAAAATGCAATAAGGACACAAACAGTCAAACTACAATATGTTCTCCCTTGTCAACGTTTTCTAATCCAGAATAACGCTTCCATTTCAATATGCTACTTATCCAGGGTTGGGTAGGGTTACTTTAACTTGATTACTTTCAATTACTTTTGGATTACTCCAATACCAAATATGCTAATAAAAGACAAAATAAACTAAATATGAATAAAATTACTCAATTTTGTGCAGGCTTGGGGAGTAACGGAATACATGGAACGGCAAAAATTATGTTGACAGACTGTTTGGATTTATTTTCATTTTGTTTCTGTCGCATTTTATGTTAGTTTTACCGGAGCGCAAAAAGATCAAAGCCAGGAGAGAAAGCTTACCACGTGATGTGAGTCATAATTGTATTCATATTTAGTTTATTTTGTCTTTTATTAGCATATTTGGTATTGGAGTAATCCAAAAGTAATTGAAACTAATCAAGTTAAAGTAACCCTACCCAACCCTGTACTTATCAAGAATGGATTATGACTAACGACTACTGCTCCAAATCTGTGAGCCTGACTGTTCATCAAATATAGTTTAAGATAATAAAACACAATATTTTATTATATATAATGTAAACGGAGCAAGCTAGAGGAGTCATAGCTCTCCACTTGCTATAGGGCACCTATTCACCCTTTGCTTCCTGAGAATTAATGGTTTTAGAGATGTAGTCTTTCAGACAATGCCCTTGATACCAAATTTACAATCACGATTGCAGTAGAGGTCTTGTCCAAAATCAATAGACTAAAACAATGTATCAAATTCATCGATCCATGCCCGTGATTTATAGTAGGAAGCAAAACAATAAAAAAGGTATACTGTACCGTAAATGCACAGCAGAATGAAAAATGGCACATACCTTTACAGAAAAATAGGGAGTCTAGACGTTCAGGAAGGATCACCATAACAGGTACACTTTAAAAAGTTTTCTTGGTCAATTTTATGAAAATGTGGTAAACAAATTGCAGATTGTTGTAGAGTAAAATTGTTTTGTTCCACTGCCACATATACTTTTCCCATTAATTTACTTCTCAATATATTTCTTTATATAAGAAAAACAATATTTAACTATTACTTGAAACAAAACTGTAGTAATAATCAAAATGACTAACATCATCAACAAAAAAAGCTATACATAAATTGTAGCATATTGTCTTACCTTAACTTATAAATGAAGTTAACTGCTGCTCCTTTGTTATAAAGCATCGATAATACTCCATTGTGAAAATAAGTCCATGCAACGAGAAAAATAAGTACTGGATAGCTTGCTAATACTATCACAAATTCTATTTTTTGGGGCTGAGGTGTTCGTCGAACCAGAATCCTTGGTCTCACTATCGCCCTCTCCCATGAGGCAAGAGAATTGCGTGCCTCACTCTTCATCTGCAGACACTCAGCACAGTAATACGTTACATACTAATTGTATTACTAATATTCATAAGATAACTTGAAAAGTCTGAGATTTTGAAACAGAAAAATCCAAAAATTGTGAAATGAGAACGAATCTTAACTGTAAGGTTTTTGTAGTTTGGCCCATATGGGGGGAGACTGGAACTGAAGCAGGGGTGGAAACAGGAACAAAGTGACAACCAAAGAAACCAGAAGCAAAAGAAAACAAAGCTGGCGTGGCAGTGGGAATTAAAATAACCCTACCTAACAACCAAAAGCAAGTGGGCGCAAACAACTGACAAAATGTCAAAAACAGAAACAGGAAACAAAAACAATATTTGATGTAGAATTGGCAGTGGAATTGAAAGGAACAAAGTAACAACTAAAAACAAGTGAAAATGAAAATGACACAACCATTGTCGAAAATGTAATTTTAAAGGGCGAGGAAAACTTGGGGTAGCCGTGCGGTGATTGAACACCTGTGCCCAGTTTCAAATCTGGTTGGCGCCCTCTGGTGGAGGGAGGTATATCAGCCTCGAACACATAACACTGAATGACTATAACCATTCAATATGTTTTACATTTTTAATATGTATATTTCCATTGATCAAATCAGTTTACTTATTATAAGTATTTTCTTCTCACGTAAAATAAGAAAAATTGTGCATAAATGTCATTGGAACAAGAAATAACCCTTCTTGTGTTTTTTTTTAATTGAATTTAAATTTTAAATGTATTTCTTTCTTTATTTTGACCAGGCATATCAAAAATGGGTGAGAGAACATGGCCCCGAGAGGCCCCTGCCGGGGCTCAAATACACACATGAGCAACTCTTCTTCATTGCCTTTGCACAGGTATCAAAGCTCTTCTTTATCTTAACACTGACACGTTTCAATTGTAGGCCTCCATCTTGACAATTGCAATCCAAATTATGTTCATTTATTGTTTTCTTTCAGAACTGGTGCATGAAAAGAAGATCTCAGTCCATCTATTTGCAGTTATTAACAGATAAACATGCACCGGAACACTACAGGTGAGTTGAACCAACCCAAAACCAGTGTTGGGAGTGTTACTGGGAAAAAAACTAATCAGTTACAGTTACTAGTTGGTTCATTTAAAAAGTAATTGTGTTACTCCCCAAGATTAATAACTTCAAAAAGTAGAGCTTTATTCTTAAAGTAACTAGCTAGTTATAAAATACCGTAAATATTATATATAAAAAACTGCTTGAAAATAGTCACATAATAAAAAAAATAGAAGAAAACGAGTACACAAACCTATGGAAGAAATAGCTAGTGCAATCTTGAGAGCTTGCAAACACAGCCTAGACACTCCATATCCATTTTGTCTTCAAACAACTTCAAGATATCCTTCTCTATTTCTGGGAAATGCCAAAGACAGGCAAGGTGTATTCAAAAAAATAATACAGACCAAAATTCAGCACTCTTTTTCTTTAAATTCTGTGCTTATGTTTGCAACATTGATATTGTGGTCCCTGTATAAGCCACACACCCTACGGACGCGGTGCCTATCATTCGCTACTGGTGACACACAACCAAATACTGTATTCACATACAAACTGACCCACTAATTACAGTATTTGATTTAATAGTCTTACATGTGAATGTATGGTAGGAAGAATATCAGTGGGGAGAACCTTCGCGCCCTCGTATGCCCACCTTTTGTAGGTGCTGCAATCGAAGTGTTGTTGCCGGCCGATTGAGTGTACTATAACGCTTCTTGAGCGAAGGTGGAACTGTCAAGACAAGAATACTTTATAATTGATTTACCTACTTTCAAAAAGTAGCGGAGTAACCCGCCAACAAAAATAGGTCAGTTACAATTTTTTATTAACTCAATGACTGCCAGCTTCGCCAAAAAATTAAATGTTTGTTTTCTATAGCTCGGGATGTAGCCACGCGAACACACATGACGCACACTGCGTAGTGCATCAAGTGCGCAGGAGGGCACAAAACAAATCAGGGTCGTGAAACAAAAGTGGAAAGTGTTAAAAGTGTTAATTATATGCGCTAATATAATAAAACAATACAAAAGCAGCATGAACCAAATTTCCCAAGAAAAGGGGTGAATCTGCTTTGTGACCTGGCCTATCTCCAGTCTCATGGTGCCCCCTCCCGTCCCCTCCTAGTGTTATGTTCGATTATGTCTCATTCGCAATTTGGTAAACACCTGTGTGAACATGGCCTCGAAACGGCAACAAGAGTATGGAGCAGAGACAAGAAGAACCGAAATTAAGCTAATGAGTCGCTTGCCGGTTGTCAATGTTAAATTAAAAAGCCCATTATTGTACTGTATTTCCACACTCATTTGGTGCACTGTTTTAAAGGGCACACTCTCCTTGGTTCGAATTATTTTTTCTGTTGGCTCATACAACGCACTGGTCTATTGGATGCGACCACTCCGGCGCACTGGCCTATTAGATGCGAGTCCCACGCCTTTAATACCAAAACAAGTCTGCATATTTAAAAACAAAACAAAAAGCACCGGGAATGAAATTAAGCATTTCTGTTTAGGGCACCAAAATGGCTTGCAACAGCCCTGTCTATAGCCGTCAGCAGCAACATAGTTAGAATGGACCTTTGACACCTGTACTCGTCAATGGCAACCTGGATAGAATGAATCTTAGACAAATGGCAGCCGATCTACAATGGATCTTAGACCTTTATACCTGTCAATGGCAGCCTGTAAAGAGGTTTTTTTGACGTCTATAGCAATCAATGGCAGCCTGGCTAGAATGGATTTTAGCAGCCAATGGCAACCTGGATAGAATGAATCTTAGACAAACATCAGCCGATCTACAATTTTGACGTCTATAGCTGTCAATGGCAGCCTGGCTAGAATGGATCTTAGTAGTCAATGGCAGCCTGGCTAGAATGGATTTTAGCAGTCAATGGCAGCCTGACTAGAATGGATCTTAACTCAATGGCAGCCTAGCTAGAATAGATCTTTGACGCCCTTAGCAGTCTATCACAGCCAATCTAGAATGGATCTTAAGACGTCCTAAGCTGTCTGTGGCAGCCCAGTTAGAATGGTTCCTTAACTTTAATAGCCGACCATGGCAGAGAAAGACTTAAAGTGTTACAGTACTTATTACCGAGAAAAGTAATTTCGTTCCAGGTACCTGTTCCTTTGTAATGGATTACTTCCAACACTACCCAAAACACATTCAACAGTCAATAGCTGTCAGGAACCAGAATGATAGATAGATAGATAGATAGATAGATAGATAGATAGATAGATAGATAGATAGATAGATAGATAGATAGATAGATAGATAGATAGATAGATAGATAGATAGATAGATAGATAGATAGATAGATAGATAGATAGATAGATAGATAGATAGATAGATAGATAGATAGATAGATAGATAGATAGATAGATAGATAGATAGATAGATAGATAGATAGATAGATAGATAGATAGATAGATAGATAGATAGATAGATAGATAGATAGATAGATAGATAGATAGATAGATAGATAGATAGATAGATAGATAGATAGATGGATAGATAGATAGATACTTTATTCATCCCCGAAGGGAAATTCACATTTCCAGCAGCATCCCTGAGCTGAGAACAGTACAATAATAAAGCCAAAAGAATACAATATTCAAATACCCAGTGTGACGTGCAAATGCCCACCGTAGCGTGTTATATAGAGTAACTAAATAGTGCTACACAGAATACATATTGCAGTAAGATTCGGTAATATCCAATGTAGGTGGTGTGGTTTAATGTGGGCCTTTACTCTGCCGGGTGGAGTTAAAGGTGGTGTGGTTTAATGTGGGCCTTTACTCTGCCGGGTGGAGTTAAAGAGCCTCATGGCATGAGGAAGAAAAGATTTCTTCAGTCTGTCCGTAGTACAAGACAGTGACATCAGTCTCGGACCCAATTGCGTTCGTTTTAAAGGAATCTTTATTGGATTGAGCTGAGAGAGCTTGCTAAGAAGCCGAGGATTGTCGATCGCTAGCAGCGTTGGACGGAATGGCAGTTCCGTGACAGGTAGGCAGAATCGATACGTCTTAGCGGGCAGGTCGATGGCCAGGGCAGGAGAGCAGGTCGTAAGCGTGGGACAGAAACAGGTCGACACGGAAGGCAGGCAGGAATCAAACAGGAAAGGTCTTTGGTACTGGAATCTGGCAAAACACACAGGGAGACACAAGTACGGTCTGACACCCTCGTCTGGCCGCTGTCAACTTAAGAGGAGAGTGCCAGCCAATAAGAGTCTTCATTTTGGCAATCATGACAATAGCTCGTTCCATGGTGTGTACTAAAATTCTTTCTCACCTTTCAGAGTGATTGGCAGCGTTTCCCAGTTCAACGAGTTTTCACGCGTTTTCCATTGTCCGAGGGGAACCCCCATGAACCCTGCTGACAAATGTTCTGTATGGTGACCTTGCAGAAAATGGACTTCATTTAAAAGCCCCACGCCTAACACGCCCTTTGACAATAATTCATCCCAAGCAAGAAGACTGCAATCATCCTACTTGAGGATAAAAGTGAATCTTTTTATCATTCATCAGTGCAAACATATTGAATAAGTGATGCTCATATGGTCATTATCAAAAGAACTGCTATCCAAGCCACGTACATTATTCCTGCACGTATCATATACAGTATCATTGACTATATATATGTCTATTTTTATACTTTAGAACTTTTTTTGAAATCATCTATTTTTGTATTGCGGCAATTATATGAGATCCATTATATATTTCATACATGATTTCATTTGTTTTCCACTAGATCAACTCAACTTTTTAGTAATTCATCCTCTCATGCATCAACTACAACATACTCAGCATATCACAAAGGTAGAAGTATGATTTTGGTGTTTCTTTTCTATGGAGGACCAAAAAAATGCCAAAATATTACAAATGAATGTATAAAAGTGAAAGTAAACGAGTACGATATGTATATTTTAAAGACTAAATGAAAAAATGTTGTGTGAGGGGACAAAACCTGTCATGAACCGGAGTAGGATGAGAACCCAAATGCGTGACGTTTCTCACACAAGACTTTTATTTTACGGGAAATGGGGAGTCATGCACGTTAAGCAGCAGTCTGGCGTGGAATGACGGGAAGCCAGAGGCCGACGAGATCGATACCAATTGCTCGAGCAGATATCGGACAGATGGGGTCGATACCAGAAAGGATGGGACGGACAGGATTGATTTCAAAACAGGATATCAAAATTAAACAGGACAAACTAGACGGGAGCGAAAACTGGAGAAAATAATAAACAGGACAAAAATAGATGGGAACGATACCCAGTCAAAACCCACGTCTTGCGGGGAGGAGGTTCGTTGCCAGACTGACAAATGGTGAGTGAGAGCACTGAGCTTGAATAGAAGGGAATCCAATCCGTCAACAAACCACAGCTGGCGCCACACAGGCGGGGCCAATTGGGCGCCATGGCAACCGTGACAAAAACAACAAAACATACATAGATATAAAGTTAAAATACGAAATATAACACGGTCAAAAATTTGAGAAAAAGTACAAAAGTAAGAGTATGACTATTTGAACAGGAAAGACGTTTTTTTGGGTTGAAATGCATCAAGATGTGTACTTAATGTTTTTTATTGTACAGATATATGCCGTGCTGCAAATTAATGACACATTTACGTCGGACAAGTACAATTTGATGTATAAGTACATTTACAACAAAACAGTTGCTGCCACTAACCAGAGCTGTGACATATTAAATTGAGATAAACTGTTCCTTGTTTCATTTTTTTGCACTCTGTAAAAAAAAGCGTGTAAAATATTTCAATAAACATGACAAATGCTCTTCCTTCATATTATTTCATGCTGCACATAATGTCAGCATTAAATGATATTTAAATGAAGGGGCAGAGCGGAGTTTTTCTTTTATCAAACTGTATCCTCTTTGGTTGTTTGACATGTCAACACACACTTCTATTCGTATTTCACTGATTTTTCTTGATACCTGCAGATTTTTGTAACTTCATATATTTAGTTCATGGTGAGTGGGAACTGCCACTGGAGCCAAGCTTGGAAATGGAGTCCACTAGGGATTAGGATTGTGGCTAGGCCTACGCCCGTCGAGTCTAGCCAGGCTCAGCCCAAAGGGTTAATGTGGATCCCCATTTCCATGAGCGCACCACCTGTGGGAAGGGTGACAGGGCTCTGGTGTGTATAGAGCTGGGCAACAGCAAAGGGAGGGACAAAGGAGGACCAATCCCTTAAAGAAGCCGGCTCCTGGGACATGGAATGTCATCTCCATGGCAGGGAAAGAGCCCAAGCTGGTCTGTGAGGTTTAGAGATTCTGACTACTTATAGTCAAGACTCACTTACACACACAGTTTTGGCTCTGGTATCACTTGTCTCAAGAGGGGTTGGACTCAACCATTCTAAGAGCGGCACAGAGCCAGTGAAGACGGCTCCGTGCCTGTATGTTGGGGTTCACCACAGTAGACGAGAGGGTAGCCTCTCTCCACCTTTGGTTGGGGGGACAGGTCCTTAGTGTTTTCTGAGGTGGTTAAAAAGCCAACCCCAAGTGGAGAGTTTCAGGTATCTCAGGTTCTTGTTTACAAGTGAGTGTAGAATGGAGCATGAGATCAACAGATCAATGCAGCGTCATGTGGATCCTGGTGAAGAAGGAGCTGGAGAAAAGGAATAGGTCTCCATTTACCAGTTGACCTACGGTCATAGTCTGTTGTTAATGATCGAAAGAACAAGATCCCAGATGGAAGAGACTTAAATGAGTTCCTCTGCAGTGTGTCTGGACCCTCCCAGAGAGAAGCCTAGTAATCCAGGAGGGACTATGTGTAGAGCTGTTGGCCCTCCACTATTGGAGAAGCCACTTGAGCTGGCTCCAACACCCGGTATGGATGCCTCGTGGACGCCACCCTATATATCTAGGCTGGCCTAGGAATGCTTTGGGATCCCATCAGATGATCTGATCAGAGTGGATGGAGATAAGGAGGTTTGGGCTTCCCTGCTGAGGTTAATGCTCCCCTTGACCCACAAGCCGAAGAGAATGGATGTATTGATGGATAAACAAATGGATGGATGGATTTAGTAGGTCATTTTATTTCTATTTTTAAAAAGTTGTATTTTTAAACCCATTCTTTTAGCATTTGAATAATTAATTTACTTAAATTGGCAGTTTCTGGTCCTCCATACTCTTTCAACTGTGACTACGCCTAATGACATTGCCTCTAGCTTGGTTGCACAGAACTGTACTCAAGGTTGCTTTGTGGTTGCGAGTGCAAAGCTCACCGTCATGACCGTCGTATCGTTTGCCTGCGTTGTTCTGTTGTTGGAGTATTTGTACCTTTTTAAGCGCCGTCAAGTGTTTTTGTAAAAAGGTGGATTCATTATTGAGGTTTTTTTCTCAGGAAATGTAGCTTCAGAATGCAGTAATTGTACAACACTCACCTCTTCCAAAATGAAAGTATTTGTAAGAGAAAAAAATAAAACGTTCCCCACTTGATTTCTAACTTGAATTTACCTGACAACTCGTGATTAAGAAGGGACATCCTGAGTAACGCAGAGAGAAGCAGTACGTCCATCACTTTATATATCGGGGATCAAATATTGTGATTAAATCAGGAAGAGAGGACCCATGCATTTGTACTGTGTAATTTTGAACAAAATGCTTTGTATACAAAATGTAATAAAGGTGTTAATGTGGTGAATTTGGTTTGGGGAAAGAATGCTTCGCCCCCTTTTGGACAATTTTGAAACACAACTAACATACATGGTCCACTCATAACTGTACTGCTGCTGGTTCCCATGTGATTGCTATCGCTTCTTCTCTGTGGTTGCTGTTCAATGTTTGAATAAATTCAAACAAATCCCCGTGTCACGGGATTACGCCTTTGGGTTATTATCAGTGTGTTGTCAGTGTGTGTGTGAGTGTTTGCTCCCTGGCTCTCTTTTTAGCAGCGTTAAAGCTTTATCCCAAAAACTGTTGGAGGACATGGACTCCAACAACACATGTTTTTTCAGGAGCAAGAATATTGTGAAATTAATAAAATTCGTTTTTCAAAAACACTTCGAGACACTGCCCTACTTACGATCGCTCATAAGTTGAATTTGTGCTATATTTTGTATGTTTAAGGTTTATGTGTTTCAGACTTGTATAAGTAACCTGTGATGTTTGGTACTAAATAATAAACATTTCATAAAATAATATGCTCTATAAAGATAAATAAAGTAAGTTTTACTTACTTGTGGAAGATGGGCTTCAAGAGTGGGGCTACTTCCTCCTCCGTGGTAGAAAGTGGCAGAAAAAAAGCAATCCTACCATTTTCTCAACCACATCAAGCTTTCTTATTCCACTTTAATTTTAAAAGAAACGGCTCGCCTTTTCTTTATACTTTACATCAACCACATTGAATGGATGCACGAGATATTAAGCAATAAAAATTTCAAAGTTCTTAGCGCGCTGCAGATACAGTATCAAATGTTTACACTCGAACTAGGAAGAGGAAGTGGATTTCTTCTTCAGGGTGAATGCTGATGAACCTCTCACAGCGCCACCACACGCCAATAGCGACAGAAAAAGCACTAGAGTTCTGTCCTGTACTCGGGAAAAGATGCACACAATACAAAATCTAACTTACAGCAAAAATACACATCAGAACAATAATTTTACTTAGAAATCATTTTCGTATTCTGTAATCCCTTATCGCGGTTAATGGGTATGTACCAGAACCACTCACAATGTGCAAAAATTCACAAAGTAGCCCCCTCCTCACATTTAAACTTGCACTCCACCAGCCCTAGCTCGAAGGAATATTCGACCTGGGATAATGGATCATAAACCATGCATTTCATGTTAGAAAGTGCCTCCTGCCGTTCCCTGCTTGCAGAAATAAGGGAATGGAGATTGTGGCCACACAGGTACAGTTCACTTATTGATGGACGAAATGGCCAAAACTTCATTTACATAAATATGTGATCTGGGATACTGGGTAACGGAATATTTTCCAACTCTTAATGCACTAAGGTTGCAAAGTACAAAACATAAAGGTGCAAGGTATTACAGAATTCCAATTTTTGTGCAGCTCCGTGCAGTAAGAATTGCATAGTAAAATAAGAAACAACGAATACATGTATCAGTTTGAAAAATTGCTATTCAAGTTTGCAACTTACCAATTGAAAAGGGGAGGGATTTATTTATATTTATCAGCATTTATTTTTATTTTTTATTTTTTGCCGAAGGCACTGAGGAAAGAGTGTAATAAGACGAAGAATACTTAAAGGATCAAAAATCTTGCAAATCAATGAAGGCAACATGCTCAGTGGGTTGATTTACTCAGTTTATTAGGTGTGTTCTGCCTGATGGGAGTTTAAATACCAGTACTCCATATTTCACTTTGAAAAATTGAATGCTGACTATTGCACTCTCAACAATACACACGGGTTGGGAGATTTCTCATAACACCAAAAATGTCGATATTGTTGGAAGGTTGCAGAAATGATGGCCCTTTTTCTTATTTACATCAAATTATGGAAGGCAGATTTCTATCAGTGAATCCCTTCGATGGATTATCAGCTGGAGACTAATTATTTAAACTAACTAAAATTAAAATATTAAAAGGAACCATTTGGCAAAGTAGGAAATTCCATGTTTTTGTTTCATCTAACACAGCTAAGGGTTTGGATGAGTTACTACTGAAATGATTTAATTGAAGAAAATTGTACGCAAGATTATTTAGCATTAGCCCTTTTAAAGTGGATTCTAAGTAAAATATCTATACAGTGGAACCTCGGTTTTCGAACGCCTCTCAGTTCGAACAAATCGGTTCTCGACCAAAAATTTCGAGAAATTCTTGCTTCGCTGTTCGGTCAAATAATCGGAGTTCGAACGCCGGTACGCTAGGGTGCGATGCTGAGCAGCGTACGGGTGTAGATCTTGTAGATTGCCCCCACCCCTCGTGAAGAACTGTTATCACGTGCGGACGTGTTTCGTTTTGCTTTCGCTTTTAATATAGGTGTACCAAGTGTTTTAGCCCCTAATTATGCCTCGGAAGAAGGTCGGTGCAAGCAGCAAAGTTGCTACAGGTGAAAAAAAGAAAAGTAGTGCCTACAACTATTGCATTCAAGAAACAAATAATAGCAAAATATGAAGAAGGTGTGTGAGTTTCCGATCTTGCTATACATACAGCATGGCTTCTGCTGAGCACCACAAAGGTAAGAAATCGTATTCATAATCCTTTTCTTTACGCTTTGTTTATTTTTACACGTTCATGTATGACGCGAATGTACGATTAGCCTGGGTTAGCTTTGTTTACGTTAAACATTCAGGGTGTTGGAACGGAGCTCCCTTTCCAATGAAGCGCTAGCCACTTGTTGTGGAGACTCGGGTGCTAAATAATGTGTAAACGACCTGATTTTTTTATTTTTACAAGTTCATGTTAGCGTAATCTTTCGTACGGAAGATTACGCTAACGCGAACGTACGATTAGCCTGGGTTAGCTTCATGTTTACGTTTATGGTAAACATTCAGGGTGTTGGAACGGATTAAAACGATTTTACATTACTTTTAATGGGAAAAACGATTTTCGGTGATCGAACAAATCGGTTTTCAAACAGGGTTCTGGAACGGATTATGGTCGAAAACCGACGTTCCACTGTACTTGAATCCAGGTAATCGTACATGCAACTATTTTGACAACTGTGAATTATTTGTGATTTCAAAATCCGTTGCAGCCTGGTCATCCTGGTCATGTGCAAGCCCCTTCTCAAGATATCTTGATTTTCCTCATATTGAGGTTTATGAGTTTTTCCTTGCCCTCATGTAGGTTTTAGATTAGGGGATGATGTCATAATAGTCTGTGGTTTGCAATAATCTGTGGTCTGTGCAGCCCTTTGAGACTCCTTGTGATTAAGGGCGTCACAAATAAACATGACCTGACTTAACTATTTTCTATAAAATCTAATGTTCTTTAGAAATCTAAGGCTCACTGGCTTATTTTTACTCTTACTTATGGTACAAGTTACCTTAACTTGCTTAAAGATTTTTTTTCTTTGCAGAACTCTTTTTTAAGGAGTTTTTCATTCAAAAAACGCCTGTCTTTTACACCAGAAAAAAATGGTGGTTACGTTTTTTTATTTTTAAATCCTCAAGTCACTGTAAACAAAAGCTTGAATAAAAAATGTGGTTGTCTAAAATTGGTCTGAAAGTCAATGTTTTTTCATGTGCAGTTCCTTCTCAAAGTTTCTTCATTTTCCTCATGATGAGGTTTTTGAGTTTTTCCTTGCCCTCATGTAGGTTTTAGATCAGGGGATGGTGTAATAATAGCCCGTGGTCTGTGCAGCCCTTTGAGACTCCTTGTGATTAAGGGCTATACAAATAAACATGACTTGACTTGATTGAAAGCTCAATATTTAATTATCTCCTGTGAGATGCTTTGAACTATCCCTTCTCTGAAAATTTGCTATATATTCTCTTTTAATTGTTTGTGGAGCTCTCCTGTCGAATAAATCCAAACAGTTTTGAGTGTTTAATCACAAAGTTGAAACTGACAAATGCAGACAGCGCAGAAGTAAACTTGCACTTGATGGGTTATTGATTGATTTAGTTTTTTGTTTTTGTGCACGTTTCATGAAATATTCTTTAATGTTCAAACAAGATATCGATTTCTCCATTCACCCAATTTGGGGAAATGATCATATGTAGGGGTATTTGTTGTACTGACAATTTTGTTGTGCAGCAGCGGCCTCTGTTGGCGAAAATTGCATCCTGAGAGTACATATTATAGAGATAAACCACTGCGATGAGACCGGGTGGAAACATTGATTGGACTGGGGAGGGATGGGCACCAACAGGCTGTACTTGCCCAAAACACAGGAAATGGTGGCCCTATCCCCTTAGTGGTTAAGGGATCTAACCAACTAACCGACCATTATTATCAAGCACATGAGTCGAAGCAACATAAATAAGTATTCTTAATTCTTAATCCTTAAAGCAAAGTATACCTATATATATATATATATATATATATATATATATATATATATATATATATATATATATATATATATATATATATATATATATATATATATATATATAAGAGAGGTTTTTAAGGGTTATTGTTCTATCTTCGTTATTCATTATCCATTATCCGTTATCGGCCAGTTCATAATACGCTACAAAGCCTAAGAGCCGGGACACTTACTCTCAGCCAAAAGGCCAAGCTAAAGTCCTAGCCCTAAAGCCCTGCTGCGATCATTGCGAATGCACCGTTCCCGGAGGTACTGCAATACCGGGCCGATGAGTGGAGTGGACAGAGCAAGCTCCTATTCCATCTCCGGATTGCAAAAATCAAAGACTTGCTCGGTGGCAACGGGAATTGATGGAGGTTTGTTTACCTCCCAGTCCACTTATATATATATATAGTACCTGCCTTGTGTGTTCCTCGTTCTTCATGATACTATCCGCGCTTTTAACAGACCTCTGAGACGATCACAGTGCGGGTGCATTCATACAGAGACTTGATTACACACAGGTGGATACCAATTATCATCGTTAGTCATTTAGATCAACATTGAATCATTCAGAGATCCTCACTGAACTTCTGGACAGTTTGCTGCACTGAAAGTAAAGGGGCTGAATAATTTTGAACACCCACTTTTTTGTTTTTATATTTGTTAAGAAAGTTTGAAATATCTAATAAAGTGTGTTCCACTTCATGATTGTGTCCCACTTATAGTTGATGCTTCACAAGGAATTACAGTTTTATATATTTATGTTTGAGGTCTGAAATGTGGCAAAAGGTCACAAAGAAAAAGGGGGCCAAATAGCTTTGCAAGCCACTGTAAGTCAGGGTTCGCCAAACTATTGTCCACCAACAGATTTAATCAGAATATTTGAATGAAACATTGGAGAACTGTAGGGCATCTAAGCCCATCAAAGCAGCCACTACTCTATATTTATACGTTTTTTTGCCGCAGACCCAAAGGACAGATCAAGTCAAGTCACAATTATTTGTGACGCCCTTAATCACAAAATGTCTCAAAGGACTGCACAGGATACAATCACACCATCCCCTGATCTTAAACCAACATGAGGGAAAGGAAAGACTCAAAACCTCAGCACGAGGACAAAAAAAACTCATTTTTACCCCCTAGACCCTTCCCCTTTTTCTTTTCAAAGACTTTCTTCTTTTCTTTCTCTATTGTATTATCAGACTACGTACGCATTTGTTTCGTCAGGACCACATCCCCCTTTTTAATTTTCCTTTCACCCTTTTGGTTGTACTTTTTTTCGGTTGCAACCACAGATTAAATGAACTCAAATTCTATTTTCTGGATTAACAACCCGTGTTTCAGAACGGACTTCAAGAACGGACCGAACATTAGCATTTCCTCTCCGTTCACAGAAGAAAGAAGAAAGAAATCCTGGCTTTGGGATGGGTGGAATGTCTGCTAATTGGGCAACTGCTTCGAACAAGTCTCTCTAAAGCCAAATCTATTGAAATTAAAGAATAACTCCTTACAGATCAGTGGAATGTTTAATAAAAGCTTTTCTAGTGAAAACACAATTTGGCCCAACCTCAACCAGACCCTAGCTGCTGCGGACCCCAAATAAACTGAGTTTGCGAACCCCAGTGTGAACTCCTTCCCAGTGTCAGAAGTTGTGAATGACCACATGCTTCCTGAGCTGGCCGCAGATGACCTCGTCGACGTAGAGGAGTCTGGCCTTGACCTCGATGTTCTCTTGCAGCTCCAGCTGGCATCGAACAAGCGACCTTTGCTGCTCTTCCGACTGTTCCACCGTCTCGTGCAGCCTTGACCGAGGGAATAAGCATTAAAGTGGGCTTCTATCGTATTTGCATCAGCACGGTTAAAGACCTACGTGGTGATCTGATTGCTTAGCTGGCCGACTTCCGCAAGGAGCTGCGACTGGGCCCGATCGTGACATTTCTCTTTCAGGGGCCTCTGCTGACGCGTATCCAGCCTGGCCTGAGCCAAACTCAAAAAGTGCTGGTTCTCCGTGACGGCCACGAGGAGTTCCTCTCGGTTCTTCTTCTGGCTTGCTATCTCTGCTAAAACCTAGCATGGAACAGCATGCTGGGATGAGCATGGAACATCAAACAAATTGAGCACTTTTGAGTTTAAAACGTGGCACGTGCCTTGCCTGTCATCATGGCCCGTGAGCCGTAGTTTAACCCCCATTTTTGACATAGGTAATAGAGTCCAAAATTCTAGAGGTCCTATTTACTTTATACACAAAACAGTAATAATGTTCTGCATTCTGAATGGCTAGACAGTCACCCCGCCACTTTTGTGCCTGTGTCTGCCTGTGCATCAATAACGTTGTGGTCTAAGTTGTAGATTTTCGTAAAACAGCATGACCATGATCCTTCTTCATTCCCAGTTTCTCTATAAGTCATTGTGTCATCAAAACACTGACTGAAAAAAGGCAGAGAAAAATGCTTTCTATTGCCGATAAAGTTGGACCTCTCAACATTCTAAAAAAAGGTAAAAGCCTTTTACGGCACTTTTTTATTTTTCTAATAACGTCTATATGTTGGGGACAAAATATTATATGAAGTACAAAAAAGTGGAATATAGCAGCAACATAGCAGATTATTTTAAAAATCATAATTGGACAATACAGAAGTTATTTGTACAAAACATTTTTAAAGTACAGTACTTGTATTTGTTAAATAAATGTTTGAGCCTGCAAAAGGGTTTCTTTTGTTTTAAAATATAATAGAGGAATACAGATTTTCACGTCACGTGTCCTTTGTGGAACGCAACCCCTGTGAGAAATAAAAGATTACAGTACATTTATTAAGTGTTCTTTCTCATTTAACTTCACATTTTGGGGATTTTATTTTTCAAAATTGCAAATTTTTCACATTATTTTATGAATACTACAAAATACAAGTATGAATATTTAGAGTATGTAACATATTACTGTACTGAGTGCCTACAGATTCAGAGTGAGGCACAGAACTCTCTTGCCTCAAGGCAGAGGCTGATAGTGAAACAAATGTTTGTGATCTGGTGCACACCTCAGCCTAAGACAAAATATTTAGTGACAGTATTAGCAAGATTACGGTAAATTAAGCCATTCAGTAGTTGTTTTTTATCATTGCAGGGACGTTTTTTTTTCATAATAGAGAATTACCCATCTATTTTTGCTCATATACTTTATCTATAAGTGAAGCTAAGACAATGAAACTATTCTTTCTTTGCTACAGTTTTGTCATGAACCGGAACAGGATCAGGACCCAAATGTGTGAGATTTCTCACACAAGCCTTTTATTTTACGGGAAATGGGGAGTCATGCACGTTGGGAAGCAGTCTGGCGTGAAATGACAGGAAGCCAGAGGCCGACGAGATCTATACCAATGGCCAGAGCAGATATCGGGCAGATGGGGCTGATACCAGACAGAACGGGACAGACAGGATTGACATAAAAACAGGATATCGAAATTGAACAGGACAAACTAAACGGGAACGAAAACTGGAGATAATAATAAACAGGACAAAAATAGGGAACAATACAGGACAGGAACAACACAGGACAGGAAACGCAGGCAGGAAACCGGACAGAGTCAAAACTGCCAGTCAAACTGCCAGTCAAATAATGAATAAAATGAAGGTTAATTTATACGTATGTCGGACACGAACCTTAGGGCCCGGTCACACAGCCGTTTGCGTCTGTATCGCGGGTAAAATTTTGCGATTTTTTTTTTTGCCCGTGGTTGCCTGCGATGGAAAATGCGCAAAATTGGCCAACCCGCTGTTTATCGCTGGTATGCCCGCAAAACAGACGCCGGCGACTTTTCCGCTTCCTCATCGCGTCATTTCCGCGTGTGGACCACGGGTATAAAAGCTGCCGAACCGGTGGTAATGCACACCGTATATAAATCACTTTTGAGCAGGTAACATGTTTATTTCGCCCTTTTTTATTCAAATCGCTCGTATTGAAACTATTATGCACTCTACCATAAAGCTTATTTCAGCATAATAAGCTTTATGGTAGAGTGCATAACAGTTCTCAAAAGTGATTTATATACGGTGTGCATTACCGTTCGATTACGTTCACAACAAAAACAAAGACGGAATGGTTTAAGTTGTATTACATTCCCAACAAATGCAAGACGAAGTGGATTTGGTTATATGTTCGCCATTACATTCCCTAAAAGTGAGATAAAACGAGGTAGAAGTGGTTGTAGTAGCGAGGGGATGCAAATCTCGGCAGGGATGCATTTCTCGGCATAACACCGGGCTGTAGAAATCATAACCGCTCAAGACACAGTCCCGTGAAGATCAAGATTTCAAGCTATGGCACCGAAGAAGCCAATACGTTATTATTGTAATAGTTTTTCATTTTTATTTTATTATCTTGTTATGAAATAAAAAGAAATGTCAAGAAATAAAAATGGATTAAGACGAGGTCACTACGGTGACGGGGATCCATGTCCACCCCTTGACGTCTCGAGCACAACTGACGTGTGCTCGGCAAATCGCGCTGTATATACGCGGAGAAAGGCGTTTGACCGTCACACGCGTAACACGCTAATTTCACGTAATAACACCGCGATACAGGCGCAGAACATGCTATGACCGTGCTCCACCCACGATTACCCGATGAAATTTCGCGTCCTACTCACGTGTAACCACGCCCTGGCCGCGGCCATAGCACGTCGTTCCGCGTCATTTCCGCGTCATTGCCTCGTGTGTACCACGTGTGCCGCCCGCGGTTAACACGTGGTCTAAAGTTTTGAGCAGCGCAAAACTTTTTCGCGCGGCCATCCGCGTGTGAATTTCCGACCGCGAGTAAAGCACTGCTGTATCTCGTCTATATGGCGATCTCAAAGCGTCCAACAGCGTCTGCTTCACAGGCAGAAATCACAGGCAGAAATTTCTGGCCGTGATTCAGCCTCGATACAGACGCAAACGGCTGTGTGACCGGGGGCCCTTACCGAATGTCACTGCATCATGGGTAACGTCCAGTAGTACTTCTGTCTTATTATCAACTTGACATCGTTTTACATTCTTGCGATAAAAATAAACACAATTCAATCTTACCTTACTGAGTTGGTCCTCCATCTGGGATTTGATCGCTTTGAGCTGTTTGACACTGAAGTCAAAGGCTGCCGATGTGGTCTGGAACTGCTTTTGCAAATCGGAGGTGGTCTGCGCAAGCAGAGACTCCACCAGGGCCCTCAGGGACATTGAGTTCCTCTTCTGCTGCTCCGCTTTTGCAATGATGAAGTCGGAGTGGTTCACCCACTGCACAGGTGTCACGTGCAAACTAAGGGAAAATGACATGTAGACAGTCTAATATGTCTCAAAGACGAAACTTAGCCAACAGTAGGGAATTTTAGTAAAAAACTCCCTCTGCTGGCTAAGTCTATTATGGATAAAACAAGGTTAGAAGAAAGTTGAAGTAGAACTCTAGTATAAGACCAAAAAAACGTGAATAAAATACGTGATTTTCATCGAGACAATTTTGTGTTTTTGAGTGTAGAGCAAATAAGGCCAGCACAAAATTGACTCCCAAGTAACTCAGAACTTTGGAGTGGATGCAACGACTGTGTCCCCGTTTGGACAGTTCCTGAACGTACCAATTCACCATGTACCATAATGAAATCTGACAACATGAAGTTAACATTAAAACATCCAAGGCTACGTATTGATAAAATAATGTTCTCAATACTAATACTATATCAGAGATCTAAGACCACGCCCATAGAGGCATGATCTGGTCAAGCGTCCCTGGTCCCTATAAAAAGAGGAACTGATCGATAGTTGGTTCTCTTTTTTCTACTGCTGCCTATGACGGTCTTGAATTTAGCACGTGGGCCATAGGTTGTGACCAACTGGAGCATGAGAGCAAATCTCTCCGCAACAACAATTAAGACGACAGTTTCAACTTTAACACCCTCTTTGCTGCTTCTTGGGAATGAGTGTTTTTTTCTGAACACGAGGATCTCCTCAAATCGACGAGCATTATAGCGGGAAATTTTCTCTTTGTGCTAGTAACTTCCAGACTTTCAGCGGTCGAAAACTCTCATAATCTCTACAGTTACCATTAAATGATGCTGCCAGATGAGGACCTGTAAGGTGTCCATTTCTCAAATTAGTGACTTTCATGCATTTTTTCCTTAGTTGTGCAGGATAGCCTTAGATTTTGTTTTCTACTCTGTTTGTGCTGTTCTGTGAAGGGAGTAGTATACACCGTTGTAGGAGATCCGTGTTATTTTCTTGGCAATTTCTCACCTGGAATAGCCTTCATTTCTTAGAAGAATAGACAGTGGAGTTTCACATAAAATGTCTCTATCTAGCAATTCTGAATGTTTAACCACACTGTAAAATGTGATGCTCCAGATGCTCTACCTCAAAGGGTGGTCAGTTATATAGCTTCTCCAACCAGCTAAACTGTTTTAAGTTAGGAGTTGAAAGAGAGTAGACGTGGTCGAGGACAAAAGAGGTCGAAAGCCGGGACGGAAGCTTTTCAGTCTCAGATTTGGATCAGGATCAAAAATGGGCCAAAGCCGGGGAACAGACAGGAGCAAAAAAACAGGTTGGAGTCAGGGTCGAAAAAAAGGCTTGCCTAGTGTAAACTGAGGTTCGCAGATGGACTGACCAAAGGTGACAGACAGGAGTGGTTTTAAATAGGGACAGGGAGCCAATCAGAGTCCGAGGCAGGACCACGTTTTCCCCTTTTTAGTTTTCCTTAACAACCCGGCACCAAAAGAGAAGGCACAGGTGATTCGCATCAGTAATCAGGACAGTATATATGTCATGCATGTTTTGTTACACCTTCCACGTGTGAATATTTGTTATTCGACAGTACTGTTTATCACTCCTGAACCGATGCTAACTTGTTTGACTTTCTGTGTTAGCATAACTAACTAGAAACTTTGACCAGTGTTTTTTTTTATGATTGCTATCAAAAACTTGAAAGCTTTAACTCTGAAGTTTACTGTTCTTTGGTGTTACAGCTTAGAGATGATATCTTTCCATCGGTCTTCATACTGGGCTTCCCGACTGAATCAATACGTGTAATGCTTTAACTGTTAAAGCACTCCACGTATTGATTCATACACAATCCATTATTATTTAAAGAACCTAGAAGGGGAAATGACCAAGAATGTATCCATTCACCTGTCTGGAAGGGGATCCTCACACACAGTTTGCTGCGTGTTGCTGAGTGAATGGGGCGTCATTGAGGCACAGGAGGAATCAACGTTCTGCGCCGCAAATTTTTCCTTGAGATCTTGCCCGATTTGGAATTTTACTGACTGGTTCAATCTGAAAGAGAGATGAGTTGATGCCAGAAATGGACACTTATGCATTCTTTTGGTCTCAAACTTACCGCACTTGCTCTGCCATTTGCTTCACCACACGCTGCATGAGGGCCATGATACCCTTAGCCAGGTCAGCCTCCTTCTGCAACTCCGTGCTCACTTCGTTGTGGACCTGCTTCGGTGGTTTATTTCTGCACCCCACACAACAAGAGCGGATTGTAGTTAACACACCGATACCATATTTTTATTTTTATAAAAAAACTAGGGCGCGTAGAATTAAAACTACAGTAAGGGTTAGGGTTGCGCTAAAAATAAATAGCTACCGTGACATTGAGGAGACATTGATGAGTTCAAATGTATCACTGATCACAAATGCAAAAATTGGATGCAAGGGGAATCAAACCCAGATCGCAGCGGGGAAAGTGCAGGCACTGTGGGGTCTAAAAAAGACCACTGACGTGTGGGAGAGCTATAAGTTGGCTAACGGTAGAAAATGCACCAGGCAAGAGACTTGTTTTTTAACCTGCTGCAGCCGGGGAGATAAGCAGAGAGAGGACAAGCTACTCGCTCGTCCACGCTCTCTAACTCACTCTCGGTCATCCCTGTCTGCCTCTGTGTTTTATTGAGATCACAAGACATAGAAAAGTACTGGTATATTGAGACAAAAGACCACCTCCCTGGAAAAGTACCAACACCTTTAAACAAAGACAGGAAGACTAAGAGACGCCAAAAGGAGCATCAAACTGATTAGAAATACACACCTTGAGCAAATACGTTTCAGCCTACTTTACACGTACAAAAAGGATTTTGGTTTTATGTTAGTCCCAGTTAAATAAACTGTAATGGAAAATAATTATTGTTGTTGTTTTTTTGTTTCTTTTAAATATTCAATTGATAAATGCTCAAAGAGATTAAATCTAAGAGAAGTAAAATAAATATTGAGGTGGGGGAAAAAAAAAACCCACAATAGTCGTTTTACAATCAAATCTTGCATGCCTGAATCAAACTTGAATTGTGAGCCTCCAAAAAGAACCCCAGCCCCCCCGCCAAGGCACACTTATGATGCCATCAATTTGAATAGCATGGCCTCGTTTTTTTTCTACCATGTGGCCCGTAAAGTAAAATGAGATAGATTCCCCCGCTCTACAAAAATTGTTTCCCAGCTTTTGTCAAACTTTCTGTATTTATCTTCTGTATTTTACCTCACCTCTCTTCTATACAGCGAAGAGTGACGCTGATCGGCTCCTTGCATGACTCATTGGCTTTGCTCACTCTGTTCTGCAGGGCGACCAGCTTTTCAGTCTCTAAAATGTTCTCCTCTAACTTCATCTCCAGCTCCTTCTTCATAAACTGAATGTCTCGCACTCGATGATCTGCGGGGCACCAAAGGTTTGTGAAGAAATCAGCGAGGTCTCGCCAGGATTATGCCTCACGGCTTACCGAGCCTTTCGCTGTCATCGTCCTCCAAACGCTTGCAGGACTTGGTGCAGTCCTGGATGAGTCTCGTGCATTCTCCCCGGAAGAGTTTGGAATGGTTGCGTATGACGTCGATGTTCTCCAGGGTGGATCCACCCACCAGATATGTGTTTTTTCCCCTCGTAGACATCTTTCGCCAACTACTTCGGCAAAAAAAACAAACAAAAAAACGCTTTGTGTAAAATACAAATAACATCAATCCATTTTCTGAAACACTTATCTCCACTACGTTCAAAGCCCATCCCAGCCATCTTCAGTGAGTGGGCAGGAGATACCCTGGACTGGATGCCAGCCAATCACAGGATCATTTAGAGTCACCGATTAACGTGCCATGCATGTTTTTGGAATGTGAGAGGAAACTGGAGCGCACAAAAGAAACCCACCCAGGCACGGGGAAACCGTGCAAACTACACACAGTAGAGGTAGGGTTCGTGGTTGGTTGTTTGGTTGGTTGGCTGGTTGGTTCCCTTAACCACTAGTGTCGTAGGAGCACCATTTCCTGTGCTGTGTCCTGGGAAAGTACAGCCTGGTGTCGCCCATCCCTCTCCAGGCCAACATATGTTTCCACCTGGTCTCAAACCTGGGACATTTCGCATGTTAGGCGAATTTACTAACTACTGATTGAGCCCAAAAGAAATCCAGCCTGACCCTACCCAGTACCCGACACCTACCGAGCCTGACCAATTGACTTGGTTTGCAGGACCGAGCCCAAAGCAAACCTAAATTTTCGTATTTTATTTGTGAGGACTCGGGAGGAGCAGGGTGTTTTTGTCCGACTGTCGCGCAGCTAAGAGATACGGGCTCCGCGAGAGAGGGGACAAAATCTATCGCGCGGATACTCTACTGTGCAAAACTTAAATCACAACATGAGTTCATCCTTAAAACAAAGAAGCAGGAACAAAGAACAATGACGGGTGGATAATTTCAAAACCTAATGATTGGCATTTTAGGCCCGACCAGACCTTTAAGCTATTATTATTGTGCTTAAGATCTTACCTCTACCGCACAAGGAGGCTGACAGCTGAAATCGAACCTGGGACCTCAGAACACGAGGTAGACATTCTAACAAGTATTTCATGATGACGTCAAAATTATTTTTTTTATTCCACTTTATATTAAAGCTTTGAGAGAGAATGCTTTTTAATTTTCTTAGACTATATTCTAGAAAAATATATATATTTTTTTGATCGACAGACAGAATTCTTATTTTATTAAGTGCAATTATTAATTTAACCAAAGAACCATTTAGAAAAATTCGTATAGCATTACATCAGGGGGTCTGCAACCTGCGGCTCTAGAGCCACATGCGGCTATTTAGCACTCCTATAGTGACTCCTTTGTCAGAACTAGATGGGATTATGTGTTTTTTTTCTCTTTAATTTGTAGTTTTATGTAAGAGGACAATTACAACCTAAAATTCATCTTTGGTTTGCTATGGCTCTTTCAACATTTTGGGTTGCCAGCCCCTGCACTTTACCATACAGTAGACAAATAATACACACTGTCCCTTTAAAATTATTTTGTTACAACAATATACTTTACTCAATTCCCTTTACATGGATGAACTGTATGAACTGCACAAAACAACAACTAATTATAAACAAACTAACAGAACAAAGCTCTAATTAAACATGCATTGTGTAGTATTTGACCATTAAATGACAGTGTATCGTCTAATGTGAACAAAAAAACAGTGCCAAATGAGCATGGCGTAGCAGCAAGATGGCAGACAAACATGGCAGTGACTATGAAAAAGAAATACACATTTCTCGATGTGGTACATTTATAAAAATGTAACATTGGTATGATAATTCATATATGTTTGCCTAGTATTCAAATAGATGTTTTTTTTCTTCCTAAATGAAGAGTTTTTTCTACCCTTAGGAGCCACTTCATACTACACACTGTCCCTTTAATGAACACATTGCATTCAACTGAGTCATCAGAGCAACGCCACAAGATGTATAGCAACGCCTCAGCAACAGATTACTTAACAGTGTTAAAAGAACGGGTAACCTTGAACGTATCAAAATAATATTATAAGCTGGCTTGGGTAGGGTTACTTTAACTGGGTGACTTTCAATTACTTTTGGATTACTCCAATACCAAATATGTTAATAAAAGACAAAAGAAACTAAATATGAATAAAATGATGACTCACAACACGTGGTAAGCTTTCTCTCCTGGCTTTGATCTCTTTGATCTCCGGAAAAACTAACAGAAATTGCGACAGAAACAAAATGAAAATAAATCCAAACAGCTTGCCAACATCATTTTTGCCGTTCCATGTACTCCGTTACTCCCCAAGCCTACAAAAAATTTAGTAATTTTGTTCATATTTAGTTTATTTTGTCTTTTATTAGCATATTTGGTATTGGAGTAATCCAAAAGTAATTGAAAGTAATCCAGTTAAAGTAACCCTACCCAACCCTGATTATAAGGAGATACTTTTAAGTTAATACCTGAAAATATGAATACTAGTTAAAAAAATGCTTACATGCAATATCTAGATTGTATTGTATGAGATATTTATTGTACTTACACACATTTACATGAAAACAACCGTAAGGGAAATACAGGCAATTGTTGAGAAGTCATTAATAGAGAAAAGGAGCTCAGTTTTTTTTACTGTTTACTGCTTAATTTTTTTGCATTGGTAGCATGAATTGTTTACAAATAGCATTTTTTTTATTAATATCTCAATGGCATTTCTACTTAATCCTTTGAGAGTTGGCTTTTTCTATTCTTATCGAGGGTGCTGAACGCAACTTCGGCGATCTATTGATTGGAATTAAACATTGTTTAATTGAAACGTGAGTTAACACAAAATATTACAGATTATTTCTTAAGTTTTTCATACCTTTTTTGTTCTTGACCGTAGGAAAAACAACTTGTGTGGTTCTAGGCGACACCTCGGAAATCAACGTGTGGTTACTATAGCAACGGCTAACAAATGTCCACGTGTGATGTGACATTAATACTAATGTCATGTATGAAACCCAACATATTGTTTTGCTTTCATTCCGAAAAGAAAAAAAACGTAGAATTACTGCATAAATACTAGTACAGTAATACTCCAATAGCAAAATACTGCTACAGAAATATGACACCAGAAATACGACAAAAATACAATTTATAAAAATACTCAAGAAGTAATACAAAAATACTACAATCAATATACTACAAAAATACTACAGAACCACAACTTAGGAAATACTTCAAAAATACTTCTAATAAATACTACCAAAAACACTAGTTAAACTGTAATACAAAAATTCGACTACAGAACTATTACGACAGAAATACTGTAAACATACTCTGTAAGAACACAAAAATATTAGATATACTAAAAAAAATGTACTATGGAAATATTTCTACAGAAATACTACAAAAACACCTCTAGTCATACTGTAATACAAAAATACTACTGCAATAAAAACTACAGTAAGACAAAAATATTACATACACTTTAAAAAAATCTACTACAGAAATATTACAGATATTACTAAAACTACAGAAATCCTATAAAATACTACTGTGGAAATACTATTAAATACTACTGCAAAAATAGAACTACAGTAATACTACAAAAATACAGCAGATACGCTACAAAAAATACTACAAACATGCTTCTACAAATAAACATGACTTGACTTCTTTGGAAATACTTCTAAAGAAATACTACAAAAATACCACTACAGTTAAACGGCAATACAATTACCACAGAAATATTATGACAGAAATACTGGAAAAATATTAAGACGGAAATATTATGACAGAATTACTGGAAAAATACTAAAACAGAAATATTATGACAGAAATACTGGAAAAATAGAACACAGTAATACTTCAAAAATAGTAGATATACTACAAAACTTCTACAATGGAAATAATACAAATACTACAATAATACTATAGTTATACTACAAAAATTGTACTATGAAAATACTACAGAAATACTACAAACATACTACTCTGGAAATGCTACAATACTACCGCAATAACGCAACAAAAATAAAACTACTTCCCGTGCAATGCTGAGGTCCTGCTCATCTCTGAAGAACGAGATGTCACTCACACCAAAAAAAAAAAAAAAAAAAAAAAAAACGGCGCCCAGATGATGAAGGTGCAGAATCTGAGTCAGATCAGGAAGCTTTGTCCTGCTACTGGTAACCACATAAACCAGTACTTTCTATTTCATATGGGGGGAGCAAACCCCTGCCCAAAACAAAAACAATGGCTTTGTTACTGGCTCCACCAGGCTGAACTTTCCCAAGACACACCACAAGAAGTGGAACGCCGACAACCCGGTCGGTTAAGGGATGAACCGTAATCTATGATAAGAATCATTATAATACCAATATCAACAAACAAGACTCAAAACGTGGTGAGATTGTGTTTATTTTAATAATTGCACTTTCAAAGCGAAACATGTTTGGTCACACAGTTACAGCACATTACTTCGTTGCTAATAATGAAATATTAGCAACGCGGTTACAGTATATAAAAAAAAATAATATTCTGCATGAGGAACAGCATCATGTAAACTATTTCAAATTGTTCATATGTACTTTTAAGACAAGGGGGCAGTGACATGCAGTCAGGGGAGGCAGCTGAGAATGTGCCTCACCTATCATTATGGAAATGTTGAAAAAATATATATATTAAATGGTTACATTTACTCTGTCATGATTACCGATCCGGGACACCTGAGTCTGCTCCGTTGGCGCCAACAGCCGCGGACGCTGATTGGCTGCTTCCTCTTTTTTAAACCCCCGCCTTCCTGACTACACTCGTCGGATCGTTTGTGAACCTACGCTACACGCTAGGCAAACTTTTGTGACTCCTGGCTCTATCCTGCCCTGTTCTCCGTCTGATTCCCGTTGCCGACCTTGTTCTGAACCCGTTTACGTTTTTGCTCCTCCGGCCTGGCCATCGACTTGTTTTTTCCTCGCTCTCGACTTTGCGCTCGACATAAAAGTGCTACTTCCGCGTTCCCAGCGATCTGCTACCCGTGACCGACGATCCAAGTCTTATCCTCCTTCTAAATAAAACTGAGTAATACGAACGCAATTGGGTCCCGTCTCCGTTCCTGGTTCGTGACATTATTCAGTGTTACCATTTTTGTTCGTTTTTATTTAAGTACACATTTTTCGGATTATTATTTTCAGGGTTGCTGAATTTTTATTGCGACAATCTTAGCATACCTGCCAACCTCAGCCACTCGCTCCCCTTAATTAATGATTGCAATTCCCCTTTTTAAACCGTAATAAACCTTAGTAAAACAATGCGGTACCCATTTACTCACACCAAAACATGAGTAAGTAGAATACCAAAATCGTATGAGCAATCAATGATGACGTTGTCTGCTACCGGTGACTGAGACGATCAGGATTAGAGCAAAATGAGATCGATCCCTTACAAAAATTGTTATGAACAATTTAAAATAGTCAAAAAATGTATAAAATATGGGGAAAACGTATAAGTCTACAGATATGCATTTAAAACATATTACTGTACTGAGCATCTGCAGAGTGAGGCCCGCAATTCTTTTGCCTCAAGGGAGAGGGCGATAGTGAGAACGAGGCAATCGAATTATTCATAGTATTAGCAAGTCAAACCATCTAGTATTTTTTTTTCTCATTGTGTGTAAATTGTTCATAAAGGATAATTGTTTTTGAAGCTTTTTCAAAAAGAGCGGCACGTAGACTCCATTTATAAGCAGGGTTGGGTAGGGTTACTTTAACTTGATTACTTTCAATTAATTTTGGATTACTCCAATACCAAATATGCAAATAAATGACAAAAGAAACTGAATATGAATAAAATTACTAAATTTTGTTTCTGTCGCATTTTATGTTAGTTTTGCCGGAGAACTAAGCCAGGAGAGAAAGCTTACCGTGTGTTGTGAGTCATAATTTTATCCATATTTAGTTTCTTTTGTCTTTTATTAGCATATTTGGTATTGGAGTAATCCAAAAGTAATCAAGTTGGAGTAACCCTACCCAACCCTGTTTCTAAGATACATATGACAAGAAACTGTTAAGGTATTGCTTTCTTGCTGTGCCGATCAAAAGATAAAATGTACGTTAATTCATAAATCGGACTGTGCCTCAGCAGACAAGAACATCACTGCACGTCACTGCAAGGTGGGGTACTACTTTGCTAAACTAGCGTAATAACACATAAGCACACCTCGAAAGGCACTTGCTGATATAAAAACCGACTAACAGTACACTTAGCAAAAATCGTGCAGTATATTATATTCTCTACATATTCTGATAACATTTTATTGAGTTGTGCAATTGGACTTTAATGCAAAAAAATAAAAAAATAAAATAAAAGCTTTAGCTCCCCTTGTTGCAAAATGCTGCGAAATAATCCAACAGGAACGTGTGAAGTCAAATGGCATAAAAACACTTCCGGCACACTCTTAGCCATCTAGTTCAACATGAACCCGTTTCAAATACAGACGCTCCCCTACTTATGACCATTCGACTTACGAAAAACGGTAGATACGAAAAAAAAACATTTCAGGATGTCAAAAATATCCATACATTGCTATAACTTTAGTATTTAGGATTGTGTGCACCTTTTTATGAGTACAGACAGTCCTGTAGTGCTTCTGTCTACCCCCAAAAAGAAATCAGGCTTCCTTTTCCTAGTTCGTGTGTAAACATACAGTACTATACTGTATCTCCAGCGCACTAAGAACTTTGGCAATTTTATTGTTTATTATCTCGTGCATCTATTCAATATGGTTGGTGTAAAGTGTAAAGAAGAGGCAAGCCATTTCATTTGAAATAAAAGTGGAATAAGAAAGCTTGATGCGGTTGAGAAAATGGTCGGAACGCTTTTTTGGGCCACTTTTTACCACCGAGGAGGACCTTTTGAAGCGCATCTTCCAAAAGTAAGTTAACTTAAATTTATCAATCTTTATAGAGCATATTGAGCATATGAAATGCTTATTTTTTTACGACAAACCATTACAGGTTACGCATACAAGCCTTAAACATACTTATAAAAACCTTCAACATACAAAATACAGCACTAAATCAACTTACAAACAAATTCAACTTACGAACGCAAGTAGGGCAGCGTCTGTATTCTAACGAGGTGAAAATGGTCGAAAAGTGTATAGATACGCTTTGACATTGCCTGCGCGTTCTATTGACAATTCAGTGAACGATTTATAAAACACTGCGTGGACAAAAGGAGTGTAATGCAAAAAAAAAATAGAAATTCACTGTGCAGGTGAAAATAATCAGCCATTTTAGATAAAAACTCCAGCATTCAAATAAAACTCAGTAGTACTAGTAGACCAGTGGTCGGCAACCTTCTTCTGTACAACGGTCTGGTTAAATGTATGACTATATTTTTGGGGGCCGGCCCAACAATAATCAATAGTAATAATGACAATTATAATAATAAGCCCAAATCCACTCGGGAATCACTAGACCACTAGGGATTTGGATGACATAGGAAAAGGCATTTTGACTTACAGTATTATCATACTATTTTTACTCAACAGGGTTCCTACAGCTTAAGGCAAGTTCAATTCAAGACTTTTTAAGACTTTTTGAATGGCCTTTTGAAATCAAATTTAGGACCGAGTCGACAAAAAAACCCACAATTGAAACCCACAAAGCAAAAAAACACAAATATTTCTTGCAAACAATACATCTTGCCTCGTACACATTACCTGGCAGCCATTTTTCATTGAATGTACCCTTTCCAGGCATGGTCCAAAGTAAACGAGTCAGTCCGAAATTGCTATGTGCATTGTGGGTAAAACATGCGTCTGCTTTGAAAAACCCGACTGAAACGACATCACCGTTTTGATAGTTTGCAGCAAAGGTTAATTAAAAAAGAGAATCTTACTAAATATTTTTAGTTCAAACATATTTCAATCTTATTAATGTGTTCGCAATTTTTAAAACTTTCGAAAATCAGATTTAAGACATTTTAACTCTAATTAAGGCCTTATTTTTGGAAAAATGATTTGCCTTTTAAGACTTTTCAAGGGTCGCTGGGAACCCTGCTCACAGTACCACATCGCACCATTTTAGACTAGCTTAGTACCCACCTGTTTTCACAATGGAAGCCCTTGAGGAGCCTCATTTTTGACAAAAGTTACTCAAAGAATTTTGAAACAAACGATGATTAACTTAACATCTGTTGCACTTTTCCCATCCTTAACCAACCCATCGTGGCATTGCACAATCATGAGTTAATCATATCATCTCTCAATCGCTGATGCTAGTTGTAGCCCTGTCAAGTGGATCAGTGGAGTGACAAAACAGTAGAAATAAGCGTTCAAACTGCTCGGTCCATATAAAAACAGGTTAAAAGTTAAGATTGGTTCCGGGTAACCAGACCACTTGATCATTACTCAGTCAGGAATGTTTTCCGTCGCTACAATGAGATTCAAAGTGTTGATCTTCTCATGCAGTAAGCCCTCCTCGATGACCACCTTAGACTCGCGGATCTGCAAGAAAGATACCTGTCACATCTTAAAGGGACAGAGTGTCATATTTGCCCGCTAGATGTCGCTGTATCGCGTTATGCGACTAAAAAAGACGCTACAAAGCACAAGGAGCGTAACAAATTAACGTTTTTCTTCTCGTTTCTTAAAGAAGACAAAGCAAGGTTAAAAAGGATAGAAAAAAAAGAGAAAATGGAATGTAAGGGGGAAAAGGGAAGAAATTAAATATGAGAAAAGGAAAAAAACAACAAAAGAATAAAGAAAAAAAAGGGTGGGAACAGGAATCCAAAAAGAAGAAAAGGGAAAAGTGTCACGGTTGCCATGGCACCCAATTGGCCCCGCCCGTGTGGCGCTAGCTGCGTCTCATTGACGGATTATTAAGCTCAGTGCTCTTACTCTTCCTTTATCAGCCCGTCAACGAACTTCTGCCCCGCAAGACATGGATTTCGACTCGGTCCTGTTCCTGCTGGTATTTCCTGTCCAGTATTGTTCCCGTTTATTTTTGGCCTGTTTAATTTCCGTTTCTAGTTTTTTTTCAGTCTTTTTTTGTCCTGTTTGTTATTTTCTCCAATTTTCATTCCCGTCTGGTTTCTCCTGTTTATTTTCGATATTGTGATTCATTATTTATCCTGTCTGTCCCATCCTGTCCGGTATCGACCCCATCTGTCCGATATCAACTCAGGCAATCGGACTCGATCTCGTCGGTCTCTGGCTTCCTGTCTTTCCACGCCAGACCGGCTGCCTAATGTGCATGACTCCCCATTTCCCATAAAATAAAAGGCTTGTGTGAGAATGGCACACGATTGGGTCCTAATCCTGTTCTGGATTCTGACAAAAAGACAAAAAAGGAAAAAAACAAAAGAAAAAGAAAAAGGCGAAAAGAGAAAAACGAAAGAAAAAATAAGGAACATTTTTTTAAAAACTATGAAAAAAGGGAAGAAAACAACGGGGAAAAGAAATGAGGAAAAAGAGGAGAAAAAAAGCATGAAAAACATTCCAAAAATTAAAAAAAAATTAAAAATTGTGGTTTTTGGGGTACCTATAAAAACAAGATGGCGAACAAAGATGTCAGCTCCTTTTAATGAAGTAGTCTCAAACTAGTGGCCCAGGGGCCAATTGCAGCCTGCGAGTTGACAGATTGAGGCTCCTGCTTTAATGTGAAAGTTTGAAGGAGCTGTGTATCATTATGTGGTAAAATAAATAATTGATGAAAAATAAATACATCCATCCATCCATTATCTGCACCGCTTATCCTCAGTAGGGTCGCGGGGGTGCTGGAGCCCATCATGAAAAATATTTATTGAAAAAAAAAACAAAAAAAAAAACCATGATATTAGCATCCATGTTTTAATAATACTTGTATGTCAAGACATTAGCATTTATTTTACACAAGATGAGCTGATTGTCTGCTATCTTACTGCCAAGAGTTCCTTAAAAACGTTTTTCTTGTTCTTCTTTCTTTTTCTAATTTGTTCTTTTCCTCTTTTATTTCCCTTTTTTTTGTTTCCTTCATTTTTCCCCTTTCTCTTCTTTTTCTATTTTTTTCACTCTTTTTCCCTTTAATTTTTTATTTTTTCCTTCTGTCTCATTGAAAGGCCGGGAAAGAAAATAGGTGGAAAATAGTGCTTTTTGGTCACTGAGTTTCCATAGTTTGAATTCATCCATGGGCTCTGTAGCACTCTTTTAGGTTGCACTATCGAATACAGCAACATTTAGTGGTCAGATATTAACACTGTCCTTTTCATGTAAGTGTAAATTATGGATTCATTTATTGATGATTGATTGATTTTAATATTCATCTTTTGTTTTGTTTTTAGATCTTACTTTGTGTCACATGTTTTGTTAAAAGTGCAACAGTGCGACATCATGTCCTAGAGTTTTTTTGGAAACCTGAATCGACTCAACACTCATCTGGACCCTAGTTTCGAAGCCCCCAAGTAAAATGAGTTTGAGACCCCTGCTTTAAGGTGAGCTTCAGGTTATCTCAAGTAAATACAGATTTGTGGACCTTGGATTATTTTTAAAGCAGCATATTTATATACTTTTTTAATTCCATTAAAAGGCGCTAAATAATGCACACTGTCCCTTTAAGGCCAAATAAAAATCACTTGGGACACTGAACCCCTAATGCCCACGATAAGCAGGTAATAGCCATGCATGGCTGACAGCGCTATCGGTGTGTGAGTGAATGGGCAAGCGTGAAGCACATTGTAAGGCTATTAGAGAGGACTTCAGTGACTTGAAAAGCGCTATAGAAATTCAGACTATTTACGTGGCGGGTGGTACGTTCATGCTGTAGAGAAAGTGCGACCCCTAGTGTTCAGAGTGAGAACTGTTTAATTCACATTATGGGATAAAAGGATTTCCCTGACCGTTCAGGACGCAAAGATTCAACGACATGTGCTTGTAAAGTTTAAAAACAGCAATTTGGTTTGAATTAAATGTCAAATATTTTGGAAACAACTGAAATGAATCAGATGCCAGAACTTTTTCTCAACAAAGGCAATTAAATAATTGTATTCATGTCCATAGCTTGGCTTTAAGGGTCTTAAATAAATACACATAATTGATTATTACGTTCACATTGGATGCTGCGGTTCGGTTTTTTGTTTATAACACATTTTTAACACAAATGGCGAGTTTGAGACCACTGCCTCAAAGGGAGGTGACATCTTTGTTTGCCGTCTTGTTTTCACAGGTACCACAAAAACTACAAAGTTTTTTTTTTTTTTAATTTTTGAACGTTTTATATCACACAACGGAGTTCGCAGTGGATCACAAAGTAGGAATTACTCGCTAAAAAGACCCCCCGACACCGCAAATTTTTACTATTTTGCAACAGAAAAGTAATTATACTGGTACAGCTACACGACTCTCAAAGATATTTTGAATATTGTGTTCTTTATTTTCCATCATGTAAATAAAAAACATCAATATAATATATTCTGGATTCACAACAAATCAACTAAAATATCACGAGTGTTTAATGTCTAAATATTCATAAAAATGGTGAAAACCCAAATAAACCATCTCCAATTATCACAACTTTAGGAAAAAGTACAATATTGGGCTGTAAGACACAATCAGCATATAAAGGCTAACAATATTTCAGTTGTTTTGTCCTGAAAACAGAATGTATTTTTTATTGCATTATAGAAAATAAAGAGTTTTATCACAATATTCTCCATTTCGGAGACAGTCCTATACTCTGAAAGACCTCGTCAGACATTATTGACCTTGGTGAATTGTTTATTATTAGAAAAAAAGGAAGACAGCGGGGCAGGAGTTCAGGAGTTGGAAATAGATGAATATGGGAGAGAGTGAGAGAACTTGAAAGAGAAAAAGGAAAGAGTGAGAGAAAAGAGTGAAAGAGAGAGAGAGATCCCTTGATTTTATAAGTTAAGGGGGACCAGAACCACCCGCGTAAAGTGAAAATTGGCAAAATAGAGTCGCACCTTCATGACGTCATTACTGACTTTAAGAGTTTACGACTGTAACAATACACCAACTTAAGATCTACAAACACACGCCACATAATTGCAATTAAATGGATGGTTTTGTCTTCATTATACAAAGGTAAAACAAAATTGGAGGGATTCTCTTTTTAGAGTAAGAAAGCAATTTAGAGAGCGGCTGGCTAGCTGCACGCTAGCATCGGCTGTCCTCGATTTGAGTCGGGTGTCCGTAATGATTAAAATGTAAGAGTCCCAAATGAAGGAGTACACTACGAGTGGTAGTTCCAGATCATTTATTTCATAATTAAGGAATCTAGCGTTGCTGACATGCAGGCTCCGCATGGGTTGCTTGTAAGGGTTGTTAGCTTAGCCGGACCTGCAGCCTCATTGCCGATATCTCTCCCGCCAGGTTCGCTTCAGTCAATTTCCGGATGCGATAAAAATCCAGGCAGCACCCATTGATGATTAGAATCCTTTGCGCTTTTCTGACCTTCCTCCGCGTCTAATTTAACTCATTAATTTATTTTCCATGTAACGAGCGACTAAAGCTACGAGCCGTGGCGTTTGTTTTAGTGGCCAATTGTGGAAGGGCTGTTTGATTGACTGGCAGTTACACCAGCCTATCAAAGTCGTGCACAAACATCTTGCCTCGCCTTTATTGGATGGTGCCATTAAAGCCTGCTTCTGATTTGCCGGCTCTGCTCAACAATTCCTGTTGGCCAAACACTCCATCACTCAAATAAGAAACTAGAACTATGAATCCTTGGGAAAAAAACGCAGTGTTTTGCAGTTACACTATAGCACTACATCAAACCGCGATATCGATTAGATTTCGGGTAATGTTGCAGCCCTAGTCTCTGTATTTTGTTACAGTTATATACTCTTAAGTCGATAATCACTTCATCTCGAAGTCAATTTAACCCTTTGGGGACTCTACTTCGCAGATTTTCACTCTCCGTGGGTGGTTCTTGTCCTGAATTGACCGCGAAAACCGAAAACTTAAATAACTTGCAAAGTACTCACCTTAAATGGTTCACTGATGCCAATAATGCATTGCATAGTATGACAGTAGTAAGCCAGCATGCAGTCTCCTCCTCTAACTGGGATCTCATCTTTACTCATGTACACCTAAAAAACAAATCCCCCCGTTGTGAAACCTCCGTTTACGTTGTAAAACTCTTAAGCTGAGTATTTACTACCTTAATAGCGTCTTCATCGATGGACACTTGGTCATCTTTGACCCATGCATATGTGATGTAATCTGACAGGCTAGCAAATCCGACCTGAATTTCACAAAGATGTGACACTAGCGCCCAATTTTGGGGTGAAAGGAGGACAATGTGTAAAACTGACCGTGTACAATCCAATCCAGTCCCAAGTACTGGAAGGGAACGGCTGCATCGGGCTGTAAAGAAGTGTGGCATCCATGTCAGCGCTCCATTCGCCTTCCGCCTGCAGGTGCACCAGTGGAGTCCTGTACATTTTCTTCAGCTAAGCCAAAAAAGTGGACGGAATGACTGTCATTACAGGCACTAATTTCGGTCATAGTAGCCATGGTGGACAGCATCAGCATGAAAAAGCATTAGGGCTGCAACAATTAATTGACGTTGTTGACAAAATTCGATAATTGAAACCCCACATGAATTTTATTGTTGACTATTGTTGCCAGGCATGTTATTCCACATAGCATAAGACATCTACATGATTATTATCTCTGCTGATCGTCATTTATGCGCAATGGCATCTCAGTCTCGATGAGGGACATCAGAGAAATGACAGCGAAAACAATAAGTACGTGTAGCAAAACTTTTAAAGTTTGGGAGCATTTTGGCTTGCGTACGAATAAAGAGACTACTTGCAAGCAGACCATGCGTATCATGGCATTACCTCGGTGATGCATGAACATATAGGAAAAGCACGTCAGACAGTTAAACAAAACAGAGTCTGACTCACCTCGGTAAGATTCGAGTAAAATACGTTTTGGGGTTTTTTTTGGTATTTTTTATTTGTCGGAAATGGATAGAGGTCAATTTATGTATATATGTCTTTACTGACCGAGCACTGTGCCTAATTAGTTTTAGATCGGCGATTTTATTTCATTTTTGTGCAAAACCCGCATGTTCAATAAAAGATGTATTTTTCACTGTACCTATTTTTCTTGTGTTTATCATCATTTGCCACATAATTAAATCAACTTCATGCTAAACGTAAGAAAAAGAAACAATTATCTGATAAATTAGAATGATCCTGTTCTGAAGGCCATCTATTTTCATCAAATCTCCTAATTTATAAAAATTAGATCCACCCTAAAGGGTGTGGGTGTTAAAGAACACGAACAGAATTGGCAGATATGGATAATGAGGCAATGATGTGAGGTATAATAGTCAAAATGAAGAACTGGCACCCTATGCAATCTCCATAGCAGGTGCCCAATATTGAAGACAGAATGACCTTTTTAGATAGTCACTGTTGGAAATGGACCTGGATTTGTATAAAATACCCACATTTTACAGTATGTCCAGTTTCAATCAGTAAAAATGAACACATTACTACTCCAGAACTAGAGAAACACACCTTCAAAGTGAAGATGCCGGTGACAGGTTTGTGGTCACTGATGCTGTACTCCATGTTGCTGGTGTACAAGTCTTGTCTGATCTCCATCGGGTATTGCTCAGACGATTCTAGCGACTCGTCATCCGGTCCGTCGCCGTCTTGCTTCCCAGGCAGGGGGTCTTTGGGTCTGAGGCGCCACAGAATTCTGTCCGTCCACGCAGGTTTGCGCTTCTTACTGCTGATTGAGGGTAGTAGAGGGAAGAGACCAAGTGAGCTATTTGTCGCTTACAATATCCCTCATCGCTTGTTTCAATCTCAAAAAACTAGTAAGTAAGTAAATAATGTAGATCAGGGGTCGGGAACGCTGGGGTTCTTTCGTAAGTACATCAGCCTCAGAGATAAAATTCCCTTTTGTTGATGCATTTAGCAGCAGGGGTGCTGTAGTGCTTTTCTGCCTTTAAGCTTCGTAAGAAGAAAAGTCATTAGGACTTTTTACATGTTTCTCAGCCAAAGATATGCATCAAAGTACACATACAAGTGTGACGTCTACCATTACCTGGATATATTTTTTTTATATGGTTTGCGCAAGTTATGAAAAATATGAGGGAAGATAAACGATGCCCTTGAGGTCTTTTAAGACGAATGCTTGTAGATTTCACAAATTTGTCACATAGCTGAAGGTAAATACATCCGAATCCTTCTCAATTGCTGTATTTAGTGACATTCTTGTGAAAGAAGTCTGCTTGCACCTTGAAACCATTATTCATGGGAAAAAATAACGGTCAAAATGAACCTCAACGATCTTAAATAACTTGGTAGGGAGAGAAATTTAAGTTGGTATATATGTTGATATAGGACACTGCCTCTGGCATTATTGTTATTTAATGTTTAATGAAATAATCGCCACACAGTGAAATCAAATGGACTGAATAATTGGCTTTTGTCTGGATATTTTAATTTCGTCTTAAAATATGTGGTCTAGCGTTTAATGAAGAAAAAAAAGTATATATTTTGCTTTCATGGCAGGTAAAATGATTCCCGACCCCTGGTGTAACTCATCCACACATCAAATGCAAAGCGGGGTTTAGTAGTTTAGTAGCTCAAATCTGTCTTATCCTTTTTAGTCAAACAAAAAGCTATTTTTCTGTAGTTTGAAAGGCAATAGGTGAAGTACGGGGCAGCACGGCGGCGCAGTGGTTGGCACGTGTGCGGCACAGTTCTGAGGTCATGAGATCGAACCTCCTGTGTGGAGTTTGCATGTTCTCTTCGTGCTTGCGTGGGTTTCCTCCGGGCACTCCGGTTTCCTCCCACATTCCCAAAAAACATGCATTTCAGGTTAATTGGCCAGTCCAAATTGTCCCTAGGTGTGAATGAGCGAGCGAATTGTCTGTCCCTGTGTGCCCTGCGACTGGCTGGCAACCGGTTCAGTGTCCCCCTGCCCACTGCCCAAAGACAGCTGGGATGGACTCCAGCACCCCCGCAACCCTACTGAGGATAAACGGTGCAGATAATGGATGGATGGATGGATAAGTGAAGTACAAACATCTACCATTCACTGGAAAAACACAAAACTGCTCTGCCTGTCACCTGCATACTGTAGATGCCTAAACAAAGATACATTAATCTAGTAGATAAAGAGGTTTGCCTGGATTAAGTAACATTGGGTGATTTCCCATGGAACGCCGTGCAGCACAGCGGTGGGAAATCATTGTCTCGAAATCACGGCTTTGTCCCTTCAAAGTACAGAGATTGCATTTACATGAGCACGACATAATCAAAATGAAAGGTTATTAATCTCTGTACGGATGACAGCCTCATTCAATTGATCTCTGCTCCAAAAGCTGTAAAAAAAACATGCTTCCTTATGCATACAAAGCTGTCAAGTTACGGTGGTCCCACATAGAATTCTTCTCTGCAAAAACTGAAATAGCTCCTTATCACAAAGTGACAGGCTTATTATTTTGAGGGACCCGATATCATATACTTGACATTTTAAGAGTCACGGTTTTGCTTTTATCACAACTGTTCGTCCAACAAAGCAGACAATATGCCGTTAGTGAGTACAGTACTCCAAAACACGCGATAATGTGGACAAATGCAAAAAAATTGCCGAAAAGCATCTCTGCATCAATGGACGTTGTTTGTTGCTAGCTGTCTGTTTATCTCCATAATTCCCGTTTACAAATAAACGGACTAGTAAAATTAGTAAAACAGACTAGTAAACCAACCTGACTTGTGTTTCACATCTTCTACCGCCCGCTTCAGACTATACGAGCTTGTAAATGCTAAAAAGGACTCGCCTTCTTTACCTCCGAATAACTTTGGCCAAGAGTGACCAATTCAAATGATGATTGACACATGGGTTAGGAAATTAAACGGTATACTTCGACGGGGGGAAATCGAGTCGGCGGCTACTTACCGTCGTTGCGAGACCTGTGGCAACTCAATATTTATTCATATATAAGTCGCACCGTGTTATAAGGCGCATGGTCCACTATTGAAAAAAATCGAAGGCTTTGAGGTGCGCCTTAAAGTCCAAAAAATATGTTACATTAAATAGATGCATTATAAAATTTATGTTGGTACCGTGAACAAATACGGTGTGAAGATAAGTGCCTTTTTATTTGTTATCTATGGCACTGATGGTCCAGTGGTAAGGATTCGGCGCTTTCATTGCCGTAACCTAGGTTTGTTTTCTCTTGCATCCAACCGCAAAGTTAGAGATGGGAAAACATGAAACCAAATTTTTATAAAAAATAGGGGTCTGCATTAGAATAAATACGGTAGATACATTTTTCTAATAAAAGACTTTATTAGGGTGTTTTTTTAATGACATTATTTCAAGGTGGATTCTTTCAGTTTGACTGCAGAAAATAAAAAAGCAGATGTTTCTTCGATTCAGGTACGGATCAGAAAAGCAACTTAACAATCATAAATCTGTTTTCCTCAATGAGTTATTGAACAAAACGGCTTGTCATACAAAACAAGAATTATTTGAAGCTTATCCGTTTAGTGGAGAAAATATTTGACGGATTAATGGATTAATAAAACAGTTGTTTATTGCTGCCTTGATTATGTTAGCCTTCGGCTGACCGAATTTTAAATGTCAACATGTATTGTGTAATTCTCACACATGTTTACTTGGTAAATTGTGAGGCAGGGAGTGAAAACAGTAGTTAAGAAATTGATATTTTTAAAGTCATCTTAAATAAGATTGTTTTGTTTTGGGATACGTTTAGGAGTGTTTAAAAGAAGGTTGACATTTTTAAGAAGTCCTGTGAAAATTTGACAGACCCCAGATGGGGTTTGAGGATAAACATTCAGCTTTTGTTAAAAAAAAAATCAAAGATGTATTTCTCAAATTTGAGTCTTAAGTGAGATATTCTTGTTAGTGCTGTCAGAGTTAAAGCTTTAAATCTGGAGATAAAGCTGCTTTAACAGTGGAGTCGACTCAAGAGTTAACTATTCTCTTAAGGCAGATTATGAGCTTTATCTTTTTAAAGGGACAGTGTGTATTATTTAGCGCTTCCAACAGGTAAAAGACGTGATTCGATACAAAATAAATATATTGATTAGAAAAAATAAGTCAAATTGTCAGCCATCTTGCTGCTGCAGGTGCCCGAAAAAACAAACACCTCACAAAAGGCTGGGAGAAAAAAATGAGAAGAAAATGGCGTGGTAGGTCACCTGAGCCTCCGTATTTTGTCATCTTCTTTGTGCTTTGTAGCACTTGTTTTCAGCTGAACCACACAATACAGCGACATCTAATGGTCAAATATTACACAGTGTCCCTTTAAGTGAAATCAGAAATTGAGAAGGGGATTCAATTTCTACATGCGTAAGCTAATTTGCACATGAACGTACTCCAAAGGGTAAAGTTAACACACTTTCAATCATTAAAAGTTAGCCCACATGGCACAGTTAATTTCTTATCTCTATGTTAGTAAGAAGTTAGAATACATTATATATATTAAAGACTGAAATCAAGTTTTGTCACATCATGATGTTAAGTGAGATTTAAATCCCCACCAAAGTACAATTGTGATGTACTTTTGCCTGTGTGGACTTAAATGCATCAAACGCTTACTTAAATGCAAACCATGTCCTGTAGAGCCTGTGAAGGCAACAGAAGGAGCAGATCACATGTGAAAATTAATATCATAAAAGCGCTTTGTTTCACTAAGATGAATGTGTCCCTACCTGCTATCGTACGTGTCTGTGTGGACGTCAAACTTATACGTGGGCTGAAAGTCAAGGGGCCCTTCCTCAAACTCTTGCAGCAACTTCTCCTTTTGCTTCATCATGGTCAGCTGGAAAAAATAAATAAATAAATAAATAAATAAAAAAGACCTCCCAAGCTGAAACCAAAAATAAACCATGACTGTTATTATTCATGTTAGTTAGGTCAAAACGGGACAAATGACTAAGCAGACCTAGTAGACTTGTCCCACCTGGTCTTTGCTCCACAGCAAGCTGTACTTTTCATTGTCGATGCATGTTCGGACAAAATGCAATCCGTGGTCCTGGATTCGGAAGTTGAGATCTCCAAACCAGAAAACTAGCCTTGGAGACACAAGACAAGAGATTAAAAAAGTATAAAGAACCTAGCGTGGCATATTATAGGACTTCAGGGATGTAACAGTGAAAAAGATCGCCTTGTGACTTAGTCACACAAATTGAACTCTTCATTTAAGTATTAAAATAAGTAAAGGGTTGTGTCAAATCTCCTTAGTTCCTGGACACACAAACGCAGGGGTCCATTAAAAAATGATCGAAATACGAAGATAATATATAAAATAGTACCGTAAATAAAGTAATATTAATAAAAACATTTAAAAAAAGTGGGCGCCAACTTTTTCCTCTTTATCTCTTTGTACATCCTCCCTATATTTTCCTTGGACATCCCTAACAAAAAATACTACTACAGCTATACAACAAAATAATACTAGAATGCAAAAATACTACTATAGAAATCCTACCAAAAACTATAACTACAGTAATTACTACAAAACCCGCCTAAGAACAGAGAGTCTGGATCCGGCCCCAGAACAGAAATGAGCTTGACGTCACTGCTCTAGAGCGACTTATAGTCCAGAAAATGAAATACTACAAAATAATACTAGAATACAAAAATACTACAAAAGAAATACTACAAAAATCCAACTACAGTACTATTACAAAAATACAAAAGAAATACTACTATGGCAAGATGACAGAAATACTACAATTATACTACTATTGAAATGTGTTGATAACACTACTACGGGAATACTTCTAGAGAAGTATTACCAAATACCACTACATAAATGCTACAGTACAAAAATACCCCTATTACAATACTACAGTACAAAAATACTACCAGAGAATAATTGAAACAGAAATACTACAAAAATATTACCACAGTAGTACTGGGAAGAGAGTTTGGTTTGAATTGACATTCCTCTAATTATCGCCCTTCTGAGAAGATAGAGTTTGGTTCCGGCCCCAGAACAGAAATGAGCTTGACATCACTGCTCTAGAGCGACTTATAGTCCAGAAAATGAAATACTACAAAATAATACTGAAATGCAAAAAAAAAAATACAATAGAAATACTACAAAATTCCTACTATAGTGATATTACAAATATACAAAAGAAATACTACTATGGCAAGATGACAGAAATACTACAATCATACTACTATGGAAATATGTTGAAAATACTACTATGGGTATACTTCTACAGAAGTATAACCAAATACCACTACATAAATACTATGGTACAAAAATACCACTATTATAATACTACAGTACAAAAACACAACCAGAGAGAAATTGCAACAGAAATACTACAAAAATATTACCACAGTAGTAATACAAAAAATAGATAATGGAAAAACTACAAGAATACTCCTGCAAAAATACTACAAAAACATTCACAGTAAAACTATAATAGAAAAATACTACAACAGATATATTATGACAGATATACTACAAAACACAAGACACAAATAAAACAAAATACAACTACAGTAAAATGGCAAAAATACTAGATTTACTACAAATATCCTACTATAGAAATACTAAAAATAACTACAGAAATACTAGAAAAACACTGATTATTTGTAAATACTAAGAAAAATACGACTGTAGAAATACCAGAGATATAATTAGGAAACTTTATTTTTGTGCTAGTAACTTTCAGCGGTCGAAAACTCGCATAACCTACGCCCCCCCTCCTCCTTTTATTTCTATCATTAATTATCTGTGTTAATAGATTAGGTGTGTTATTTCCATTGGCCTGGTTCATTGATTCCATTTTCATGGGATTTATCATTCATATCAGAACTCAAAGAGCTCAAGTAATAACACGATTTAATTTGTTAACAGAGTAGGAAATTCTAACACCTTTCAGAGAAATAAAACGATTTATGGTGGAGCACAGGCAACACCTAGAGGCAAACTTGGTTACTGATTGCAGTGAAGAATAATTAGTTTAAATCCTAACGAGTTTCAAAATTAAAGCTAGAGAAATCCCTACATAATAATAAACAAATGTTTCTACTTTGCGGCTTTTGGCTACTGCGGGACTTTTTGGGCATGGAAGCCCCGCGAAACACAAGTTTGTATTACAAATTCTGACTTCACAATTTGATAGTGTTGACATTTGGAAAAAAACTCACCTGTGGTCGAGAATCTTCTCGGCCTTTTCACAGTTGAAAGTCTGCGTCTCCGTAATGTACTCAAATTCGACCACCCGCTCTGCAGCATTTTTCATGTGTGCAGCCAAGTGACAGTTGAGGAAACAGATCATGTGACCGTACAGAGACAGACGGATGGACACACCCCCTTTGTTACCCTAAACACAGGAAAAAACAGTTCCATCACAAAAGCAAAAGAAATCCAACAGAATCAAAATATCCCTACATAAATACACAGAGAGAGACTGTGCAGATTAGCGTGTGATCTGTAATCTCTATTTTCAATTTAGAATAATCAAAACTGTGCATTCACACTATTCACATTCCCCTGTTTGTGAATAAACGCGTTGTGTTTGGAAAAGATCTCTCGTCATTCGAGATTGTACGTTACTAATGTAGGCTGAATGATAAAACATGAGACAAAAAAAAAAAAAAGCAAAAATTTTGAATTGACATTCCTCTAATTATCGCCCTTCTGAGAAGATAGAGTCTGGATCCGGCCCCAGAACAGTAATGAGCCTGAGATCACTGCTCTAGAGCGACTTATAGTCCAGAAAATGAAATACTACAAAATAATACTAGAATGCAAAAATTCTGCACTAGAAAAATCCAACTACAATAATATTACAAATATACTAAAGAAATACTACTAAGGAACGACAACAGAAACACTACAAATACATTACTAAAAAATATGTTAAAAATACTACTATGGAAATACTTCTACGGAAATATTACAAAAATACCACTCCAGTAATACTATAGTACAAAAAAAACACTACAATAATACTATACTACTAAAATACTGCTACAGAAATACTGCAACAGAAATAGTACAAAAATATTACGACAGTAATACTACAAAAATATAGTATGGAAATACTACAAATATACTACTGCAGAAATACAACAAAAATATCATTACTATAACACTATAATACCAAAAATACTACTGAAGATATATTACCACAGAAATATTACAAAATACAACTATAGTAATACAGCAAAAATACCCGATTTACTACAAAAATCCTACTATGGAAATACTACAAAAATACTACAGAAATATTAGAAAAACACTACTTGTAAATAAAAAAAATACTACTGTAGAAATACTAGAGGTATTCTAAAAGAATTATAATATGGAAATTCCACAAATCAACCAAAATTTACAACTACAGTAATACTACAAAATCTGCTTGAGAACAGAGGGTCTGGATCCAGCCACAGAACAAAAATAAGCTTGACATCACTGCTATAGAATGACTTTTAGTCCAGAAATCAGAGCGCTCGTCTTGGGATCAAGAGATCGCAGTTCAAATCCCGGCTCCTCCGTGTTACATGTCGAAGTGTCCTTGGGTAAGACACTGAATCCCTAATACCCCCAATAAGCAGGTTAGCGCCTTACATGGCTGCACGGCCGCTATTGGGATGTGAAGCACAATGTAAAGCGCATTGGGAAGTCTTGACTTGAAAAGCGCTATATAAATGCAGATCATTTCATTTCATTTACAAAATAATACTAGAATGCAAAAATGCTACATTAGAAATACTACGAAAATCCAACTACAGTAAAATTAAAAAAATACAAAAGAAATACTACTATGGAAAGACAGCAGAAACACTACAAATACACTACTAAATAAATAAGTTAAAAATACAACTATGGAAATACTTCTACAGAAATACCCCTACATTAATACTATAGTACAAAAATACCACTATATTAATATCATATTACAAAAATATTGCTACAAAAATACTTAAAATTATTACAACAGAAATATTACTACAGTAATACTACAAAAGAATCTACTATAGAAATACTACAAAAATACTACTGCAGAAACAACAAAAATATCACTACAATACCACTATAATACAGAAAATACTACTACAGATATATTACAACAGAAATACTACAAAATTACTACTACAGAAAATTTACCACAGAAATATTACAAAATACAACTACAATAATACAGCAAAAATATTAGATTTACTGCAAAAATCCTACTATGTAAATACTATAAAAATAATACTGAAATACTAGAAAAACACTACAGGTTCCTTGTAAATACTAAAGTAAAATACTACTGAAGAAACACTACAGGTAATCTAAAAAAAATTATAATATGGAAATACCACAAAAAATACCAAAATCTACAACTACAGTAATACTACAAAACCGCCTGAGAACAGAAGGTCTGGATCCGGCCCAGATCAGAAATGAGGTCGACATCACTGCTCTCAAGTGACTTATATTCCAGAAAATTGGGTATATTTTATACGTTTATTCTGTTTTTAATATTGGACACCTGCAAAGGGGATTGCATAGGATGCTATTTTGTTATTTGACTTTTATGAACTTTTTACATAAGTGTCACTCTTGGCCAATCACGTTCCTGTTCTTTGATTAACACGCCCTTTGTGGTGGATCCGTTTTTGTAACTTAGGATCTTTTAAATAATGGAGTTCAGGGGAGGGTTTTTAGAACAGGTTGAAATTGTTCATCTGAGGTTTAGGCTCTGTTTCCTGTTCTCCTTACATGTTTAGAATATATTACTGTCTTCTCTCCTTATTTTGAGTGTCTACTAAACAATAAACCTTTGTGTGTGTTTTTGCTTCTTTATAATAATTCAATAATAATTCAAAAATAGCTATTTTTAGTACCTACGTTTTACAGTATCAATATTTTAGCAAGGGACAAAAGTCATATGTGTGATTTTGTCATGATTTGCCAATTGCCCTCACCTGCGCTCACTCGTTTAGCCCCAGCTGCCACTCGTTCCCCAATTAGTTCTCTTCCTATTTAAACAAGTCATTCTCATTCACTCCTTGTTAGTCCGTCTGCAAACCTAGCGCATGCAAGGCAAGCACTTTTGACTCTGGCTCCCATTTTTATCCCGACCTGTTTACTGTATTGATCCCCGATCTAAGCTCCGATCTCCTGTCCTGGCTCCCCGTATCCTGATTCTGTTTCCTGTATTGATCCAAGCTCCGTTCTCCTGTCCCGGCTACCCGTATCCTGATTCTGTTTCCTGTATCGATCCCTGATCCAAGCTCCGTTCTTCTGTCCAGGCTACCCGTATCCTGATTCTGTTTCCTGTATCAATCCCTTCCCACTCGTCTGGCTACCCGACTTGTTCCGATCTCCGATCACGCTCTGTCTCCCGTCTCGGCTGCCCGACTTGTTCCGATCTCCGACCACGCTTTGTTCGCGAGGGGTTCCCGCTTACTGGCCAGCAAGCCCAGATCGCTGTCTTTTCCCTCTCGCCCGGACTTTCCCAATCCCTTAATAAAGCATTAAACATTACGCATTTGGGTCCCCTGCTTGTACCGGTCGTGACAGATTTTCCTTTAAAGTAAAAGGAAGTACATTTTACCCAATAGCCAAAGATGCCAGTACGTGTGTATGTGGCCTGGATGTCTCGGATAAAAGGGAGATGCTCCAGTTTGCAGAAGATGAGAAGTAACAGACCTTGCATTCTGATTGAGGACACCTAAAAGGCAGTAACATGGAGATGTTGCAGGACAGAATAACTTGAAAATATTAATCATGCATAGTAGTTTGGTTGTTGGGTACCTTCACATAATTTCTTGGTGCTAGGACGGTCATAAGTCCACGGCTCCAAGGGTCATCGAAGATTACTTCCGACATGAATCTCAACGGCCCAGAATACACCTCCTGCAGGCTTTTGTCGACATCCATTTTGATTTATTTTAATCATCCTCACAATTGTGCTTGTTAGATAAACCTACATAATGGGTTTCCATACCCGATGACGTAGAGATCCGCTTCCTTGGAAGAATCTGAATGCAGAAGTGAGACGATGTCATCTGGTGGCTCGGCAGTTGATACATTCCAAGTCACTATGTGAAGCCTGGGAACGATATTAAAAGGAGAAAGGGGGATTAAAGATAGAAGCAGGTAGAATCTTAATGTGATATTAGAATAATTTGCATATTCTGCAACTGTGCACTCAGTCAAAACGACATTGTGGATTATTTAGCGCCTTCTAGTGGGAAAAAAATATTTTTTAAAAATATATATTAAGAGCAATCATAAGAAAAAATACATGAAATATCAAACAAACATGCACTTTTTTCAAAGTGACCGCTAGATATTGATCGTGGGTTAAGGGATCCAACCGACCAACCAACAGATAATGCTAAATTGTGTTGTGCAACTTAAAACGAGTGCTACAATGCACAAGGAAGACTACAAAGTACAGAGAATCATTTTTTTATCCATTCTTTCACAAGGTTTATGGGAATACAGTAATCCTTAGTTTTTTGCCGGGGTTACGTTCCAAATAGAACCCCTGATGGGCAAAATTAAGTAGACATTTTTTTTCCATACGATTCTTACAAGTTTTAGCAAGCTGAGAGAGCTTGCTGAGATGGTTGATGAAAATTTTCTGAGATGCTTTGGACAAATGGAAAAAACAAATGAAGACCGTTTGACTAACAGAGTACGTAGTGCAGAAGTGGTGGGAAACAGAATGACAGAAAGGCCCAAATATGATTGAATGGATGGGATAAAACGTGCTCTGGAAGCGAGTATGGTTAAGGATGCAGGAGCATTTGCAAGGGATACGTGTGAATGGCGAAGGATAGTTGAGAAAGACTGATATCGACACATATGATGTAGAGGGGGTAAACCAGTCTATGCTGTCGGGCCTCTCTGCTGATGGAGGGTTGTATGGCACAGCAACTCACTCTTTGTTGTGCTGTGGGCTTAATGTTCGGTGTCAGGTTGGGAGGAGCGAACGGTAATGAATGTTTGGTAAACGTGAGTGTGTTCTTGTCTCAAGCCAAAAAACATGAAGAGGCATATGGCTTCGGTATATAGATAGATAAACTCTTATTAATCTCTGAAACTAAAAGGACCAACCCTTTTTACAGACTGAACAATTTGTTGAACAAATAAAAGTACTGCAGTGGCTCAGGAGGTAGCGCGCTCGTCTTGGGATCAAGAGATTGCAGTTCGAATCCCTGCTCCTCCGTGTTACATGTCGAAGTGTCCTTGGGTAAGACACTGAATCCCTAATACCCCCAATAAGCAGGTTAGCGCCTTACATGGCTGCACGGCCGCTATTGGGAAATGTGAAGCACATTGTAAAGCGCTTTGGGAAGTCTTAGCGCTATATAAAAAAAATGCAGATCATTTCATACTGCATATACGTTTTTGTCAGCTAAGCACAATACAGTGACATCTAGTGGTCAAACATTACACAGTGTCCTTTTGATCAAGAACACTGGCATAAAATTAAATACAGTTTATACAAAATATGACATGAACTCATGGCAAAAATTGAATGAATACAGAGTGTAGTAATCGCTTGTTGGATCTTTGCCTCCAAGGATTGTGGCCTCGTGACTGACATCACACACTGTAGCGGGGTTTGTGAGTTGTGGCACATAGAAGATCTGGTCCATAGACCACATCCGTGTTGACTGTCATGTGCAGAAAATTAGTGAGTGTGCACCACTAAGTGTGAATTCCAAAGGCCTTCCTTCAGATCAGTATTTCTCTACTGGTGGGTCAAGAACCAAAAATGGGTCGCGGGCCTTTGCCTTGCCAAAAAAGAAATGCTGAGAAATCAAGAACAAATGAGGGTCAATTACACTCCTTAACAGCAGATGGAGATAAAGCCCTGCAAATAGGACTTGACACCTGCAATTTCACACTTCAAAAATGACGGGTAAAGTTTGTTTACACATCTTAAGCATGGTTAAATCCAGATACTGCAATCTGTTAATTGTGGTTAATTAGGACCACAACCCCCGGTGATTCTTCAAAAACCCACCAAGTCCCCTCCCCTCTCCCCATTTTGACATGCCCCAGCTTTCAGCAATACTCAACTGGAGATAATGGATTACGGCGGCAAGGCTGTTGTTCATTTAAGGCGGAAAAAACGGGAAAAAAGAGCCGCCATGCATGAAACATATTTGCCCTTTCAACCTCTGCTCTCATCCTAAGGCTTTTAGGGATAATGGATCACGCCCACACAAGTTCAGTTTAATTTTTGTTGGACAGCAGGCGTTAGCTTTTTCATTACATTTCAAGCATTTTTGTTTTCATTACAGATAAATTGAGTCATTTTGTTTTCTAGTTTGCTGCGACTGGCTAGCAACCAGTTCAGGGTGTCCCCTGCCCACTGCCCGGAGATGGCTGGGATGGGCTCCAGCACCCCCGCGACCCTACTGAGGATAAGCGGTGCAGATAATGGATGGATGGATGGATGTTTTTTGGTTTGTTTTAAAATGTGAATATAGTCTAGTATTTCTGGTTTAACTGCATTTCATGCAATACATTTGAGAAATGGAAGTTTTCTCTTGATTTGGGTCACGGTTTGTTATTATTGTGGGACGTTGGGTCATCAAGTGAGACCAGATGAGAAACACTGCTCTAGATAATGATGTGGTAGTTAGTTATAAGTGTTTTAGTCTGCAAAGTGAAAAAGTGCTACAAGGTAGATTTGCCATCAAAACGACAGTGCGGCATTCATGACATTGTAAGTGCAGGATTAGATCACCAGCTTGATGTCGGCTGGAAAATTGCCACATGCAAGAACAAGCAGTGAAAGCAACCATTGTATTACAAACCCAATTGCCACAAATGCAAACGTGAAGGAACGGAAAAGACCAAATTACACACCAGTCAACCCTGAGTAACTAAAATGTACAAAAGTCAAGCAAAAAAATAAATGGATTGATATCCAAAAATCTTCATTGGGGTGGTTTAAACGAAAATATATGTCCATCCTTTAAAAGTGGTGTATGTCACTTCAAAACGATTCTACTAGCCTACGCCATCTTCTGCCTGAAATCATCATTGCTCCTGTTGCGCGTGCAAGTATGTGAAATTCTTGGATGCGCTCAAACAAGCTTTTCCGTTTTCATCTTTTTGGGGTTTGGGTTGGCATTCGGACTGTATTTGAAAGAGTCCTTTTCTTACTTTCACCAATTTCATCCTACAATTAAAGAAAACCACAACAATGTGCGTGATGTCAATCTTTTTAAGGTCACCTCACACTATGCACCCCATATTTACAGTAGTTTTACTACCATATGGCACTCCTTGTTAAAAGGCGCAGTCTCCACATCTGATTCGATTTCTGTGTTTAACACATACACAGGGCGCACCACAAAATAGGGCGTGGGTGCCCTCTGCTGTGGCCACCTGACAACTTCACAGACAGAGATACAAGTGTGCGAATTTAAAAATACAGCAAGATTAAAACTGAGTTTGGTTGTGGTTCATTTAAGTATTCTTTACAAAGTAAAACAGACAGATCAAACAAAATAAAAAAAATAAAAATAAATAAAGAGCACCATAGCGATACGCACGACGGGGTCTGAAAAGTCTTCTTTCATTATTGCTCGATGATCCACTGTTCGAGTCTTTCCTTCACCTCGGGCCACCTCGCATTACCTCCGTGGAAGCTCAGCTGTGTTTTCGTTATTTGTCGAGTTGGTTTTTCAGCTTCCTCCACTTGCGAGCCTTTGATTCATTAACGGTCAATTCTCTTGCGCCGGCTCGGTTTCCATGGTCTTCCGCATAGTGTAGAAATCAACACACCATGGCAGAGGAAAACATGGAAAATGTTCAATGGGGGGAAAGTGAGGTTTTGAATTTAATTCAAATTTAGGGGGAAAACTCCGGTAGCACAATAGCTATCAAATTGCTGGATACACTACGGCGTTAGAATCAATGAATACTTCCGCAAACTATGCATTGCTGGTGACGTCGCGAGTCTTCTTCCGCGCAGTCAGGATATCAAACAAGAGACGCTTTAGAGTCACGGGGAGATGCATAGAAGTCGCATTTAGTTGGAAATGTGAACGATATAACAAAAACATAGGTATTCGCCCAAAAATCTGAACTGAGCATTCAGCTCTGAAGTGAGAACCTAGCCTCATGAACCCGCCCACACGACACCCTTTAGCGGTGACGCCCACATTTTACCCTCTAGCACAGGGGTGTCAAACAGGCGGCCCACGAGCCGGATCAGGCACGTCGCTAAGGGATTGAATGCGGCCCGCGAGACAACTCTGAGCGAAGCGCAAGAGAAAAACGAGCTTCAGGTTGAAATATGTCCACTTGATGTTGCCAAAGGCAGGTGCCTCTCACAAACGCTGTACTTGTATTTCTTTATCCCTCTCTTTCTTTCTCTCTCTCTCTCTCATCCTCCTTTTTCTCTCACTCTGTCTGTCTCTTTTACTCTCTCTGTCTCTCTTTTTCTCTTTCTTTGTTCCTCTTTGTCTCTTTCTCTGTGTCTTTTTACCTTATTTTGCTCTCTCTTCCTTTTTTCCTTTTTTCTATTTTCTCACTTTCTCTCTCTCTCTTGCTTTCCCCTTATCTCTTTCTCTTACAGTGTTTTTCATATGATAAAAACTGCTTATAATTTATTTTTTATCATGTTAATTATTTCTGTTTGTTCAGATTAGTTTATATTATTTTTTCACTGTCGTACACCTTCAAAAAAGTTTGCCCAGTCTGTTATTTAGACTAGTATCGTGCACACTTGTTCCCTAGTTTGCGATGTCGCACTGTTGTTTGTTATTTTGAAAAGTATGCACTGTCTAACCTCATGTTTACACATCATTACAAACAATAGGGCGAAATATTAACCCGAATATTTTTTATGTGCAAAGTTGCCTTACTGTTTATAGATTTTTCAGTACTAATTTGCAATTATTACCAACATGCAGAATTTTGTTCGGACAGTCTTTCTCCATTGCATAAAAAAACATTTTAAAAAAAATGCAAAAAGAACTGTGAGGGGGAGAACTGATGTCGATTACTCACAACAAAACAGTTAAAGCAGAGAGTCTGAGACATGTTGAGAAACTCATGTAACGACTCCCGCAAGACTGAACACGTTAAAGGTGGGGTGCATAGTTTGATGTGTCCTCAAAAGGTTGAGAGTATAACACTTTCCCTATTAAGAATGTGGTAATAATGCCCTATCTGCTTTTATCTTACTTTTATCATCGGTTTTCCAGCCACAAAGCATATCAGGCTGGACGAAAGGAGGCGGGCGGGGTTGGTTCGGGTAGTGGGGAGTGGTTGTTTTTATTCATTCAAGGATGAAAATGGTGAAAGTAAGAAAAGGACTGTTTCAAATACAGTCCAAATTTCAACCCAAATCCCCAGTTGAAAAAAAATTAGTTTATTTGAGTGTGTCTAAGAGACAAGTACATGCACGACAGACAGGCAGCTTGACAGTGGCTGCAATGAGGATTTCAGACAGAAGATGGCGTCAGTAAGTGGAATATTTTTGAAGTTACTGACGCCATCTTTAAGTAACAGCGCATGCCTAAAGAAACAGATGTTACATCATCAAGTTGTCTCTTAAAGGCACAGCAATTTTAAAAGTGGTAATCATTCACAGTGGGCAAAACATTATATGATAAATGAAAATGAAATTCTATATTTCTATCTATCAATCTACCTTGGTCATATCCCTCGAGAGGGGTGACCGACAGCAAGACAAACACATAATAATAATAATAATAATTTCCTTTGTATTGTCATTCTTTGTAACAATGTACACAGAACGAAATGTCGATACACCTGACCCGTTGTAGCGAGCCGATGCAGCCGCAGCCAACAGAGGGCGCCGCCATTTTACCAATGTTATAAGTCTTAGGTATGACTCGGCCGAGGCGCGAACCAGCGACCTCCCATACAACAACAAAGAAAATAAAAAAGGGAAAAAAAAGGAAAAACACACACAAACATTTTTGGACCATGGCCAACCCAAATGCCCAAACACCCAAACAAGTTGGGCACCTCGGAACCCAAGTTGGTCATGCTTTCGTCCCTCCAGATGAAACGGGACACCAAATCAAATTCAATACTTAATATTATGGCATTGGAAATATTTTGAAAAAAAAAATCATATGAAATAGGGATGCAGCAAAAATTGATAAAATTGCTTAAAATTGATTGTTAAATGCGGTGGCACCTAATTACCTGATCGATTCATCCTGTTGCGCAGTTTAAGCCACTGAGCACGTTAATCAAAATACAGTGGTACCTCGGTCCTCAACCATAATGCGTTCCTGGTTGTTGGTTGAGGACCGATTTGGTTGAGTATCGAAAAAAGAATTCCCATAGGAAACAATGGGAAGTATTTTAATCCGTACCAACCATAAAAAAAATACCTAAACTATTAAGAATTCGTGTATCTAAACAACATTAAAGACCATAAATGTGTATATAATATATAATAAACATAAAAAAGAAGAAATATAAACCATTTTGTATCGGTTACATGCCTTTGAACAGTGGTGTGATGGCATACAGGAATGGGTGTAGGTAACCTACTGCTTAGCCTTCCTCTCCTCTTTTAATAAGAAACATATCCATTGTCAGATGCTTCTTCCTCTTTTGCACTAGTTTTCTAATGTGCGACATGACATTGCTTGTCAATCCCATTGCCACATCAGCTTTCTTTATCGCTTCCTTATGTTTTGTAAAAGTCGAAATTGTTGCCTTTGCAATGCCATAGTGCAAGGGGAGATCGGACATTCAAAAACCATTTTCACACTTAGCGATTATTTCCTTTTTCAGTCCAATAGTTTGCCTCACTGCTTTTCTCTTATCATTCCCTTTATCGCCATTGTTCTTGGGACCCATGTTCAAAAGCGACGCAAAAGCACAAACCAGGAAAAAATAACTTAAAATGACGTACCCCTTCACTCATTGACGGTCCGGAAAGAAGTGGAGCTAAAAGCTAGGCTAACTAGTTCGGCTCCACTCATTACGCGCCACAGCTCATTCGGTTTGACTATTTTCGGCTATTTTGACTCGGCTATTTTGGGTTCGCCACCGAATTTCGCGTCGAGCATTGAAATATTTTGTACGCATTTTTTGGTCGAACACCGATTTGGTTGAGGACCGGGGTACCACTTAAAGCGCGTTGGATCTCGTGAAGTTGTAAAGTTGTAGTACGACTTTGGTCGGGCAGAGTACGCCAGAAGACCTTTTCTATAAAATATCTTGATTTTTTCTTTTTTTAAAATTATTATTGAACATTGCATCCTTACAAACCAAATGGTTGGAAACCCAATTCCAACCCTTAATGCCGAGCGCCAAGCAGGAAGGCAATGAGTACCAATGTTGTAAGTCTTAGGTATGACTCGGCTTGAACCAGCGACCTCCCAGTCTCGGAGCAGGCGCCCTACCATCTAGGCTACCGAGCTGGTGTCTCAACACAAGGGACATCTTTTTAAACATATGGTAGATTATTTACACATTGGGAATGTTAATCAAAGGTTTAACAAAAAATTAAATATAATGATCTGCATTTATATAGCGCTTTTCAAGTCAATGACTTCCCAAAGCGCTTTACAATGTGCTCCACATTTCCCAATAGCAGCCTTGGAGCCATGTAAGGCGCTAACCTGCTTATTGGAGGTATTAGGGGTTCGTGTCTTACCCAAGGACACTTCGAGCCGGGATTCGAACTGGGATCCCTTGATCCCAAGAAGAGCGCTCTACCTCCTGAGCCATTGCCGCCCCAAAAAACAGAAATTTGTATACAACAGTTTTAAAATTTGCATAAAAATGTTATTTAATGGACTTTCTTCCTTTTTGGTTTGTGTGATGAGGCTTAATGTAATATGATGTTTGAATGAGGTGGGAGGAATATAGTATCTTACATATTTTATGGATGTATCGCAAACATTTGTATGTATTTTTGTTTATTGTTAAATTATTTGTCAAACATTGTTTTATATTACAGAATATTCTGTTGTGTTGCACTCTTTATTTCCTATCCCTCAAAAAACGTATGTGAATCTCGGAGGAAATCCAATTCATCGATTATCAAAATAATTGTAAATTGCAGCCCTAATATTAAATACGCCAAACGTCTAAAAATGAACAGCAATTAAATCAGTATATTCTTTTGTAGAGTCAAATAAACAAGAAAAGGCATTCCAGAAGTTAGGGAAATAGCTCATGAGTCAACAGCGACATTGTAAGCCAATGATTCTTAATCTCACTGTTGAAACCGGGCAGTATTAAAACTGTTTATGGATTGAATTAACATTTAAAGTTCAAGTCCGTCAGTAAGCTTTTTCATCAAATCCGCATTTCGCCAGACAAAGTTGGGTTACCTAATCCTGGAATAGATTTGAAGGCGCGTGGGAACATTTTGTTTTATTAATAAGATGTGTTTTATTAGGAATAACACACAACAAAGCAGTATTGTAAAAAACACGGTCTACCGTACTGCAAAATGGACAAAAAGAAAATGTGACTGTTGAAAAGTTTTTAAACTAAAAGGACTAGATGTCATTAAGTGTAGTGCAAGGGTCTCCAAGGAGGTGCTCGTAGGCCTCAGGTAGTCTCCGAGACCACCGAAATTCGGGCCAGGCTCGCGCTTAAAATATCAATCATTAAGTTCGTCCGGTCGGACTTTTCTCTTGTGTTTTTATTTCTCTCTTTGTGGAGGATCGACAAAACATGCACTTACTTTTACTAAAGTAATCATGTAGATAAAGGAAATGCTTACCAGACTGTCAGTTGAACTAAAAATTACTAAATCCTCCATGGTGTTGAGGGTAAAAGACGCGCGGCTTCCTCTTTCCACCTCCCTCACGGCAGACGTCATTTCTGCTTCTTGCCAATAGCTTACAAGATTTACAAACGTTTTTTCTGCATTTCGGCTAAATCTTTCACTATTTGCAGCTTGTAATCTGCAGGATAGGATTTTATTTTCAGTGCCATTTTGTTTAGTTTCACTTTCTTTTGCTGCACTTTGGCTGCAAACCGTTCAGGTGCTTAACTTGCAGTGCACACTTGATTCAAGCGACTCGCCCCCAGGTAAACCCCAAGCTGAGTAGTTCAGCCAAAACGCAAAGTTTGGTGCTGAAGTACACACAACCGGAGTAAATATTAGTGTTTACTTTGGCGGCAAATAAAAGCCGCGGGTTTATTTCGGGCTCCTTTATCAAATCAAATTAATCCGTCGGGTTTTGGAAGGTTCGGGTTTATATACCTGCAACTCGGGTCGGGTCGGGCTGAATTTTTTAGGCCCCATCTTACTTCTACTTTGAATGAATGAATGAAAACTTTATTCGAACATCAAAATAAAAAACAGAACAAAAACAATAACTCAACAACAAAATAACGTTGCATATGCTTATATCACCTACCCCTTTATCTTACCCACCAAATATACAAATGATATAACAACAAATGTAATATTAATAATAACAGTTTTGATATAAGAATAGCAACAATCACACAAAGTTAACAAGACGCACTATTCCCAATCTCCCGCACCACTCATACCCCACCCTCCTCATGTCTGTATTCCGCCAGTAATGTTCCTTTTTATCTAAACCTGAACAAGTGAATAGTTGGACACCGTTTGATCTCGTCTTGCAATCCGTTCCAAAGCTTGACTCCACACACAGACGCACACATACTTTTCCTAGTGGTTCTCACATTTGCCTGCAGAAGGCTATCGGCGGCGTGTCTCCCTTAGCACACCTAAAGCAGGTTTCAGCAGCGCGGTTTTATGCTCTCCAGTTTTCACCATTCAAAATAGCGACTATCACATAGTTATATAGCGATTACGAGTATAGTATTTGCTAATGTGCTAAAAAAGGCGAATGAGTGCTGATTTGCAAAAAAATTGAGCATTCCGATGTAGAAAAAAAAAACCAAACTAGCCCAAACATGGCGGATTAAATAAACGAGCCTGAAATAATTCTGAAGATTTGATTTGCCGCCAAAATAAACACGAAGCTTTGATTTGCCGTGCATACTTCAGCGCCGAACTGTGGTATTCGGCTGAACTACGCAGCTTGGGGTTGACTTGGGGCCGAGTCCCTCAAATCAAGTCTGCGATTGCAAGTGCACTGCCTCAATGAACAGTTTGGCGCCGAAGTGCGAATCTTGCCGACATGCAGCGAACGGAATTGAAACTGAACAAAATGGCACTGAAAAGAAAATCAAATGCCGCAGATTACAAGCTACACATAGTGAAAGGTTTGCCCAAAAAGCAGAAAGTAAGTTTGTAAAGCTTGTTAGTTGTTGGCAAGGAGCGGAAATGCCGTCTGACATGAGGGAGGTGGAAAGAGGAAGCGGCGCATCTTCTACCCCAACACAGAGGATGAAAATTTCTTCTGATTTAGTCATTTGGAGATAAACTGATAGTTTGATAAGAATTTTCTATATCTGAATAATAGCTTGAGTAAAAGTAAATGTATGCTTTGCAGATACTCCACGAACAGGAAGGGAACGGCAAGAGAGAAGCATAATATTTCACATTTTAAGCCCAAGCCCAAGATCTTACCTCTAAGCCAAAGTAACACACCACTTTTGACCGCGAGTAACAATAACGCTGTTACGTAACGGCGTTAAAGATAACAGCCAGGGTTGGGTAGCGTTACTTTAACTTAATTACTTTCAATTACTTTTGGATTACTCCAATACCAAATATGCTAATAAAAGACAAAATAAACTAAATATGAATAAAATGACTAAATTTTGTGCAGGCTTGGGGAGTAACGGAATATATGGAAGGGCAAAAACAATGTTGACAAGCTGTTTGGGTTTATTTTCATTTTGTTTCTGTCGCATTTTATGTTAGTTTTGCCGGAGATCAAAGCCAGGAGAGAAAACTTACCACTTGTTGTGAGTCATAATTGTATTCATATTTAGTTTCTTTTGTCTTTTATTAGCATATTTGGTATCGGAGTAATCCAAAAGTAATTGAAAGTAATCAAGTTAAAGTAACCCTACCCAACCCTGATAACAGCGTTATTCCAAACACTGATTATTACATACCTGTCAACGTGTACGGTTTTGCCGTACAAAGTATGTGTACTATGCATTTTAAGACATGTACGACGTACAAGAAAATCTATACGAAAAAACGCAAATTTGTTAATTATGGGTACCATCCAGTAAACACCGACTATCACGAAACGCCAAATCAATCAAGTCAAACGAGTTCGCCGCGGTAGCCTCTATCTCGGTATCGTTTTTTTTCGTTGCAAACGAAGCGAGCGGTCTAATGCTACTGTGCACATGCGTCTGCTGCGTGGGGATTTCCCATCATGCATCATTCCAGAAAAAAAATGGTGTAAGATTATTTTGTATTTTGTAAGGGACAATACGACAGTTTGTACGGGCATGGAGCCGTGGAGGTTGACAGGTATGCTACTATACAGTAATTCAGTTACTAACTCGGTTACTTTTTCGAAGAAGTAGTGAGTAACTATAACTCATTACTTTTTTTTTTGCAGTAACGTTCCCAAAAGCGGTTAATTAAATCAAGGCAGGAACTAAAATGCATTGTACCTGAAATGATCTCCCGCGTTGTCTCCTCTTTGCAGCCCCCCATTCGGCTCCATTTTCAACAAGTTATGTTTTGAAGCTCAGTAGCACACCGACTGTAAACCACATAAGCAGCAAGCACAATTGTAAAGTACAGTAATTATAAAATATGTCAAACAATAACCAAATAGACAATTGAGGAACACTTCTCCTATAAACTCATGTTACAATCACGTAAACAGAAAGTAAAGCGGGCTGGATATTGAAAAGAATACAGTAGCAGCGAAAAGGGATGAAAATGTCTCCCTTTATTTCAGTCTACGTCCCACAACAGTGTAAGTATTCTTGAGCAAGTGATTATATGTGTTTTAAACATTTAATAATGCAATAAAAAACGCGTGGAAAATGCTTCTAAATACCTGATTCGGTTAGTAGTGTGGTGTTTTCGGAGTGAGCCATCGACCTTGCATTTACTGTACAGTATTTGCATCTAGTGTGGATGGGACCGCCCCTCAATACGGAAGTAGGGATGCAGCCTTCAAAATAAAACATTAGTGTCCCTTCTTTATTTTTTATTTTTTGCTTTATTCATCCCTGTCAACCTGTACGTTTTGCCGTACAAAGTACATATATTGTGTATTTTAAGACGTGTACGACGTACAAGAAAATCTGTACGGAAAAACGCAAATGTGTCTATTATGGGTACCATCCGGTATACACAAACTATCACGAAACGGCAATTTAATCAAGTCAAACGAGTTCGCCGCGGTAGCCTCCATCTTGGTATCGAAGCGAGCGTTTTGATGCTACTGTGCGCACGCGTCTGCCGCCTGGGGATTTCCCATCATGCATCATTCAACATTTGGATTTCATGTGGTAGTTGTGTAGTGAAAGGAAGTCCGTCTCTTTTTCGAGAACCGGCTTTTTCGGCTCAACTCATTAAAGAGAGCCGGCTCTCAAACGGCTCACTTGCTTTGATGCATTATATTACAATCATTATGTTGTATAAATAAGATAAGCAAAAAAGGAAGTATAAAAGGAGAAAATGAAAAAAGACGGGTTTGTGGTTATCCCTTTCATCAGTATATTACCAACATTAATTTATGCAGAAAACAAATTAATAATTTCAATAAGAAAATGTATTATTCCACTAAGTTATATTTGCATGTATTTTTTCCTTCTTCAGTGAACATCCAAGATACTTAATTTTTGAACTTTTGTTTATAATAAACCTCATTCATGTCGAGCAACTCAGTATCTCACAACAAAATGTTAATTAGCAATATATGTGATATAACGAAACATATGTACAACATAACATGTTACACTACATAAATAAACACGTTTAGAAAAAAAAAGACATGGTGTAAGATTTATTTTGTATTTTGTAAGGGGAAATATGAAAGTTTGTAAGAGAATGGAGCCCTGTAGCTTGACAGGTATAAATTATTGAACTTTCGCATACAGTCTTCATGACCTTACAAACATCTTACCACAGTGTTACATAAACAGCAAATTCAAACTGCACAAAAAAATCATAATACCAATGAAGAAAAAGTTTGAGCACATCACCCCGATTTTAGCTAACCTGCATTGGCTCCCTGTTAGCTTAAGATGTGATTTTGAGGTTCTGTTGGTAGTATACAAAATCATGCAGGGACTTGCTCCCTCATATCTTTCAGATTTAATTCCACCCGTTGTTCTGGTCCGGAGCCTTTGCTCTAGAAATGCTGGTCTACTAGAGCCAAGAGCCAAGAAGAGATCTGCAGGTTCGAGAGCCTTCTCCATTTGGGCCTTGGTGCTGTGGAATGCTCTGCCCCCTGAGATTCTATCTGCAACCTCAGTAAATCTAGGTTTAAAACACACTTCTATTCTATAGCGAATGAATGACCTACAGTATGCACCTTATATTACACAAATAAATAGTTAAAAATCATGCATTGTGATTTCTGGATTTTTCTTTTTAGTTTATCTCTCTCAGAGTGGACATGCTCCTATGAGGAAAATTTCAGACCCCTCCATGATTTCTAAGTGGGAGAAATAGCAAAATAGCAGGGTGTTCACTTATCTTCTTCACTATAAAAATGTGTTTGTTTGAGAAATCTGACATTTAGTAGTTATCTCAAATTGGTTGTGAAACACTCACAATTAAAGAAAAATGACATATTAGGATCCTGTTTTAAACACTTAATTTGGTATTTAGTTTTTTAGTATTGCTGTACTTGCATCTTTTAATATTGTATTAATTTTGTGGTATTGTTATAGTATTACTGTAGTTTTATTTTTGTAGTATTTTTGTGGTAGACACACAAAAAGCCTTTAGTATTTTACTTGTATTTTTCATGGTATATTTATGTAGTATAGCAGTAGTATTTTGTAGTATTGCTGTAGATGACATTTTGTATTATTGCAACGTAATATTAATGTAGTAGTATTTTGTTAATATTTCTGTCGTAATATTTCTGTAGTAGTATTTTTGTATTATGGCATTATTATGGCACAGACAATTTCTCATCTTGAAATTGATTTAAAAAAAAAAAAATTCTGACTATATTAATAAATATTGTAATTGTTTACGGCACTGTTTTTCATCCAGTGGGTCAGAACCAAGAAGTGGGTCAAGGATCCATTTTTAGTGGGTCGCAGGCCTTTGCCTTGGCAAAAAAAAATGCTAAGGGAAAAAAACACACACCTTAACAGTAAATAGAATTAATGCCCTGCACAATCTCTTCTCCCTCTTCAGTGAAACAGCGCTTTTGAGGGGGACCACATCTCACTCTATTGTGATTTTGTTAGTCGTATTCCCTTTTTTTGCCAATAATAATGGGTCCCAAGAAAGTTAGTGATAAGGGGGAGGAAAATTGAAAACAGTGACAAGAATATGATTGTGAAATACAAAAATGGTGTTCAAGTGTCTCCCATTGAAGAGGTGCTGGAAGGCACAGTAAATGGGTTTAAAAAAAATGTATTTATTTTACCTCAATATTCAGCTTTATCAACTATATAGTTCAATACTTTTCAATTTTCAGGTACAAACTTTATCAATATTCTACATTTATTTTTGAAGGCTATTTTGAAATAATATTAAAGGGTTTTAGAGGCTTTTTTTGCGGTGTAGGGTGTATTCAAACATTTATGGTACTTAAAGCCATTTTGGTTTTGCTAGTCAGTTTGTTTAAAAAAGAGTGATATTATATTATCTCTTCTTTAAATGCACAATCCTTTGATTTTATTTTCTTGTTTAGGTCGCAGCCTGTTATAAAAAGGGAAGTAAGACCAGTTGAGAACCACTAATTTTGGGTAACTGAACTACTGATTTGTCTCGAAACGCGGGAAACGGCGCCATCAAGTGGCCAGGTGATACACGGCAATAAATTCACTGATAAAAGTGTGAAAAACAATTAAGTCTTTTTCTTTTGTCAGGTAACAGTTTTAAGTATTTTTTAAGTATATTGTTCTTATTATTATCTGCATAAAATTTCAATATTATTGCTACAGTAGCATAAATACCCATCCCTTAACATGAAAATAGCACAAGTAACATAAATACATCTTAACAGACATGTTTTATAACTTTAGATTTTATCGAATATTTTTTTAATCTTTGTTTTTTTTCTCCACCCCCTTGGAGTTGCACACAATAAACAGTCAAGCTGGAAAGAAATGATGAAAATATAGCAAAACAAGAAATGTTATAGCATGCTATTTACCCAACCTTTTTACATCTTTTGCATTCCGTCTAGAAAAAAAAAAATATTTGCTAGCTATCAAGCACAACTTTACTTTACATTACAATATTATTATCGTTGATATAATCATTTTTTTGCATTTGGATTCTATTTAAACCAAGTTCGATATTTACTTTTTCCATAATTTTCTGAAAATATTCCTGTTCCCCAAAAAATATCTTATATAGCTGATGTTATATTTTACTAGTTATTTTTTGTTGTGTTCGGTACAGCCTTTTGAGACTTTTTGTGATAAAGGGAAATACAAATAAATATGACTTGACTTTTATTAATATAAAATATTTTTTATGTAGGCAAATTAATATAGCATTTAGTTGTTCTTTTTAAAGCAAATGTAAACAATGTCAAGTAAGGATCCTAAGTAGTCAAATTGCAAATCTGGTCCGCAAAAAATCTCGACGGACGTATAAAAAGAGTATATGCTGAAGAATAATTCAGTGCGTGGCAAAGACTGTATTACAATACTGTAGCAAGGTGAAGTGGCACTGCAAATAAGTATAACATTCCACACTGCTTACCGACTTAAAGTTCAAATCAACTAAAATTTTAATGGATTAAAAAAAAAACAATATTGTAAATGGACAACTGATGGTTTAAAAAGTAGGTACGATTATCAGAGAAAGCGTTTTTTCCCGCAAGAAGGGCAAAAAAAAAGATTTAAATTTACTGATAAAAGTCAGATAATATCATGTATTTAATTGTTTGCATATATTCACTAACCAATGTCTATGCTTGTAAAGCCATTTTCAGGTCGTTTTGTGGTTTATGACAGTCCAAACATTGCCACGTTTTTTTTAAGTGTACATGGGATCAAAAGATTTCATGACTCACAATGATGAAAATCATCTAAATTATTGAAAAACAAAACAAAAAAACTCTTAATTATCATGTTTGTAATTTTGGGGGAGAACTATTGGTTTCGCAAAAGTAAATGACAACAAGAGGCGAATAACAACCCAAATAAGTGTACAATTAATGTACACTGGTAGACACTGACCAGATAATTTAAAAATATAAACATGGGATCGTAAAGAGATACCAAATCCTTTGAATATTGTTATCATACGAGCACCTGCAACAATAACATTATAATTGAATAAAACTATTTTAAGACTATTTTCGAGATTGTTTTTGACACAACGGCAGTCAGCGCAGCTATCCATTCTGCAGTATGAGATGAAAATATGGAACTCAATTTCCGGGACAGAGTGAAACCCATCAACTCTTCATGCAGTTCCTAAAAGGATTGCCTTTAAAGTCCGAATAATAATATGCCATTTAAAAAAAAAAAAAAAGGAGAAATCCAGGAAAGAAATGTTCTTTGCGATAGTAACTCATTCAGTCCCATGAAGTATATATTTTCAGAAGCACTGTCTCGGAGTGCCTAAATTTAAAAATGTGTTTCTCGTTTTGAAACCATAATAAAGGGTTTGGCTCAGTAAGTATCAAGCCTGTGGGAATGATTTTAGTATATTGAATACCATTAGATAGCGGTAACGGCCTTAATCAGATCTGTGTCCACACATTGAGAAAGCCCCCACTTCCTTTTTCTGGCGAATGAGTGTGTTTAGACGGCTCAGCGCAGCGGTTAAGCATACTAAAGCAGTGTGGTGAGCTTCGCAAAGCATTGACAAATGGGCAATGGAGCTTCAGGAGCTTTTTTTTCTTTAAAAAAAAAAGATGACCAAGTTCCATCGTTTGGTCAAAGAGGGGTGATGTTTCGCGAGTGCTTGAGGGGATGCGATCGCCATGGTGACCAAAATAAAAAATCGGGCACTTAAAAGTTCTTGCATAGTTCCTGCATAGGTTCAATGTTTTTGTTCACAAGCAAAGGTTCCTTTGTGTTTATGGAAAGCATTTTATAGATTAGGGTCCTTACACGTTTTTAATGGCTAAATTATTTAAGGACTTTCAAAGCCAAATTTTTCAATTTCTCCAATACACTGTCCAATTAAAATCAAAATCAAAAAAAGGATTGTATCGTTAATAATAATTATTGATTCATTAGCATGATCATTATTATTTATCCAATTAACACCAATGATGCATACCGGCCAACACTACCGTTTTTTGCCCCTTAAATTGCCTGCCACTACAAAAAAAAATTAAAGAAAGCACAGGGCGTCATTTTTAAGCAGATGCAGGTTTTTTTTCCAAGTGGTCTTTCGCGTCTAGCTGCAGAGAAACATGGCAACAATTTCAAGCATTTACCAGCACTTCACCCAATATTCAAGCAGTTTTCAAACCTTTAAAACACAACGTTAAGATTCAAGCGTTTTCAAGGATTTCAAGCACCCGTACAAACTCTGTTAGGTATCGAAGTTATAAGAAATGCAAAAAAAAAAAAAAAAAAAAAAAAATTGTGAATGGTTTGCTTGAAATGCATCCTTTCCCCAAAAAACATTTTTCTCTCAGAAGTTTTTTGGGAAACGAGTATTTTTAAGAAACCTAGCAATGTTAAACTCACGTTTACTACACACTATATTTTAATATGTCTTATGCCTATAGAGCTACAGAACTACATTTTCTGAATGCCTTTAAAAAGGAGTCAAAAATGGTAGAAATTGTCCGGAACCCGCTTTTCCCCATATGAGAGAAACGTCCAGTATCGAATGAGTTAAAAGACAAAATAAAGTCAGGCAACTTGATCCTTTATACACAAAGCAACAATAAAAGGGCATCATTTGCAATTGGGACGTGACAATTCACTGATGAAGAAGCCCCAAAAAAATGAGGCATCGTGTCAATCACAACTCTTCGATTTCCTTAAATACAAAACAGTCATAAGTAAACCCAATTGCTTCAGAACATATTAAGATGATCTTAAGGAACCCTAGTATTCTTGGATGAGTCTTGGTCCCGTGTGTAGAGGGGTACGAGTGGCTTGAGACCACCAACTGAAAAACAGATTCAAATAATTAAAAAAAAACTTTTTTTAAAACATGGAATGTTTTTTTTATTTTGGACTAAGAAGAAAACCAAAATGTTTACCGATTCATTCTTCGATGATCATGCCTTTGACTTGACCTGATATCCTCATCTGTGGATTGAAAAAGAGTCCAGTATATCAACCATCTCAAGCAAAGTCAAGTCGCTTTTATTTGTATATCCCTTAATCACAAAATGTCTTAAAGGACTGCACAAGGTACAATTACGTCATCCCCTGATCTTAAACCGACATGCCAGCAAGGAAAAACTCAAACACCAGGGAAGGGTCTCACAAGGGGTAATATCCCTTCCAGGATGACCAGGGTGCAAAAGATTTTGCATTGGGTAGCAGTACACAAAACATGGTGAACATCAATAAAAGAAAACATAGGTAATATCGTCACTTAAACTGGTGCAAAATTCAAATCCAGGATCAATTTTTTACCGAGTGGAGCCATGCAGATTGAATAGAATAAAGTAAATTGACTTTATTGTTGTACTTGAGCAGTGGTTCTCAACCAGTCTGACTTGACAACCTGCAATCTCAACCTGATTACAGGACGCGACTCAAATCAAGAAAATGGTTTCACTTTTCAAATGTATTGTAAGAAAAGTAGCTTAAAGTCTATATTGCAGGATATTTTCGTGTTTAAAAAAAAAAGAGCAAAATAATACAATGACAAACAAGTAATATTATTTCTCTGCAATTCTCAATTAGCTGCATCCATCAATTATCTGCATCGCATATCCTCAGTAGAGTCGCGGGGGGTGCTGGAGCCCATCCCAGCTATCTATGTGCAGTGGTCAGGGGACATCCTGAACTGGTTGCCAACCAGTCGCAGGGCACACCGATACACTTCACTCGCTCGCTCATTCACACCTAGGGACAACTTGGACCGGCCAATCAACCTGACATGCATGTTTTTTGACTGTGGATTGTAGAAACCCACGCAGGCACGGGGAGAACATGCAAACTCCACACAGGGAGGCTGCGGTCGCTGGACTTGAACCCTGAACCTCTGCACCGTGGGGCTGCGGGCTAACCACCCAGCCCGCTGTGCCGCCAATAAGCTGCTTTTTTAATGAAATCCAAAACACTAGTAGCTTCGACATGAAAAAGTACAACTACTGAGATATACATTTTAAAATAATTCAAGTTTAAGCAAAGAAACCCGACTCATTGGAATCAACAGTGCACTATGAAAAGAAAAAAAATATCCTTATAGCAGTTTTTACCCGCAGAATCAAACAAGAAGTGCGGTTAAAAATGATTCCCATAATTAGCTTTTTCTTCTGATTTGTTTGTCAATTAACAAAACACTGAAAAATATTACGCAGCACTGAATCCACATCAGGAGTAACACTAAGCAGTTTGGGGGAATTCCTGAGAGAAAACGGACATTTTTTTTGCTGTTTTTTCTGCGGTTTTGATCGCATCATGCTGCAGAAAACACACTGCGTTTTTGGTTCCCGTTTGTCTTCAGTATAAAAAAATCGATATCCCAAAAATTAACCGACATAGCTGCGTTTGGCCATCATCGACATGGGCAAAAAAATGTTTACCGACCTCTTTGGTGGTGTGAAATGGCAGGAAATTTGCAGGGCATTGCCGCCATTTACCAGCTCAGTAGCCTAGATGGTAAGGCGCCCGCTTTGAGACTGGGAGGTTCGGGTTCGCGCCCCGGCCGAGTCATTCCTAAGACTTAAAAAGTGGTCGGCGGCGCCCTTTGTTGGCTGCGGCTGCATCGGCTCGCTACAACGGGTCAGGTGCAATCGACATTTCGTTCTGTGTACATTGTTACACAGAATGACAATACAAGGAAATTATTATTATTATTATTATTATTTACTGTTAAAAAGTGGATTTGACTGTTATTTTTGGTCTTTTCTTAGCGTTACAGACGCTCCCCTCCTTACGACCATCCGACTTACGGAAAACGGTAGATACGAACATTTTTTTTCGGGATGTCGAAAAATATCCGGACATTACTGTAAGTTAGATTTTGTATTGTGTGCACCTTTTTCCGAGTACAGGACAATACTGTAGTGCTTCTTTCCGCCGCTACCGGCGTGTGGCGTCGCTGTGAGAGCTCACCCAGCATCCACCCCGAAGAAGAAATCCGCTTCCTCTTCCTAGTTCGTGTGTAAACATTCTATACTGTGTCTCCAGCGCGCTAAGAACTTTGACATTTTTATTGTTTAATATCTAAAGCATCCATTCAATACGGTTGGTGTAAAGAAGAGGACAGCCATTTCATTTGAAATTAAAGTTGAATAAGAAAGCTTGATGCTTACTTTTGAATCTCATCTTCTACACTTAACTTCATAGAGCATATTATTTTATGAAATATTGATTTTTTTTAGTACAAAACTATACCGGTTACTTATACAAACCTTAAGCATACTTATATAAACATTAAACATACAAAATATAGCACTGAAGCAACTTACGAACAAATTCAACTTACAAACGATGGTCCGGAACCTATCCAAGTTTTATCGTCTGTATTTTACCAAGGCAAAGACCCGCGACCCACCAGTTGAGAAACACTGTACTAGAGTACATTTTTTGAGTAAATAAAGCAATACTTTGTACTTTGCGGTGACTTTGTTCGATTTGCCCCAATGCAACTTATTGGAAAAGAGTAGAACTGTGGAACTGAGAAGCGGTAATAATAAGCAATAATCACCCTTGTCTCGTCTCTACACCAATCAGAAGTTAATATTAGTTAACTACACCCTTCCTGTAACTACAGGAGGTACTGCTGTATTGGTTCTGCGACCCTCTTTATATCAACATCACAAACCTAAAAAAAGATCAAAGTTGAAAAATTGTATAAAATGTAAATCAAATCACAATACAGTAGTTTGATTTTTTTTTCTAACCTATATTTATTTTAATTCAAACTAAATAGGAGTTTTTCCACCAAATTCTATCAAACGAGTTTTGTTGTGTTGTCCAAAAAAGGACCTCTTTTAAATGTATAGGGTATAAGACTCAGCTCAGCCAACACAGCTGTTAGTTTTGTGATTGGAAGATCGGGGATGCAAAAGTGAAATTTAAAGTAAAATATTTGCGTATAACACCCACTTGTGTATAACGCGCACCCCTATTTGTCGATGAAAAATCGGGATGAAATTGTGTTCAACTTTTTCTCAGCTCAAACTAAGCATTGCAATTGACAAACGTAGAAGAATATGAGCGGCCATGATTAAAAATAATTTATTGACAATGTAAACTATGAATCCAACATACAATTTCCAAAGTGTTTATCTAGTCCTTCCAAGTCGAAATCCTTATCAGATACAACAAAGAGTTGTTTTCCTCGTCGTACTCTTTTAAGTTCATTTAAATATTTCACGATGACTTTCTGTTTCTACCATTCTAACATTGGTCTTTGGTTCCGCGAGTAAAAATTGTGTGATAGTGAGATCAAATCTGATGCATGTTACACACAGTACGAACTACACCGATTTTATTTTTAAACTCCCGATACACTTTTTGAAATCTCACAATACCCGCCAGGCCGCAACTCAAAAAAAAACGTCTCCATGGATCTATACAATTAACGCAAGTTCCCTTTCTTGACTTCAAATCGATTAATTCCTTCTAGAGGTAAGAGATTTTCATACCTAAAATTGAAACCCATTTGTTTGCAGGATAGTCTAAATCAGTTCAAGTTCAGAATTTCAGAGAATTAGGAGAGACCCTGGTTGGTAGACAGTCTTCGGCGGCCCAGGGGGAATGGTCAACCGGAGGAAAAGTTTAAATTTATCGATCGGGTGCATTTTCGAGAAAAATAAAGAAGCTAGATCTAAGACATTTTCTTTTATTAAATGTTCTAAGTGGCAAATTTATTATCATTAATGTGGGACCCATGACAAAATTCATTTCTAGTACAATGTCCCAAAAAGTGTGATAAGATAAAAGTGACTGCCTTTTTGTATGTGATTTACACCACTTTTACTCTGTAGGTTATAATAAGGTGCTCTCACTGCTGCAACCCTGGTTTAATTCCTGTTGCATTTCAAACAGCAAAGTTTGAGCTGAGAGTTCATAACATTTTCTGCGCGTAATACACAAGAGTGCGTTATATCTAAAAAATATCACATTTATTAATGATAAAAGTTTATGAAACTCTGGTGGCACCAAATAAACCCTGGAGGCCCACGGGAATCTACCTATGGTATGGAAATCACTGCAAGTTGAAGGCTTTTTATGTTAATTATTTGCATTTATATCATTGTTTGTAAAGTTTCCATATGGATATTTCTGTTTTTTGATGAATATTCGACAGGTATGATTCAGTCACCTCATCTAGCTCTTTCTTTGTGTCCTCCTCCATTTTTCGGATGTCATCCATGGAGAGATCAATCCATTTGTCAATCAAGCAGAATAGATGTCTGTGGAAGTGGGTGAAAATGCGCCTCTCCATCTGCACAAATCATCGAGTGAATGAAAGGGGGACACGGAGAATACACAAACCAATATGGGTAGTTTGTGAATCCAAACCCTAGATGGTAGTAGAAGCTCCAAACCTTTTGAATGAGGCCCTCCATTTTTGTCTGAAGGCCAAACCACTTGAACTTCACCGAAACGAGTTTATAGGCACACATATGTGGACACTTGGGGTTGCTTTGAAGTTCTTTCTGTAAAAATGAATGCAGAAGGTGGTCTTACAATAATTACACAGATATGCTATCAATATTTTAATGGACCAAGCATACCTGCCATTCAGATCCCAGGGGGCCTCTTCCTGTTTTTTCAGATTTGAATATGGCTGGATCCTGGTCTGGTTTGTAATCCTTAGCAAGGGGGTATTAAAAGAAGGAGTTAAGGTCTTACTGTAAAAATGTCCTTAATTCAGAAATAATTGTTAATAAACTGAAATACTGCAATACTTTTTGTGTTTTTAAGTTCCTTATTATGGCAAAAACTCAAATATCCCATCTTGAAGTATTGAAATATCATGAAAAAGTATATGAGTAGGCTATAAGTCATAATTATCATTATTACATAATAAAATGCATATGATGTTTCAGTTTATTTGTAAATATATACACAATGCGTGTATGTATGAATATTTGTTTTTAATATCACATGACAGACAATAAAGAACTTTATCACAATATTGTCATTTTCTGGGACAGCCTTGCATATGCAAGGTCTTCTTTCTAATTGGATGGAAATGAAATACGGGATGTTTAAATTTACCTTGTCACTTATGGCTTTTCTGTCAGCAATGTCAATGTGAACGACTTCAGCTTGGTCCCATTCACTTTGTTCTAGTCCATGGACCTACAACAGGGGATTTCAAAATAAAACCCCTTTGTTTTTCATGGAAAAGCAGAAAAAAAAAAATTCAAAATTGGCAGGCTTTTCATCATGGCACGGAAGTAATGGCCCCTGTGGCCCTTTTTCCTAATTATAGCAAGAAGTAACATGTTTTGTGTTTAAAGTTATAAGCCATCTGTATTGGTGTGTAGAAGAACGATTGCGTGGGTCACATCTGCTTTTAATTACAAGATTTATTACACATTAATAACCTTAATGTTTTGGGGCAATGGCTTAAACCTCAGGGGCCATGTGGTGGAAAAAAAAACCTCTCAGGGTGAGTGAGTTACAAAGAAAAAGAAACAAAGAAAGACAAACTGAAAAAAAGAGTGGAGAGAGAAAAAGGGACATGGGAAGAGAAAGAAGATAAATAAGATGGGGCGGCAGTAGCTCAGGAGGAGAGCGATCGTTTTCGGATTAAGGGATCCTAGTTCGAATCCCGGCTTGTCCGTGTTACATGCCGAAGTGTCCTTGGGTAAGACACTGAACCCCCAATACCCCCAAAAAGCAGGTTAGTGCCTTACATGGCTGCACAGATCATAGCCGCTATTGGGAAATGTGAAGCACAATGTAAAGCGCTTTGGGAAGTCATTGACTTGAAAAGCGCTATATAAATGCAGATCATTTCATTTCAAGATAAAGAAAGACCGAGACAGAGAGAAAGACTCAGAGAAAGAAAATAGTCATAAAAAAGACACAGAAAAAGAGAGTAGAGGGGAGTGAACAATAGTGAAAGACAGAGAGACAAAGAAAGACACACAAAGAGAGAGAGACACAGAGACAGAGAGAGAGATACAGAGAGAGACACAGAAAGAGAGAGACACACAGAGAAAGAGACACACAGAGAGAGAGGAGAGAAAAGAGAGAGCGAGAGAAAGAATGAGAAAAACGGAGAAACATACAGCTACAGTTGCTTTGGGAGTGGCGCCTGGCTTTTGTGACATCAAGTGGACCTATACATAACTACAGCTCAGATTTTTCTTGCGCTATTCTTGGCGTTGTCTCAGGCCGGATTAAAACCCTATCCGGGCCTAATCCGGCCCGCTGGCCGATTGTATGACACCCTTGCCTCAAACCATTAAAAAAAAGGAATACGATTTTAAGTGCCCTTGCATTATCTAACTTACAAGACAAACATTTTAACATCGAAACGAGCAGTCACTTGAACGCAGAACAAAAGTTATCAGGCAAAAAAAAAAAAAACTACAACCGACACGACCCCCCCAAAAAAAGACCAAAAAATAAACACATTACATTGTCCGTTTCTCCCATGTCCGGCTTGTGCCACGTTTCAACCTTAATTTCAAAGTTTTCTTTCATGTAGACATTCTGGAAACAAACAACATCATAAGGTAAGTACACACAAATGCAATCTGTGTAAAACACAGTTAAACTTAACCCATTCAATGCCATAACATATATATGTTTTCAGAAGCATTGTCTGTAAGTGCCAAAACGTAAAAATGTTGTTTTTTTATTTTAAAAAAATATTATAAAGATTTTGGCGCTGGTCATCAGTAAGTATCAAGCCTGGGAATGATTTGCAAGTGTTGCTGTGGTTTGAGCTATACTGGTCATGATGTCTGGTTCTGACTCCCTCTTCTGATATGAAGGCTTCAAGATATTTAAATTTGGTGACAAGTTCTACCCCTCTGTGGTTAATGGTGACGTTTATAGTGATACTTTAAGGACTGTTGGTCATTACTTTTGGTTTTTTTCTGTGCTGATTTCCATCCCATACTGGCTTGATCTCTTTAGTTCCTGTTTGTCTCCTGCCAATCCGGCAATATCGTCAGCAAAACGGAGGTTAGTGATGTTTTGTCCCCCAATACTTGCGTACAAATGCGAAAAAAAAGCATCAAAGTGAAAGTGTGCATCCTTTCACAAAATGTTCTTGTTTTCTTGGAAACAATGATCAACTATTTTCTGAACTTTGTTAAAATCTAGAAACATACATTTTTCTTATGAAAGATGAGGGTTCAGACTTTCTTTTGACATTTACAATGCCTATACAGCTACCAAATTTTCTCTAGGCCTTCAAAAAGGAGTCAAAATTGCAAAAAAATCGCTGGCAACAACCCTTCCAATTTGAGAGAAACGTCTGGCATTGAATGATTTAAGAACATATATTTTGCCGTTAACGGAAAAACTTTTCCTTACCTTAAGAACTTTATCAGTGTTGTCCACGAGTGATGGAGACAGTGAAGAGATTTTCAATGAATACTTATTGCTTTAATAACTCAGACACATATCATTTGTAGTTGTTGTAATTCAATGGTACGCACTTGTTTTGCAGTAGGGATAGGCATTCCAAGCCTTTTCATGAATCTCGAGAGATCCTTTTGGAGCAAGCAAACGCACGAAGCGTGGAACTTTACTGTCGACAAAAAAAAAAAAAAAGGGTCCTTCCCATTCACATGCAGGAAAAGCAGTATAAAAAACTTGCACTTTGACATATGGTTTAAACACTGGTATATAATAAAGTAAAATCTAAGACAGGGGTGGCCAAACCTTTTAATTTGCAGGCTGCTATCGTTAAAAAAATGTTGACAGAAAGAAATGAAAATGTTTGACTTTTTGTATATGCTGAAACAGAATCTTCAATCTGATACCTTGGTAAATACATGAAGAAAAGATGATGAAAGCCTATACAATTTTTCTCATTAGCAATTACATGCACAAGGTATATTTCATTGTATGTTTTTTTTATGGAGACCATTTCATCGAATTTGTGTTGAAACACTCAAGATGTTTTTACAGACGCCCTACTTACAAACGAGTTAGGTTCCGGACGATCGTTCGTAAGTTGCTTCACTTGCTATATTTTGTATGTTTAAGGTTTAAATAAGTATGTTTAAAGCTTGATTAGGTAACTTGTATTGTACCAAAAAATAAACATTTGATCAAATAATATGCTCTATAAAGTTAAGTTTAACTTACTTTTAGAAGACGAGATTCAAAAGTAAGGTGACTTGCACCTTTTTGCTCAGGATTCAAGACTATGAAATATAGCACTGCTTTATAGTGCTGAGCAACATCTATACCAATGCTGATTAAAATGTTCTTTCCAGTTATCAAAACTTAGGAGATCATTTTGTGAATAGCAGACATAGCAACTGAGTTTACAAATTGAAATATTGATTATATATATATATATATATATATATATATATATATATATATATATATACAATATCTGTCTTTTATTTTTGTTTGCTCCTGGTGGAAAAACAAATCTTTAGGAAGTGAATTGGAAAAGTCACCTATTCAGATGGTAGATCTTGTGGGTAAACTGTCCCTTCTCTCCATCTTCCTCATAGGGCTCATTAGCCACAACTTCAACACCCTCTCCTCCACCGGTCTCATCTTTACTAGCTTCGGCAACAGTGTACAGCTGGCCCACTTGATACTGCAAAAAAGAGAATTTCATTGATTGTTTCCTATGTTGAAATAGTGAAGCTGCCTTTGTGACCAAAATTCCCTCCATCTGTGTGAATTGGACACAAAAGTCACAAACACCATGAAATACCATCAACAGCGTTTGCTAACGTAAATGAAAAAGAAATATTCACAAAAACAGCAACTAATGCGTGACATATTGCCAGTTTAGCAATTAAAGTTGTACATTTTTCAGGGTTTGTACACTGTTTAAGGACAAGCACTTAGTAGGACTTTCAAAGACAATTTTCCAATTTCTCCAGTACAATTAAAAGAAAAAATCTGGTGTGTTTTTTTGCAGCGCCACAAGAAGGTATGCGATTTACATATGTATTTTTTTTTATCTTGCGTGTGCATTTAACAAGACATATCATTTTTAGATCTTGAGTAAATCGCAAATCTCCCCTCATATAGGTGTTGGGTAAAAATGCCAGTAATATGTGGCTAACATTTTCAGTTGCAGGAAGTTTTCCCATTACTATTTACCAATGCAAAAACCAGCAAAGAGGAGCACGAACTATAGAAGCTGGTGTCTAAAAACGTGATTAGAGTTAGAATAGGTTGTTGCTTTCATTGAAAAAATAAACATCCAGAAAAGGTGGCAACCTTTGCCTTACACATGTCCCTAATATTTTGAAGGGGAGGCACAGACAAACCTCATTGGATATATATATACATTTTTTCCCCTTATTATTATTATTATTATTATTATTAACTATTTTTATTTTATTTATTTTTGAGTAAAATGGGAAAAACAAATTCTGCTGTAAACATTTTTAGTGTTTACATTCATTTAAAGTTACAGTCTCTTTAGTTTTAAGTGTACAATAGGTGTTCACGGATCACCAAAAGGGGACAGTCTTGCAGTAGATGTACCAGTGTTCAGCGGTAAATAGCGCGATAAATTAACCATTTTACCACAATGAGAAGCAGAATGTTCAAAGCAGGACATTTAAACTCCAAAACAAACAACACTTTTTCAATTGTTAGAAGTTGAGGTTTCATTCAGCACGACCTGCTCAAATCCGAGAGAAGTTCTTACAAATCAAATCCTGGTTGAACTATTTCCTTTGGTACAAAATGACCAAGCTCCTTATTGGCACATTGATAAACCTAACTAAGGGTATCTGGATCCAACATTTATATCTGATTAGTCCCAGAATCCCCTTTATCATCATTGTGTTGCTACAACAAAATTAAAGTTGGAAGTTGGAAAGTTGGAAGTTGGAAAAGTATAAAATATTTAAAAAATGATAACACATATGTAAATATAAATACTATACCCAAACTAGGACATTGAAACCGGTGTATTGCACTTGAAATTGTGTATCAAAACTGTTGTTTAGTGCGTTGATAGCTTTAAGGAAGAAGCTATCCCTCAGTCTGTTCGTTCAGGCCTTGTGAGATCTGAACCGTCGGCCCGATGGTTAAGTTTGGTAAAAGCGGTTGGTTACTGGGATGAAACAAGTCTTTCAGGATGTGTTTATCTCTACTGAAGTAGCAAGAGCTGGCCATCTATCAATATTGTATCTTAATCAAATATCTTCTTAATTCCAGTCAAGTTTAATCATCTAAGTGTCTTGATTGAGCATGGAGAGACTGTGATCACAACAACTGTTTTTTTCTGAAGTAATTAGCTTTTAGCATTCTCCATGGATAAGCCAAAGTTTAAAAGAGCAGGGACCAAATTAAGGTGCTCATATGAACCTATATTAACAAACAAAACAATTTAATCTAAAAGTTTGTAGTGCTTATTCCGATTAACCCAAAAGTTGAAAATAACAAAAACAACAAAAGCAAACAACAGCATAAATACATATTGCTTATACGTGATCAGATCGGATCCGAATCGGACACTACTAGGCGCTGCAATATCGGTATTGTATCGAATGCAGAAACAGTTGTACCCTAAACCAAACAGAACATATTAATGCATCAAGTTTCCAAATGAAAGGACATAGTCTGCACATTCTGAGTTTATTTCCTAACACACCCATAATTGGAGCAAGAGGAAATGGGTTCAAGTAAGGGCTTCAAAGTTTTTGGTTCCATTTTGTTAATGAATTTCCACGATAAAATTGTAGCAACAACAAAAAACACTTATCCTCATCTATTCCGGAATACCATCAAAACGTGATTCCCTTTTTAGATGACACATATCTAACCAGAATACTCTTTGCGTGAGTGAAGAGATGTAGTAAGGTTGACTTGGAACATGGGAATGTCGCTAACCATGTATAACCAGAATGTTTGCTTCTGTGCCTATAGGATATGATCCGAGGCTCTGTGAAATTTCAGGGCAACCACATTACAATTAACTGGAATCAGCAAACAGGTTGACCTTGTTATTGTTGGTCTGAACATGGTTGGCTAACGTGCTTCGTGTGTCCATTTCGTCATTTAAACAGTTTTTGGGACCTATGAAACTAAAGGTGTGGAAAACCTTCATCTGAAGCCTTCCAAAAAAAAAAAAAGTGATTTTATCGTCCAAAAATTAAGATGGACACCCCTAGTCGCCAATTGGATCACAATTGCTTGCCCAATTTCGTTGTCACAATATGTTAACCCATTTTGTAACAATGACAATAAAGGTATATTCTATTCTATTCTATTCTATTCTGAGTTGGTTTCTGTAAAAACAAATATGATTTTCCTTCAAATCATTTTTGGAAAAGTCTTACCTCCTCCACTGAAATGGGTAAGACGATTCGGCTAGGAGAGAAACACAAAAATAAGACATTAAAACTATGCAATACAAAAGGATCATTTGCTTAACACTTGTATCACTCTTTAACTCCCACAGGCCAGATTTTTCTTTATGAGAAGCCACCTGAATTTGTTAAACTAAAACTAACTGCTTAATAGAAAAACTGACCTCAGAGCAGACTAGAAATCTGACCTATAACACAGAGGAAACTGCAGAGAGCAGCAAGAAAAAGAATGAACATTTGATGACTTGTTAGAATCCCAAAGTTGCATGGACAGAACTTTGCTGATGGCCTCAAATCCATCAGAAGTACAGAGCTATTTTATCATCTATATTATAAAAATATATTTTTGAAATAAATTACATGTGTACATTTCATAACTTGACACCGTCTTTATTCAGAATGTTTTTTGTCAGATTTATTTCGTATTTCAGTCTGATGTACTGCCATGTCTATCGAATTATTACTATCATGTGAGCAGGATCTGCAAAATCAGTTAAGGTCATTCAAGCCTGAAAAGAAAGCCCTCAATGTTTTTATCTTCCGGTTTGTTGACGAGCACGATATGGGTTTAAATGGCCAAAATATTGATTAGAATTTCCAAACATTACAAATTCTAACCAATCTGTAGAGAGTAGTTCATACAATGGTCTCCTGATTGGGTGATGGTAGTATACTAGTACAGTAACAACATAATAATGATTACACATTTTAAAATAAGTTCAAAACAAATGACTAATGTTCACCACTCAACCGCCGTGAGAGTAAAAGGGTGGGAAGTATTTTCATTTGATGCATTAATATTTTTTTGAGCTTCATGACATAATGTCCAAATCGCCCAAAGACCTCCAATATTCAAAAAGAGGGGGTAGATGTTTTCAACTTTAAATGCAGATATCTATGGGCTGGCTTGGAGACATTTGACGAAGGAGTTGTACTTTTTTGTTTTAAATTATTGTACAGGTGATTTAAATATTAAGTGGACAGTGTGTAATATTTATAACTCCTATTTGTACAAAACATTTATTTTGATACTTGGCAAAAATACATAAACTAAAGTTTATTTTTCATTAAAAATTTTAAAAAATTATAGGTCAAGGAATTTGTGTTTATTTTACACAGTCGAATCTGCACTTGGGTCCCCGCCATGTTTGTCCGACATCCAGCCGCCACGCTGTACTCTGTGGCACTGGCCCTTGCTCGCACCAGACAGCACAGTGCCATCTAGTGGTCAAATATTACAAACTGGGGCTTTCAAAAAACTTCGTTTTATTTCAAATTTAGGAAAACGTGAAAATTCGTCAGTCAGTATTGTCAAACATATTTTACTTTAGGCAGCTAGGGTCTGGGTGGTGTTGGGCCAAATTGGGTTTTCCACAAGTCAAGCAAAGCTCTGATAAAACATCCCACTATTCTTAATTGTCTTTAAAAATGGTCTACACTAAATAAGATCCAAAAATAAAAAACATTACCAATTACTGTTTAAAAGAATTAATCTGCTAGTAATAACAAAATCGATAATTTGCGTGGGTTGCACTTCCATTAAATGGTCATATTAATGTATGGAGTTTGCATGTTCTCCCCGTGCTTGCGTGAGTTTCCTCCCACATTCCAAAAAACATGCATGTCAGGGTAATTGGCCATGTCCGAATTGTCCCTAGGTGTGAATGAGCGATTGAGTTGTCTGTCCCTGTGTGCCCTGCAACCAGTTGAGGGTGTCCCCTGCCCACTGCCCGAGGATAGCTAGGAGGGGCTCAACCTCAACCCAACCTTTTACAAGTTTTTGGGGGTGGTATCCTTAGTCTTAAATTGGCAGGCACTCATTTGTTCTTCATGTTATGTAAATAAATACAAATTTCGTGAGCGACGGGTTTTTAACAAAAAAAAATGCATGTTTATATGATAGTCCATGAATTTTTGCTTATTTTTCAAATCAATATATGTTTTTAATGAATTATGTTTTTATACTACTAGGAGGTGTTTAATAATACACAATGTCCCTTTAAAATACATGGTAAGATCGATGAAAAATCAGGTTTTATTGTTCCCCTACCAGGTTAGAAACAAATAGTCATTTCCTACAAATGCCCAAACTCCCTGCTCAAATTGACAACCTTATCCCCCTTTGTACCCAAAACTAGTAAGAACAGTCATAAACTATCCAACAAAGTGATGAATATTTCCTAATCTTCCGTTCATAGCCTGAAAAGACACTCTCAGCATATTGTTGCCCAATGTTTGCCCGGGTCGAGTAACATTCTCATTCTGTCCCACTCCTGACCACCAGGCTTGGCAGGTTTTCTGACAAAACCCTGAAATTCGTTGCTTCACTTTACTACCAAACCAGATCCCAGCTTGCGTATGCATCAAGAATTTATTTTGCTGATTTGTACGAAACAAGTTTCGCAAAAACCAAAAGAGGAAGATTAACGGACAAATCAAAACAAAGCACAATAGCTTTAAGTTTTAACCCATGTTCTCACGCTCCTTGAGACAATATTTCATTAAGTGAAACCTGTTTCTGCCTGACCAGTATTGTCAACCTTAAGGATGTCTTCGAACCGTTTAGCAAGTTGTTAATACATGCCGAAACTATAATACCGAGAAAAGCTTTTGAATGAGTATGGGTGAGTACCGATAGTATCGGTATCAATACCAGTGTTTAAGGTAAACATGTCAAACTCAATTTGGGTCAGGGGTGGGATCCAGACTTGAGGTTATTTAGCATTGATTTTTATTATTATGCTCTATTATTCAGCCTATATTTCAAATTCTAATCACGGATGATCAGGGATATTTTTAAGGGCAACACGTTATTTCACAGATAATGGGCCAAAAATTAATGTTCGGCATCAAATGTTAACGTTAATACTGTGTTATAACCTTGTCCAACCCTACCTCTCTGACCTCCTTCACATTGCCACGCCATCCCATACCCTCAGATCATCTTCCTCCCTCCATCTCACTATACCACCTGCCTGCCTCAGCTCCATGGGGAACAGAGCTTTCAGCTGCTCTTCCCCTCAGCTCTGGAACTCATTGTCGGCCGACCTTCGAAGTTCTGCGACACTGTCCACCTTCAAATCTCGACTCAAAACTCACCTCTTCATACTTGCCTATTCTTGACCATATGCCTCACACACCACCCCTTTTGACTATCATGTGTTTTATTGGCTATTCATTACTCGCTTGTTTTACTCTTCGTTTATTGTTGTGTCGTACTTATATGTACATCGACCTTCGGTGTCCTAAAAGGCGATTTGAAATACAATGTATTATCATTATTGTTATTTTAGTGCAGCTTTACATCTGAACCAACTCACCACAAACATCACAAACAAAGTGGGAGCTATGAATTAGCTTGCCTCAATGGTCATAATGCTTTGAAATCATCAAAAAGAAATACAAAATAAGGGTTTTACCATTGAAAGGGAAGAAATCTCTTCTAAACTACTAGGCTGGGCCTAGTGAAGCTGAGAAAATACTGCACAATATTGTCTTTAACATGAAACCACACTGGACGTCAGTGCGTTGACACCTTTATTGCCCTCTAGGGTCATTTGGTTTGTTTCTCATCTCATTAGCTGCACCTCTTCTTCTCAGTAAGGTCGTGGGGGTGCTGGAGCCCATCCCAGCAATCATCAGGCAGTGGACACCCTGAATTGGTTGCCAGCCAATCGCAGGGCACACAAGGACAGACAACTCGCTCGCTCATTCACACCTAGGGACAATTTGGACCGGCCATTCCACCTGAAATGCATGTCTTTGGAATGTGGGAAGAAACCGGAGTGCCCGGAGGAAACCCACGCAAGCACGGGGAGAACATACAAACTCCGCACAGGAAGTCCGGTAGCTGGATTTGAAACCACACAGGAGGTTCCCAGAACCTTAGAACTGTGCCGCACACGCGCTAACCACTGCGCCGCCGTGCTGCCCTCATTTGGTTTGTATTTATGTAAAAAAACTTTTGATAGAAATGAGCTAGAGACTTGCTTTCTTTATTGACAAACTCTGAAGTTTTTGGCAAGTCGGAATTGTATGTTTGACATTCATGTGCTAAGGTATCATTACTCGTGATGGTAGACAGTATCTGCTTCCTTCTAGTGGCCATTTATCAATTAGGAACAGAAATTAAAGGAAATGTAAATTGTCATTATATTTAATTAAATAAGAAGGAAAATATGATAGGACTTCTTTACACTTTTAAAATCAAAGCCTTTTTTATTTTGACAAAGGGAAGTTTAAGTATAATACATAGCTTTGTGGTATCAAATACTCTTCATGAGTTGAGTTGTGGCATCAGTTTAAAAAAAAAATCCTTTATTTTAGTGATGAATCAATTTTTTTTTCATGAAAGATGGCGTTCCCAGATGTTATTAAATGCCTTTTCTCCCCAATGCACTTTGTACTGCAGTCAGGTGACACTGAAGTACTGCAAGGTAAGTCAACCAATACCACGTTTATAGCATGGCGTGGCTACTGTAATATGTGCTACTGATCTAAGTAGGGAAAGGCGAGTACCGATTCCAAGTATCGTATCGATAATTTTTTTAATGGGGTTTCAGTACTTGCAGAGGTTGCAGATACCAGTATTGGCTACCTCTGCAAGGTGTAGCATGCACTGGTCCACTTGGACGCAACCGGTAGGGGGCGATGACGCTTCCTTGCACAATGCCATACAAACTAATGCCAGCTGCATTTAATCACGAGGAAAGAAGAAATTTGATGGCAAAGCGAAGCCACCAGAGAGAAGTTTCAGCATCATTTTTAAGCAGACGTGTTGAGGAACATGGCAACAATTTCAAGTATTTACAAGACCTTCATCCCAAATTCAAGAACTTTCATGCCTTGAAAACATTAAAATCCAAGCAATATCAAGGATTTGCAGCACCCTTAAAAACTCTGGAACAGATGGCTGTTTTCACAATGCTAGCATTAATAGTTAAAGGTACATGGTACTAAAATTATTTTGCATTAACTGTTATGCTAACAGCTAAAGGCAAGCTAGCCAAAAAAGTGGTAGCATGACATGATACAGTGACATCTAGTGGTCAAACAATATATACTGTCCCATTTAACAGTATTTTAAATTAGTAATCACACCATAGTTCATGTATTTTTGCTTAATTAAAGCAGCATTGGGTTCTTTAATGAATGAATGCATGAAGTTTGGTTTTACTATAAGGAAGCACTAAATCAGTGTTTCTCAACTGGTGGGCCGGGAAACAAAAGTTATGCTAAGAAGAAAGAAAACGGAGGGTCAATTATACTCATTAACAGTAAATAGCGATGGCTCAATCTCTTCGACCTGTTCTGTCAATCGGCGTGTTTGAGAGGGACCACATCTAACTTTATTGTGATTTTGGGGGTATTATTTCTTTTTTTTGCCCCAAGAAAATTTGTGATAACTGGGAGGGAAAGAGGAAACCAGTGACAGGAGCAATCGAGTCAAAGAAGCAAACGACTGCGAAGTACAATTGTCTGCCACTAAAGCGCTGCTGGGAGGTACAGTACCTGGTTTAATATTTTATCTCTAGCTTTTTAATAGTAAATTAATCTTTATTAACTAACTAAATAAATAAGTATCAATGTTTCGGTAAACACATTATTAATATTTTGAATTTTAGTATGTGGCTTTTTAAAAAAAATTAGGGGTGTCACTTATATGAAATGTGGGGCAGCACGGCGGCGCAGTGGTTAGCGCATGTGCGGCACAGTTCATGTCTTGGGAACCTCCTGCGTTCAAATCCAGCTCCAGACTTCCTGTGCGGAGTTTGTATGTTCTCCCCGTGCTTGGGTGGGTGTCCTCCGGGCACTCCGGTTTCCTCCCACATTCCAAAAACATGCATTTCAGGTGAATTGGGCGGTCCAAGTTGTCCCTAGGTGTGAATGAGCGAGTGTCTGTCACCGTGTGCCCTGCGATTGGCTGGCAACCAGTTCAGGGTGTCCCCTGCCCCTTGCCCGATGATTGCTGGGATGGGCTCCAGCACCCCCGCGATCCTACTGAGGATAAGCAGTGTGGCTAATGAGATGAGACTTATATGAAATGTAGGCAAGTGTACTTGAAGTCGTTCTGGTTTTACTGTTCATTTATAAAAATGGTGAATATATTCCACTTTCTGTTGCTTAACTGCTCAATCCTTTAATTGGATACATTTGAGAATTGAAATTTTGTTCCTTATTTGCAGGCTTCATAGAGCTTAAAGCAAGAGTTTTTAAATGAATTTTAAGACGAAAAAAACACAATCAAAAGGAACAAAACCCCACATGATTTAGCGGCAATTTTAGTCAGATATTCATTTTATTTTTGTAATCATATTCTGGTCCAGTTGAATAATCTTTCAAAACAAGGCCAATGTTTTTGACTAGGAAAAAATTGATGTTTACTGTAATTCACAAATCCTCAGTCAAAAGTGGCAGATTACTTTTATACTGAATCTTTTTAATTCAATCAAATATCAATCTAAATAGCGTATTGACATTTGAAGACTTTCAAAAATTGGATTTAAGATATTTTAATGCCAATAAAGGCCTTAATTTAAGACAAATGAATTCAATACCTTTTAAGACTTTTCAAGGATCTGTAGGAACCCTGTTTTTGGGTCGCAGGTTGACATTAGGGTGGACTGATGAGTCCTGGAGTCAGACCAGTTGACAAATACACACTGTCCCTTTAAGGTTTAGTTAGATGCGAATTCAGCGTTACTCTTATAAGTGAATTTATTTTCCCAACTTTCAAAAGAAAAAAAACGGTTATTAGGAGAATTCGAAGACAAAAAGAAGGTAAAGTTAAATAGCTCGTTTAAACTTATATGTGAAAATGCCTCAACTCGACATTTAGCTTGAACTCCATTCATGTATACCGCCACACACACGCTGACAATTCCGCTCACTTGAAAGATTAAATTGTTTTTACTCACAATTCTCGAATCAACATGTTGAAGCTGTGCCGGTGTCCGAACCAGAAGTCGTGACTCTCAAAAGTGGGAACAAGAGTTTGAGGCGGGTTCTTGACTTTTGTCGCTGCCTTTGCTGACGTTTGCCTTCTTCCTTGCAGGTTAACTAATGGGAGGGGCCGACCCCCGCCCAGTTTCAGGTGTTGCGTTCACGTGTCATCGGGGAGTGTTCACAAACGATACTGGGCGATACTGGGTATTTTGGTATCGATCCGCTCTCAGGAAATACAGGGTGGTAAATATCAATAACGATTCGATACCGATACTTTCTTTACGGTTTTGCCCAGTTTTGAGTACTTCATTTGTTGTTTAGTTTTGAAGTATTATTGTAGTATTTCTTTTAGTATTTCTGAAGTCTGATTTTTATTGAAGTTCTTTAGTTTTTGTCGAGTATTACTGTAGTTTTACTTTTACACGACAGCGTTTTTGTAGTATTTCTGAAGTAGTTTGTATGTAGTATTTCCATAGTAGTATTTTTCACTTTTGTTGTATTTCGAAAGTAGATTTTTGTTGTTGTATATCTGTAGTATATTAATTGTATTTTTGTATTATTACAGTTGTTTTATGATTATAGTATTTTTGTAGTATGACTAATTTTTTTTTTAGTAATTTTGTACTATCTCTGTCGTATTTTGTAGTATTTCCACATACAAATGTTTGTTGTATTTCTGTAGTATTTTTGTAGTACAGTGTTATTGAAGTTTACTTTTGAAGTATTTCTGTGATATTTCCAGGGGATAATTTTTGTAGCATCGCTATAGGTGTAATTTGCAGTATTTCTGTTGTAAACATCTAGTATTTTTGTAGTAATATTTTTTTAGTAGTTTTTTAATATTACAGTATTATGTATTTGTATTCGTTTAGTATTTTAGTAGAAGTATAATTGATGTATATCCAAAGCAGTATTTTAGTCGTATGTATGTAGAATTTTTGTAGTATTTCCATTGTAGTATTTTTGTCATATTTCTTTTGTATTTTTGTAATTGTAGTTGTCTTTTTGTAGTATTTTTGGAGTAAATAATTCTGTAGTAGTATTTTTTAATATGTTATTACTGTAGTAATATTTTTTTGTTGGAATTCTATACAATTTTTTTTATTTTCATAAGCAAAGCAAAATAATATATGAGGTCCCTGTTATTAAGCACTATATTTGATATTTAGTTTTGTAGTTATTGTGGAGTATTTTTGTTGTATTTCTGTAGAAGTATTTTTGAGTGGGCACACAAAGTAACAGTGGGGACAATGTTGGCACCCATAATGTTGGCCACATAATATTCATATTCAATGACAGAGGCTGCGTGTCAGGACCAGAACGGAGACAGGACCCACTTGCGTTGTGTTTCTCACAAGTTTTTATTGGAAGAAAAAGAAAAGGCTGCGCCCACGATCCGGTGTTCACTGGACGCGGGAAGCAAGTTGCTCTGGTACTCGGATTGTGCTCCGAACGCCGAAGTGGATCTTCCGTGGCGAGCGATGGCAAGAACGGAAAAAGCGGAGAGCATAAACGTGGTCGGGGTCGGAAGCGAGTCGTAAGCCAGAAAAGGAGAGAAGACGTAGTCGGTGACAAAAAGAGGTCGGAAGCCAGGACGGGAGAGCAGACGTGGTCAGGATCAAAAACGGGTCGAAGCCGAGGACAGTCGGGGAGCAAAAAACGGGACAGGCGTGAGTCAGGGTCAAAAAAGGCTTGCCTAGTGTTCACTGAGGTTCGCAGACGGACTGACAAAAGGGGACAGACAGGACTGGGTTTAAATACTGATCGGGAGCCAATCAGAACCCGCGGCAGTTGGCGCCAAAAGAGCGGGCACAGCTGAGTCACATCAGTAATCATTACACCGCGGGCCAGGGAACATTTGATCACGGGCCGTAACTGGCCCCCGGGCCGGACTTTGGACATGGCAAACATGCAATAAGTAAGGCACAATAAAAATAACACAAAGCAGCAGGAACAAAAAGCAGCAAGTTAAAAAAAAGAAAAGTATGCATTTAAATATATAAGATGTTTATAATAAATAATGTGCAAAGTATAACCAGAATCGAATTAGAGCACTTTTACCTTGCTTTGGAGTGGGGGGGAGTATAGATTAAAAAAGCTGTCCTTGAGCCTGCTGGTTCTGGCTCTGAGACTCTGTGGTCTTTTCCCTCACAGCAGCAGAAATACAAATAAATGAAGTAAGTATGTACTGGTATCAGTTTGTGGTATCGGAATCAATGACTTCTCAAGATTTGAGTATCAGCATTGTTCTGGAAACAACATGGGGGAGTGTATTGAAACTTGTGAGATGTTTAAAATATTTGCAAAATACTTGCCTCTTAAAATATTTCACTTTTTGTTTGGACTCTTGCTCGTGAGTGTATTTTCACATGAAGTACTCCAGCGCCTGTTAAATATTCACACGACACAATGACTGATTCTGGTTGTGTCGGCCTAGCACACGCGATCCAACTGGAATTAGGAACGGTTGTCAGGTCCAACCTGTTCTTCACAACTTCTTCTATGCTGCCTGAGTAACTTCGGCGCAGTACCAGTTTTGCTAGTCAGGTCTAACAAGTTCATGGACAAACACTTCTTATGTGAAAATTTTACTCAAATCCTTCTCATTAGGTACTTCAACTGTGTTAAAATGCACATTTATTTAGTGTAAATCAGTGGCCCCTAGCTTTTCTGTACCACAGACTGGTTTACCAATAAAAACAATAATAATATGCCCTTAATCAGCTGTGTAATTACTGGACCACCAGGGATGTAGTACTAGAGACAAATAGTAGAAAGGAATTAACGCAAAAAAGCATGACGAGTAACCAAATTAAATAATGATTGACACATTTGTTATCCAATTAAATCACAAAAGAACGATACACAGACATACCCTGTGTATTCAAATTAGAACCCAAAATAGAAGTGCTCAACGCCACTCTTGATTCATTTTCACGCACCATTATGTGCTAGTGTGCAAAATCACTGATTGGCTTCTGGAAAGAGAAGTCAAACATTCATAACTCTTTCACAATGTCTAAAAAAATCGCTAAAGTAAACTAAACGTATGCAAATGTTTTAGTGTTGTAAACTGATGGTCTCCAAATGGCCACTTTTGGAAAAGCCTAAACCTATCCTTACAAAAATATGTAAAATACAAGGTTTAGTTTATTTAGTCTGTGATGAAAAAGAAAATAGGCGAGAATAAAAACCTTCTTTTTCTGTTTGTTCAATGTTTGGGACAAAACGTTGTGAGTGTTCCCTTTGAAAAGAGGTGTGGTGTAATAATAGTCTGTAGTTTGCAATAATCTGTGGTCTGCGCAGCCCTTGGAGACTCCTTGTGATTAAAGGCGTCACAAATAAACATGACTTGACTTGACTTACAACTCTTCGGTGTATCTGATGACGAATTGGACTTTGAAGGACATTTAGTAAACGCCCAACATGTCTGGTGGTTAGGATTAAGCGCTCTCATCACCGCGATCCGGGTTTGATTCCCGTCACATCCAATATTGAGTAAATGTGGTCAGCGGTATTATTATTATTCATTGATTAATACAGCAATCCTTCGTTTTTCACGGGGGTCGCGTTCCAAAAACTTAATTTGATAGTCAAGACCTGCAAAGAAGAAACTTTATTTATTCAATAAACATTCAGGAACAAACCCAATTTACAGGGTCACCTATTTGTTTAACCAATCATAGTACTGCAGTTAATAAAAGTTTTTTTAACAAATACTGTGTCACGATTCTGTCACTTGCCCGCTAGTTGCCCTCACCTGCGCTCACTCTTCCAGCCTCAGCTGCCACTCGTTTCCTAATTATCCCTCTTCCTATTTAAGCACTTCATTTTCGGTCACTCTTTGTCAGTCCGTCAGCAAACCTTCGCAAATGCAAGGCATGCACTTTTTGACTCTGGCTTCTGTTTTGTTACCGACCTGTTCCTGAATCCTGCCTGATTCCATCCCGTTTCCTGTATCGATCCCCTGTTCCTGGCTTCCCGATCACCTCTGGTTACCTGACTTGCTTTCGATCCCCGGCCACACTTCGTCCCTCTGTCCCAGCTACCCGACTTGCTTCCGATCCACGACCACGCTTTGTTCTTCTTTCCCGGATACCTGACTTGCCGCCTGTCGTTGGCAACGAGGGCTTCCTGGTCCTCCTGCCAGCTAGCACCAGATCGCTGTCTTTTCCTCTTGCCCTGACTTCCCCGATCCTTAATAAAGCATTGTGTGAAACGTTACCGTTTGGGTCCACTGCGTGTTCCGGTCATGACATACTGTCAAATTGTAATTTCAAAAATAATAGCGGTTTTATTGCACAATTGTATTGAGTTTTTAGCGCATCTGCGGCACAGTTCTGAGGTCATGGGATCAAATCCAGCTACCAGCCTTCCTGTGCGGAGTTTGCATGTTCTCCCCATGCTCACGTGGGTTTCCTCCGGGCACTCCGGTTTCCTCCACATTCCAAAAACATGCATGTAAGGTTAATTGGCCGATCCAAATTGTCCCCTAAGTGTGAATGAACGAGTGAGTTGTCTGTCTCTGCCCCAGAGATGGCTGGGATGGGCTCCAGCGACCCTGCTGAGGATAAGCCGTGCAGATAATGGATGGATGGATAGATACATTGATTACGAACATGGTCCACTTTACCTCACACTTTGTCATCATGTGGACGTTATGGAAAACGGCATTTACCTTGAGTTTTGCCCTTGCCCGTATGTTGGTTTAAGATCAGGCGGTGGTGTAATTGTAATCCTGTGCAGTCCTTTGAGACATTTTTGTGATTAAGGGCTATCCAAATAAATGTGACTTGACTTGACTTCAGATAGGCAATCCAAAAAAGCAATATAGGACTAATTCTCCCCCACCCTCAAATGTATCTGGAGCCTAAAAAAAGTATAAGCCCTAAATATCCCTTATAAGAAAGGAAAGAAACACGGTATACACCTATATTAATAGAAAAACGTTACGAATGTGTCATGTTTTGTCCTACAAAAAACAATTTTCGATTATCAAACATTTTTGAAAAAGCACCACTAGGGAGCACCAAAGAGCAGCATGTGACTCCAGAGCAAGTTTAGCGGGTTGACAAGTCCAACTTCATTTTCTCATTTTATACTTCCTTTTTTTCTTAACTTCTTTATACAACATCGTAATTCGTAATACAATGCTCCAAAGCAAATGAGCCGTTTAAGAGCCAGCTCTTTAATGAGTTGAGCCAAAAAAAGCCGGTTCTCTAAAAAGAGACGGACTTCCTTTCACTACATAACTACCACATGAAATCCGAGGCTGCAGACGCATGCGCACAGTGGCATCAAACCGCTCGCTTCGTTTGCAACGAAAAAAAAAAAAAAACATACCGAGATGGCGTCGAACTCCTTTGACTTGATTTGCCGTTTCGTGATAGTCGGTGTATACCGGATTTGCGTTTTTCCGTACAGATTTTCTTGTACGTCGTACACGTCTTAAAATTCATAATAAACGTACTTTGCAAAAACGTATAGGTTCACAGGTATGGGTTCGTCAAGCTATTCTACTGTTTTTTGTATGTGTATAACTCAGACCGCAACCTCACTGACGCACAGGAAGACAAGTAAAAAAAAAAGGGCGGGGCAACTTTTTAGCCAATAAGAATGCAGAAGACAAAGCATGATCAAAATCTTCGAAGCAGCGAAACCACGATAAGTAAACCGCGATACAGCAAGGGGTTACTGTATACCTTAGAAACTCGCATACAACTCGCACCCGGACTTTGAGTTATTTTGTGAGTAAATAAAAGTGCATTATGTACCGTACAAACAAAACTGGCCGGTAGTGATTACAGATTCAAAAAAACACACTTTACAAAAAGTACACTTTATTGTTTTTAGTCATTTTCTTTACAACATGATTTAAAAGTACACTGAATAGATTGTGATGTACCAAAGGCAAAAATATGCAAAGTAAAAAACAAAACAAAAAATGTAAAACTACAAGGACATTTAAATGACAATCATTCATAAAAATGCTAATGTGAGGAAAGAAAAAAGAAAAAAAAGGCATCAGCTTAGATATCGATAATCACAAAAAGACATGAAGCCCCTGCGGGCAATATACTTATAGTATCTAGTATATGGCACCTTGATTGACAACAGACAATGAATTCTTGAGAATGAGATTGATGGCTAAAACAAGATAAGTGATGAAATCCAAAAATTTGAAGGAAAACGCAGACTTAAATAGTCTAATGGGTAAATTCACTGATGATCTTTTCACCTCTTTGACAAACAGTGTTGGGAGTAAAGTGTTACAAAATAATGCATTCCTGGAATGTGATTACTGTAACAAGTACTGCAAGGTGTTATTAATAGCATTTTCAAACATGGTGGATTACTCCGCAGTTCATAATTTGCCACGTTTCCTGTTCTTTAACGGTTTACTTTGGCTTACGAAGCAACAATTAACCCCTCCATCCGCTAACAACAATGCTGGGTATTACATTCCAGAAGGGTTCGCGTGTTTGTATAGAACTACAAAGTACAACTGAATACAGTTACAGTGGTGAAGTCTCAAGCATATATAATGAGGGGGCGTAATTTTTCCCTGCTGATATTCTCCCTACCATTTCTACTCACATCTAAGACAAATTAACAACTATAATATAAAATACCCAAATCAGGGGCTGCATTTATGTGTGCATATTGGGTTGTGTGTCACCACTAGCCAATAGTAGGCAGTGCGTCGGGAGGGGGCGTGGCTTATACAGAATAACAAATTGAATGTGAGCACAAAATTTAAGGTAAAAGAGTATTCAATTTTGCGACACAGGATTTCTAGAGAAAAAAACCCATCTTGGACATTACCCAGAAATGGAGAAGGAAATCTTCAAGCGATATGAAGCCCAGAGACAAAATGGATATGGAGTGCACAAGTAGAGAAATATGAAGGGTTCTTTTAATTATTTTATGATGTGACTATTTTTAATTAGGTTTAGGAGGTTGGCTTCTATGTGAGTATACAAGGTAATTTGTAACTAGAGAGTTACGCGCACAACACTGTTGACAAAAAAGGTGTGCAACCATTGAACGTGTATGTCATTTGAAACACATTATCGTATAGAAACGAAAACAACGGCTATATCAATGATTTTAAGTTGAAGGTGCTTAAAATGACAAATTTGTCAGGGTTGCCATTCACATAAATATAGCACCCGAGCATGCTGCGCGAAAAGCCAGCAGGGAAATTCGTAGACATAAAAATCTAGCCGCTGGGATCTAAGCATGCCATTGTGAAAATAGGAATCCCTCCGTGAGCTGAGAGACAAGACTCAAAGTTTGTGCCCAGCACATAAAGCCCAACAAAATAATCATGCTATGAAATATATTCTTCTAGAAGTTCTTATATAAAAATCAGTTTTTCTGTTCCCATATTTTGATTTGACATTCTTTGGCGACATGCACCACCAGCCAGCAGCCGAGCATCGTTTTTGCCACATTACGGGGGCAAACCTAGTCGCGTTTTCCTAAAGTGCGTCGTGCGCCATTCGACGAGCTATCAGGGCAGAGGCTGGCTTCTCAGCTCGGACGGATGGACGGACGGATGCAAGGAATTGCAAAAAAAAAAGGAGGAGGATTGTGACATAGGCACTCTTACAAAGTACATCTGTGAATTTCATGCCAGGCAATATGTTTCTCGTAATCAATTTTTCAAAGAATGTATTTTCCGCACCATTTGGATTATAAGGCACATCCCCAATAAATAGTCTAAAATGATATTTATTTCATATATAAGGCGCACAGGATTAAAGCTACTGTAAGAACTAAGGTTGGAAATTGAACCTGGATTGCAGTGTGAAGTTCACCAATTACTGTCTAGTATGAATACATAAAACACACAAAAAAAGCATTATCTCGTCGTCACACTATTTTTAGTCAGGTAATAAATTGTTAAAGTTATCATTGGGCTGCGAGAATATTCTGACTTTAAACCGGTCCCTGGAACAACCGACTTACAAAGTCTGTATGCATTGCACGGGATTACAAACTGAATGACGAGAGAGGTATTGTGGGAAATATTTCAGTCGTTTCGAAAAGAAGGGTCTTTCCTCAAAGATATAATTGAACGCATTGCGGCATGTATTCAAAATGTTTGTCACTTGCAATGCTTAGTTCGAGCTGAGAAAAACATTTCTACTATGCTTAGTGTGATAATGAGATAAGACTTAATGCCCATTATCGTCTGAAACAATAAAACCCTAGTGATGTAGTGGATAGGATGCCGAACTCTCCATGCTGAGATCCAGCTGTTCAATTCCCATTGCATTCAATCATGTGCGACTGTGATCAACCGTGTCGCTAGAAATCTGGTAGTTCGGAACAAAGGCCAAATCCTTCTACAGATTTATGATTGCATAAATATAATAAGCACTGATTTATAACTGCATATATATGGTATTGGTGTACAATTTTGTCCGCACATAAGGTGCACACTACAATTTCTGGCTGATTTGGGGTTTTTGGGTGGCCATTTTAGTCTGGAAAATACGGTACTTTAAAATGGTTACCTGGCATCTCACAGAGGTTGCTTATTGCTACTGCGAAGCCATACAAATAATGTTGCTTAGCTCCCACTTTAACACGCGCATCTTTTCATCATCTGATTATTCTTGAACGCAACTTGTTTCTAAAACATAATCAACAATGATATAACAAAACTTGCATACATGTTTAAGAAAAAGAGAAAATGTATGTAACATCTGCTATAATGCGATGCAGAGGCAGCAAGCAGTTTGAAAGATTCTCATCAGCAGATAATGTCAGCGTGATTTGCTACCAGTTCTGCTGTTTGTGGATTTTTTTCTAATGCCCACAATCGTTGACGTGCAAAACAAGCAATACGTTAGTCACAAAATCACGTGACGTGTGTATTGAGTGTGAAAATGGACGTCTTTTACGTTTTTCTGAGCATATCAGTCCCCTCCACTTGGTTGGTTGGCACAGACTTCCTGTGAAAATGTTATACTCAAGTTCCGGTTCCTGTTTATACAAGCCCAGAAATTAATTTGGCGAAGTTGACCTGGACAACAACGGTGACCAGATGATGAAGGTGCTGTATCTCAGTCAGATCAGGAGGCTTCCTTGGTAACCATAGGAACCAGTATCCGTATATGTGGAGGAGCAAACATATAGCCTTTGCAGATGGCAAAACCCACCATGATAAAAAAAGCCAAAATTGAATTTCATGGAAGCTTGACATGGTTTTTCATTACTAACACTACAACTTTTATGCATAATGGTTTTAGCCAAGACGAGTAGGTTGGAAGCCAGAGATAAAATCCGGCCCAACCTGACTCCGTCCCGCCGGTATCAAAGCCCGATGAGCACGAACCCCGACCAATTAACTTGATTTGCAGGACCGAGCCCGACCAAAGCTGAAATTTCATATTTTGTTGGTGAGGACTTGGGAGGAGGAGAGGTGATTTAACAATTTATAACCTGTCTTTTGTAACGACATCTAAGTAACACAAAATTGTATAAACCAAGGGTCTCCAAACTTTTGTAACCGTTTAGCGAAAGGGCACCCTGTTTCATATGCATTTCTAAAATAGCAACGTATCATGTTATTACTAGGTTAATTATTGGAAGTAGGGTTGATTATCAATCACTTAAAAAAATAATTTTACTAGAAAATCTCAATAACCCGGCACTGGTGAACTATTTTCAGAACACGCACCTCAGCTATCCTTATTATGGACAGCTGACCTTATGGGGCCTGCGGGCACCATGTTGAAGACCCCTGGTATAAACATATATATACGTTTTTATCATTCTGTGCCGCCCATCACTTTTACGGGTTGAAAACTGGGATTTAAGAGAGAAAGGCAGAGAGACGAATAAGAACAAAGACGGGTGGATAACAAATAAAAGGAAGAAAAGAGAGAAGCCCGACACCAACGTAAAGACTGACGTCTTAGGCCGTACTTAGACCGAAATTCAGGTTGGTTTTGGTCGAGCTCGGATTCGGGCTTAAGATCTTATATCTGGTAGGAACTTTGTACTGGAACTTAGTATAAACGATTCTTTTCTGGAAGTCCTGCCCCTTGCTGAATCAATCCTCTGGGCTGTTGGACTTCTATTCTTGTTCAACGGAACAACAGGCCGAGCAAAAGCAATGCAAAGTATGATTGGATTTAAAAAAGAAAAGATGTCTCAGTCTGTTTCCTATCTCTCACCAGCAGGAAACGTGAATTGAGGTGCATTCGCTTGTGTTTGAGTGTGTCCAGTTCCTCACAGTGTTCGACGTCAATGATGGTGAAACCGTGCGGTTGTGCGGAAAACACAGTTAGCCAGTGATGACTGTGCACGTGAACACGTGCAGGTTCGAATCCGGAGAGGCACCAAAGCACGGATTTTCGACAAGGGGCGAGTAACCTCTGCCGCTGCTGTCAAGTCCATTTTCTTTTTTGTTTCGAGTTCGTCTCGAGCTTGCGGGAGTCGTCCTCCTCGCGATTCTTTCTCCGGGTCTAGACGAAAGCCTCGATCTTGTTGCCGTTTTCCAACTTGACGAAGATTTTGGGGTCGTCGTCGTGTTCGTCTCGGAGACGCTGGAGGTGTCGGCTGTGGTACAGCAGGTAGATGGGTAGGCAAAATCCCAGCATGCTTAGCACCAAGAGGCCCACGTTCACCTGAAAATGCATTTTGAATTGAGTCGTCACGTAAGAGGCGATTGTCAACTGAGAGATCATCACATTCAGGAATACTCTTAGACAATAGTAGGCAAACTATGGAGTGCTGGCTTTTTCATCCGGCAAACAAAAATGTTCATAATGATAATATTCATAAAATGGTAAAAGAAAATAAAGTACAGTAATCCCTCACTGTATCACGGTTTACTTTTTCCTGTTTCGATACTTTGCGGATTTTCATTATGTATTGTCTTCTGCATTCTGATTGGCTAAACGGAAACCCCGCCCCTTTTTCTGCCTGTGTCAACAACGTTGCGTTCTATGTTGTACATGAGCGTAAAACAGCTTGACTTACGTTCAAATGTCAGTGTGAAAGTTTATCTTAAAGCCATCATGTCAACAAAACGCTCTGGACAGACAAAACCACCAAAAGGCAGAGGAAGATGCTCTCTATTGCCCACTTAGCTGGACTTTTCCACATGCTAAAGCATTTTAGCGCCACATTTTTGTCTTCCAAATAACATCGTCTGAAGTAATGCAAAAAAAGTAATGCAAGATTATTTTTTACATTAGAAATTGACAGTACAGAAGTAATCTGTGAAATAAAAAAGGTTTATAAAGTATAGTACGTTTATCTGTTAAGTAAATGCTTCAGCCTGTAAGTGATTTGTTCTTTGGTTTCAATGTATAATAGAGTATATAAATGAATAAATACATGTTTTTACTTTTTGACTATCACTAGTTATTTTGGAACGCACCTCCTCTCGAAAAAACAAGGGATTACTGTATACATTACAAACAAAAAGGTGCCACTCTTGTCCCCAGTGTCCTCAACATTCAAACAAACTGGTTATATTTTTATTTACATGGTAGTTTTACCGTTATATTTATCAACATGAATAAATGATCAAATTTAATGAGAAGAAAAAAGCTTCTGAGTTATCCGTATTCAATTTTGAGTTAACAATGCATATGGTCAAATTTAGTGCTTAAAGGAGTACAGCTTTCATTCTGAGTGTTTCAAAATCAGTATAATGGTTTATTTGCAGATCAGAACAATAAATATCATGACATGCACTTGTAAATGTCTGCATTTGTTTATAAATACATATCGTTGCTACTATTCTAAAAACATTTATCTCCATGTTTTGGTCTTCTTTTTATTTTTGCCCCAAAATAAAAAAATCTATTTAAAATTGCTGCAAAACGGATAGATTTGTTTTAAATCCCAAAAATAGAATAAATAATTTGTTTCCTCTTGGCTCTTTTCGCATTTTTTTACCCCATTGTAGTCCACCATTCAAAAAGTTTCACACCCCTGGTTAAGGACTTACTTACCCATAAAGGGTCTCCTTCGAGGGGCCCCACCATGGCCATAAATAAGGGCTGCTGAAGGAGGGCGAACAGAGCGCTGATAAGAGACTGCATGCCAGTAAGGCTCCCAAATTGAGAGGATGGATACCTAAAGAAATCAAACACATACAGTATATACAGTTCAGCTTCCTGTTTGTGTTTAAATACAGTGGCACTGAAATAGGCTCTGCCTGGAATCAAGACTTCATCCTATACTTAAACTTTTTTTTGAAGTGTACCCACTGTGGGGTTGTTGGTTTTTTTTTAGCCAACCCTCAAACCAGCATAAAGGTTAGGGGTATTCAAAGAAATCATGATAATTTAAGAGAAAATAGATTTTATCTTTGGAGTATACTTTGTAAGTTGGCTTTCAAATAAGTATGAATAAAATATTTTACACATATATTAATATGACCATTACACTGACCCCCCATCCACTACCACCCAAAAAGATCTTGTCCCACTAGCAGATCATTGTTGTGTGTAAATGTGTTATTGAATTCCACCAGAAGAAAAACTTATAGTAAAGAAGATTGCCGTGTATGGCAAATACCTCTGCCAATTTACAGTATTTCTTTTATCAGAGTTAAAAAAAATAAAAATAACTAAGGTCAAAATATTTAAAGTGTTATGACACGCTAACGTTAAAAAGTTTCGGGTCACTTAGAAATTTCCATTCTATGACGATAACAAAGTTTGATGGATTAAAAAAAAATCTTCAAAATAAAGTCATTAATTTATAAAATTCTCAATGTCTTAACTAGACTTACTATTTATTTTGCAACTCATTAGTAGTAAAAAAGTGAGCCTTTTCATGGAAAACACACTATTGTCTGACTCCAAGCTTTTGAAAAGTAGTTTACGTTAATATAAATAAGTATCAAAATGTGCAAAATGAAACATATTTACTTGGAAAAAAAGAACATGGTAAAATACATGATTTTTTTAAATGAGATTGGAAGAGTGAAGTCATTGTGAATATCTGTTTAAAATTATATTTAATATTTAATAATTGATTCAATATATATTTCATTTTATAAGCAGTACAGTAGGTATATTCCTCTAAAATAATTGTTATAATTAACATTATTGGATGTTTTTATTAGCTGGTATCAGTATTGATGACTTCTAAAGAGCTGAACACATCAGTCGGAATTTAAAAATCCAGTTACTATCCGTGCAGAATGCTCAGAAATCAATAATGATAACTAATACTATAAATTGATTTTAATATAAACTTAGCATTCACAACAAGAGGAAAACAATACACATGTTCGTATTATAGACATAACTTGCTTAAATGACTACATTGAATGGTTATTTATTGTAAAAGAGACTTGTACATGGTCATCAACAATTGTGCAATTGAGAGTCCATATTAATTTTGGACAAAACTGAATTCAATTTGCCAGCTAATCGAACAGTTCTTTTGAGTCCAGACAGACAAGCGTGTCTTTATTTTATTTGCATGCCAATTTTCAATAACTGATTAAACATTTCCAATGACAAATTAATTATATAAATTAATTATCCATACACATATTGTGCGGCTTACTTTCAACACGTGATTAAAAAACACATTCACACTTTGAAAGTGTGTCAATAACATGAAAAGAATGAAAATAGCACACTGAACCATGTCAGTGTGACACTTACACAGCAGCATAGAGTCCTCCAACTGCAGAGTGGATGAAGCCCCTGACGATTGTATGCAGGATGAAGGACAAAATCTGTCAAAAAGGAAAAAAAAACATCTTAACTCACAGTTGAGTTGTTGACACAGTGTGCCTACAGGAACAGGCTCCCATTTCGTGGAAATGGGGATATCATAAAATCTCAAAAACAATGTTCAATTTTTATTTATGCCGCTAGATGTCGACAAATCACTGTAAAACCCTCGCTCTATCTCTCAGTCTTAACTCTGCATACAAGAACATTATGTACCCTATGGACAAAAGGATTGTAACAACAGGGGAGGGAAAAGAACATTTGAAGATCTTTGTTCCCCTTTTTTTTTTAGAAAACCATATGGTTTCCAGAGAACCTACCTGAAGTGGGAGGCTGGGCATGATGCAAGTGACTCCAAAGCACACCAGGAGTAAATTGGTGAAGATGAAGGCTCGGGTGGAGTTGACTATCTTCTGAATCTTTTTGTCTGGCCGACGAGGCTGACCAGGCTCCCTGAAGGCCAACAATGATATATGTGAATCAGCTTATGTCATATTGTTTTGTTACAGAATAAGCCAGCACGATCCAGCATGTTTTGATTATATCTAACCTGGCATTTCCCTTATCATTTTCGTCTTCACAGTCTTTCAGTCTCCAGTCCATGACGTAGCCGATCACAGGGGAGGTAGCCAGACAAAGTAGCTGCAGCACGCCGAAGATTGACGTATATGTGCTTACTGAAAGACGGAGGACAGTGATATTAAAGTTAAAAAAAGACATCTGTGCTGTCAAAGTACACTGCGAAAAATAATAAAACAACATATAATCAAATCAGATTGGGCGGAAAGGTTGCTAACTTAAATCAAGGACGTAGATTTGGGTTTGGCATTGGTGGAGACCAAATCATAACCAAACATAAGTCTCTCGTGAAATAGGGGCCAATCACATGGGTCCTATTCTTCAGCAGGGAATGTGTATCAAACCTTTCTGTGCTGCAAGTTGAACGAGACACTGATTGATTGTGATGTTGTTGTTTTTTTAAATTATCAAAAAATATTGGTGGGGACAAAAGAATGACTGCTCATTATTGGTGGGGACACGTCACCTCCATCCATGCCAAATCTATGCCCTAAATTTTACAGTGAGAAAATAAGAAAAATACAGTATACACTTAAAATTACCAAGCTTTTCTCATCAAACGCAGTATGGATCGTTTATCGTTTTAAATATTCTTTAAATGTGGGCAGCATATAATTCTTAAAATAGGGAAAATTATCTAACATCTTGAAGATAACCTAATTTGCCCATTTTAAGAAAGATTTTCTTCGTTTGAAGAAAAAACATATTTTTAAAAATAAGATAAAATGTCTCTTTTATGTTTAAAAATGTGAAAAATATGCATAGATGTTTGAATTTCTAAAATGCAGGTGATTTTAGGTGCAAACATTTTCATTAAGTAAGAGAAATAGAACAATTCTATCAAAAGGATAGGATTTTATTTCCCATTTAAACACTGAATATTTTGATACAGCAGTTTGCCTGAAAAGTACTTTACAAACAATGTTTGATTTCAAAAATGAAAAAATAATTCTGCAAATACAGGAAGAATGTATTTTTTACGGTGTAAATTCACACCCTATTAGCAAAATCCCTGGCTCTTTCTAATTTTTATTTTAAGATGCAATATTACATTTTGTTTCATGAAAAAACAAGACCTAAAAAGCAGGATTTTCTTCAGGTGATGGTGGATACTTTCAGATATGTTTTTACCAATGTTAGAAAAAACAGCTAAAATTAGCAAAATGAGCTATGTCTGCTAGATATGAATATTTGTGGTACTTTAGGTGTTTTTTTTTCTTTCTCAAAGTAAAAAAATAAGCTGAAATACCTAAAAATAGGAACAATACACTTGAAATAAAATGATCTAATAAAGGGTTAAAAAAATTGCAGATCAGTGTAAATTCTTTCAAATTCAGTTGATGTCACCATTTTTTTAGGTTATGACCACATTTTTTTAATCAGATGCAATTTCACAACATCCAGGCGACTTATAAGGGGGGGACTGAAAAGCGCCAGTGTTTGACTTTTTGTAATGCTTGGCTGTAAATGTCTTACCCACGTGCATCCTTTCCACTGCAACAGCAACAGGAAGGGCAGCAGGACAGGATGAGAGGAAAGAGCAAAAGATGGACACGAAAGGAAACAAGGACGGGTGTTAACCACAAGCAAAAGATTAGCTGAGGGAGAGAGAAGATTGTTAGGGTGCTACAGACTTTGTTAAGGAGTTAAAAAACAACAATGCGGAAAGTCAGTGGTTAGGCATTAAAAAGACGACCATGCTGTGTGAAAAGCACAAAAACACACCAGTGCTGAGGTCTCCTTCGGTTAGGGACTCCAGGATGGTGTTCATAGCCCCCATGTAGAAAATGAGGCGGAGTTGAGTGACGCACATGGTGATGAGGCTCAGAAGGAAGATGGGGCTCAAAACACTCCTCATAAAAGTCTGGGCTGCAACGGAAATGACAGAAGAGGCACAAGATCACATATCTGTCAGCGACTTTAATAAATGCTGAGCAGAGGGGAGGTTTATGAGCAACAGTTTGCGTGAAAAATGGACACCTGCGTCACACCATATTTGTGTATGTTTAAACCAAAGTTTAATACACAGGTAAATCACCTGATAGGAATATTTCAATTTCTTGCACTTTTTAATTGTAACCTAATGAGTTTATTCTGTTTTAATATAGCACAAGTTCAAAGGAGATTTCATAGGATGCCAGTTTCTTATTTTGACAATCATTGCCCTCCATTGTTCGTTGAGCTGACTTAAATCGTTGTCGCTATTGGCTAATCATGTTACTGTTTATTGATTACCACACTCCATAGGGCTAATCTGTGTTTGAAAACTTCAAGATTTAACGAAAAGGCTTGTCTCCCAGTCCTAGTTGCAAAGTTTAAAATCCATGTCTTCTCTCCTTATTTTGAGAATCTACTGAAGTTTAAACTTATGCATTCATCCATTATCCGCACCGCTTATCCTCAGTACGGTCGCGGGCGTGCTGGAGCCCATCTCAGCTATCTCCGGGCAGTGGGCAGGGGACACCCTTAACTGGTTGCTAGCCAGTCGCAGTGTACACAGAGACAGACAAACTCACTCGCTTATTCACACCGAGGGACAATTTGGACCAGCTTATTAACCTTACATGCACGTTTTTGGAATGTGGGAGTGCCAGGAGAAACGGGGAGAACATTAAAACTCCACACAGGAGGTTCGATATCATGACCTCAGAACAGTGTCGCACACGTGCTAACCACTGCGCTGCTGTGCTGCCCGTTTAAACTTAATATGCATCAAAAATCAAAAATAAGCCAAACAAATTATATAATATATATATATTAATAAATAAAATCATAATAATACTAATAATAACAACCAACACATTGTAAAATGTATCATCTTACTTAAGATGTATTTCAGCACAATAAGAAAGAAAATATTTAATAAGATCAAAACTGTATGCAAGTAAAGCAGGAACATTTATTTAGCAAGATGATTATTGTTTATTCAAATTACTTTAATTTTATTACAGCCTTATTTATAACCTATTATACCATAGGTAGCATATAGGTCTTAAATGAGGGGTAATTAAGGAAGGGTCCAAGAACAATTTTTGTTCAAAAAGACCGTTGTTTTTTTTTATGACATGATTTTAAGTGACATGAAATTAGGATTGACTGCTGTCCACCCAGCTTCTAATTTAAAACAAACTGAAATAATGTTACAAAAATATAGTTATTAAATGTATTTTTTTTTCCCCACACATTGTTAAACCTGTAAGCCACAATCTAGCAAGACACATGAACATATACACAAACTTGCTGTGTGGCTTAATTAAAAAATGTGTTCAAAATGAATTCCACGGTCGATTTGGTACCAAAGGAACAAGAAGAAAAAAGAAATAAATCCAACCAAGCCCTACACACAACCCACTGGGAGTCCCTGACCCCCAATTAAGAGGCAGAGTCAAAGGGCTTGGGAGTGAGCTGTTTGGATGGCAGTACCCAGGACGTACCGAGAAAACCTATGAATGTTTTCTGTTCATATCAGCCAAACGTAAAAAGATATTTTTGAGAAATATATGGTCATGAAGGCTAAAGGAGGACATTTTAAGATCCCTTCTATTCAATGGAGTTACTATAAATCATGAACTATAAACACTTATTAAGAGCGATTTTGAAGTGGGCAACTCAATGAACTGACGTCTGTTTTGCTCCCACAGAACAATCACCATGGCAACATCAGAATTTTTAGTTGAGTATACACACAATGCATTATTCAGAATTATGTCAGGACTTTTGTATGCTTTTGAGTGTCTGTCAAATAATGTATGCACATGACCATGAATTATTGTGTAGAATATGTTACTGGGATTTCTGAAGCCTTTTGTCCATTTTATCTGGCACAGATTGCCCTTTCATGCTTTGGCATGTTTTCTGTCTTGTGTTCTTTGCTCTAAAATTGATTTTGAAGATCCTGGCAAAGAGCCCATTACAACCAGTTCGACTGCTTGACTGCTCACTCACAAAGGAACAGTTTAGTCCGTTAGTACTTTTAAGATTTTTAATTTTTAAATAAAAACAGTAATAGGTCATTCTCAGGTGCTGACTTCCAACACACTTACCGGGCAGTGTTCATAAACTGGAAATTTGCGGCAAACAACGAAAAGGGTGTGATAATGGGAAATCAAAAGGTGCACTCCAAAGCCATATGTTCTTACCCAATTTTTAAAATGTCCGCTCTGGCCCCCAGTAGCAGCAATAGTCAACGGAGGATTGTGGATGGTATGAAGAGAGCATTTGGTATGCTTTTTTTTTATTATTTGTTATTTTGTTCACACTTTCTTCCCCCCCCCCCCCCTTTTTTTTTTTTTTACATGCTCAAAAATTTATGGTGGGCCGGATTAGATCACCCACCGGTGGGCCATATGATTGATATGCCTGGATTAAAAGTATCTTGAAAGTTAAAAATGAGCAAAATGTTCTGGGGTAAGAATGCGTTTTTTTGCAGTATAAGAATGGCCCAGATTTCCTTGTTGTCAACTTGATTGAGAAACGGATTCTATAAATAACTTTTTTGAAAGTAGGTCATACTTTGACTGTGATGTGTGACTTAGCTGGCTGGGACGTAATTTGATTTCCAAATGAATAGTACAATTTGAGACTGACCTTCTTCTTTAGATTTGCAGGAGACCTGAAGGTCAACGGTGGACAGGCACATCTTGCTAGCATCCTGTGAACCCAGCTCATTGGATGGAGGCGGCTGCTGCTGTTTAATGGAGTTGCTGACGCTTAGACGGCGGCCCACCGTGGTCACCTGCCGGTAAAACTGTTTCCCCGTGATCTTGTGGTCAAATCCCAGCCAGCTGAATTTGATCTTCACTCTGTGGGAGGAAGTTGTGTCAACAGGAGAATGTGAAAGAGGCGCTGAGGTTAAATGTATAGAAGTGTGCGCAGGCAAAATTCCAATATGATGTCAAAAAGAAATGTAATAGGGTTCCAACAGACTGTTATCTAACCAGACATTAAACAGCACCATTTATCTAATATAATGTTCTCTGGACTGTTAGAGTGTGTGCGCCATGTTTCTTACGTAAAGTCCATGTCCTCTGGGCCAGGGAAGGGTTCCAGAGGCCAGTTGAGGAAGCAGTTAAGGAAAACCAGGCAGGCACATCCAGCCCAAACCAGCAAGATAGAGATGAAGGTAGCTCCAAGGTCATAGATCACCTAAGAGTAGGCGGAAGGACAATGGAGCATTAATGATAATGAAGACTCCTTGAAAGAAGGGCGACACTAATGAGATAGAAAATGGAATGTACTGATATATTATTTTGATTAATAGCAACGAAGGCAGTAATGGAACACAGTTTTCGTGTCATTATCCGTCTGACAGTACAAAGGAATTAACATTTTTTTATGTTTGTATGCTGCAGCAAATAATAAATCCGAGTAAATTCATATTAGTAATACAAGTAAAATAATATTTCTAATGATTTAAGATTAATTTAAGTACCTAGTAATGAGTAACACGTTTTGGTCATGAATCTTATTATTTTAAACAAAATAATTCATCAATTTAAAAAAATCTTAAAATAAAAAGGAAAACAAGAATATTAAAAATACTGGTTTCAGGAAATATTCCGTGTCAAATGAGAAAATTTTGTAAAAAAAATCTTATCAATTATATCATAAAATCATAATCAAAAGTTGTAACTCATTTGGTATTTTATGATACGTATTATAAGAAAAATATTTACATATTAATTTTAAGAATAATATTCCGAAAAATAAGAAAAATTATCATCAAAACTTGTTACACATTAGGTGTTCTATGTTTTTAAATAAATAAAAGAGTACAATAATAAAGTAAAATATAGGAAAAAAACTAACAACGAGTAATTAATTAGTTTTTTTAATACAGGAATATCAAGATGTATTTTATTATTTTTTTGCATTTGCATTATTGGACAAGGAATGGAGAAAAAACAAGGAATGGAGATATGTTGTTTCACATGACGGCAACAATATGTTTAACAAGAAAAATAGTAACTAAAACTAGCAAAAAGAAAAACAAAATATGGTTAGATTATTTCACTAAATATTTTCTTTATTGACCTTATTGCAGAGTGTAGTGCGTGTAGTACCTTAATGCCAGGGAAAGTAACGGCAGAGGAGGCGTACGATCCAATCATCAGGGCGATGAAGGTTGACCTGAGATCTCCGAACATATTTGGAAGCTGAAAAAAGCAAAAAACATCATTTGTAACTTCAGAGAGATCCATGCAGGCATAGATGTTATGAATATTCGGGGTAAGGTCCAATCAAAACAATGCAAAATTGGAGTAAAGCACCTCTGGACAAAGTGGATCAAAGTTAATAACTACCATTAGAGCATAATTTCAAATTACCAGAGGAGGCAATTTGCCTTTTGAAGTCAAGCTCAATGGCTTGAAACTGACTTTTTGTGACCTTGTGTGTTATTTCCCTTGAAAACTACACAAACTGGCAAACATTTCCTCCTGCCTAATGACTAGCGGAGGGTACATCCCTATTAGGTACCCACTGTTTTAAAAACAATCTGCCAGTGTTTTTTTTTCCTCCACATTTGAACCAAAACAAAAACACTCCTTGGCCTTTGTGGTGCACATACTGTTCTTATTCAAAATATGCTCCACAGTAAACAGACCTTCTCAAGAAGTCATTAATTAATGTTTCAAAAGCTTAGGACACAAATTCCTGCTACTACAAAGAAGTAGAGGGGACAGGCGTGTACAAGTTAGGTCTTTGTTGGATGATCCACACAATTGTAGTCTCAAAAACATCACAATTAGGCTATATAATCAACATCTGTAATGTATTGTCATCACAGAGGCTAAGGTGAACACATCTCATCACCCAATTGATAATATCAACCACTCATGACTTTACGCTAGTTCAAATTAAATTTGGGGTAAACCTACTCACGCCGGGATAAAATACACAACATTTGGCCTGCTTAGTGGAGACCTCACCAAAACAGAGTTGTATAGTACGTTTCCAGCTCACATTAGTATACTTGAGAAGGTCAGCAGAATTTAGCCAGGCCGGCACAATACTTATAAGCAAAACAAGTCCAAATCAGAGCACTAAGGAGCTCTTGCCAAATTCCTACCTAGTCTGCTGCTGTGCAGGAAATATTTAAAATCTATTTATTTTAAATATTATTATTGAAAGTGTATTCATTTTCACAATTGATTAAGTAATAGTAAATGTATTTATTTATTGGATATCCATACTTATAATTTTATTAATCTCAGTGTAATTACTTATTTATTAAATTAATTGATAAATTGTTGGCGCTTTTAATTCAATATTTATTGAATAAACATGAATCTAATTCATGATATTTTTTTATTTAATGGTGTATTGGTACTTGTCAAATTATACGTTTTCCTTGTATTTTATACGTTTCTGTGTTTATTTTCAAATTGTGTAGGCCGTATAACGATTTTTGTACGGGAAAAAAAATCCTAAACCGATCTCGTCTTGCCCATCTCGGCTCTAAAATGTGTCCTCTCAATCCTTGGTAGAAAACAACAACATCATCGTAGATTGCTAGTATCGTCGTGGTACACTAGCTAAACTCGTTTACACAAATTATCTTTGTTTTTTCCACATAGTTTGTCTTGCTGTGAGTAAATAGGTGTCACATTGTGTTTGTGAGGTTCATTATATCTTAATAAAGAGAATTTCAATTTTCAATAAGGGAAGCAATTGACTGAGGTTGGCAGTATTTGGCACTTTTGGACCTCTATACACAACTTATTATTTCAAATATATGTAATTAAACATAATAACGTTACATGACTAACCATAGCGATGGCTCAAGACTTTGACAAGTTTCATCCATTTTTCAGTCAGGTGACACACAAGACTAAAACTTTTGAAAATGTTTCAACAACATGTAGTCACCAACAACAACTTGTACCATTATTTCAAGGAAGTCGACTTGGTAATGGGAGCTATTCCTCGGAGGCACAAAGTGGTCGAAAACAACCGAGTCACATGAGTGGAGCCATGCTTAACAAAAAAAAACAAAAAATAGGGTGAGGGTGCGGGATGTTGTTGTAGCATGTCTAGCCCGCCTGCCTACCTCCCCTTGATGTGTCACTGTTTGCCACATCATCTCCTTTAGAAGTAGGGGGAAAATGGTGCCAAGGGGGAGTCGTTGCAAGGGTAGCATTAAATTCGGTGCATTATAGTCAGTAATTTATTTTTAAAGGGTTCTTTGAGAAAATGATTTTAGTTGAGCCTTGGGTGCCCGTTTGTACCATCAAAATCATGTTATGTGGGCTGTTTTTACATGAATATTTGTCAGTGCTGTGGTTGTTTTTTGTCCTTTTTTCAATAAATTATATTTTACCTCAACTACAACTAGGAGACAGATTTGCAACAACTACAGCTGATTCCAAGAAAAACAAGTTATCAAAGTATCAGTTCCAAGAGTTGAGGAATATTTAAAATACTGAGAAGGAGGGCAGAGAGCATGATAACTGGGTCGCTAATCATGTTCAGAAGGTCAGCTAGCAACAGTTTCTCATATACTACATAAGAATTATACTTAAAATAAGCAACATTGTAGTATCCAACACATGGTGCATTATCTTACAATTACAACTATATTTGTTGTGTTTTTTCTTTAAGAAAAAAATTCCATCCAGATTAGAAAATCATGAAAAATAAGAAAAGTGATTGACCAGATGCTAGGTAAAATAGTTTTGCTCATTCTAAGGTTATAGTTTTTGAATGGACGGAGGGAATGTGTCCCAACCAATATTGAGACATCATTGTTTTGTCCTCCACCAATATTATGTGATCACGTTGAAAAAGCACCCTTCTCCCGCCAATGCAAAGATCAAACCTAAACCCTTGATTCGAAGTATAACTGTTTTTTTACTAGAAAAAGTTATGTTAGTTAAATATTTTGAAACTCAAAAGTGTTCACTTTAAAGGATTTTTTGAATTTTCTACTCGCTGATGTAATCTTATAGCTGAAGTCATCAATGCAGCCTGTCAAGGTGCTTGTGTAGCTTGTGCAAGTACATGCATTTCTTGGACGCCCTCAAATGAACTTTTTTTTCTTCATTTTTCTGGAGTTTGTGTTGTTGTTTGGACTGTGTTTAAAACATTCCTGGTCTTACTTTGACTATTTTCATTCTACACTGATAGAAAACCGCGAGGACGAGCATGGAGCCATCCTCAGACACCCCCTCTCCCTTTCCTTCTTCCTAATGTGTACTGAGTCCCTAACAGCTCTGGTAGAAATAAAATACAAGAAAAAAGGCGCGGTGGGTAAAAGGATATAAAGGCTCTTTGAACAAAAGTTGGGCATTGTTAGCACACAATTGATACAGAAAACATTATACTTTCAACTTTTAAAGGAAACCTCAAAAAATGCACCCCAGTTCCTCACCTTTATGTAATGAAACATGAACATGCGAAAAAGCACCATTCTTTTCCCCTGAGCTCTTTCCCCCCAAAATATTTGTGCAGGCCATTGTAAATTGAAACATCAAAAAAGCAGCATACAGAGAAACACCTGGACAGCAGATCAAGCATCCCTACTGCCTCGTGTTCACGTTTCACTTGATTACACCCATGAATCTCATTTGCTGGACAAATAAAGAGCAGAATGCGCATTTCGCATATGAAAGGAGACGACACAGAAGAACAGCCATGCCGAGTGCTGACCCACCTGCAGTCGTCTTAGCACCTTGACTGAATAGCTCTTTTGTTAGCTCTGTGCTCAGTGTATCCAAGCGTAGAGTGGAAGTGTACACAATGATCTGTTTGGACAACCATGTAAGAGTCCCAAAAAGTCACATGCAGATGGCATCACGCTCGATTGGCTAAGTTTGGTTAGCGTCAGGTGCAGATGGATGTAGGCTGTCGTAAAGCGTTCATCCCGCCACGCAGGTATTTAGATTGAAAAATCCCAATCCAGACACCAGCGGTATTTCTCTTTTTGATTGCAGTCATTGTACCATATTTTCGGACTATAAGGCGCACCTAAATGCTCATTGCAAATACTCTATTGTTGTTGCTACTTTGGACAATAACGATGCCTAAGTATAAAACATATTGTGATTACTTGAATGAAGACTTTTGTTTATGGTAAAGTTTTGTACAAAATTACATAATGTTGTTGGAATTGTTGTTAAGAGATACTGCATACAGTTACTGTTCTGCCATTGACATACATAAAGAGTTGTCTTCGAGTGCCCTTTTGTGGTTAACGTGTTATTTTTTTTGTTGCTTAAATTCGTTTTAGTGGTAAAATCAGATGTCATAATATTTATGTTCTATGAAAGAAAAAAATACAATTTAGTTTTTTGCCACTCAAGCTCTTACTGTAGTTTTAATTCAATACGCCTTATAGTCCAGTGCACCTTATATAAGAAAAAATATACAGTAGTATAGTCCGGTGCACCTTGTAGTGTGGGAAATGATGTAAATATGGGGGCTTTACAGAACAACAAAATTATTTTAGATGGGAATGAATAATGTCAAATACTGGTATGGTAGTGCACTGCAATGAATAGTCTTACACCATCAGCAGAACAGTGTTAACTCTTAATTTTAAATTCTATTTTTATTATTTCTTTCAGGAAAATAAATAAACATTGTTCTCTAGCAGGTAATTGATTGTTTTGCTCATTTTATGTATTTTTTCTATTCGTGTTAAATCAAATTCTGACAGCTATCTGCAAACTGTTCTATAAGATAATTTGGCTCATTTTAAGGATGATGAAGCTTAATAAATATTATACTTAAATCAAGAAAACTTTTCTGCCAACGTGGTAAAATTTTGTTGTTGTTGTTGCAGTGTGAGCCTAATTAAAATGAGTAAGAGGTCATTCTGTATTGCAAAAACATGACCACAGTGACAAAGAATGTTATTCATTATAAGTGCAACTTTTCACATTTAAAAATATTCTACTTGTTTCTATAGTGGTATTAGAAAATGTATACTTAAATAAATGGAAATGGTCACTATCATGTGAAAAACACATCCTTTTTTTTTACATTTTTTGCCAATATGGAATGTTTGCATTGGTTTTGCACATTTTTTTATTATCTTGGTGGAATACGATACATTCCACCACTTTTGTTCATGAGTGGTTGATATTTTGTGTGTATTGTGCCTATATAAAAAGCTAGTAACAAAAAAATAATAATAGTTAAGTTACCTAGGATAATATTTCTTATTTCATTCGAGAAACAGGATACGATATCTTAAAATAAGAAAAAAAAAAAAAAGATTGAGCAAGATTTTTCCGTCAATAAGGTTTTTTGTGTGTCAGATTTGGAGTTTCATCATCTACAGATCGCATAATGTCTTTTTTTTTTTTTTTGCAACTCTGGATAAAAGCGTGTACTGATCTTTGAAAAAAATAATGAAGTAAGTTTGTGACAAAGTTGACCAGGAAGTGAGCAAAATGCAGCAGTCGTAAATGGAGCAGGCAGCCTGAAAACAGGAAACTAGGAGAGGGGAACCTAAAGGGAAATGAAAAAGGGAAGACACTTTGCTGCTGCAAGTAGAAATTCTGCAGCTTGTCAGCGCGCATTCGAGAACCAGCTTTGACCAGTCCTGGTCTGACGCACAGCATATGTCTCAGTTCCAGCCGCCATAAATGCAGCCAGCTCAGTTGGAAGGTCAGCAAACAACAGCTGACATGCCGCAGACTGGCTATCGCCCCGGCATCACGTTTCACTCCAACATCTCTACCACTGCGTGATTGAGGCTGATCCCAGACGCGTGTGAGACTGTTTTTTTTTCTGTCCAAGGGGAAGCTGTGCGCCTAGGGCTAGAAAACACTTTGTAGCACCTCAAGCTTGCAATCACCCACAACCAAGGTGGCAAGGATGACAAGGGTGCCAAAGTCGCATTCAACCGCAAAGTCACATCCACACGAGGGCTAATATCAGCCACCGCGACTGTCTCGCCAGCTCCCATCTCGAATTGCTTCCCTACATTTTAGCCGACAGTCTTTTCATCTTATCTACACATTTCCATTCATCAGGGAATAAGCAGAGAGAAAGAGAAGGATGGATAAAAAATAGGAAGAAATATGTGGACAGATATGGATATAAAGAGTTGAATGGAAAAAGATGAAAAGTCAAAGAGAAAGAGACATGGAGGTGAGGGACAGTGAGAAGAAAGGGTGAGGAAAGATAGACTTTTTAAAAAGTATACACAGATGGAAGGACAGATGTACAGAGAGACAGGCGAAAACACAGACAAATAGTGGGATAAACAGATCGACAGAAATAAACAGATGTTGATAGAGTGGAGAGGGTGAGAGAGCAATGACTAAGATAGAAAAAGTGAGGCTGGTAGAGAGAGCAATGAATAGAGATAGAGATGGAGATGCTGAAAGAGCTAGCGTGTGGAAAGACAAAGTTGATGCAGAGATAGAGAAATAGAGTGAAATAGGGATGGGGATGGAGGGATAGAGGAGGTTAATGGAGGGTTAGAGATTGACAGATGGACAGATAGAGATGGTGAAAGAGCTAGGATGGGGAAAGACAAAGTTGATGCAGAGATAGAGAATAAGCGTGAAATAGAGAAGGGGATAGAGGAGGTTAATGGAGGGTTAGAGATTGATAGATGGACAGATAGACAGGGATTTAGAGCTATGAGATACAGTACATGGAGCGAAACAACAATGGGTATACAGGATAAGACAGAGATACCATTCTTTTATAAGGCTGGCAGGCCTCAGGCGTATGTTGTACTCTTTAGTCCATCACCAACAATACCCCCAACAAACATCCTCTCTAACCCTAACCCATAAAATACAAATATAGATTTTGTTAAGCCATCGCACCGAAACACAAATGGGACTCAGCCTGTGTAGTTCATCATCTAATTCCTCATTGGCTCCATCTCCTTTTCCTATTGAGCAATACTTTTAAATGCCATTATTGTGGTCCCAGTTCACACCGTCTACATCCCAGACTCATAAAATCCACTTGGCCCCCAGAGACATGAGATGTTTCAAAACAGCGCATGAAGGGAGTTTCATATAGAAAGCACAGATACAACACACGTTTAAAAGTTGCTCATGAAGTTTTGAGATGCAGGTGAGTGACCTATTCCCCCAGCCTGTAAACAGAGAATAACTGAGAAAACATGAGGTCATCAAAAAAACAAAGACATGTTTGGCTTAAAAGGCTCTCCCTTACTAAGAAAACTGATTTGCAACATCAAGCTGGTTTGACTCCACCCAGTTTTCCCTACTTGTTTTTTCCTGTAGACAACAAATACTCTGAACACGGAACAATAAAATCAACTGACAGGGAACTATAACCTACTGTGTTGAAATATCGGGATGTTGTTAATACACACACACGCACGCACGCATATGCATATGCACAAGGGGCACGTTTGACAGTTGAAGCAGGTCCGGCCTTGCAAAACGGACCCGCTGTAACTGGAGAAGTACGAAAACAACCCCAGACCTCAGCGCGGGACAAGTGAGGAGGGTACAAGCTTGCACGGCAACTTGAACAGGACACGACTGAGTGCGTTGGGGTGGAGCCTTACACATACGAGCGTCAAAATACATGTCCACTTCCTTTGCTGTGGATTCCTGTTTATCTCCTCAAAGAGGTTATTGAGGTCCCATCTCATGTATAATAACAAGAAGCTGGACACACTCAGTCAAGTATCCTGGATAAGATGCACTCTGTGCAGAAACTTTAAAAAAACATCGCAATGATTCATCAACATGATGAATGTGTTCTTTTGCAGATGAAATGATCACAAACGCACATCTTTTTTTTGGCCAGTAGACAGCACAGCACGGTACTAGTGAATAATAGATTACGTGCTCATGCTCAAGCTCTCACGTGGCCCCTCCCGTGATGCAGCACTTTTATGGCACTGATGGGTTCACTCTGGCCGCCTGGGCCCGCTTTTCTGATTTACTTCCATCCCTTCACAGTCTTCCGCAACTCTACCAACACTCAGTGAACCAACAGAAAACCCATAGAATGTATAGGTATTTGCTAGTTTGAGAGAAAGTGCGCCAAAAAAATCAAGAGGGAACATTCTACTAAGGTTTGTGTTAAGATAGAAAATGTGTAATTTTCTACCCAACTGTTGTAAAAAAGGTGTACTTTCATTCAGATATGTAGCTGTGTTCTTACTGTCAAAGAGGTGAAAGTCATACACATCCCTCCGAAACCATTCATGGCCAACGCAAAGAAAATGAGGATGGACAAGTCTAGAAAGACACAAAAGGAAACATTAGTGGAGCAAGCAGTTGGAGTGTCCAAATAACAGGTACACAAATTGATATATGAATTACAAGTGTTGAGACAGTGTCTTTGGCAATAATTTTGCTAAATTTATGGAACAAAAAACTTCTTTAAAAGTTTTTTCCCCGTTAAAATAGAAAATATATTTTAGAACTTGATTAGAGAAAATCCTCAACATGATCTGCTATAACAGACAATTGTGAAAAGTTTTTTACAGATATATGGGTGTTATATTAACATTTTTTCTACAATAATGATAACAATTATAATAATAAGCTCATATTTTTTTTAGAGAAAAAATGTAAACGACAAAATCTATCTACCAAACTAGATATTTTTGTCTCGTTTTCCTATAAGGTTAACTTTTTATTCCTAGCTAAAACATACATAAAAATAAATACGAAACAAAGAGTTGTTTTTTCTCATTAACAATACACAAAAATGAGCAAAATGTATCACCAACCTTTACCAGATTATTTTTCTATTTCTAATATATTACAGATTTTATTCATTTACAAAAAGAAAAGATTAAAATTGCAAAAAAATAATTGAAATTTAATTGAAAAGATAAAAAAACCCAAAAATAAGAATTACTAAAATGAAGCTCAAAATTAAATCTCTCTTTACAAAAACGAACAAAAATAGTTACTTAAATCCTTTCTTTAAAAAAAAATAAAAATAAATAGTAATTAAAATATTATATGTGAAGAAACCTTTTTGTGATTAAAAAAATATATATTTTTTTCTACAATAAAAATAATAATTTAAGATTTGAGGTATATATAAAAAAAAAATCTAATTATCTGCCATTAGAAACTTTTGACAATTTTAGGTAAGAGCGTGTGTGTTGTTATACATACTGTTAGGATCACTGGCTCCATAGGCGATAAGAAGGCAGGAGAAGGCAAAGCAGGCACTGTACATACAAAAGGTAAATACTATAAATACATATATAAGAACCCATGCCGAGCAAACGAGGCGGCGTGGAGCCTCACCTGCCCAGAAGTCGCAGCTTCCGCGGCCCGTATTTGTCCATGACGATGCCCATTGGCAGGGTGATGGCCGACAGCAGAAAGGAGCCCACCGTGAAAGCCAAGTTCAGCATCTCGTCCTGGTCTTTGCAGATTTGCCAGCCTTTCATCTCCAGGTATTCCTCGGCGTCGGGTTCCTTCATGTCCGATGTGTTGAAAAGACTGAAGTTGGAGCTGCTGTTGTCTGTATGGAGAGAAAACAATCAACCTGTGTCGTTCCAATTATCTAGATGCATTTCTGAATATTGTGATGATGTTTTTTTTGAAAAATGTGAAAATATAAACCACATCCTTTTCCTGTTTTTATTATCATGTGACTGCTTGTTTATACAGTATGTTGGTTAATATTAGAACCAGTCTGATGAGGTCGCCCACCCCCCACCCCCTCTACTTTTGCAAGCTGGGCTGCTGATCAAAAATGCCAAGTGATCCAACGGTCATGTAAACACACGACCGGGATAACAACACAACCGAGTCAACAAGCTCCCAGAAAGGGTAAACCTCTTAACGCCCTCCCGTTTTCCCAGTAGCGGAACGAACACTAAACACGTGCTCTCTATTTTTACTCATCTGCCATACTGGACTGCATCAACAGACGGGGCGGGCGTGCCGACCGACGAGGGGTGACGTTGGGAAAAACAACCCGTTCAACTCGATCTACTGCGGCTCAAAATGTCATCAAAACAGTAGCACTCAGCGCTTTGCACTTTAGGAGGGACAGAGTGAGAAAAGGCCCCGTCATTTACTTCCTCCGCATACTGAGGGGATGTTGTCAAGTGCAGCTTACAGCAGAATATTTGCATTTTTTTTCAAAAGTCAAACAAGAGCAACTAGATAAACACAAATATTTTAATTTTTAAGAATAAAATGTGTTTAAAATCTATTTTTTCTATAAAAAATTAACAATAACTGATTAATAATTATTTTGTTCATCCAGCCAGCCATTCATTTTCTCAACCGCTTATCCCCATCTGGGTTGAGGTTGATTATGATACACGTATTATTTTTCCAATACTTGTTACAATTACTCCAAACAATTTTGCTCATTTGAGTCATTACTTTGTTTTTTTGATTCTATTAAAAATGTACATTTTATAGAAATATATATATATATATATTTTTGTTCTGTTTAATGTTTTTTTTCATATGGTTTTACATCCTCAACAACCAAACAGTGTTTGCCTTACATGGCAGCTGCCTACTCCAGCGACTGCATTGAGTCAATTGAGTCAGTTGCAAACAAAATTAGTGGACTGTGAGTGTGGGTGGTCAGTGTTGACTTGACATCCCTTTAAGGAGTTTCCGAGCAATAAAAAGGAAATTCCAACTCACATGTTTCACACCCAGTTTCATCCTTTTAATGTGCATATGAAAGCCTTCAACTCAAAATGTTACAACTTTCCGTGGCACATTAAATTTCACTACATTTTAGGGTCTTGATTGTAAATTAAGTTTCTGTTTTGATATGCTGTCTAGGTTAAAATGATAACAATCTTTTGGGCAATCAGCTTTGGAATTTTCATTTTCCAACGTGGTCTACTACAATGAACCTGTATTTCAATGTATTAAAAATATACACTGCTTGAGTGGCTGTGTATGTGAGTAGTTTTCAAATAAAGGGTTTAACTGTTGCACATTCTTGTGCAAATGTGATGGAATTGGTGACCCTGAGCTAACACATTTACGATTGCAACATGATGTCATCTCTTTTGGTTTCGGGTGTCAACCTTTTTCTAAATTCAAAGGACGGTCAGATAGTTTTATCCAAACGAATGTCTATAGTCACTTAAAGATAAACTGTGTGCTCTTTCTTGACCTGATTGTTTCGTAAGCTTAAGACAGCTGATTAAAGCCTCCTACGAAGATTAAAGGAGTCATCTGAAGGTCCAATTACAATAGAATGAATCAGCAAAGTTGATTACTGATTTACATTTAATCAGTTGAAATACATAGGCGAATCACAACTGGGCAGGATTTTTCCATTAATATAACAAGGTGCCATCTTCCAACGCCGACCATTTGCACAAATGAACCCTCTGCTGTAGCTTTCATCTCTTCCTCCTTTAAAATGGCCACCGGAATGAATGGCCTCTTTCAATGCAACTTCTGTCATTAACTGCCAGCAAAGAAAGCAAGCCCAAAATGTCAGCCGACTATGAATCATCTCTGTTGCCTGTAGCTGGCTCACTTTATCTGACCCACATTTCAACATGGTATATTGAACAGTAAACAGGTTTTATTAATTTTATATTTAAGTGTGACCCCGGCGGGCCAAGAAAATAAAGTTGCCAAAAAGCTAGCCTGAGAAAACTAAATAGGATGGAATTTTGGCCCTCGTCATCAAAGTCGTTTTTACCTGACTTAGTCATTTAAAAGATTACGCTTCCTTTAAAAATGACGCAGTATAACGTGTGTTTGGTCACGAGTTTTGTACACTCACACTGAGGAAAAATAGCAATCGAGGCGTGGTCACGCTTTCTATTCACCACCACTAGATAAAACAACAATTCTCTCCACTGTGTTGTATAAAAGGCCAAACAGGATTTAGATGCTTTTGTGTCAAGTCTAAACTGGACAAAGGTCATAACTTATTTAAACAGTTTAATACGGGGTTCACTTGTGCTAAATTGAAGGATTAGGAATGTCTCAGCAGATTGTTGCAATGAGAACAGTAGCAAGCATTCGAAAAGAGGAAAATACTATCAGTTCGATTACAGTTTTGACTAGAGACACTTGATACCAACATCAGATACCAGCATATTTTAGGGTACGAACAGTGGTAGCCGATGAGAGTATCAACAGCCTTCTAGTGCCGATTTAAAATTGTGGAACCTGAAATCTGAAATTCCATTAATTAAAAGCAATACTTTGGAAAAACATTAAGATTTAAAATTATTCTAATGAAAATATTGGACATTTGGTCAATATAAGACCACTTAATATTTGTGTGTGGTACTAGACTAAAAATGTGGTATCGAAAATCCATAGTTTGGAACTCCTGTAATTTCAATTCATTTAGCGTTGCCTACATTCCCTTTTTTGACTATTGTTACTCACTGATGTTCCTTATTTTTACCATTGTTACTCACGATGTTTGTTATTTTGACTATTGTTACTCACTGATGTTCGTTATTTCGACTATTTTGCAATGTTTACATCATTGTCACTGTATAAGCAAAAATGAACATGTGTCGTTGTTATTTTTGTTTTATCCATGCAGTGGCTCAGGCTGTTTTGTAGGTGTATAAAGGTAGTGTTGTTTGTCAGTTATCCTACCCAGCAGGAAGGTGGGTTTTGACCGCTAAGCTAACGCAGAAGCTGGCTTTTTATTGATGTTTTTTTGCACAGTTCTCTCCTGTTCTTCTAGCATCATCAAATTAATTATTGTCGTCTCTGCTTATTTTGAGCGTCTACAAAACTAAAAACGTATTAGGTACACTCAGATCATACAGCACTTTTACTTTTGAATGAAGTGTGCCAAGAATGAAATTAATTGGATTTTACATTCATTTGAGATTCAAACCAATGCTCTAGTATTGTGATTTGTACTGAGCTTTGGAGCATTTTCTCATTTTAGGATGACCCTTTTGGTTCATGAGGATCCAGTAATCCTACTACTAAACTAGCACTCACCTGGTGCTCTGCACAAGTAGGAATAGAAGCCCTCGGACTTGAGCATAATAAGCAAGGACCCCCAGCCCAAGAGCACAGCAGAGAAAAGCAGGTTTTCGATGACCGCTGTCACTGCCATCCACCAGCGACGGCTGAACGCCGTTGCCAAGGTCGGAGCCATCCCAACAAGAGACCGGGGATGCTTCAATGGAGAACAAGGGAGGCTAGAATGACCAGAGAGGGAAAACATTTTTTCAAATAAAAGACAGCAAAGGTAACAAAATTGCAACATTGTGTTGGGAAACCAGGTCATTTCCAAAGTACAATCTTCATTGTTCGTAGGTGGTGTCCTTTGTTATTCTATAGTCCATCTATTTTTCCTATTTGATCTTGAATAGGGTCTCCGTTTTGTTTGCAATGTCTTCCTCTAAATCACAAGTATTTCATTCACAGTGCACACACACTGCTTCACGGTGGGGATCTCTTGTTTATACCATAGTCTTGTTATTACGTGCATTGCTTGCTTTCAGAAGAACCTTTACCAAGTACTCATCCTTTTTCTGCAATATTTCTCTTGTTAGATTCCCCAAATAGGTCACCTTGAAGTTTTGGGTATTCCAATTTTCTATAAAACATACCATAATCTTTCTCAATAGTCCTTTATTGTTTGATAAAAGCCAAAATGTATGCAAGCGGTTAATGTCTACATCTTTTACAAAAAACTGTTGCTTCTTTTTCTTACCCTCATGTAGGTTTTGGATCAAATGGTGTAGTAATACCCTGTAGTTTGCAATAGTCTGTGCATCCCTTTGAGACTCTTTGTGATTAAGTCCTATCAAAATAAACATGACTTGACTATAACGATGGATGAGGTGCTTGTAACCGTACTTAATAGAACGTTGTCGACTAAAAAACATCCAAAACAGCCTGCTCTGAAAGGCAGTGACTCATTATGCTGCCTTTGTTCCCTCTTGCTGATGTTCAGATGGGAGAGGGAGACCCTAGAAAACAGCTGAGCCTTGTGGGCGTGTAAGCGAAGCCCCGCCCCTTCAGACATCTGATTGGAGCCTTGTAAAAAATACTCTCAGACTATTGGCTGCCGATGACATAGGAAACTCAGCAGCTGCACGTGAGGATGCCGCATTCAACTAGTCCGGAGTACGATTTTTCTGATTAAATACAAACCTTCTAGAAATATTTTGACGCAGATGATTAAAGACAAAATCAGTTATGTATTTAAAAAAGATGGAATGTCCTAGCTTTAAAAGGTTAAAAAGAATGTCGGAATTTCAGTTTGCAACAATATAAAGGTGAATCTGATAAAAAAAAAATTGGGGCACTTTTAACCAACTACGACTATCCAAAGATATACATTTGGAATACACACGGTGAATGTACAAATTGCTAATTCAAATTATCTCCACAGCGCTTCGTTTTTACTTAGACTCAACCATTGAAGAAAAAAAAACGATAGCACTTGAACGCAACTCCAGCTCTATCTGGTTTGAACCAGCACCCCGCGAGATTGTTTGGGGGCTCGACATTTTTATATTGGCTTTATTTAAACGCAATGCATTTAGTGAAAATATTGATAAATATGATTAATATGACAACACAATAAAAATCTAAACATTTAAAAAATATATTTCTGTTTTTTTGGTTGTCTTAAATTCTTATAATACAAATGATACCCAATATGAACTGGCCAATTCACAACACGTTAGCACATGTACAATAGAAGAATCGAATAAATAATTCTATTTTCATCAGCGCCTACTTTAAAGTGTTCAACTGTTGGTAAAACCTTACCCGAGCAAAATTGTATGAACCTTAACGCGACAGCGTTGATTTTGTGGCAATTCAACACATCATCATTGCGACAATAAAGGGTAAAGTCAGAAGGAGAAAACTGGTCTGAACTGGCCTGCCCATCGCCCCCTCCTCACACTATTTGCGTCTCGCTCATGGAAAGTAAAGAAGCACAGCAAGCTTCCGCTTACAAAACAAGTTAAGTTTATTATTTTCATAAAAACGGCGTCTACGTCGTATGACGACCTGTTTGTTCATTTATATACAAGAGCTAAGTAGACACAAGCCCTGCATGACAACACTATGTGTCATTTTTAATTTTTTTCACGACGCGGTAATGCTTTTATTTCGGTATATTAACCGGAACTGTATGATGTGATCTTGAGAGTTTTGACTTATTATAGTACACTACCTAGTAGCGCTCAGCTGTTTGGAACAACAACTATTCAACATAAGTAAAAAAATGTTGCCAATAAAGCTAGGAAAATATTTTTTTGACTCAGTAAAAACAAACCTTGGGAAAATATAATGACGATATAAAGAGGGTAGGGGTGATCGGGCAAGTCTAAACATTTGGGTGATATGACATTATCTTTATGTCCTTGTTCTTTGTCACATTACGAGACTATGTGTCCCTTTTAACCAGCCGCTATATTTGCATGTATTAACCGACTGCAACTGCAGGAAAATAAAGTTGAAATTCGGTTCAGGTTTTCATCCTTTAATCAGATGCGGTGAGTGTGAGTCAGAGCATCCTCAGTTGCTGCAACCTACCTGAGTGTTCGGCTTCAGGGACAAAAGCAGACCGCCGTTTTCAGTCCAGTCCGCCTTTTCGCGTCCTGTAGTCTGTCGATGTGATATTGGTCGCTTTGGACGTGCGTTTTGGTTCTTTTAGCGAGTTTCTCCATTCCCTTGTCATTGACGACATTATATAGCGGCTGCAGCAGCGATGCACAAACAACATCGGCCTCTCATTGGCGGAAGGCTGTGCTAGAGGGAAATTTCGGCCAATCAAAGCGGACCAGAACTCCACGTGCTTGGTTCCTCAGATGAAGTGTTCCTAGATTAGGACCTTCGAGTAAACAGCACTTGATAGTTGATAAGACAAGGTTTTCATTATTTAGATTCACAAAATGGGATGCAAAATGTATGGCTTTGAGGGGGAAAACATCCATCATATTTGCTTTCTTCACCAGATTTCGTTTTCCAGACAAAAAGTGTAAATGAAAAAAGTCATTAATTACAGTTACTTCATTCAAAGTTTATTGTGTTACCCCCCCGCTCCCCCAGATTACTGACACCCTAAAGTAGAGTGTTACTCTGAAAAAAACTATTGAGCTAAAAGTGCTTAAAATACCCAGACCGAAAAATAAACAGAGGAAAACGTGTACACCCACCTGAAGGTCATCATATTTCTTGGCTTGCGCAATCTTGAGAACTTGCAAACACTTTGCTGAGACACTCCATATCCATTTTGTCTTCAAACAACTCAAATATTTATTTGTCTATTTGTAAGTAACATCCCTTTTCTCTACAGGTGTATCAAAGTTGAAATTTGATTGTTTTGAGTTTTTTTTGAATTCTCACAAAATCTGTGTTTTAGTTGTATTACTGTTCTGGTACCACATTCATTAGTTAAACCATGGGAGTGTGGGACTGTCTTTTTTGTTTGGCAGTTTATGGGCTTCTGCGCTTGCTGTAACTTCAGCTCAATCACCTCGTGCTGAAGATGATTGCAGTCGTGCACAGACGCCCTGACTTTAGTATTGTTTCGTTTAGGGAATGCAGGCAATAAACCGAGTGACTGTGAACCCTTGTGTCGCGCATGATTGAGTGTCATTACACAGGCATCACATAATTTTAGAAAAGGCCAAAATTCAGCACTGTTTTACTGTAAATTCTTTGCTCATGTTTCGCCCAATGATTTTGTTGTTCCTGTAAAAGCCACACCCCCTCCTCTCACATTGGCTACTATTTGGTATATTCTATTCTATTCTATTCTATTGTATTTGCTACTGGTGACATACAACCAAATATGCGTATATAAACTGCCCCCCAGATTTCAGTATTTTATTTCATAGTTGTAATTACGTAATTACAACGGAGATGTGAGTACATATAGTAGGGAGAATAACAGTAGGGAGAAACTACGCATCATCATACTCCGTGCTCGAAATGGCGCCTTCTTAGATGTATTCAGTTCTATTTTGGAAGTAGATATAAACAGGCCTACCTTGCATAATTGTTGTCATTAGCGATGTGTTCGTACCGGATTTAAGGTTGTATGTGACATCATGAATGAAGGAGGAACGGTCAAAAAATAAATGCATAGTAATTCATGATCTATATTTCATTAAAAAAGTGGAGTAATACACCCTTTATCGAGAGAATTGCCAACAATGATAATCATAATATAAATCGGACAATTTTATAGTCACCAAAACTACAGCTTTATGCGTTAGACTACCGCTTTTCTCCCTATCAAAACGTCCAATGATTTTTAAAAAAATATAGCGCTTTTTCGTATGTGAACAAAAACATTTGACTTAAGACTAGTATTTAGGTGTAAGGATGCTTTATTTCAAAGGGAGATTAGGACTTTGTGCACAAATAATCATCTCTGATTGCATTAGATCAGGGGTCACAAACTCATTTTATTTGGGGGCCGCCAGAGCTCCTGGGTAAGATTGGGCAAATCGGGTCTTAAAATGAAAAAGTTCTGATGAAAACAAATATATATCTTTTTTTTAAAAAAAGCATCCCCACAAAACAAGATTCAAACAAAAAACAATAAAGAAATCTTATTTTTTTTAAAATCAATCAGTAATAAATTAATTAATTATCTGATAGGGCTCCACTAAAAGGACAATGTGTATTATTCAGTGACCCCTAGCGGTGAAGCTATAATAATTTAAACATAATGTTTAAGTAATTTGCAAAAACGTTTGAATTATTATTTAAATGTGCATATTCTTAATACTCGTAAGAAATTTATATTTTACATAACATGTGCCTCACCTAGAGGGAGCTAATTGTTGCTATGAGTACCCAAAAAACAAAAACCTGGCGCAATGCCTGGCAAAAATTTTAAAAGAAAACTAGTGCTTTGTGGTCAATTTGAGTATCCATAGTTTGTAGCACTCATTTTCAGTTGCACAACAGAATAAAGCAACATCTAGAGATCAAATAATACACCCTATCCTTTTAAATTTCATATTAAGGCGGAGGTCTCAAACTATCAATCTGAGGGCCACTGTTGCCCCGGGGCTTTAAGTTTGGAACCCCTTCATTAGTTGGTAAAACTTTCTTACTTACCTATATTCTGGAGACAAAATGTATTCTGCACGTAAATATGGAGTATTAACATGGACTGCTATTTAATGTCAATTTTGTCCATCCATCCATTATCTACGCCTCTTATCTTCACCATCATGTAATTTTGAATGTATATCAATCAGCATTTGTAAATGACTAACAACAGGGTTTTAAATCAAATAATAGTGCAGCACAGCCACGTTATTTTCTCCTGAGCTTTGATTATGGAAATAAAATAGTGAGAAAAGTTGCATTACGGTGTATTGAAAATATTTCAAAATGGTCTGGAGGTGAACTTGTGTTTATCACAGTAGGAATATGTGATGCACGGGCGATTGCACGTGCATGGATGATATAAATGGACTCACGTTTGACTCGAAATGTCACACCGAAGTTGAACTTCTTAGAAGGATGTGAATGTGGACTCCGGATGTCGAGACAAACTCTCGCAGGGCGACACCTAGCGGTCATTAGAATCCATTGCTGGAAACACTCAATATTCCACACAGGTGGGCTGAAGTTACATTAGGGCGAGGGGTCACCACAAGAAATCCGCCGTCGTGGTTTGCATGTAAGTTTTACCGTCCAGTTTTATGAGCGTAGTCTAAATATCAAAAGCTGCATGATGCCTCTGAGTCTGTAATTTCACATGTTGTAAATTGTGGCTGTAATAAAATAACAAGACACTGTTAGAAATGGAGTGTGAGAGCGAGAATTCTTGTGGTATCTACCCGGGAACTTCATATCTATTTTATAAAAAGGTGGCACAGTTCTGTAATGATTTGCATATAATTTGTCGAGCACTCGAGCTAACGGAGGAATTTGAAAGCTCGCTTACAGGTCATTAAAAACCAGTGACGGGCAGCGCGGGCCTGCAAGGCCTTCTTCTCTGGCCTAAAAACATCGGAGTCATTTGCTGTTCAATTGTTTTCATGTTAATCAATGAATTGTGTGCTTAGCCTAGACAGAAATAATGGTAAACATAGAAGACTGTAATTCCAAATTGTCAGTGTGTCACGTTAGAAAATCTTACCAGTCGGAGGCGAGCCGAAGACAGGTCTTGTCATCCGACTTTTGGTGGAAAATGAATGCCTCAGGAAAGTTGTGGCAGTGTTATGACGGTGCAGCAGCCATGTCTTCTGGATTAAATAGGGTGCTTGCTTAAGTTAAGGAGAGAGCACTATTGGCTTTCTGAGTTTTTTGCTTCACACATTTATTGGCATTTAACACTCAAAAAATGTAACATCAGCAACACAGAATCGCAGAAAAAAAATGTCCTCGAACGATTCAGACTGAAGAAGGCCCAAGGGAGAAATTTACTACTTGCCACTCTTAAAAACATACAATAGAAAATTGACTTTCAGCCTTCTCCACTGGCCCAGAACATATCTGAATTATGTTAGGTTAATTCAATTCTGTCAATGAATACTTATCACATAGTTCCCAATTGTCAGATTATTTTCATTGCTTTTCTTCTGGTTGCACTTCTGCCTGATGTCTGCTTTTATATCCAAACATTTCACCAATAAAATTTGAGCAATTAATTGTTGCCGTGGTCAGAAATCCACCCAGAGGCCTTCACAATCAGGTCTGCAAGCCCTGAAGCATAAGTAACACTGGAACTTTAAGCCTATCAGATTTCTAGTTGGCGACACCAAAGCCTACTAGAAGGCGTACGGAAACGTCAGCGACGGTGCGTAATGAGCCATTTATACTATTAAATTATAATAGCATCTATTTTTTCACTCTAATTAGAACTGATTTACACTAAGAAGTTTTAATACGAAGTACCTCCGAATCTCTGAAAAACACACAACATAATGTTAGTTAAAATATTGACTTTTCAAAGCGAAAAACAAATAAAGTATAATATAAACTTGACATTTCTTATGTGAAACCCAGGAAACATAAATTAAAACATTCACAAATGTACAAAAAAAAAGATCAAATTAAAAAAACAACTTGAACCATTTCTAGAAAAAAAATAAAGTACACAACATAGTATCCCTGTCACACACACACACAAAAAAAACACACAAACGGACTAATCACAAGATAAAAAAGGGTATTAAATGGAACCGGCTCTTGATTGGTGGGGAGCCGGCTCATAGAGCCATTTCGTCCGCCAAAGACACATCACTGAAGGCCTAGGTATCAGATGCATGGCCCGCCAATGCTTACCAGACATTCCCAAATTACTAACCTTTGGCAATTTATGAGTCCAGTGAACTTTAGAACATAAAATCGGAGCAAAAGTGCTACTCCATCCATCTATTATCTGCACCGCTTATCCTCAGTAGGGTCGCGGGGGTGCTGGAGCCCATCCCAGCTATCTTCGGGTAGTGGGCAGTTGACACCCTGAACTGGTTGCCAGCCAGTCACAGGGCCAAAAGTGCTACTGCAATCAATTATTTAGGTCGTTGGTAACCGACTCATGTGCGGCCCCTTCTCAAGGTTTCTTAATTTTGTGCTGAGGTTTTTGAGTTTTTCCTTGCCCTCATGTAGGTTTTAGATCAGGGGATGCTGTAACAAAAGTCTGTACAGCCCTTTTAGACTTATTGTGATTAAGGGCTATACAAATAAATATGACTTGACTTGACTAAACAGAGGAAATTCAGAAACATTCACATCCGTGCACAATTTCATAGTCTCACAAGCAGAATCAGTTCAGAAAAAATCACACATTTTACTGTACATATCAAATTTATTCAACACCTCTTTTAGTATTGCATGTTTCTTAGTGTGCTCTGATAATTATACATAAGTCTGGATCATACAGTAATAGAAGGGACAAAAAGTAAAATTAAAAAAAGAGATTTGTATCAATAAAGCTGTTATACATGTTTGTTTTTTTCATTTAATAAAACAAGAAAAATGTTCCCGGCAGACGTATGAAGATCGTATGACTCACCACTCTTAATATTGCTCTGCAACAAGGCACATTTATGTACTCCAAATGTTTTGTCTCCCAAAATGCTTTACATCACCATTTAAAACAGAACATAAACTGTACAAATCTCCCTCCAAAAATCAAATAAAATCTGATCAAAATAAATTCAAAAACGATACAATAGATAACGATCATAAATCAAACGGTTCTTTGGCTTTTGCATCAAGCAGCTGTCTTAGCGGATTGCACTCGCCTTGGAGTGAAGTCTGCAGAAAAAAAAAACATCGGAAACCATTTTGGGGACCCTCACAAAGCCCTACTTGCAGGTTATTATCCTAAATGCTAGAATTATCAATTTTCTTTGTATCATTTTAAATGCTAAGATTGGCAGAGCGCAACATCGCCTCTGACACAATCAATTTTCTTGTAATTGGATCAAAACTATTCAAGGAAAAGTGACGAAAAACCAGGCAGTCCACTGTTTAAAAAATGTCATCCTGTCTGGCACACGATTTTAAAGAACTCTTAAATTTATCTTAAATCCACTCATTTCCAAACTGTCAGGCACAGTTTCCAGTTGAGACCAAAATTAGGCTGCTTTTGAAGTTAAATTCTCTCCCTGGGCATGTTAGGAGCCTTTGCACTAAGAAATTAACGAGAATTTCACTTTTTTTGTACTCAATCGAGTATAAATATTAATAGACAACAAATTTGGAATCGTAAGTTAGAATAAAAATGGTAAGCATCGTTATTAGGTATGGGCCATTACAAGCTCAACAGGTTACTGAGGCTCTAAGAAGGGAAAGGTTTCAATAATGGTGTCAACACAATCAACATTTGATCGCATCATTGCCATTGATAGGATTCCACGATAAGCCACTTTAATCAATTACTAAGGGCTTCTTTTTGTCCTACTTGTTGGGTGGGAAGGAAGGAGAGAGTGACGTCTTTCTGACGCAATGTTTATGAATCTGCTCTTTTCTCTAAAGTACAAATGGCTTCCAATTCGCCTCCTGAACAACATAAGTGGCAGTCAATTTTAAAAATAGCTCTTAAGTGTTGAAAAAGCTTCTATGCTTAATGCTACTTAATTAAACACTGGTTAGCCGTGCTTTGAAAGGGAAATGTGCGATAATGACAAGGGACGATTGAGTTCTTTATTTTGTTTTTGATTTCATATAATTTAAATTTAATACTATTAACCTTGAGCTATTATTTTGCACAATGTTTTTTTTTTTAAATCCAATTTTAATTATCTTGCGTTTTTTAACTGCATGTGCATTTGGCATGTTTCAATGATAATAAATGTTATTTTATTAGATTTATAATATAATGTACTCATCTTAATGGAAAGAGATAACATTGCCCCGAATAAAACGGTGTACAGACGCTCCCCTACTTACGACCATTCGACTTACGAAAAACGCTAAATACGAACATTTTTTTGGGGATGTTGAAAAATATTCGGACATTGCTGTAAGTTAGATTTTGTGTTGTGTGCGCCTTTGTCCGAGAACAGGATAGCACTGTAATGCTTCTTTGGGCCACGTGGCGCTGTGAGAGGTCACCCAGCATCCACCTCGAAGAAGAAATCTGCTTATACTTCCTTGTTCGTGTAAAAACATACAGTCCAACGTGTACTGTTTCTTTAGTGTGCTAAGAACTTTGACGATTTTATAGTTTAATATTTCTTGCATCCATTCAATATGGTTCCTGAAAAGTGTAATGAAGAGACGAGCCGTTTCTTTTGAAATTGAAGTGGAATAAGAAAGCTCGATGCGGTTGAGAAAATGGTCGGAACGCTTTTTTTCTGCCACTTTTTACCATGGAGGAGGACCTCTTGAAGCGCATCTTCCAAAAGTAAATTAAACTTATCTTTATAGAGCATATTCTTTCATGAAATATTTATTTTTTAGTACAAAACAATACAGGTTACTTATACAAGCCTTAAACATACTTATATAAACCTCAAACATACATTCCATACAAATATAGCACTGAAGCATCTTACAAACCAATTCAACTTATGAACGATCGTCTGGAACGTTCGTAAGTAAGGCAACGTCTGCACATAGTTTTAAAAGTTATTAAAGAACTATGAATTTAAAACTGTGTTTAACCAATGGTTAACATACCACTATGAACTAATTGTGACCCATGTTGTGTTTGGAACATTGCTACGTTTGTGTCTGAAAATGAAAATGTTTTCATAGTAAATAGCAGAAAGACTATTGAAAACTTCAAGGCACAATTTTCAACTCAACAGTCACTTGAGAGCTTCAACTGTAGCAACGCACCTTCCCAAGCTAATTCAACTGAAACCAACACAAACAAAATAATAAGACGGCTAAAAATTATTAGAGCCATACGTTTATGTTAACCTAAATTAACCATTTCATATTGAACTGAGATGAGTACACCGATATTACGGTTTGTCTATTTCAGAGGCACTGTGGTGTCAAATAAAGGCTGCATGTTTAAAAAAGGGTGGCAAGATTGTACAAAGTGGGAAGGATGCAGATGAAGCAGAGAAAGCTTGTAGAACAGCTATATCAAACCTCCAGTCTGCGGGCCAGATTCAGCTAAAATTTTAGAGTATGTCAAAAAAAAGAAGCAAGACTCTAGGTCATTCCTATCATAAGTCATGATATGTCAAAAAAAAGAAGCAAGACTCTAGGTCATTCCTATCATAAGTCATGACTTTTAAAAATAAATACATATCAAATGCTCCTTCCTGCTGCTAGAGGGCAGTAAACGTGTAGAAGAGTTGATGTCCAGTCTGGTTTTATGTTAAAGACAATATTGTGCAGTATTTTCTAAGCTTCAGTAGGCCCAGCCTAGTATTTTGATTTGATGTTATGACCTGTTCACTGCTAAAGCTCTCATTATATATATATTTTTTTATTTATTTCAAAGCAGTATGACAATTAAGGCAACCATATTTTATCCATAGCTCCCACTTGAGTTAATTTGGTTGTGATGTTTGAAGTGAGTTGGTTCAGATGTAAAGCTGCATTTACTCAACAGTTAAACAAATTGTTAACACATTCATGCTAAACATGAAAATCATTTTTTTCCCCATTGTTTGTAAATGAATGGGTTGTTCTGTGATAAAGCATAGTACTGAATATCTAAGCTAAAGATTTGGCATTGAGATTTTTTACTGATCTGGCCCACCTGAGAACAGAAAGTCAGGATTCAGCCCCTGAGCCAACTGAGTTTGACATGCCTGTTGGATGAAGGAGAGCGGAGTGGTAACTAATCTACAGGGTTGGGTAGGGTTACTTTAACTTAATTACTTTCAATTACTTTTGGATTACTCCAATACCAAATATGCTAATAAAAGACAAAAGAAACTAAATATCAATAAAATCACTCAATTTTGTGCAGGCTTGGGGAGTAACAGAATACATGGAATAGCTGTTTAGATTTATTTTCATTTTGTTTCTGTCGCATTTTATGTTAGTTTTGCCGGAGATCAAAGAGATCAAAGCCAGGAGAGAAAGTTTACCACGTATTGTGAGTCATAATTTTATTCATATTTAGTTTATTTTGTCTTTTATTAGCATATTTGGTATTGGAGTAATCCAAAAGTAATTGAAAGTAATCAAGTTAAAGTAACCCTACCCAACCCTGCTAATCTATCACCATTGGGTAAGGCCCAAACATGAGGGAACTGAAATGAAAGTACCGAACTGTATACTCCCATCACAATCCTTTTCCCTTACCTCATTAGCAGGGTTTGAGTCTTACGTCTTTGGAATCTTATCCTTCTCATCCAGCCTCAGTAACACTCAAAGCTCAATGTGCGTTATTGGAATTGTTCATCATCCCTTAGTTTTGTTTCACGAGCAATCAGACTCTCAAAACCATGACAAAAGGCCCTGACAAGAAAAAAACGACTCAGAGAAAAAAAGCATGAAATTATATAAAAGATAACCTGATTTCCCCCACAAAGACACTCTTCTTTTATCGGTTGCCCGGTCATGTTCCCCAAGAAAATCACAAACAAACACAAAAGCTTCTTAGAAAAACACACTGAAATAACAGTTTTTCCTTGGCCTTACCTAGACAATTACAACATTCCGACAGTATCAATCCACCCAAAATATAACACGAACATAAATATATTAGATTAGTATTGCTGAATCGAATATCTTTGAATCGGAAGCGAACGCAACCGTGTAAAAGCTGGCATCTGATTGGCTAGAGAAGAGCGAGGTTTGAGGTCACGTGATTGGAGGGCAGAGGAGTGCTGTGTTTGTGTATGTGTGTGTATTTGTGTTTTGATATCGAGGATCGGATCATCATCTGGAGTTGAGTCTAGGGGCCGTCTGAAAGAAATGAAGATACGCAGGTTATGTTAATATTTGAGTTTGATATTGAGTAAAATCTTGCCAAAACACTATAATAAACTCAGCCCAAAATCACAATGAGACTGTGGTGGGCCGTCAGGGTCAGCAAGGACTCCTGTGGCCTAAAAAATATCGGCATCATGTGATTTAACTATATTTTGCACATCAATACTTAAATAATCCCAAATTATCTGTCAGCTTCCTATTATTTCTCCCTCTGGTTGTGCTGCTTCCAGATGTGTGCTTTCGTATCAAACATTTATCGCATTTGAGCCATTACTTTCCGCCAGGGTCAGAAATCTACCCGTAGATCTTCATAAGCCCTCCTAGGGGTATAACAAGTGACGATGTAACTGTTGGATTAGTCAATTAGATTTCGAGTTGGCGACATCAAAGCCTGCTAGAAGGCGTAAAGAAATGTCATCTAGCGGACGATAATGCACCAAAGTCTAAAATCTTTAAAATTATAATATAATTTATTTTTTCACTCTACAGGGAACGTTTACCTCATCTCATGTTTAATGTCAACCAACTCAGAATCTCCGACAACTGACAACAATATAATAATTAATATATCTATTTTGCAACATCAAATAAACTATGAAATACAAGAAAAACTTTACATTTGTTATGTAAAACACATAATCTCTGATAAACACAGGAAACAAATTTAAATATTTACGAATGTACATAAAAGGAACAAATACAAAACATCTTGAACATTCATATACTCAACAAATTTAAAGTCATCAACATGCAGCAATTAAAATTTGACAGTACAGAAGTTATTTGTATAAAAAAGGTTTATAAAGTACAGTACTTTTAACAATTGCTTGAGCCAGTCAATCAGGTTTGTTCTTTGGTATCAAGGCATAATAATAGTATTAATGTTAATATGAATAATAATCATAATAAAATCCATCCATCCATCCATTATCTGCACTGCTTATCCTCAGTAGGATCGCGGGGATGTTGGAGCACATCCCAGCTATCTTCGGGCAGTGGGCAGAGGACACCCTAAACTGGTTGCCAGCCAATTGCAGGGCACACAGGGACACTCGCTTATTCACATCTCGGGACAATTTGGACTGGCTAATTAACCTGAAATGCATGTTTTTGGAATGTGGGAGGAAACCTACGCAAGCAAGGGGAGAACATGCAAACTCCACACAGGAAAGTTCGATCTCATGACCTCAAAACTGTGCCGCACACGTGTTAACCACTGCGCTGCCGTGCTGCCCATAATAAGAATAATACATCGATTTTTAAAAAAAGTTTCTATTTTGTGGGTTTTGACTATCGCGGGACTTTTTTGAACCACCATCCCTGAGAAAAACGAGTGATAACTGTAGATTAAAAAAATACAAAACGTTTCAAAATCGTGAAACGATGTAATTAATTTCAATTAAGTTTGGTTATCTTCTTAAAAACGTGTCTTTTGTATCTCGAATGAGGACGCTTTTCACACTGCCGGATGGCGAGGTGAGAAATGTAATTCATTACATCGATTATTTGACTTCATATTAAGCCACAGTTTGTTTTCTGTCCAATAATAAGATGGGATTTCCTTTTTACATACTGTATAACACTTTGTTATAAGAATTTGGTTTCATGATTTAATTCTTGGGAAAAGTGATTAGACAGTCAAGGCGATGTGGAACCAAGATAAGCTCCAGCTTTATGCCGTCGGCCCTTTTGTTCTTTCTTTTTTTAATTGTTTCTTAAAGTTGTTGATTTTATATTCATTGTAACCTTTTATGTTTTAATCGTGGGAAAAAAAAATTGTCAAATAAGAATACAACTTACCACAGATAGGTGCCCATTCTTGGCCTTTGCCACCAAAAGCTCCGATCCAGGGGTGAAGTCAATAAACCCTTCTTTACCTTGGCCCACTCTAAATTGGATGCTGACAAAAGGGAATGGGATCAACAGGTCAGATGGATATAAAAGTAAAGGAGGTGATGATTTATATGAGGGTTTTCTAAATTATAGTGTACAGTCATCCATTTATTTAGTAGCCCGCCTCAAAACAAACTATACATTAAAAAAATCTGAAAATTTAGGTGTCCTATTTGACCCCGAACTGTCCTTTCAAACACACGTTAAGAACATTACTGCAACAGATTTTTTCCTTTTTCGCAATTTTGCTGAAATTCGCTCAATGCTGTCTCAGTCGGATGCGGGGATTATAATTCATGCGTTTGTTACTTCCCTTCTCGATTACTGTAATGCACTACTCTCCGGTCTCCCGAAGTCCAAAACGAAGAGCCTTCAGCTGGTACAAAATGCTGCAGCGAGGCTTTTAACTAAGAGAAGAAAGTTTGATCACATTCCCCCGATTTTAGCTAACCTGCATTGGCTCCGTGTCAGCTTAAGATGTGATTTTAAGGTTCTGTTGGTAGTATACAAAATCATGAATGGGCTTGCTCCCTCATATATTTCAGATTTAATTTTCCCCCTATGTTTCGGTCCGGAGCCTTCGCTCTGAAAATGCTGGTCTACTAGTGATCCCTAGAGCCAAGAAGAGATCTGCAGGTTGGAGAGCGTTCTCCATTCGGGCCCCGCAGCCGTGGAACGCTCTGCACACTGAGATTCGATCTGTAACCTCAGTGGAAATGTTTAAATCTAAACTTAAAACACGCTTCTATTCTATAGCTTATGAATACAGTGGAACCTCGGTTTTCGAACGCCTCTCAGTTCGGACAAATCGGTGTTCGACCAAAAATTTAGAGAAATTCTTGCTTCGCTGTTCGGTCAAAAAATCGGACTTCGAACGCCGGTACGCAAGGGTGCGATGCTGAGCGGCGTACGGGTGTTTTAGCCCCTAATTATGCCTCAGAAGAAGGTCGGTGCAAGCAGGACAGGTGAAAAAAGACAAGTTGTTCGTACAACTATTGCCTTTAAGAAAGACATAATAGCTAAATATGAAAGAGGTTTACGAATTTCCAATCTTGCTAGTGAATACAGCATGGCTAAATCTACTATCAGTACGATAGTAAAGAATAAGGAGGCTGTGAAATCGAGTGATGCGGCTAAGGAAGTTAGCGCTATAAGCAAGCAACTGCCGCAAGTTTTGGAAGAGGTTGAAAAACTTTTGATGATTTTTCTCTCCCCACCGTCCACCACAAATTTTCATGCACCCTATAGTCTGTTGCGCCTTGTGTATGAAGAAATCCTATTTATAATCCTTTTTTTTATTTTTACACATTCATGTTAGCGTAATCTTTCGTACGGAAGATTACGATAACGCGAACGTACGATTAGCCTGGCTTAGCTTTGTTTACGTAAAACATTCAGGGTGTTGGAACTGAGCTCCCTTTCCAATGAAGCGCTAGCAACTTTTTGTAGAGACCCGGGTGCTAAATGACGTGTAAACGACCTGATTTTTTTATTTTTACACGTTCATGTTAGCGTAATCTTTCGTACGGAAGATTACGCTAACGCGAATGTACAATTAGCCTTGGTTAGCTTCATGTTAACGTTCATGGTAAACATTCAGGGTGTTGGAACGGATTACAACGATTTTACATTACTTTTAATGGGAAAAACGATTTCGGTGATTGAACAAATCGGTTTTCGAACAGGGTTCTGGAACGGATTATGGTCGAGAACCGAGGTTCCATTGTAACTTATATTTTATGTTGACAATATCTGGGTATTATTTGTTATTGCAATATCCATTGCAGCCTGGTCATCCTGGAAGGGGGATTACCTCATGTGCGGTCCCTTTTCAAGGTTTTGTTTTCCTCATGTTGAGGTTTTTGAGTTTTTCCTTGCCCTCATGTAGGTTTTAGATCAGGGGATGGTGTAATAGTCTGTGGTTTGCAATAATCTGTGGTCTGTGTAGCCCTTTGAGACTCTGTGTGATTAGGGGAGTCACAAATAAACATTACTTGACTTGACTTGACTAGGGCAGGATAAAGGAGGGGATTGTATTTGTCTTATTGTACACTACATGTTTTTATACAGCACTTTTAGTGGAAATATTTTTTTAGTTTGAAAAAAACAAAAAATTATATAAACATGTATATTAAGGGTGGTTACCCTAAAAAAAATAAAATAAATACAATTATATATATATATATATATATATATATATATCCATGTGACAAACTGCGAGCATAAATTGACTGTATTGAATAAAATAAAATGCAAAAAAAGATGATGCCAGTTTATAGCCAGTTTACCTGCCCTGGTTGATGTTGATACTGTTGACTTTATCGGCACATATGGCCAACTTGGTCAAGGTCTCGATGACGTGGTCACTTTGTAGAACCACATCCCCCTGTGGAATTAAAACGTAAATATGAATCTATTGTTAAAGGGACAGTGTGTATTATTTGACCACGAGATGACACTGGAAACAAGTGCCACAAAGCACAAAAAAGAACACAAACTACGGAGAGTCAAGGTGACCAAAATGCACCATTTTACTTCACATCTGTTTGCCCAGCCTTTTTGAGGTTTTTGGGTACCCGTATTATCAAGATGACAGAGAATTATGTCAGCTCCCTTTAGGTAAGGCTCAGGGTATGTGAAATAAAAGATAAATTCTCAACCTTCGAGTGCTTGAAAACCTGTTAGTTTATAGGATAGTTCATGTACCTTTGCGTATTATTCAAATCAATGTTGCTTTTTTAATGAATTAAGTTTTTTTTTTAAACCTCGAGCAAGCACTAAATGATACACTTTCCCTTTAAGCCACGGGGCCAGGAACGTATGGCTTTTTATAAGTACAGGCCTGGAGATTAGCCACACTTTTTACAGGGTTCGTACACCTTTTTCTTGCCCAAATTCAATCACTTTTTGAAGACTATTAAAGCCAATCTTCCATTTCTCTAGGACCATTAAAATAAAAAATCAGGTGTGAATTATGTATTTTTCAGAGCAACATAACCCTTTTTTTGCATGTGCATTTATCAAGGCATACGATTTTTAGATCTTGAGTAAATTGCTGATACATTTCTTTAGAGACAAATCTCTCCCCATACAGGTGTATGATAACAATTACAATAATAAGTAGCCTACATTTTCAGTTGCAGGAAGTTCTTCCCATTACAATTTTCCACTGGAAAATACTACACTCATTTTTTGCATGGCCCATAATAAATGTCTATGATACAAAATCCTTGCACGAGTACAGATTTTATAGTGCCTTGTTTAGTGTAGCATGCACCTGCGCTCTTGGGAATGACCCCTAGAGGGCGATGACGCTTCATGGGACAATGCCGTACAAACTAATGCCTGCTGCAGTTAATCACAACGGAAGGAGAAATACAATGGCAAAGCGAAGCCACCACATAGTAGTTCTAAGCGTCATTTTTAGGCAGACTAGTTGAGAAACAGGGCAAAAATTTCAAGCATTTACAATCACTTCAAAACAACCTTAAAATCAAAGCATTTTCTAGGATTTTAAACACCCGTACAAATCCTGTTTGAATGCATTTGAGCCAGGAGTCCAACACTGTGTTTTTACCACCAGGAACACTGTTGAGGTTTTTTATCTTTAAGGCTCGCAAGAAGAAATTACATTGTGATGGTTTCTGTGTTTCTTGCATCAGAATACACATGTGAGTGTGATCTCAACCTTCTACCATTTCCTGGATATTTTTCAAGCATATAGTTCGCAAAAGTTATGAAAAAACGATGAATGATCAACGATGCACATGAAGACTTCTAAGACGAATGTTTGTAGATTTGAAAGATTTTCATTTATAAAACTGAATGGAGGACGAATAATGACCACTTGATTCGCATGGTTAGACATCTGACCGGGTCTGAAGGTAAATACCAACATATCCTTCTCAGTTGCAGTACTTTGTAACATTTGTACAAAAGAACTCTGTTCTCAACTTGTTTAGAAATCATTAAATGACGGACATAATTAACCTCAATGATCTCAAATGCAGGTGGAAGATATTTATTAATATGGGACTCAGGCTCTGGCATTATTAAGCCTATTCCAAATATTTTGTGAAATTATCAAACGTCACACAGTGATACAGAATGCACTGAAAATTTGCTTTTTGTCTGGAGATCAGGTTTGATGGCTTTGTTGAATTTTGTTTTAAAGTATATGATGTGGCTCTCACTGATAAAAAATATCAATATTTTGCTTTTATGTCTCCAAGTCAAAGGTTTCCGACTCCTGCTTTAAGCATATGGTCCATCATTTGTGCTCACTACCTTCTGTTTGTTGTCGTCGCTGGGCACGTGCAGAACAAACAGGCCATCACTGAGTGAGCTGACAGAGATACCTGAGAAGAAAGTTTCAGTAAACAAAATGGGCCCTGCCAATAGAGTCGTCCCACAGTTGAGCTCTGACCTTTCAGGACATCATAGTCAATGCGTTGCTTAAGTTTGGCATCTTCTACAACAACGGCGCAGTTGGTCGTAAGAAGCAGCTGGCGTGGCCGGGCTTTGTAGCCCTTCCTGTCATACTTTGTGACCGGAACCCCATACTGGAAACAAGTGTAGATTAGTAAGGACTTGTGTAAACGACTAGTCTGTATTGACCTGAACTCAACTAACCTTCAACTTCTCGTTTCCGAGAGCTTGCAAGACCTTGGGGTTTATGTTCTCACCATCTGAATGGAGTGAATGAATCAGGAAGTTACCGTAAATTCTGGACTGTAAGGCACACCTAAAAAACTCAGAAATTTGAAAGTACGCCTTACAACCTGGTGCGCTTTATATACCACAGAATAAATTTGATAAGATTGAAAATGCAGACAGAACTTATGGGTCTGTGTTACCATACTAGGTTTTGAGGTAAAATACCATATTTGAGCATTGATTGTGTAATGATTGATCAAATTGATTAAGATCGCTGACCTAAATTGCCAAAATATTGTATGCAACGGGAATTGAACCAGAGTAGTGGGAGTGCTGATACCTTACCACTGGACCACCAGTGGTACAGATTTCATACGACAAAGCATTAAAGTTCATCCCATTTTTACACTATTTCCACATGATGCCAGAAACACTGTTTGGATAGTGCATTCTGATAGGTGAAACACACTCTTCTTCCGTCCACCCATTTTCTATGTGGCTTATCCTTATTAGGGTCACGGAGGTACTGAAGCAAATCCCAGCTGACTTAGGGCCGTTGGCAGTGGGCAGCTTGAACTGGTTGCCAGCCAGTCGCAGGGCATCTCCCCTCGTCTTCACCAACAAATGATAAAGAATGGAGAAATACTATACAAACTCTTTCACGTAGGCATTCGCATTAAACTGAGTGGTTATTGACGCACAGGTGAAGAGACTGTTTTACCAATCAGAATGCACTGTGCAAATCAGTGTTGCTGGTGCTGTGAGTAAAAATATTGTTATAATTGGATAAGTTCTAATGCCATTTCATATGTCATCTGTACTACTACTGTTCTTGTGGTGCTATGTTGGCGCTATCACTGCCACTCGATTTCAATTGCGGACAATGTTTTGAAACTTTAGCGACACATGAAAGCATTGCATTACACATGGAAGCTCTTACACAGTAGCTCTTACTGTAGACTCAATTTCATGCACCTTATAGTCTGTTGCGCCTTGTGTATGAAAAATATATTAGGGGTGGGCCTTATAATCTAGTGCAAATTATAGTGCGGAAAATACGGTCTATTGATTGTGACATGAGAAAATGTTGAATGTCTGCTTGAACATACTTACCCAATCTAGTGCTGACAAACAACTTGGGCACACTTTGTGGGTAGTTGTCTTTCTTGTCCTTGAATATTTCACTAGCGATCCCCTTCTGCTCCATCTAGACACATCGGGGAGAAAATTGAAGCAGTTGGTTTTAGTTAAAATCCAATATGAAGTGCAACGTAGCAGCTGGCTCAACAAGCCTCACCTGGTGTTTCCATTCAGGGCTGATTTTCTTGCAGTAAATCCACACCATGTTCTGCATACATAGCTTGTGCAAATGTTCGGAAGCCTAAGAATGCATAAGGTTAAATACAGCAAGTTTACAATATTGAATAAAATTAACAAAACAATACTAGGCCTGGGTGATAGGTCAATTTTCGTAGCTTTACCCCAGTTTCCATATGCAACTATTCATCAATTAGCTTCGCCAACAGGACCGCTAGCATTATTAACGCCTAGTTTTGCTCAGGCTAGCAATTACCAGGTAGCACAAATTTCAGACAGTGGGGCTGGAAACTATTTGGTTGCTCATTATCAAGTAAAAGGTGTTTGTCTCCTAAATTTGTAACCTCAAATTTTAATGCATATTTGAATGAAAAAATGTTGGATAACTGTCGCACAATTCAATTTGACTGATTCATATTTTTAAACCTTGATTAAATAAAATCCAACGTTTTTTCCTCTCATTTTAACCGCATACTGGCCGTAAAAATAATTTGATATACAACAAATTGAAGAGAAAAGCTTTGGAAATCTGCAGCCTTATTCAATAAGTTTTAGTTTTCTCGAAATAGAGATAGGATTGATTAATATTTTTAATTATTAAATAAAATCCCAAATTTTTGATTTTCCTGTCACTTTCACCTTACAAATAGGAGGGTTAAAAACGTAAATCAATTTGATTTACTAGAAATTGTAAAAAATATACCGGTACCTTTTTTGCTAAACATTCTCGCCTATCCATAAAAAATAAAACTAATTATCTTGTTGCAATTAAAATAAAAAATAAATTAAAAAAATAAAAATAAATTTAAAAAATGCAATCGACATAACATGCCAGGATAAATCAAAGGTCAAAAATAAAACAGAACAAAGCCTAATTACAATTAAAAATAAATAAATAAATAAATAAATATATATATATATATATTATCATGGTAGGCCTTAATAGATTTGGAATAGAAATGTCTTTATTGTTATTGATAAATAGGTAGTGAACGTTTTCAACCAGATTAAACATGGCACACCAGGTTATACAAGGTAAACATGTATTAAAGACTGAAAAGAGAAGTAAGAGTATTTAAAAGCATTGTGCATGTTTAATTTCCTACCTCTCTGAGAGCCGCTGGTGGTGTTGGCCAGCTTTTGTCCAAAACGTTCTTTGGCAAGTTTCGCCGCAGCTTCATGAGGAAGGAATAACGCACATAATCCAGGAAATATTCATTTTCTGGACAGCGTTCCTTGTGGCGGTAAATGAAGCCTTTGATGAACCTGGAAGTGATAAAAATAGTGATTTGGTTTTGCAGTCCATGGCTGAAATGGAATGTTCATCATAACATTATTTTCAGATAAAATGTGCAAATATGTTTGGAAACCTTTATGTTTGTTAAATAAAAACCCACATTCATCAACATAAAACATTTGACAAAGTCAGAGCTCGAACCTCTCAAAAATCTTTTAAGTTGAAAGGATTTTAGATCAAGTTTCCACAGTACTAATAATTTAATGGACTCCATGAATATGCCATGTGAAGAGTGCACTCATTTCGTTTTTTTGCCATTTTGTTTTTACCTGCGAATTGTGTCAGCAGCCTGGCGCCTACGTTTGGCTTGTCGTCTAGCTAAGACTCCTTTCCACCATGCCTGAATGGCAATTGCTAAAAAACAAGTAGTAAACCGGTTGTTAAATAAGGAAGAAACAAGAGATACCAGGGGAACACAATTCCTTACCTGAAGTTCTAAGTTTTTGGTACTTGGATCTCTGGCTGTATCCTCTCCATCCCGCCTGCAGCATGGTGGCTGTGGGAAGGCACCAAGCAAAAAGCCAAATTTAGTCTAACAAAACTGCATTCACAAGATTCCTAGAATATTCCAAATTTCCTAATATTAGGGCAGGCAATTAATCAAATTGATTTGATTAATTTGCCATTTTAAGAGTCAACAATTTGAAAACTAGCGTAACCTTAAAATTAAGGTTCTAAATTTAACAATTTAATTTGATTTATTCAAAGCTGATGCCAAATATCAAACAATTATTTAATGAAATCAACAAATGAATTGTACCATTTAAACAAGTAAGGCAAAAACTATGAACAGCTATTTATTGCGTAAGCTAGGTGTGCTAGGTTTGACCTAAAACTACCTTATATTGTCTAATAATTTTGTGCAGACTTTTTGAATGAACCTATGTAGAGAAGGGTACTATGATTTATTGTTTAAAAACAATTAAAATTGTAATCGTCCTCATGCATGAAAGCAAGATCTTATTTTTTTAATATGCAGGTGGACACTTTCAAATTGTGTCTAATGTATAACAACATTGTTGTAGGGAAGAACATAGTTATGGTGAAAAAGTACAGACGCTCCCCTACTTAAGACCATTCCACTTACGAAAAACGGTAGATACGAACATTTTTGGGGGGGATTTTTAAAAATATCCGGACATAAGATTGTAAGATTTTGTATAGTGTGCACCTTTTCCAGAGTACAGGACATTGCTGTAGTGCTTCTTTCCGCCGCTACCGGCGTGTGGCGCTGTGAGAGGTCACCCAGCATTCACCCCGAAGAAGAAATCCGCTTCCTCTTTCTAGTTCATGTGTAAACATTCTATACTGTATCTCCAGCGCACCAAGAACTTTGACATTCTTATTTTTTAATATCTCTTGCATCCATTCAATATGTTTGTTGTGAAGAGTAAAGAAGAGGCGAGCCGTTTCATTTGACATCAAAGTGTAAAATGGAAGCTTGATGCTGTTGAGAAAATGGTTGGATCGCTCTTTTTCGGCCACATTTTATCACGGAGGAGGAAGTTGCCTAACTCTTGAAGCTCATCTCCCAAAAGTAAGTTAAACTTAAGTTAATTTATCCTAAAAAAAGCATATTATTTTATGATTTTTTTTTTTTAGTACAAAATAATACAGGTTACTTGTACAAACCTTAAACACACAAAATATGCCACTGAAGCAACTTACGAACAATTTCAACTTACCAACGATCATCCGGAACCTATCTCGTTTGTAAGTAAGGAAGCGTCTGTACCTTTAAATAATTTTAATAGTACACTCTTGTGAAATGTGCCGTAATGTAATGGCTTTTTGCATAAGAGCAGGAATGAGAAAGTATGCTCACCAAGACTATGCTTTCTTGTTTCCAGGGCTTCCTCAGTGGCAAACAAGGTCTTTGGGAAACGAATGAAAATTTTTGATCTGCAAAAGTAGGATAAAAATGAATTTAGTAAATCCCTACAAGCTTTACATAGAAATAATGATCTACATATCTAAATATGTCGTTTGCTTTCTTGTACATGTGTTTTGCATTGGTGCTATCACCTTCCCAGTTTGTAGTCTTCGGGCTTGTATCCAAGATGCTTGACCAAAACAGCGACTCCATCAGACAGTTTACCGTTCCAATTTGGCCAAGTCTCTGGGCAGAGGGACTTGTACCTACACCAAGTCAAATAATTCATGAGTGCAGCTGACAACAAAATCAGTACAATATTCCATCGTCATTTCACGGTTCGACTTTTGTGTCCTCAGTGCATCGAGGATTTTCTCTTTTAATAGGTTCCACTGATTAACACATATTGCACGGAATTACAGCATCACTTTACAAGCGCCAATACACTTAAAGCAATCGGAGAACTGCCTTCTGTTTCCTGGGCACTGATTGGCAGAGGGGAAGCAGAATCCTGATAGAATTACTTTCTATGTTTTTATGTGTTGCACAATAAACAAACAAAATCAATTGTTTGTCTGCAAAGCACAAATGTTGGGTAATTTGATTTGGTACGTGTCGTTTGTCATCCTTTCCCTGAACTTCCAAAAAGTAGTTGATTGATATAATTTAGCAACCACACCACCGGATTTTGTCCCACTTTGTTCATGTACACCAGGGTTACAGAGTTTACTGCAGGAATCCCTGCACTAATTCATGAATCAAACTAGATTTTTAACTCTCGAGAACACACAATGGGCTCTTGTTTTTTGATTGTATGTGCCTGAATTAAGATTTCATGTATAATCGAGTATCTGTTTTAGTACAAAATTGGTAGCATGTGAAAAATGTGTATCCTGGAGATAAAAAAATAGAAAAATGTCTTATTACCTCTGTAGGAAGACCTCATAGCGCCGTCTGTAGGCAAAGCCGGCTCGCCTCACCCTCAGATTCTCCATCAGCCCCAGATACTTGACCTGGTGACGAATCAGAACGTCGTCAAAGCGACCTGGCAACAAGAGGAAGGGGATTGAGCGGTTAGAGTCAGGTCACAAGAAGTGAGTCTGGGGAAAAAAATCCCTGCTAAAACAAATAAAATGCAAACAGCTGTAGGAGTAACAAGGACTGTGAACAAACAAAAGGACAGCTGTAGTTGGAAACAAAGGCCAGCGTAGTGACTTTACTCCTTGGTCAGTAACGTGCTGATAAACAAACAGCTTTTTCTCTGAATTAGCATAAACACAAGATTAAAATGACGTTGATAAATAAAATATCTTGTGGAAGCTGTTAAGCTGATTGTGCTTTGTTTACAAGAACAGTCAACTGAAGCAGACATAATACTTTTGAGTCTTTAAACTTATTGTACTACAGTCCAACACAAAACTTTAAACCCCATCACTGCAATGCAGCCCATGAACAATAGTGATCAAAAGTCAGGAGACACATTCTCGCTTTTTGGCAAGATAAACAGCATCAACAATTCTAGATGGTATTTAACAATGCCTCTTATTTTCTTTGTTTCTAAACAAACACTAAAACAAAATTATTTTGAATCTGTTTAATGCAACTAACAAACACTGTTGTATTTTGTATATATATAAAATACATTTGCGTTTGCATATCTAGAATATAAATGGCTTATTTAAGACACACACTATGGCTAGTGGACATATAAGTAAGAGCCAACATCCACAAATGTGTGTCCCAACGCATATACATAAATTGGGACCTTCTACAAAGTAACGTTTAGTATATTGTAGAGTTTATATATTTAAAAAAATACTTTCAACATTCTGGGTTGCAAATATGTGAGTATTTTTCAAGTAACCGCTTAAATCTCTTTGGCAATAGTTTACTACCTTATATTTTCTGACTTTTGTTTAAGTACAGCCCTGATTTAGAAAAATCAGAGGGTTATAATAATTCAGAAATGACTCATATATACACATGTATATATATATAAGATATATACATCCTCGTACACAGAGTTCACAGTCACAGTTCACGATGAAATAATCTGTGAACTGTGACCGTGAACTTATTATCATTTAAAATCCAATATTTTATTCAGACTGTAACTATAAAAAGCAATCTAAGACTTCTTACTTGCTTGTTTGGAGTCATTGGGCTTGATACAGCGGACATATGATGGTTCCTTGGACATGAGGATTTCCATGAGTTTTGCCAGGCTAGCCTTGAACTGGGTTGCTGCCTGAAGAGGCAGATAAAAACAACACCGACAACGGATTAGAAATATGAATCCGATTGGACAGGAGGAGTTGAGGAAAAATAATACAAGCAAATGGAAGCAGGGGGAGTCCACACACAGTGACACCAAGGAGTGGTGACGTAAAGAGTGAACATTGGCGAATGTGGAGTCAGAAACAGTAGCCTGTTCACGCCAACGTGGGTTTATGAGAAAGCCATTCATCAGCAAGTGGCGGTTACTGAGAATCCCCATTACATTGCCCACCCAATACTGAGGGAACAAATTGCTGCTTGTTTTGTGGTGGGAAAGTATGCTCGTACACGTGAGAATAAAGCATGTTACCGTATCTGGACGTTTCTTGTCACTCAGCTCGTCCCGGTCGAAACACTGGTTCAGGATTTTGTTTTCTGACATGCACATAATCTTTGAATAGAAAACCATTTGAAATAATAAATTAGACACAAACAAAATTAAACATTGTCGCTGGTTTGTCATTGAATCACACCTCTTTCAAGTTTCTGAAGAGCAGATCATTGTTCTTGTCCAGAAAACCTAAAAACAGGAAACATTTATACTGTAATTCAAATTGATCAATTGACTGCTAACGTATAATTTTTTTGCTTAAGCTATTTTACACGACAACTATTGAATAAAACTTCATACAAGTCACTTCTGTTTTGAATGGACTGAACTCATACAATGCTCTTTATTACATATTGACAATTTCATAATCCACTTGTCATAATAATTTAGGGTCAACAGCTGTACTAGAGGCAGGCAGACATTCTGGACTAGGTGTGGGCAAACTAAAGCCGGCGGGCCACAAACTGCCAGTCGGACTTTTCTGAACATTTTTTTGTTTTAAGTACTTCAAATAAAACATACAAATATACAGAGTGTTTCAAAAAAAATACCCTCTGAATATTAATTATTCATTATTATAATAAATATATGTAATTCCCTGTATTAACTCACAAGCAGATACATTGTATGTATAAATAAAAATAAATAGTAACCTGTTAAGATTGTTTTTCCAAAATATGCTTCAGTGAGTTTGGCAGGAGCTGGATTACTGACTTGGCATATGCTGTGTCTTAGGCGATGTGCATATTGAACATTTGTGAAATAATTCCCAGAATCCACATGCTTTTGAATTCCTCATTCTTTGGAAGAATAAATCTTGTCTTGTCTGCTTTAATTCTGAGTGTTTCAAAAATCTATCTACCCTGGTCATATCCCTTGAGAGGGGTGACCGACAGCAAAACAAACACATACAAAAACAAAGAAAATAAAAAAGAGAAAAAGTAGCAAAATAATACACACAAAAATTTTTGGACCATGGCCAACCCAAATGCCCAAACACCCAAGCAAGTTAAGCACCTCGGCACCCAAGTCGGTCATGCTTTCGACCCTCCAGATGAAACGGCACACAAGAAAGCGGCCATGTCACTTGGGGCAGGGTGAAACAACACACTCTTCTGTTCAACAGCAGTACCCGACAGATTTCGCTGGTTTACCCCTGCCGCATCATACGGGTGCCCTGCCCATCCCTTAGAACACGTCTAAACATCCCACTATCCTTTTACAACACCTCTCCACTCATTCCTATCACCAACAAGAGCTCTAGCTTCCACTGTATTTATGTTTCAAAACCAATTGGATGAAACACTCCATTTGCAGACAAATATAAAATGAAGTACAACATGTACATATATTTATTCATAACTACATATTAAAAAAATGATTTTTTTTTCTTCATTCATCTACATATTCTGAATTGGCAAATACATGAAAATGAATTTAATCAAACCAGATTTTTTTTCTTCTGGCCTACCTCCCAAAATGTTTAAGGTGATTTGGCCTGCCACTTAAAGAATTTGCCCACCCCTTTCTAAACTGCTCTCCTACCAATTAAAGGTCAAATGTAAAAGTATAGTTAGGGTTACCTGTAAAATGTATAGTGCTTTTTAAGGTTACATTGTATCCGTCCCCCGAAAGCTGACCATAGGTGAATGTACCGTTAACATTGTAGTTGACCTCCCCGGCGTAATGCAACAGTCGGAATTCCTCACGACCCATTATCTTCCGCGTCTTTGCATCAGCAAGCTTGTGACTGCAAGAAGACCATGCATGTATAGAAATGCAATATACAAAAGCAATTAAACAATCGGGATGCCAAAAAGAGCAGGAACAGAACTGACGTGACAAAGTGTGGATGCCCTCCCACGGTGTTTTCTAGCTTCTCCAGGAAGGTGAGGTCGCTGGCATCTCCAGGTCGTAAACATTCTTCATCCTGTCATGGGAGTGAAATAAAAACATCGAATGATAAGTATTGTAATCACAGCATATAAGTGGAATCCTAATTAGTACATCTTGCTGTTGGTTAAATCTTTTAAAAGGGACAATATAGAATTAGTTTTGGATATTGTCTTTAAATGAAAAAGGATTTTGGTTTCCTTATGTTTCTGGGAAGAGCCAATCAGTATTTTTGCCCCATGAGACATAACAGTAAAGCCAAATCACATAATAACCCCAACTTAAGTTTCTCAACTACTCACCTTTTGCACTGAGTTATGGTTTCCATGTTCATATAATAGTCAAACGATTGGCAGCACTGCTAATTCACAGCCAAAAGGTAAAAGGTGATTGATTGCTATTAAAATATGCAAACTGAGGTGGTCAAACCCTGTTTAGCTAAGCTGAAAGCTGAAATACCAAAGTATAATTTGACATGTTTATAAGTGCTGTCTCCACTAATGGCTTTATTTGCCTTCTCACTCTGAGAAGGTAGCACTCTTACCTTGCTGTAACTGTTAAGCTCCCTCAGAACTCATCATGGTCACAACAAACACATTTTGCATATGCTACACTACTATCCCCCACCAAAAACAAGTTGTTTTACTGTATTTTCAGGACTAGAAGGCACACATAGAAGTCTCCGATTTTCTTCAAATTGTGCGGTGCGCTCTATCGTACAATGCGCCCTGTCTGTGATGTAGAGTTGCAAACATAGACCAGGTCGGTGGCCTCAGGTTTGGAGGCCCCAGGATTGGGAGGTCACAGGTTCGAGCCTTCGCCAAGTCATGGACTTGCAACATTTTGGGGTGAACTCCGATGGAGTAGTGAGATCATTCACATTTTATTAAATGCGATCTAAATATAGGCTTAAAACAAACTTATATTCTATAGCTTATAAATTACTTATATTTCATGTTGGTCATACTGAAAGGGTATTACCTTATGTGCGCTCCCTTCTCAAGGTTTCTTCATTTTCCTCAAGTTGAGGTTTTTAGTTTTTCCTTGCTCTCACGAGGTTTTAGATCAGGGTTGGTTTAATGATGCTCTGTCGTTTACAATAACCTTTGGTCTGTGTGAGACTTCCTGTGATTAATCACTATACAAATGAACATCACTTGACTTGACTGACTTCTATGCATCTCCCGTGTGATCGTTGCAAGAGGACATGTGACGTCACACGCAATGCGTCCATTGTTTAAGGAAGTACTCATGCATGATAACGTCGAGCACATCTAGCAATTTGAAAGTTGATGTTTTGGTGCTTTCGTTTCATGAAACGGTGTCATTTTTCCATTCCGACCAGGACTACAGTGCCTCAGAAGCTTCCGCCGAATTGTAATGTAAATAATGGATCGTCGTCACTTGGGATAACCTGTCTGCCGGGGCTGTTGTTCAGGCTTTTGCAAAAGCCGGCATTATTACTGAGGAGCTGCACGGCACGGAAAGTGACTCTTTAAGTGAAGAAAGTGAACCTTTTAATGGAGATTTAGTAAATCTGTTCTGGTAAGAAAGAGAGGACGAGGATTTTGACGGTTTTGTTTGATATGGAGTACCGGTAAAAAAATGTGAGTGCCAATAACTGCTTTTTTTTTTTGTTTAGTTTTATCTATGTGTTTTTTTAGTATTGATACTTAGATAAAGCACAACAAAACTCAGTTTTGCTTTTGTTGTATTTTTAAATACGCACACTTGTATGCTTGTCTGTGTTGTTGTAACAAGGCCGCAGCAGTGAGCACCTGCGCCCTATCGTGCGTGCAATGTGTTGAATACACAAATAGAACCAAGTGCGGGGACTGTGCCATTTAACACTGTGCGTCCTATGGTCGTGAAAATACGGTACGTTATTCTTGTTTTTTTCTTACCAGAATTGAAATGATGCCTTTGAACTTCTCCTCCACCAGGTCACAGATGATCTTGTTGTTAAAGTACTGCACTGGTTCCCACTAGAAATAAAAAAATCATTGTCTTTTATCTTTGAGTGCACCAATTTGACAAATTGAAAGGAGAGAAAAAACATGGAGCAAACCAAATTTTGTCAGGTGACAATACCCTCAAACAGTTTGAGAGAAAGACCAGCTACATTCAATATTACAAAATAAACCAATACAAATAAAAGCATTTTTGGAATGACTATTGCGGGTGTAAACTCAATTGAGCGTGCATAAGAACAGAAATCAAGTGTCAAATATGTCTGTGTGCATTTGTAATGGACGGGAATGGGGACGGACCGTGATGCCCTCGGCTTCGTACTCCTCCTGCTCCGACTTGAGGGTGAGCTCGATGAAGAGCTGCTGTAACTTCTCATTACAGTAGTTGATGCAAAACTGCTCAAAACTGCAACATATAAGCGACAAATCCAAAAATTATTAAATGTTATTAATAATAAAGTTAGAACTTATAATTAAACTACATCATATAAATTCAGTAAATTTATTTTCTAATCCACCAATATTCGACTAACTCAGTGAATAGACATATTTACATTTTTACTTAATTTGCTCATTTCATTTTTTTCTTATTTTACCAGAGTGTTCATATGTTTTTGTTGTTAAATGCAGGAAATACTGATGAAAACGGGCAAAATTATCCAACATGGTAAATTGAGATATTTTCAATAAGAACAATACCTAATACAAACAAAATGTTGCTAAAGGCTTTTGCATTGAGATCAGGGGACCCTGGTTAACATAACCCTAAAACAATTTACGATCGACCATAAAGGATTGATACCTCTCGTTATTTAATGTGCTGCAGGGAGTCATTAGTGACGTGACCAATGTTAATAAAAGGGATAGTGTGTATAATTTAACACCTCTAGGAGTAAAAAAACTTGATTCATTGAAAAAAAAACTATTGATTTGAATAATAAGCAAAAATACATAAACCATAATGAAAAAAAATGTTCCTATAACGTTCTTTAAAATGTAGGGAAATAATCACCGCAAGTGCTACTAAAATTGAGTAGTCTTAGTTGGAACACACAGAAATAGAAGGTTTTTATTCTCGCCTGAATTCTTGTGCAATCCCACGCCTGGGACAATAGCATGAAAATGTACCTGAGGCGTGTTCAGGAGAGTGAGCGATTGCTATCGCTAGCTATCGCTAGCTTCTGAACGGCCAATGATTATTGAGCGCTCGCGTGCCCGAGTAATCACGGGAGAAAGACCGCTTACTTTGATTTCCAACATGGCGTCGACAGTGCTGAACATGGAGGATCTCACCCTGACGAGTGCTGTTGGCGATGTAATATATCGTCTTACATTGCCTGGTAATGTTTGTGAACAATGCAAGACAGGTATGACCCTTCCACTGCGTTTAGGATAACCTTAACTGTGTCAATATGCGAACTGTCGCTCATATCAGCCAACTCGCTCAAAGCAAGCTGTAGAACGAAATCCATTGTACTGTCGTCGGCCATTTTGGATCAGTAAGGCAATCACAGTGAGCGATTACAAAACGTTCAGCAGTGCGCGGCAAGCGATTAACAAGCGACTACATGTCTGATTACTCTCCTGAACACGCCTCTGGTCCCAGTTCGAATTTGATCACAATCTGCAAAACACTCAACATTGTATTTTACTCATTTTTCTAAAGGTATGTCAAAGACAGTAGCTCAGGAGGTAGAGCGCTCGTCTTGGGATCAAGGGATCCCAGTTCGAATCCCGGCTCGTCCGTGTTACATATCGAAGTGTCCTTGGGTAAGACACTGAACCCCTAATACCCCCAATAAGCAGGTTAGCGCCTTACATGGCTGCAAGGCCGCTATTGGGAAATGTGGAGCACATTGTAAAGCGCTTTGGGAAGTCTTGACTTGAAAAGCGCTATATAAATGCAGATCATTTCATTTCATTTTCAAAAATGCTCATTTAGGGACAACCAGTTTACAGCCCTAGAAACTTTGCAACGGTGTATTTTACTTTGGCCAATTTTTAAACACTGTTAAAGTTGTAAATGTTTGGCTTCTCTTTCCAGAACCAGAGCCATGACTGTGCACACTTGTACGTGACAATAGTGGGTAAAAATGGATCCCAGGCTGCATTTACACACGTTTATTTTTGGCTCTGATGTAAAAAACAGTTTGTAAAATTACATAGAATTACGTTTGGAATTTCATTGGCTAAACAATGTGCTTATCAACAATTGAATCAGTCACCATTTCACAATTTGACGAGTGTTTTTTTTAAAGGGGAGCTGTGGAGCAAAACAAACTGTTTAAAACAAGGATCGTCAAATGATGCAGGAATGCTCTTAGGCTGATTTTTTGTTTTTAACCGTTGGCATTATTGTGTATTTTGGAGTAAACATTTTACAAGGTTGGATTCACTTGAGTCTCGAGAATGTAAGCAGACCATGTTTGCGGGAAATCGTGTCATGAGTAGAATTTCACAGCACTCTTGTAGTTTTCACAATCCGAAGAAGGGAATTAAAGTCTCAATATCATGTCCCTATATTCACGGTCCTTCTTTGGTGGTTTAGCTCGATGTCATATCCATGACACTACAGTTACACTACCGACTTCAGCGACATCTAGTGGTCAAATAATACATAGTGTCTCTTTAAAACCCTTTGGGTAGCAAACTACTTCATTACACTAAGAATTGATTTACCTATTGTGCTGGAAGACTTCAAAGCCATAGATATCCAGAAGCCCGATGACAGAGTAGTGCTTGTAAGAGTCATCCTGTAACACACAAAAGGCCTCTAACATGTTGCCACAATTCTTGACATATTTTCCAGATTTTATCTTATTGTTCTTCAGGAGTTTAAGTCTTTTTTATTGACTTTGGAAAGAATTACCACAAGGTGGCACTCTAGTTTAAAAATGAACAAAATGCAAATTGTGCAAATCAGATTGAGTCAAGCTAGAATAGTTTGTGTGCAATTTAAGTGTACATGCTTATATGCACCGTGTATGCCAGTGAAGTGTTGATCTTGTTGACGAGCCAGGTAAACGTGCGTCCATACACAGCTTTGGCCAAAGCATCTCGAGCTGAGGATGCCTGTTCTAGGTTCAAAGGGCTTATCAGCTGTTAGGGGAAACATGCAAAAATACATTAAACCCATCGATTGTGTGTACATAAATAGAAATCTGATCACACACCTGTTCTACAATGAGTGTGCATCTAATCCTACCTCTTCTCCCTTGGCGATAATTTTTTTGTGTGTAAGTGCCTCCGTCAGCACGGCCCCATTTACTCCTAACAACTGGAAAGACATAACGTCATTCATTAGCAGACACAAAGGCTAGGTCGATACACAAGTGACATCATATGACAGATATTTGTTCAATTTGGTGGCTTTAGAAACATATCAGACTGAATGAAGTACGAATGCTTCCAATATTAGGCACCAAAGATTTCTGTGCCGAAAAAGACCATAAATGCATTTTCGGTTTGGCGTCACATCTAAGGTGAGGCGAGCTGTGCAAGGCGTGCTTTCACTCAAAGGGAGTTAAAGCACAATGAGGCGGCTTATTTTTTATTGTGCATGCGGAAAGGAAGGAGATAGAGATAACTTTTAAAACTAGAGCTCTGCCTAGCTTTGACGAACAAGACATTTTCTCAGAAGTTCGAGAGCATTCTCCATTCGGGCCCCGGTGCTTTGGAATGCTCTGCTGAGATTCGATCTCCAACCTCAGTGGAACTGTTTTAATCTAGGCTTAAAACACATTTATATTTTATAGCTTATGAAAGACCTATATTTCATGTTGACGATATCTATGTATTATTTGTTATTGCAACATCCGTTGCAGCCTGGTCATACTGGAAGGGGGATTACCCCATGTGCGGTCTCTTGTCAAGGTTTCTTCGTTTTCCTCATGTTGAGGTTTTTGAGTTCTCCCTTGCCCTCATGTAGGTTTTAGATCAGGGGATGGTGTAATAATAATGTGTGGTTTGCAATAATCTGTGGTCTATGCAGCCCTTTGAGACTCTTTGTGATTAAGGGCTGGACAATTAAACATGACTTGACTCTAAGCGTCATTACCCCCTATACGTCGCACCCAGAACAGAGACCAAGATGCCGAGTCCTGGAGGTATTAGAAAAATGGTTACGATAGTGCTTGAATTTGTCCATGAAAAAGGTGTACGTACCCTGTTCGTTGCTTATTTAATACTCTATTTTATTGCAGGCTCAAGTGGTCAGTACATTAGTATGTGCAGATGAAGCTATCAAATGATGTATATGCAAAATACAGCCGGACAGAATGTTGATCTAAAGACCTGGAGATGAATAGTAGCTTCTTCATGAGCAAGCGAGGCCCCTGGAGGATGCCCTCTCATTACAATTAAGGCCGCTGGTCTACTAGTGATCCCAAGAGCGAAGAAGAGCTCCTCGTGTGTTTGAGTTTTTCTTTGCCCTCATGTAGGTTTTCGATCAGGGGATGGTGTTATTATAGTGTGGTTTGCAATCATCTGTGGCCTGTGCAGCCCTTTGAGACTCCTTGTGATTAATAACATGACTTGACTATTTATGACACAATTATTTTATAGCAAACTATCTTTGTTAGATTAGTTCAAAAAAGCCCAGGTCTCAATATTTAACAAAGTGGTAAAGAACATTCTTTTTTACAGTGTCTTACCCTTGCCAAGTACTTTATCTGTGTGTCAGAAGTGATGCAGGCAATGCCGTCTTCACCGCCATACTGAACATTCCCCAAGTGAAGCACGCTGGCGATTATGTTCAGCAACTCCTAGACAGAAATGATACGTATCTTTAGGGGAATGTGGAGGATGCATTGAGAAACAAATATGGGACATTAGAAAGACTGTTTTCTTGAAAAAATATTTTGCTACGCATGTTACATAGAAACTCATAACTTATGTGCAACCCCCTCAAGATTAATATTTTACCAGATTTATGTCCCCACAGCAGAAGATATTGCAGTTTCATTTTCCCTCCCTCTTTTTAAAATGTGTTTTTTTTGCAGTGACTGCACACAAGCCCAGACCCATTAACTGGTCAGAACTCTCTCACCGAACAAAACTTGTCATTTAAAAAAGCATTGCCACACAGTTTCTGTGGATGACTGAAATATTGATCGTTTGCACATGACATCACGTTGGCTTCCCTGGCAGAATGAGAGCCATGACAGACGGCAGAAGCACTTGAGAGCACAACAGTCTAATCCACAGTTGAGTTGAAACAAATACCAATAACTAGAAAAGAGAAATATAACCACGACTTTTTACGATGGTGATTTCTTGCGGTGCAAACCAGCAAGGTCCAAACCAAATTTGGCATTTTATCGTATGCCTTTTGAAGAAGACAGAAGACGGCGATATTTATCTACAATCAAACAGAGGCACTGGCAGCCCTCAAAGTACTCCAGGATTTACAGCAAGCATTTTTTACAAAGTAAAACGGCCTGGAGAGAGATGGGAGTCGCCAGGGTTGTACTTGCCCAGGACACACTACAGGAAGTCGAGCCCCTATGACACTAGCAGTTAGGGGATCCATGAACCGTGAACATTTTATGTATTTTTGATCAATTTTATGTGAAGTCGGTACGATAAGTCAGCTAGTGCCACTGTAGATAAAATAAAAATAATAAACTATTTTAACAGCTTTCATTTACTGTTTGATTTGAGATTTGATGGTACCCTGGATAAAACATATTCGCATCCTTGCCATAATGAGGGGTCAAAGGTGTTTCAGGATACAAAGTCAATAAGAGAGTACGGTATGTGCTGCCATTTGCCACTCCCAGAGTTGTACCTGGCAAGCCGGTGCATATGCGTGAATCCCTGCATGATCTTCGTGTCCTCGATTAAAGTTAAAAGATAAATGATTGATTTTGTTATTTCCTTTATTCTTTGTTTTTTTTACATTGTGTGCCTCTTGTTTTATGTCTATTGAGCGGTAATCTAATTTAAACTTGTATTTGTTTTATTTTGTGATGCTCTTTTATGATTTATTAAAAAATATCAGACTTTTGCTGGGGCTTGGAACGGATTAGGGAATTTACACTCAAAAGGCGTCTCTACTTACAAATGTTTTAGGTTAATAAGCTACTCCCAGACGAATCAAATTCGTAAGTAGAGGTACCACTGTGCATACTTTTTTATAATTTCACAATTTTTTATAATTATCTTATATAAGTGCAAAAAAAGAGAGGCAACATCGAAGGAGATCGCAAGTAATTCCGTGAATCGAGAGGACCTCATTCATCAAAATATGGGCTTGAGGCGCCCTCTGCTGGATAAAAGTGGTACTCCAAGCATATCCCATCAAAAGCCCAACAACACTGACGTCAACAATTTAATGGACTGTTATTTGCATTGAATTTACATGTTGAGTGATGCGTAGATCGCGCGATACAACAAATCGATGATGAAATGAATTGCCAAACCTTTCAATAATCCTTTTAACAGATTTTTTGCAGCCCTAATTACGACCATAATTTTCTTCTTTTGTAAGTGCTGCACTTATCCATTGTCATGTAACACATTTCAAGTCACGATTACCACAAGGTATGCATTGGCCTTACCTCAACATCATCTTGGTTGAAGCCAATAACAGTCAACGCCTTCCTTACCACCTTCCAATCACTGCGGTCATTGATGGAGCTCACTTTAGGACAGTTACCCTATTGGACACACAAGCACACAATTTAAATCACTGTCTGAAAATATTTACCGTATTTTCCGGAATGTAAGGCGCACCCAGAAATTTAATCTGGTGCAATAGTTATGCGTACACAATTGGAAATGCGTTATCAAATTGTGCAAATATTAATATTAATATTAAATTAACGCTGAGCACAATTGCATCATGGCGGCGCCCTGTTCGGCTGCGGCTGCATCGGCTTGCAACGGTTTTTTTACACGTCGGCCATAAGATCCAGTCTTCGACTCAGTTTTGATGGCGCACAAAGTCGGCTCGAACTGCAGATTAAGATACGATCGCAATTTTTTTGCTGGATATGCGATCATCCAGACATCAAGCGCTCGGTGTTTATTAGCCACGGACTGCTATGTCAACAAGACCCAGTGGCCTACAAAGCAGCGAAGCAGAGTGGCAAGACAGCGGCGTGACCGCCGAACGAGGACATCAAGTGCTCGGTGCTACGACCACTCGACATCAAGCGCTCGGTGCTACGACCACTCGGGAGTGTTTATTAGCCACGGACTGCTATGTCAACAAGACCCAGCGGCCTACAAAGCAGCGAAGCAGAGTGGCAAGACAGCGGCGTGACGAGGAAGCGGGCCGGGCTAACAGCTAGGCTAAAGGCTAACCCCTCTAACATCCATTTTGCTCTCCAACGTTCGCTCTCTGGACAATAAACTGGACCATTTAACAACTGGAAGTGGCATCGAACCGCGAGATGACGAACTGCTGCGCTAAAATTCTGACGAAGACATGGTTAATCTTATCTATCCCGGCTGACGTTCAAAGAACCTGTGCGGGTCAGATGTATCGACATTTCGTTCTGTATACACGTGTACACGAATGACAATAAAGTAAATCTGAATCTGAATCTGAATAACAATGGTGACAACAGGGATCAAACCGGGTAGAAATGCTAACAGTGCCGAATCCTAACCACCAGTCAGCTAGGGACATGGATGGATCTTTACAATAGCATAATCCTGGTAGGGGTTTTTAAGGGTTATTGGTCTATCTTCGTTATTCATTATCCATTATCCGTTATCGGTCAGTTCATAATACGCTACAAAGCCTAGGAGCCGAGACACTTACTCTCAGCCAAAAGGCCAAGCTAAGGTCCTAGCCCTAAAGCCTTGCTGCGATCATTGCGAATGCACCGTTCCCGGAGGTACTGCAATACCGGGCCGATGCGTGGAGTGGACAGAGCAAGCTCTTATTCCATCTCCGAAAGGCAAAAATCAAAGATCATGGCAAGAGGTACGGCCAAAAGGTCCGACACATTTCAATTTAAGGCCAAGCTAAGGACTTAGCATCAACAGGAATCGAACCCGGATCACGGCGGTAAGAGGGCCGAATGTTATCCACGAGTCCATTTTCTCTTATCTCATTATCACACTATTTTTAGTCACGGTACCAGATACTCATGTTTGAGAAATTAGAAAACAAAGTACTGTATTTTCTATACAGACTATAAAGCCGGGTTATAAGGCCCACCCCCCAAAAATAGTTTTTTGTCCTATATTTCCGATACACAAGGCGCACCGGACTATAAGGCGCTACAGTTGGAACGTCAACAAAACAGTCAGATAGTTCAGTCAAACTTATTAACCCCTTAACATTCCGACGGCTCGCAAAGAAGTAAATACGTGTCTCAGACACGTACGGACACGGTGTCTGTACAATGTCACCTTGCACTCAAATGGGTCATTCCACATATCATTCAGAAAGTTAACCTTTTGGGATTCAAGAAATGCCAACTATTTCTTAGTTTCTATTTTCTTTTTCGCTGGCAACTGTGTGGACAGCAAAGTAAGAATTTCATTGTGCAGGGAAACGTGGTTTTTTACTGTGCATATGACAATAAACACTTTGAATTGAATTGCATTTAAAAATAGACCCAGCACAGAAAGATCACTCTGAAACAAGATCCTTGGAAAATATAAAGCCGGGGTCGCTCACCAAAGTCGTCTTGCAGCCATCACATTCAATAATAATACGCAACCATGGTCCTCTCACATCAGTGAGAGTAGTAAATCCAACCGTGTAAAATATTCACACACTCCAAAACACGCAATAATGCTGACAAAAAAAAAAAAAATCCGCCAAGAAGTATCTGCATCAATGTACGTTGCTTGTTGATAGCGGTCTGTTTAGCCCCATATTTCCTGCTTACAAATAGAGACTACATTTGTAAAAATGTTTTCTCCAGGCCGTAGAGCAACCAAACATGTGACTCAAACTTTTTGGGCCAATTGCAGGATTCATATTGCCGCGCTTGAGCCTAAGCGAGCCTGTAAATACTAAAAAGACCGCCTCAAATAACTTAAGCCAATAGTGACCATTTCAAATGATGATTGACATCATTTATCCCAGCATACACCGCAGACTACTGATCAATCAATGCACAACTATGATACTTTTTTATTTCTTGTGCAACCCTACTCCTTACTTTAGTTTTAACTCCATGCGCCTCCTTGTCCTTTGTGCCTTATATATATGAAAAAAAAATTGGGGGTGCACCTTAAAGTGTGGAAAATACGGTAATTAGTGTCCAACAAAATGAACTCGAGTACCTCACCTCACCGTCTTTTCTTAATTTTGTTTTTAATTTAAAGTCAGATATATCCACAAACATCTACAAATCAGGAAGGGTGGCAACGTGTTACCTTGTAAACACTACTGTATACAAAAACACATCTGAGATGTTTTTCATTTAACGTTTATGGAGTTCCATTAGTGCCTAAAGGCACATTGGCCCCCAGAGAGCAGAAGCTGACATAAAGCCCATTAAGGCAAACTCCTACTGGGATTACTTCTCTCTCAAATATATTCGCACAGTATTCTACACACAGTTACTTCTCAACTGTTCTTAAAGCTGCTTCGGCTGGAGTAATATTTATTACCAAATAATAAAGCAACGTAAGCAACAAAAACAAAACTGCTACAGCCCCTAGCGCCAAGTGAGCGCGATGCTACTCGTGATTGTCATTTTGCTTCAGGCATCAGGTGTGTAGGGGCACTTTTTAGGGGCAATTGGCGCATAGTATCAGATACTTTTGATATTTTTGGTGCTCGGTCCCCAATTTCTTCGAGTGTGCGGGGGTACCGATGAAGACCGCGACTTGACACATGCGCTCTAAATACGGAACATGTCTTTGACCCGAGTTTACTTTCATTCTCGACGAAGCAGATGGTCTGTTGAAGAGATGGGAGTTCTGACTCTTTTCAGAGAACTGGCTTTTTCAGCTCAGCTCACTAAAAAGAGCTGACTCTTTTGGTTCGCAAACGGCTCTTCATGTTGTTTTGGTTGTTTAATCTAAATATTACCATTTATTATGTATTTAAGTGAGTAACTTCAAAGGGAGGAAAGGAAATCAAAAGTATCCCGTTAACGGTAACACTGAAAAACACAGAAAACATGAATTTAAATATTTATAAATCTATAAAGAAAAAAATGAAATACAAAAATTTAAGCCTTTTTTTTACACACAACAAATTTAAACAGCACAGAGAGCTCAAAAAATGCATTTTGACCAATCAAATTCCCCAAGTGTTTGGCGTCTGCGGGGCGTAAAACATCGAAAACTTTCATTGAGCTGTCTATACTATAGAAAAAAGTTAGTCAGTTGAACACTACTTACTTTTATTTTTTAGAAACAAAAAACTAATTAATCCTCCAGTATGTACAAAAACTCAATGGAATTTTTAAACTTGAGTGCCATCTTTAGATACAATATAGCAATAGTGTCAAAAATCACATCCCATTTGTAGCCTGCCAACCATTTTTAAAGGTCTCGCAGCATGAAAACACTGTATAACAATATCAATACCTAAACATGCTAATTTACAATATATATATATTTATTTATTTTATTTCCAAAAATTCTAAATCTTTGTGAAACTAACAACCACTAAATGATTGTAGGGGTGTATGCTCAAAAACAAAACAAACAAGGATATTAATGTCCTTGGTAAATTACAGAAAATATGTCAAATACAGTAAGTAAGACACAAATGCGGTATTTATTCTTCTATGAAGCGCATTTTTGAACCTACAAAAAAACTTAGTTTATTTGTGCGTTATACACAAGGTTTTATGGTATTTAGGTAATGATTAATTAGACAAAGAGTATCGCTGACCACAATTGCAAAGAATTGGATGCAAGAAGTCTCAAATCTGGGTTGCACCCGTGAGAGCACCCAATCATTTCCAAAAGACTGCTAGTTATATAGGTGACATATGAAAAGGTATTGGATTTCATCTCATTAACCACTATTTTTACTCACGGTACCAGAGACGACAGTTAGAGAAAGGAGGCCACAGGAAGTAGTCCTGAAAACACAAAACAGCACGACGAGGGAAGCAAATCTTTGGTGTATCTGATGATGAATCAGACTTTAAAAGACATTAATCGTGAACATTATGTTGGTTTTGTGTTCATACTTTACGTTGTCAATAAACGATTTAAATCATGGCTGAATGTATTCAACAACGTTTGTCACTTACAATGCTTGGACTAGAACAGAAGAATAAAATAGAATTTATTGTCATCGTAACTTGTGAAATGTACAATAAAATAACATTCGTCTCTGGTACAGTGAACAAAAAACAAAGTGACGATGAGATGAAATCTAATGCCTTTATAGTTTTCATCCAAACCACTGGGTCCAGTAGGTAGGATTTTGCACTCTCACCACCGTGACCCGGGTTCAATTCCCATTGCACACAACAGCAAAGTTTGAGCTGAGAAATGTTTTTTTCTTTAATTAAAATTAGGGGTGTGCATTATACACAAACATGGGTTATAACCAATTAATACAGTGAACTAATGAATGGATAAATAAAAGTGGCCACTGTTTTCTTCTCAATGTGACCTCAAAAGGAAAAATTAAATCCACCACTGCATCATTGATAACAGTAGACGATTTGTATTTTCATACACGTGATACATGTGAAACAAAACACACAATTACAAGTGTAGCATCCCTACCTTGACCAGATACTGGTACTGCTGAGGATTCCGTTCTAAGCCCAGGTGTCTGAGCAGGTCTTCCTCGCCACCCTCAATCAGCTGATAGAAAATGTGAAAGTTCCTCTCGCCGTGGTTCTGGTGGACCACACGTGATTTCTCCAGCAGGTAATTAATGATGTGACCTCCCACCGGTGCTCCCTGTCGACGTGAGAGAGGCCAGGGACATATAGGGGAGCAGAGTGAGGGGGTATGGGAGGAGAGCGGTAGTAAGCTGGGGTACTAAATTGTTCATGCAGGTCAGGGTAAATATTGTGGGGCCATGAACGCGGATGCAGGAGTGGAGGAGTTGGATCATTACGTTATACAACATGGAGACTCGGCTGCAAGAACTTATATGCTGAAAATCAGAACTGAATACATTCCACATACAATAATGTTCAAAACCCGGAAAATATTTGGTTTTCCATTAAAAAGTCACACTTTTTTAATCAAATGTCGTCGTGTTGGCCAGTCTCTGATATGACTCTTTCTTTGCCACTCTACCTTGAAGGGCCAGCCTCTTCACTATAGATGTTGACCCTAGTGTTTTGTGGGTACTATTTAACCAGATTGCTAGTTGTGGACCTGTATGGCCTCCATTTCTCAAACTAGAGACTCTAATGTTCTTGTCCTCATGCTTGTTTGTGCCTTGCACTTTTCTTTCTACTCTTGTTTGAGCCTGTTTGTTTTGACGGGAATAGTACACACCGTTGTAGGAAATCTTCAGTTTCTTGGCAATTTTTTCAAATGAAATAGCCATCATTTCTTAGACCAGGAGAAGTCGGGTTTCACACAAAAGCTTTCTTTTTCTGGCCATTCTGAAAGTTTAATCACACCCACAAATGTGGAACTTCAGATACTTAATTAGATCCAAAGAAGATCAATTTTACAGCTTCTCTATCCAACTAAACTGTTTTTCAGCTGCAATAACTGTTTTCTAATCATCCATTTACCTTGTAACGTTACGTGCAAACACAATGTACTATAAAAACACTGAAGTGATGGTTGCTGGAAATAGGCCTCTGTATCTCTATGTAGATATTGCATTAAAACCCAGATATTTGCAAATAAAAATGTTATTTACGACATTAACAATGTATGGGGTGTATTTCACATTATCTTCTTTCAAAAAACTGGGCTTTTCCTTCAAAATAAAGATATTTCTAAGCAACCCCAAAGTTTTGAATTAAGCTTAGTTGTAAATCAGGCAGTCCTGCTTACCTTGAAGTCAAACTGGATATCCATGTACTTGCCAAAGCGACTGGAATTGTCATTTCGCAACGTCTTGGCATTACCAAAGGCCTGAAGTAAGGAGAGAAAGGACAAGGAAGTATGTTTTCATTAAGAGATAAGGATTAATGCTTTCGAAACAGAGCATCAAAGAGTGAAGTAGCATAAAGTCAAGGACAAGGGCAGTTTAGAAACACAAATTATCTTTTCCATACGAGTTACTCTAGTTACAAGAAATTCGACACACAATATGTCTTTTAAGAAATACCTTGCCAAAAGAAAATCCAAGTCACGAGAATTTCCAGACCCTATCTCTAGGCCATGCTACAGCTCTTTTTAATGAGACTTGCTTTACGTGTTTCCATAGCATTTGGAAGTGGAGGCAACGACAAATCTCCTGATCACTAAAATTACCTTTAGGAAGGGAAGGTTTTGTGAACCCAGCTAAAAAGGCAAGGGAAAGTGAAGAAAAGTAAAAACTGAAAAAGCTTAAGGGCAAAATAATAAACATAACATTTAAAAAAATAGAATTAGTGCAGTAAACATTATTTAATTTAGGTTAATTTAAAGTTACAGTAACTAAGTGTACAATCAGGGCATATGCAACATAAATAGTCCCTCATGCCCCCTCATTCCTCCTGCACCTCTATTCCTTCACTCCTCCCCGCCACAAATATGCCTCAGTTAACAACCGCCGACTTCCTTCATAGTAAGCGCTCATTATGAATTCACATTTTATCTTTTAAATATCATCATATTCATCTAAAAAGTGTATTTATATGCTTGATTATTATTTGAATGTGATTTTAGTAATTAGAAAGATGTGTGTTTATAGCTATGTAAGGGTGACATGGATGATTTTAGTTGGGTGAGAACGGATTAAATGGTTTTCAATTTTTTATTATGGGGAAAATTTGTTCGAGATATGAGAATTTCTGTATTTGAGCCCGATCTGGGAACTGATAAAGAAAGAAAAACAAGTTTAAAGAAATGTTCTTAAGGCTTTGGCGCTGCTGATCAGTAAGTATCAAGCCTCTGGGAATTATTTCAGTTCTAACAAATCACTACTAGATGGGAAGTTTCGCTTTGATTAGATCTTTGTTCGCACATCGAGGAGGCCCCACTTCCTCGTGTTGCTTTCTCTATCCAGCGATTGAGTGTGTGGGCGGCATCTGAGTGACCAAAATTGTGTGATCACTTTACTAGTAAAATCGGGCGCTGAAAAGTTCTTGCAAAATTCATACATCGTTCATGCATAAGTTGAATGTTCTTGCAATAAAATGTTTATTTGCAAGAAAAGTGCTATTGTGTTTATGTAAAGCATTGTTAAAATATTGGAGGCAACACAAATGCAAAAAGAAAAGCACCGAAGTAAAAGTTCTGCTTAAAATGCATCGTTTCACAAAAAGCCGATTTTCTTGGAAACAAGTATTTTTAACTTCAACTGTTCAACTGTTGTTTATGGTAAAAGCGAGAAACATACTTTTTTTATCTCATAAAGATGAGGATTGAAGCTTTTGATACGTCCCATGTCTGAATAGTTACAGAACTAAAAAATGAGTCAAAATGGCAAAAATTGGCTGGCACCCGCACTTCCCGTTTGAGAGAAACATCTGACATTGAATATTATACATTCAACAGACATATCTGGGCAACACCTGGGAATTAAATCCCCCCCCAAAAAATAAGGAATACATTTATTTCCCAAACACATTATTTGGCGATCAGTTTGAAGATAGCATTAGCCTCCCACCTCTAGCACTGGGTTGGACTGCAGAAGGCGGTCTTTGATGGTCTGCACTTGTTCACTAGCTGGACATGTCACAGCGTAGTACTGCAGGATCTTCTTAGATGCTTCCGTCTTCCCAGCGCCACTCTCGCCAGAGATTAAAATACACTGGTCTTTCCTCTCCGTCCTCATGGAACGGTACGAGTTATCAGCCACAGCATAACTAGAAAAGTAAATGGATAACACATGTCGAAGTCTTATTACTGATAATTTATAATTTAGCTGTGGCCCAAAAATTACCCCATGAAAATACACTGTGACAATAAAAGTGCGATATTAATAACTGTAGCAGAATATAGTTAAATTTGGAGACATTTAGAGTGAACCATGACCTTTTAAAAAAAGCAAATCCAGTTATTTTGTACTCAATATGTCGAATAACAAAGCACTGAACAGCAAATTTCACTTCAGGTAAGTACTGTAATTTCTGCACTAAATGCGCACCAGATTATAAGGTGCACTCCCAAAAGTCTTTTATCATGTATTTTTCATAACATAAAGTGCACCAGATTATAAATCGCATGAAATTTAGACTACGATAAGAGCTCCAATGACATTGATGCTTCAGTAAGAACTTCCACGTGGTGTGTCCGGGTATGTATATTAATGCATAGTACATATTATTGCAATGTATTATTATTATTATTATATGTTGCTCATCAAAACCACAAAACATTGTATGCAATATGAATTGAACCGCTGCACGGCAGCTGAGTGGTTAGCGTGTGTGGGGCGCAGTTCTGAGGTCATGAGATCGAACCTTCCTGTGTAGAGTTTGCATGTTCTCCCCGTGCTTGTGTGGGTTTCCTCCCATATTCCAAAAACATGCATGTCAGGTTGATTGGCTGGTCCAAATTGTCCCTAAGTGTGAATGAGCGAGTGAGTTGTCTGTCTCTGTGTGCCCTGAGACTGGCTGGCAACCAGTCTCTGTCTCTTGCTTTCCCCTTCTCATTTTCTTTCTCTCCCCTTTGTTCTCCTCTTCACTTTCTATTTCTCTTTGGATTTATTTATTTCTCTCTCTTTCTTTCCCCCTCTCTCACTAATTCTCTTTTGATCTTTTTTGTTTCTCACATTCTCTCTCTTTCTCCCTTTCTCTCTTTCCTTGTCCCACACTCTTTTTCTCTCCCTCTCTTTCTCTCATTTCTTTCTCTTTTTTTCTTTCTCCTCAATCTACTGGTCCGGCCCCCGAGAGAATGTTTGTTCTATCTTGGGCCCTAGAGTTAAAATGAGTTTGGCACCTCTGAGTATTATTTGCTTAGATAAATTTGTACACCTCGCTAATCTTTTTCTCGAATTCCACTTTCCATTTTTTTCCCAATTCCCACTTAGTGAGAGCAAACATTTGCATTGAAGCACAGGCGTAGAATCCACCACATCAGAAAATGAGTGGGTTAGTGTGAGAAAACTTGGTTGACGTCACCTCGGTCTCCATTGAGAATATGTTTGTTTAGTAACTGACCTTATGGTCTTGGGAGGATTTACCACGAATTACCTCAGCATTCCTGTGGCAACTTTCCAAATAAACACTTTTGAGTTGTGGCATGGCATCTACTAAAATAAGCAGAAATTGAGAGTGTGACGGTGAGCTAATTTTGTTCCTATGTTTACGGTCTGATTATGTTTAGGGAGGGGGTGTCATGTGTTATGTCATTGTGGAAGAAAAAATATTCATCATCATTTACTAGACCTGTTATTGTATGTATACAACTAACCTTTTGCTTTACGAGTACAAACTTTACATCTTTACAAAGTTCATATTACAATATAGCAGCAGTGGGCCGCCAGGGCCTGCAAGGCCTTATATGCTGGCCTTTAAATTATGAATCATGTGATGTCTATTTTATTTTATCCACCAATACTTAAATTAGATCAAACTAAATAATTCCAGGGCGGCACGGCAGGTAAGTGGTTAGCCGGTCTGCGGCACAGTTCTGAGGTCATGGGATCAAACCCAGCTACCAGCCTTCCTGTGCGGAATTTGCATGTTCTCCCCGTGCTTGCGTGGCTTTCCTCCGGGCACTTTGGTTTCCTCCCATATTCCAAAAACATGCTTGTATTGATTTAGTAGCGAAAGGTCAGATATCTCCAAAGTGAGCAAGCCATTTGCAAGCGGGAAAAGGGTTTGGCTGCCACTTTCTGCTCAAAGGTAAGATCTTAAGCATTAGTCCAAGCCAGACCTTGACCAAATTTTGGAATGAATCGGGCCTAAAATGTCGATCATTACGTTCGGGTCAGGTCAAGCGTCTCTCTTGCTCACTCTTTTTTTAGTTATCCACTCGTCATTGTTTTTTTTTGTCTCTGTTTGTACAGTATTGTTTGACTTTTTTTTTGTTACAAAATATAGGATTAACTTAACACGCATCTGCGTGGTGCAGGTGTTTTTGCCTGACGGCCCCTAGTGCAGTCAGCATTTCCGGCTCGGACGCAGATTACCAGGCATGTGGTGGGGGTCACTTACTTTTAACCCGAGTCCTTATGAATAAAATGGCAAATTTCACTTCCAAGAGAAGGCTCATAGTGCGTTTTGTTTGCCCCCGACACAACACTTAATCAGACTCTAGCTGAAGGCCGAGGTGTGAAAGGCACGACCCGCCACTGCAATATAGTTCCAGCTACCCTTGCTATATTGTCTACCATGGCTCTCTGTACTTAGTCCTCTCGATATGCACATCTGACTTCAAAACGCTCGCGGGTACAAACGATAACATATTAATCTCATAAAACGCTGTAAATGCCACATCATAGATTATGCTAAGGTTGTTTGCCTTTTGGTTTCAACCAAAATTCTTACATGTGTGGTGAGACCTCATAGAAGTTGACCCCACGGTATCGCTCCATGTGGTTTTTTGTGTAGATCTCCAAGTCTTTATATGGGTTAACAGACACCAGCACCGAGCCGATATAAGTCTGAAAGATAAGATATAGTCACAATTCATATGCACATTTCAAGTATGATTTATACTCACTTCAGAAGACAACTTGTAATCCAAAAGTTGAATTTAAATGTTTTACCTTAAACGATTGAATTTGTTGATAGAATGGTAAAATGTCGTACAGCTGGTTGATTATGTTAGCAACAAAAAAAGGTACATTAAAAGTACATTACTATCGCACAGTTCCATGACGAATGAATGTTTTCAAAACCATAGTTCTGAGAGCCAAAACGTAAAAATAGTTTTTTTTTAACTATCCTAAAGGCTTTGGTGCGGCTGATCAGTCAGTATCAAGTCTCTCGAAACTATTCTATCTATCTACCCTGGCCATATCCCTCGAGAGGGGTGACCGATAGCAAGACAAACACATACACAAAAACAAAGTAGCAAAAAAAAAAAACACACAAAAATGTTTGCACCATGGCCAACCCAAATGCCCAAACACCCAAACAAGTTAAGCACCTCGGCACCCAAGTCGGTCATGCTTTCGTCCCTCAAGATGAAACGGGACACAAGAAAGCGGCCATGTCACTCGGGTCAGGGTGACACAACACACTTTTCTGTTCAACAGCAGGGCCCGACAGATTTCACTGGTTTACCCCTGCTGCATCATACGGGTGCCCTGCCCATACCATTGAACACGTCTAAACATCCCACTATCCTTTTATAACACCTCTCCACTTATTCCGATCACCAACAAGAGCTCTAGCCTCAACTACATTTAGACCTCTTTCCTGCAGTGCACTTAATAACACCATCCATCCACGTCAATCGCGGCCACCTCTTGGTTTCCTTCCGTTTACTTCTGCTCTGTAGATTCTCTTCAACATTTGCTCCTCATCCATCCTCTCCATGTGTCCAAACCGACAGAGTACTCTCTTATCCACAAGCTTGCTCAGTTCCACTACTACTCCAGGTTCTGTCTCTCACAATTTCATTTCTCAATCTATCCAATAATGTCACTCCTAACATACTCCTCAAACACTTCATCTCAAAAACATTTAATATCCTTCTCAAATCTGTGTTCAGGCTCCAAGTCTCTGCACCATACAACACAGTCGGCACAATCACACTCTCATACAGTCCCCTCTTAACATCCATACTCATACTCTTGTTGCTCATCGTTCTCCTCAGAGCACCCAAAACCTTGCTTCCTTGATTCACAATACCTCGCACTCCATTTCACCAACTGCAGCCACATCACAACCCAAGTACCTAAAGCTTTCAACTTCTTCCAACACCACGCAAAACTATTACAATATGATATATCACTATTAGATGGCAGGAGTCGCTTTGATCAGATCTTTGTCTCACTTTATCTATATCTTTCAGAATGACTTTCTGTTTTGTATCTATTCTCTAACATTCGTCTCTGGTAACTTAATAAAAATAGTGTGATAATGAGATAAAATCAAATGCGCAGTACTCTTGCTGGCACTAATTTCACTGATTTGAATTCAAACGCTCCACCTCAAAAGGCCTGATTCACTCTGGGAAATCTCACAATACAGCCGTACGCAACTCAAAACATTTTCTCGGGGGATCTATACAATTCACATAGGTCATCCATTTTTTTTATTTCAAAACAGTGAACTTCTCCCAAAGGTGAGAGATTTTCATGCCTTTATAATTTTAGTTTTTTAATACATTTATTTAGGGTATATTTATATGAAACGTGTCAACAGTATAGAGTTTTTTAAAAAATGGATAAACATATCAATAAACAAATGTGAAAAATTGGAAATATATATATATATATATATATATATATATATATATATATATATATATATATATATAAATAAAATAATAAGTCAGTCCTGAAATAAAAATACCGTATTTTCACGACTATAGGGCGCACATGTTAAAAGGCGCAGTCTCCTGGTTCATTTTCCGTATTCAACACATACACAGGGAGCAACGCATGGCACGGGTGGTTTATTTAAGTATTGATTACAAAGTGAAACACACAGATAAAACCTTGTCGGAGTTCCTTTTTCAGCCCCCTCTATTTGTGAACCATCGAATCATTAAGCCTTAATTCTCTCGTGGCTGATGGGTTTCCATGTTCTTCCGCGTAGCGTAGAAGTCAACAAACCACGGCGGACAAAAACACAGAAAGCATTCAATGGAGGGAAAGTGAGGTTTTCGATTCAATTAATATTTGGGGGGACAACTCTGTTCAGCCCGCGGTAGCACAATAACTTTCAAATTGCTAGATACGCTTGGGCGTTTGCATTCATGAGTACTTCCGCAAACAATTGACGCATTGAGTTTGACGTCACGTGTCCTTTTGTCCCGTTCACACAGGGGATGCATAGAAGTCACAGGTGACCACAAGCAAGTCGCGTTTAGCTGGAACTGTGAGCAATCTCTCAAAGACATCCGATTTCACCCAGAAAATCGGAAATGAGCATTACGCTCTGCATTGAGAACCTAGCCTTATATATACGCCCACACCTGACCCTTCAGCGGTGACCCAATACACCCTTTAGAGACAATGCCCAAACTTCACCCTTAAGCAGCCTCATGGCATCCTGAGCTACGTCCGCCACCATACATCACACACAGCACACCGCTGAATAGGGCTCACCGCATAATTTAAATAAAAATCCGAGACTTTTATGTGCACCCAATGGTTGTGAAAATACAGTAATTGGAAATAAAAACCACAACAACAAATACATGTAAACAAAGTATATAATCAAAAAATAGAATTCAAAAGATACAAAAGTTAAAGGTTTATTATCCCTTAAAAAGGGAATTCGTCATTAATAAGGGAGGTAATTGGCTGAGGTTGCCAGGTATGTTACTGATTGCAAACAAAGGTTATCTTCTGATGTTTTAACAAGGAAGCAGTTACCACTTACATAAATGAGGTTCTCTTTAAAGCGTTTTCGAAGGTTCTCTATGAAGGCAGCCTCGCTTGTGTAGTTCTCCAGCAGGACAAAGTCCTGCACACCCACTCGGTCTCTTGCCGTCAGGGCCGACTCCATCATAGCCCGCACCCCGTCCGTACCCACCACCTGGAGGAGGAGCGAAACCAATAAGTGCAGTCATAGACAACATACAACAGGTCTTATCAATGAGACTAGACATGAAGTTGGATGCATTAAATTTCAATCGTATGCATGCATAAATTATCCCAGAAATTAAAAATGATTAAAATTCTGAAATTAAACACTGATTTTTATAAGAGGTAATACATATATGCTAAATTCCGACCCCCGAGAGCGTACATTTACACCATGTTTCAGTAGTGGATTGTTTTAATCTTAGTTGAATATGTATGTTGTCTCCTTCTATAAAGCCAAAGCGGAGAGAATTCTGCCATACGACGTTATAGAGTGTGGTATTTAACTCTCATATACATAACATCACCTGGTCAGCCTACTTCCAACTGCGCTCCATCAACTGTCTCCGCCCCTCCCTCACCCCACACACAAGAAACATCCTCGTCCATAGCCTTGTCACTTCAGCAGTTTCCCTCCTCTACGTTTTACCTCAAAAGTCTCTCCATGAACTTCAGCTGGTCCATAACTCTGCTGCACGCATCATCACCAAAACACCCTCCCGCCATTCCATCATACCTGTCCTTCAGCAACTCCACTGGCTCCCAATCAACCGTAGAATCAACTACAAAATCCTGCTCTACGCCTACAGGCCCATTTGTAACCTTGCCCCTCCCTACCACCTTCACACTGCCACGCCATCCCACACCCTCAGATCACCTTCCTCCCTCCATCTCACTATACCCCCTGCCCGCTTCACCTCCATGGGGAGCAGAGCTTTAACCCGCTCTGCCCCCCTAGTTCTGGAACTCATTGCCGCCTGACCTCCGAAATTTTGCGACCCTGTCTACATTCAAATCCGGACTCAAAACTCACCTTTTCAGACTTGCCTTTTCTTGACCATCTGCCTGACATACTGCCCCTTTTAACTCTAATGTTTTTTTTTTGCTATTTGTTACTTGCTTGATTTACTCTTGTTTTATTCTTCCTTTATTGTTGTGTCCTACTTATATGTACAGCGACCTTGCGTACCGTGCAAGGCGCTTTGAAATACGATGTATTATTATTATTTTATTGTGCTGAAAGCATGGCAGCAGACAGAAAACCGTACAGAGAATTATTAACACCCATAAAATCATTGACTGCTCTCTGCCCAGTCTGGACGACGTTGCTAGCTCGCGATACCGTAGCAGAACCAACAACCTTATAACAGACTCCTTTTACCCCGGCCACCACAGCTTTGTCCAGTTGCCAATTGGTTGGCGCTATAGGTGCATTGAAATAAGGACTAAGACGTTTAGACACAATTTCTTCTCCAGGGCTATCACCACCCTAAACAAGCACACAACATAGTGAAAAATATATATTTTGCCAATGTATAAAAAAATATATTCATATCTTATTTATCGACTTATCGATTTTGTTGCTTCTAAAAGGTATTGCACTGTTTTTAAATGAAACCATTACCAAGATGCACTTTTTTCACTGCACTATTGATCTGATGCACTTACAACATGGGCATTCTCTTAGCACGACCGTGTAAATATTTTTGCCTATTTATTGTATTTTTCTCTTTTAAGTCCTGATAACATGTTTTTCCTGGAGTGCCATGTCTAATCTTGTTGTAAGCAATGTTCGCTACGTTGTTATCAATCAATAAAGACAATTCTAATAATAATGTATAGAGGCAAATCCAAAGGAAGAGCCAGGTTATATATACATAATTCAGTTTTTCAGTTTTTACTTTTTCTGGTGTTTTGTAAGCAGCCTTTAAAGAAGGAAACTATTCAGTTTACCAATCTGATAACAATAATCCACTCATAGCATAGAAATAATAAATAAATAAATAAATAAATAATAATAAAATTCAAGCTACAAAACTCAAGTTCGAATCAAACACTTACGTGTATAAAGTCATCAACACGTCTATCCGAAAGGCCATATTTTAAAAGAGAAGCTTGCGTTTTACTCATAAGTTTACGAAAGCTGTTTGCATCCATGTTTAACATGCAGCCGGCAGATGTAAAGTGAACACGACTTGTCAGCACACATTCAAACATACGAAAGACAGCAGGTGCAGTTTTGCTAAGTGGTAGAGTATGGTGGTTGTTGTTGTCCCTGAGGAGAGCCTAGAGACAAGAGAAAGAAAGAAAGCTAGAGGGAGGAGAGACCTTGTTATTTACAACAGTAGACGAGAATAAGAGTATTAAGAAAGAAAAGGGTGACAAAGACAATTAAATTCAAAATAGCAAAAAAAAGAGAAGAATTACATTACGATTACTGTAATGCACTACTCTCCGGTCTCCTGAAGTCCAGAATCAAGTCTCTTCAGCTAGTACAAAATGCCGCAGCGAGGCTTTTAACTAGGACAAAAAAGTACGATCACATAACACCGATTTTGGCTAACTTGCACTGGCTCCCAGTTAGCCAAAGATGTGACTTCAAGGTTCTCTTAGTATTGTACAAAATCATACATGGACTTGCTCCCTCTTATCTTTCAGATCTGATCTACCCCTATGTCCCGGTCCGAAGCCTACGATCTGAGAATGCCGGTCTTCTGGTGATCCCGAGAGCAAAGAAGTGTTCTGCTGGTTCGAGAGCGTTCTCCATCCGGGCACCGGTGCTGTGGAATGCTCTTCCCCCTGAGATCCGATCTGCAACCTCAGTGGAAATGTTTAAATCTAAACTTAAAACTCACTTTTACTCCATTGCATATGAATAATAACCTACTCTTCTTGTCGGCTGAAAAATAGTCTGTGTAACATAGTGTACTAATCTGTGAAGCCCTTAGAGACTTATTGTGATTAAGGGCTATACAAATAAAAATGACTTGACTTGACTTGACATTCTAGTTAGTAACATTTTACACAACTGCATCTTATCATTTTCTGATAATGTTCATCAAGTTTATTTCAAATTTAAGGTTTTGTACACCTTTTTCATGCCCATGTTTTGATGCGTTCTAAGGGATAGGCAGGGAACCTGTATGATGCGGCAGGGGTAAACCAGTGAAACTTGTCGGGCCTTGCTGTCGAACATAAGTGTGTTGTGTCCCCCTGACCCGAGTGACATGGCCGCTTTCTTGTGTCCCGTTTCATCAGGAAGGACGAAATGATCAACTTGAAAAAATGATCAACTTGGGTGCCGAGGTGCTTAACTTGTTTGGCTGTTTGGGCATTTGGGTTGGCCATGGTCAATTTTTTTTGATGCTTTTGCTACTTTTTCCTGTTTTCTTTTCTTTGTTTTTGTGTATGTGTTTGTCATGTTGTTGGTCACCCCTCTTGAGAGATATGACCAGGGTAGATAGATAGATAGGTAGATACACAAGGCTTGGGGTGGAAGGATTTCATGCAGAACAATGTAATTTCTCCCAAGTTAATATTTTCAACTTGCTCAAATGTGATTTCTACAAGGTATACAAGCAGAAAATTCTCCAGGGTTTACAGTTCAATTCCCCCCAAAATGAGTCGTTTTAGTAACATTTGTGTGAGTGGGAGACATTTCATCTCGGGGGACATGTTTTGGCATACCACCGGCGGCACTGTCAGACACAGAACACAGGCGTGTGGCGGGGAGGGGGTTAAGGTTGTTTCCAGAGACGGCCAAAAATCACCCTTCCTCCTCACAAAAAAAAAATCTCAAATTTTAGGTTTACTTGCTGCTTGATCCCTCAAATCAGGTTAATCGGTTTGGCTCAGGCTGGTTCGGGCTTTTATACCCGCAAGCCGGGTCTGGCTAGTCTAATCGCTTAGCACTACTTTATAATTATTTTTGCCTATTTATCCTGACAGTCTTATCTTATTCTTCTCCTTGAGTGTTTGTTACATGTTTTATCCTGGAGTACCATGTCTGATCTAGTTGTATAAAATGTTTCACAGCAATGATATCAATGACAATGAGGAAAATTCAATTAAAAAAAAAATATTTTGACCCAATTTCACACAAGTCTGCACGATTAAAGGGTTTCAAAATAATATATCAGTGCCCTGTAGAGATTCATAGCATGATGGAGCCACAGGACATCTGTGTAGTACCATTCATGCAATGATCACCTTGCTATGCTGACCCTGGCTTGTTTTTGTTAATAGTTTCAATAAAGATCATTTACACTTCCCAAAAAGTTTTAAATGACATTACGTCGTTTGTGCACTCACATTTCACAGACAATTCACGACATGTTTGTCATCAAAGCATTTGTTTTCACATTTTACTTCCTTCAATGATTAAATGCATCGAGCACATTTTAAATCAAAAGTACTGTTAAATATTATTTTATGGCTTCTAGAGAGTCACTGGGATTTGTACTCAACCGAAAATCAGTGTTAGTCATGTTACATTCTTAGTTGATGTGTAATATAACAGCTTGTTTGTCTTTCCTTAGGATCCCTTGTGCTCTGCAGACCTATTGTTTTTTGACATAACATCTCTTTGGAGGGCAAAGTTTCTGCAGCTGTGTATTCGAGTGTGTGTGCGTCATAATAATACGATATATGTTGTGAAACAAATAAAATGATCACGCTCGTCAGCTCAGTCAACTGGGAAAGGCTGCAGCGTGATTGTGATAAATGGATCAATTGCTGAGCATATGGTCAAGTGTAGTCATCAATAAATTAGGTTTTCGCTATCTTTAAAGGACGGGATTGGTCTTTTGTGGGGTAGTACAGGAAGGTAATGTGCCACAAATATACTTGTATTTATGTAATCTTCTAAAGGATATAAAATTGTGCACATCTTGTATATTAGGTAGCACATTAGCCAACTATTTTGAGGGAGATACTACTTGTGGCCACATTTATTAAGTATACTAGACAACCAATTGTCTCCCAAAATAAAAATACTATCATTAGAGTTTGTGCTTCACCGTTATAAACAGTATGGAAGCGTTTAAGCTATTACCAATATGACTTAAAACCGGTATTGAATCGATAATTTGCTTATGAGAAATCGAAGCAGTATAAGAGTGGGGTGTGTCGTTTGAGATTTCCTTTAAAAGTTGAGGGTATAATATTTTCTCTATTAAGTATACGTTGACAATGCCCAACTGAGTTAAAGGAGCCTTTATAATTTATTTTTCATCACGCCTATCTGCTTTTATGTTACTTTTAGCCCCTCTGTTCCGGGACTCGCAACACATTAGGAAGCAGAAAAGCTGAGAGGACGGGTGGAGAGTGGTTTGATGCTTGTTCTAATTTTTTGTTAGTGTAGCCTGAAAATGCTAAAAGTAAGAAAAGGCCTGTTCCAAATAAAGTCCAAACACCAACTCAAATCCCTAAAAGGGTGAAAACAGAAGTGTTTATTAGTACTTGAGGTATGAGCTGCAATCATGATTTTAAGCCAGGAGAGGACAGCAAAGAGTATGAAAGTTTCAAGTTGCGGACACCACCTTCAATAAAAGCTAATGAGTCATATCAAAAGGAAACCACAAGCCTCTTTCCTTTTTGTTGGATAGCATGTCGGACATTTAAAAAACACAAGTTATGCGCAAAATTCACATTGGGGACTTATAGTATGGACCTGGGTGTAATTCAAAGCGGGGGTAGCCGAAGGCATTATGCAAGCGAGCAAACACGCTGTCATCAGTAATGCCTAGTTCTTTCCGCCACATTTGATGTAGAAAACCTGCTAAAAGGGTAAGTTCGTGTTCATATTTTATGCGGGGCTCAATTACCATTGTGGCCTTAATGTGGGACGGGACAAGCTTGTAGGACGGGAAAGGCTTGTTTGTTGTGCAGTAGATAACTTTCTGTTGTTTGTTTGAACTCAAACAATTTAATTTCAGCATAATAGCTCTCACATTGTTTATCCAACTTACCTATGTTAAACATTCTATTATGAGGAAAAGCTTTTCTGTTTTGTAATTAACTGCCGTCCTTTTAGGACAATCTGGGTTTCTCTCGAGATGTGAAAACAACATAGCATTTTGATTCAGATTATTTGACCCAACCCTAGGCAATTAGATTGAACCATTGTAAAATTTTTAGTGGCGTCAAAACCAGTCTCAGCAGTTTGCAGCATATACTGAAAATGATACTTGTTTATGATAAATATTGTTATAGCCTTTACAGCTTTTTAAAATACCCTCTGATAAAAATATATATTTTTTTAATTTAGGGTAACAGCTGATAATTTCTATTCTATTTCAAATAAACCTTATACAATGTTGTATGGGGTTAAATGATAAAAGTATGGTTTGTTTGTTAAGTTACAGTTACAGCGTTGTATTTCCAATTCTTTCTGTATGCAGAAGAAACATATTGCAGGCACATTTGTATTTTGAATGTGTTTAAGAGAAACGAATGAGCCCTAAGCACATTACATATATTTTTGTAATTTTCGAATCATTTACATTAGATTAGTATTGAATTCAATCATATCATGCCCTGCATATCAAAGTGCGTATTGTATAACCAAGTACACAAAAATACACAACCCTACTAAAAAGGTGCAGGAATATGTCAATATTTGAAAGAAACAAACAAAAACAAAGTTTGAAGAGTCTCACTGTTAAATTTCTTTTTTGAAAATAAATAAAGCATCACCTTCTAACGCTCTAATCCAGTCACCAATTTATATAATTTATTGGCCCTAAAAATGGTGATCATCATTTTGTCAGTCCCTAGTCTAAAGTCTTCACTAGGCCTTCACCCAGTGACTGCTGCAATTTGCACAATCAGCAAATTTCCAATTTGTTCTTCTTTTTGTATGAACTCAAATAAGCAACAAGGGGCAGATGCGGGTGTGGTAGTTGAGGCTGATGTAGTAAAACAAGTTTGGATTTCCACAGTCAGCAAAATTTTGGATACTTAAGTGTATTCCCTCTTTCGTTTACACAAAGCTGAGACTGTTATCAAAGCATTGCTTGACATTTAGCCAAACGATTTTGACCTGCATGCAATCAGACACAAACTGCATAGACACTTGGCTTACACATATACAATAGAAAACAACGTGAATCTAGTAGGAATCCAATATGTGATGTGAATGCCAGTTTTTCATTTCACAAAGCCAGCCCAATACCTGTCCGACCCATGAACAGAGCTGCAGATCTTTTGGTTAATATTTATTTTAACTGAAGCAAAAAGTTTGTAAAGACCAACTCATAAATTAATACAGAGGAAATACAGGGGAATATGTTAAGATTCCCTCCGTCCGTTCACTTACTACTCATCACAATTTCTGTCATTCAAAACAACCCTCGTTTCAATTTCATCCCTTCTTGTTTGCTCTCCATTACTTCATCGTTTTCATTGCCACTTTCAGTGTTTGGTTTTCCTAAACAAAATGCAACACGCCATTCCTCCAACCATTTTCACAAGACACATAAACACAAAATCTCAAAAACACAGTTGTTACCTTCCTGGTTACTAAATCATCTTATAATTTTTGGAAACTGAGTAGCAAACACAGTGGTGAGGTACATCCAAACTCCTTCCTCCTTCCTCTATTCAACAACACCACTTTTTTTAAACACAATAGCTATGGTTATAAGCCATTCTAATGAATGATTAAAGGGATTCAAAATATGCTATCCGTAATCTGACAATCAAAGGCCACTTCCTTGTGCCCAATTCTTTGCTCAGATTGAATTGAATTCCTAATCTATACCGACCACTATACCATTCAAATTTTCGAGAGGAAACTCTGAGTCTGTCATAAAGGTATATAAAATCTTACATTCAATTGTCTTTTCCAAAATCAAAATGATTCTACTTCAGAAGTCATTAGAGGAAAATAATATTATCAGTCATTTGATTTACTTCCAGTTATTTTTAGAATACCCTAAGAATGAAGTTGGAATAGGGCAAGTTGAAGAGACTGTAAACGGCCATTCAGTTGAGAGAGGCTGGTTGCTTGGGAAAACATTGCTAGCCTGAAGATAAATGTATGGGCCTACTCGTGACAAAATACCAAGAGCAGAATATTCTCCATCCTTCAGCGAAAGGATGACTTCACCACATAGCATGCATGAAGCAAGTCATTATTTGGCTGCGGTATGATAGCTCCAGGGTTGACAGTGAGAATACTGTTCACATAAAAACCTCCAATCGGTACAATACCATAAATGTATTGCCTTCCGTCCTGATGTTTTATTCGTACATATTTTTCCAAACATGTTACCTAATACTTCATTTAAAAAAGATCTAGTGGTAATCAAGGTTTGGGTGTGGTCGATAGAAAAAGTGGGGTCATGAACACTAATCAAACCAGACTTAAGTCTATTTTACTTTTTCAACTTTTAATAGAAGCCATTTGCAATTGAAATAAATTGTGTGAATCATCAGATACATTTAAGGATACAAAACTGGTATAAAAAATCTAAAATTGGGAAAGATGACAAAAATGTATATAAAGCACTTAAAAGCAGAATATCAGATGATTCCCTGGCCAATAAAATGAATAAAAACTCACTTATTACCCATTTGTTTTAGTATTAAACTGATTGATTAAATACTGAATGTCCATTGAATCATTCAGATAAATTGAGAAAATCGATTAACTTACCCTTCCCCAACGGAACTCCATTGATATCCAGCTTTAAAATGAGAAGTGTATCCCAACTACTCGACCATTCATTCTGAACTCAGTTTGACACTTTCCAAGCAGCGGGGAAAACATGTTGGGAGGGAAATGTGGAAGAGCGAATTGCATACAGACTAACAGACATAAACTAATTACTAGGGGTGGGCGATACTGGGATCGTTGGTATCGATCCGATCCAAGCAAATACAGTGTAGTATTGATCAATACCGATCCAATACTGATACTTTTTGCTGAGACATTGCATGATCATTGAATTATTGAACCCCGCCCCCTTTGAGGTAGTTTATAGTCATAACAAAAACAGCCTAAAGATTTTTTTACTTAATAACTACAATGCAAACTTTATTTACCATAAAAAATAGATATTATTTTTTCTCTATGACTGTTTAACAAGAGAACAAAAACACCGTATTTTCAGGACTATGAGACCTACCCAAAACCCTTCCATTTGCAGAAATTAGGTCAATCAATTTGAAAACGCATAATTACAACAAGACAGTTCTACATATGGTAAAACACTTCATCAATTAATGAATTCAATTTAGTTAAAACCAGAATCCCTAATATTTCTGTTTTATAAAATATGTTTTTCATCTCATAGTTTATGGCACCTTAGAAATAATAAAATACATATTTTACGAAAGGGTGGTTTTGGAGGTGCGTCTAATAATCAGGTGCACCTTATAGTGCGGAAAATATGGTTCCTTAATTTCAACATATTTTGACGATATAACAAGTAGTGCAAATAAAGTGTAAGCCCAATTGAATGGAATTTGAAACTTATTACGTATGTATTCTCTTACGACTCACATTATAGTTAAAGTTGAACCTGGAAGACAGTATCGATCTTAAGATGGTATGGATCTGATCCAATAACTCGCTCAGTATTGATAATATCAATATTTGGATTGATCCATCCCTAACAACTCCAGTATTGATACTAATTCAGACAGGCAACACATAATGTAAAGTAATAGCAACTGTGTGAGGAGAGCCACATAAATTAAAGGGAAATCCGATACCGATACTTTTAAAAAGATAAAGGAAAATAGGAAGAAAAAAACCTGATTGCAGAAACATGCATTAAATCTTAGGGTAAACGTCATCATAAATGGAAAGAAGACAACACTGAGCTTCTTGCTTTACTAACACACATCAACACACTTTTTTCTATTACAGACTTTTGCTCTCATAAACTCCGAAAGAATGTCGCCTGACCACACAATGCTTTCATGCCTTGCTCTGTGGGCGGTGCGACTTAAATGAATTGTGGTGAAAATAATCGGCCCTCGCATCAAAACAACAATCGCAAAAATAAACAAGTAAATCAAGTAATGTTGATATGAATAGCCCTTAATCACAAGACGTCTCCAAGGGCTGTGCAGACTAAAGACGATTCCACCATCCCCTGATCTAAAACCTTTATGAAGCCAAGGAAAAACTACTAAAACCTTAGCATGAGTTAAATGAAAGAACCTTGAGAAGAGGCTGCACATTGTGATTATATTGCTGTGAAAATTATATAATATCATAAGCTATCCTGATAGCGTTTACTAAAATAATACTAAGTAAAGATAAATAAATAGAAATCTGGTACATCTAAAAAGAATGTGGGTGAATAATAACACAAATTGGGTAAAGTGAAAAGAAACCAAATCTACTAATTGGCTTATTTTGATCCAAATTCTGTGTATTTGCACAAAATAACCCAAGCAACCGGGTTTTTAATACAAATTATACTTTTTAGAGATTGTACAGTAAAATACAACACAATGTATGGTGCTATTTAAAATGAAATATATAATCTTGCTGTTTTAAATGGGTGTCAAAAAGAATACCTATTTTTTGGGATGTCTCAAATCTTTTTGGGGGTAATTATTTAGGGTAATATGAAAATATTTTGGGGGTGGTATTGAAAGAAACGACCCAAATTTTGGGGTGTTGTTGAAAACAAAAAAGCCATTTTTGAAGAGGAAGTTACTTTAGAGACATTGTGTATTATTTAGGTCCTCCTAGTGGTAAAAAATAACAATTAATTAAAAAAAAAGGATATTGACTAGAAAGTTAATCAAAAATAAATTATTATCGTCTATTCTTTTAAAATAATTGTAGGTCATTAATTTGCATTTTACATAACATGAGCCTCACTTAAAGGAAACTGGCATGATTATCTGCCATCTTGCTTCTACGGTAGCCCAAAATCTTTGCAACACAACAAAAAAGGACTAGGCAAAACAAAGTAAAATGGCGCGTTTTGGTCACTCGGAGTCTCCGTAGTATGTAGTTTTTCCTTGTGCTTTTAGCACTTATTTTTTGTTGCATACAGCTACATCAAGTTGTCAGAAAATACACACCCTTTTATTATAAATAAATCTTATGTTGGGGGTTGTTTAGTGTAATATGACTACATTTTGAGAGGTGGTTTTAAAAGTGACAACCCAAATTTGGGGGGATTGTAAAAAACAAATTAGTCAGTTTAGGGGGAGGGAGTTACTCAAAATTCTTTAATTATTCATTTTCAACGATAATAAAAACTTAAAATAAAATAAAAAGAATCAACCACATTGGTTTCTGCAAAACCCTGGAAGTTGAGTAAACGGTTTGAGGCCTGGGGCAGCATTTTTACCATGACACGTAGACACAAGAACTTCCCCAAAAAATAAAACAATAATAAATGTGCGTCGCAAAGCAGATTTGTATTATTTGACAACATACTACTTTGCCTCTTGTCAAATGGCTCCTGTCTCCCAAATAACGCACATTATTCATATCTTTGAAAGTACAGGCCAACTGCTGCATATTTTTCTGAACCGTTTAAAATAAATGTTTGATACAAAATCGATTATGAGGTGAATTGGTATATTCTTTACCACTTTTCCTGAGTGACGGTTGGGGGATGGGCATCTATCACATTCGAGACGAGTTGGAAATAAAAATAATTGGAAAGAAAACGTCCCAAGCCAACTGTTGCACAATTGAGAAAAGAGGATGAGGAGAAACGAGTTAAGCATGAAGGTAGGCATCTAGATTTCTTCATATGATTACAGACAGTCGGTATCCATGTAATGAATGAATGGCTAATGCTAATTTTGTCATATACGTGGCCTTCTTGCTATTGTGTTTGTGATGGTTATACAATACTGATTCGGTTTTCGCCCAGAAAACATCTCATTTCGCCTTTTGATCATGCTTTGCTACAAAACTGTTACGAATTTCGTTATTATTTATTCCCACTATTTGAGTTAACGTTGGGCCCTGTATTATTCAGCAAAATGTTTATAAAATCAGGTAGTTTTTTTTTTAATCCGAATTGGGTTATAATTAACCCGACGTTTTTAGAATATGTTCAACAAGGTGTTTCTTTAACCTCTTTCGCCTCACATGCTGCCCAAAGAATTTCCCTTACTCTACAATCAAAATTAAAATTGGGTCAAATAAACCAAAGTACTTTATTGGTGATTTTTTTTTTTCAAATCCAAATTGGGTTATATTTTACCCGACGTTTTAAGAATATGTTCAGCAAGGTGATTCTTTAACCTCTATCACCTCACATGCTGCCAACAGCATTCCCTTATTCTACAACCAAACTGAAAATTGGGTCAAATAAACCAAAGTACTTTATTGGTGATTTTTTTCTTTTTTAATTCAAATTGGGTAATATTTTACCCGACGTTCTTAGAATATGTTCAGCAAGGTGTTTCTTTAACCCCATTCACCTCACATGCTGCCCAACAGTATTCACTTACTCTACAACAACACTGAAATTTGGGTCAAATAAACCAAAGTACTTTATTGGTGATTTTTCTTTTTAATTCAAATTGGGTTATATTTTACCCGACGTTCTTAAAACATGCTCAGCAAGGTGTTTCTTTGACCTGTGTCACCTCACCTGCTGCCCGCAGCATTCCCTCACTCTACAACCAAACTGAAAATTGGGTCAAATAAACCAAAGTACTTTATTGGTGATTTTTTTTTGTTCAAATTGGGTTATATTTTACCCAACGTTCTTAAAACATGCTCAGCAAGGTGTTTCTTTGACCTTTTTCACCTGACATGCTGCCCAAGGTGTTCCCTTAATTTACAACTAAGCTGAAAATTGGGTTAAATTAACCAAATTACTTTATTGGTGCATTTCTTTTAAAATTCAAATTGGGTTATATTTTACCCGACATTTTTAGAATATGTTCAGCAAGGTGTTTCTTTAACCTCTTTCGCCTCACATGGTGCCCAAAGCATTCCCTTACTCTACAACCAAACTGAAAATTGGGTCAAATAAACGAAATTACTTTATTGGTGATTTTTTTTTTTTTTATTCAAATTGGGTTATATTTTTCCCTGACGTTCTTAGAACATGCTCAGCAAGGTGTTTCTTTGACCTTTTTCACCTCACATGCTGCCCAAAGTGTTCCCTTACTTTACAACTAAGCTGAAAATTGGGTTAAATTAACCAAAGTACTTTATTGGTGCATTTTTTAATCCAAATTGGGTTATATTTGACCCAACCTTTTTATAATATGTTCAATAAGGTGTTTCTTTGACCTCTTTCACCCCACACACTTCCCACAGCATTCCCTTACTCAACAACACAGTTGTGATCACAGATAAATGAACTTCCATTTTCAGAAAAGTAATTCCTTCCTTTAAGTCAGACCAAGTTCAATCCAGTTTGTAGATATTTAAATATCCATAAACCAAAATCATACAGACCAATTCTTTCAAAAATGAACTCCATCTTTTGTAAAGCAGAAACCTTACCAAAGGTCTGTACTTCATCGTTCCTGCTTTGAGTGATCTGCAAGACCTTCAAGGCTCCACCGATGTGGCAGTGAAGCAATACGTCACAGCCACTATTCAGCAGAGTTTGTTTTTAGAAGTGCTCCGCTTCGTCCTGAGAACCAGCTGCCATTGCTTCTCCACTGACTGTTTTTATGCTCCGTCTTGCCGCTCGCTTATTCCCTCATTTTCCCTTCCCTCCCTTCCGTCGTGCAAAGGGAATAGTCGCTGCCTAAGGTGACATATAACGCCACTCCACTCCCTTCCCGCAGCTTACTCGATCGTCCCCCGCCCCAGTCCCATTCTCCTTTCCCCCCTCAACTTAGGAGTCAAAAGCCAAAACTTTCCATTGTTGCTTCAACTTTTATTCTTTCGGATTTCTTTTTCTGTCACCGTGTAAAAAGACGCAAGCCCGACCTACATTATTGGTACGATATCATTAAAGGAACTGGAATCTGTCTAGACACACACACATGCACATCAAAGACACCAGCTGCTTGTTAACATTAATAACAACTGACATTTTACAGCCAATGAGCATGTGTTTCAGAGAACATGGAGGAAGACAAAAGTTCACTAGAGCAGTTTACCCAACACACACACACACACACACACATACAAAGACACACACACAAAGTGGTTTAAAGGGGCACTGTGTAATACTTGAGAACTAGATGCCGCTGTGTTGGCCAGTTCAACCGCTAACGAATGGTACAAAGAATACAAACTACGGACACTAAAAGTGACCAAAATCCACTCATTTAATTCCCATTTACTTGCCCAGCCTTGTCGGACTTCTCCAGCAAGGTTTTTTGGGTCTTTCGAAACCTGTAGCAGCGAGATGGCAGACAATTATGTCAGCACCCACGAGGTGAGGCTCATGTAGACGTAAGATCTTAAACCCAAGCTCAAACCCAAATTTCGGCCCAGGGCGAAAATGTAAATCATTACTTATTTTTTGATTATCCACCATTCAATATTCTTCTTTGCCTCCCTGTCTCTCTCTCTTTTAGATTGCTGCACTAGATTCTTAAGGATATACTGCTGCTGTGGTTTATAGCCCAATTTTCAACCTGTCCAAATGACGGACGACTATAACATTTTCCCATCAACTTCTTAAAAACAAATCTGTCAATGATAGATCATCGTCAGTTAATGTAACCTCTCCAGACATAGAAATCTAAAATATGTAAATGTTTTTACATTTTTGTTTAACTTGGATTCTGTTAGAAAAGACAAGCTGTCATTTGTTGGCACAAATCACCTCTCTTTCTTCCAGGTCCTCAAAAATAAAATATGAAATTTTAGGTTTGCACCAAGCTCAGCCCACCTAAAGAAAAGTGGAAGTAGTACTACTAACGGCAGTAAGGGCAACGCATATACTATCCCAATGGGATAATCACATTTATATGATATCGTGGATGTTAGCGGACATTCACGCGTCCTAGACCTCACAGTGTGAGCTCAGTTCCCGTGTAACGTGACCGAATTTACCTATGTGACTACGTCAATGTTGGTCTAGGCACTTCCAAAAGTGGCCATTTGGAGAGGACCGGATTACAGCTATAAAACCTCTGTAACTGTATTTTACTTTGGCCGTTTTTTAAGACATTATAAGAGAGTTGTAAATGTTTGACTTCTCTTTCCAGAAGTCGATCAATACTTGTGCACACTTGTGCGTAGTAATGTTGCATAAAAATGAATCACGAGTGACATTACGCACGTTGATTTAGGGATCTAATTTGAATACACAGTGTACAGTATATATGCGTATCGTTCTTTTCAGACTTTAATTGGCTAACCAATGAGCTAATCATCATTTGAATTGGTTACTACTGGCTAAAGATATTCTGAGCTTAAGGATGCGATCTCTGTTTTATCAATTATAGGCTTTTAGGCTAATGTGGGCTGTGGACCATGAAAAAACAGCCTGCTATTGTCCGAGAGTGGTGTCAATCAAAAGATGAGAGGCTTACGGCCATGTTGGAAGCAGTTTTGTTTTTTATTTTTTTTATAAATGGGAATTATGTGGAGACACACACAGGTTACACCAAGAAACGTCCAACGATGCGGAAATGCTTTTAGGTTTGTTTTTTTTGTTTTTAATCTGTCGGCATTATTGTGTGTGTTTGAAGTAAATATTTTACATGGTTGGATTCACTGTATGGTCATGGATGTAACAACTCAATGTCAATTGTGTCATGAAATGACTACCAGGGGACTTATTGGGGAGCTATCCCGGCTTTATAGTTTTCAGGTATCTTGTTTCAGACTGATCGTGATGAGTACATTTTGAAATGGTGAACATATCTTGAATCCCAAGAGTTAAAGCTTTCCATTGATATGTGGCATGACATATTTTAGTGACTGGTGACATAGTGGAGACACTACTTTGCTTGTCAACACTATGACGACCTGCCATTAAGGGGTTAAAAACTACAGTATGCCAGTAAACACAACATTCATAGGGATAAATCTATCACAACAGTTACGTCCCCATTAAAGTAAATCAAAATCAATATATGGCTACACTACTCGACTACATCAACAGGAAAATTGACAATATTGAAACATTAAATAAAAAGTTTCCTTTATTACCAGGGACTTTGTAATTAAAACAAAGTGAAATCATTATCCTCATGTGGTTTCTAAGCAGGAACTTTTACTCCCATGTCGCAGAATATTTGTTTCTGCCTTTCGACATTGTGAAATATAAACTGCAGCATTTCCTTTCAAGCGCTTCTTAAATACTTTGCTCCAATTCCAATTGATTCTTTGGTAAACTAGTTCCTCTCTAGTTGAAAACCAGCTCATCCAACATTTTTTGTCAACAATCATATTATTTAGGAGCAATCTTGTGCATTATGTAGCCAACTCATACTTGAACAACCGCTGCAAGCTGCAGCTTTAAAGATCTCCCGAGTGCCAACAGGAAAGACCGATTTTATAGGCCTCATTAGGATGACCCTCCTTCTAAAAGAATAGGCCTGTAAATATAATTTAACCAGAACAGTTCTGCAATGCAGCATGCGTCAGCAGCATAAAAAGTATCACCTGTCTTTCGTTTAGGTTCCTTAGAGGAAAGATAAATGCAATTCTTGGGTACGGATAGAGTGGGAAAAATTGCCTCGTTCACGAATGCAATCCTAATGATTAAAGGCACAGGGTTTAATATTTGACCACTCGATATCGCCGTATAGTATAGTGCAACTGAAAAATGAGTGCTACAAAGCACAGGGAAGAACACAAACTACGGCGACTCAAAGAGACCAAACCCTGTCCAATTTATCTTCTCATTTTTGGGCCAGCTTTTATTGGACAAAAAAAAGAGAAGAAAAAGTGAAAAAAGAATGCAAGAACAAAAGGAGGAAAAGACAAATAAAGAAGGAACAAAGACAAATACAGCAAAGAGATAAAAAACGGGGGGGAAAGAAAATATGACAAGAAAAAGCTGAAAATGGGGGGGAGAAAGCACAAGAGAGAGAGGGAAAAAAGAAGAAATAAAAGGACAAACAAAAAAGGAAAGAAGGATGCAAAATGAAAAATAATAAAAGAAAAAAACGACAAATAAAAACAGGAGAGAATGAGAAAAAAAGAAAAAAGTTAAGAAACAAAAATAAATTTAAAAAGGAAGAAAAAGGAAAACGGAAACAACACTTAAAAGAAAAAACAGGCGTTAGTTTTTAGGGGTACCCGTAGCAGCCTGATTCCAAAAGAATGCAAATTTCTCAACCTACAATTATTAAAAATATAATCACTCTATGAAAGTTAATGTATTTTTGCTTATATCAATCCATATCAATATTATATTTTTCTTTAATTCCTGATTTTTTTACCACTAAGAGTCACTAAATAATACATATTGCCCATTTAAGGTTAACTCGTTGAGCAGTTCCACACCAGCTTTACGCTCCACACTGCCACCCTGTGGTTAAAAAGCCTGACACTTTAATGTTTCTGTGCCAGGAAGGCGCAAAGAAAAACATACTAAGCAAGACTCACTCTAATTGAGTTTAAACCCTGCACACCTCAACTTGTCCCTTGAGCTCTCTTTCGTTCTGTTCCCACTCCAACTATAATCGGAGCTTCTGTGGCAGGAATCTGAGTAATGTGTATCAGATTCACGCTTCCTTTCACCCCAGTTGTGCATGCAGTGGACAGCCAGCGGGGAACAGGCCGAGATATAAGTCTAGATAGGTAAAACACTTCTTGCTAACCCCAAACATTCACATGTACTTCTGGCTTACGTCAATTTTCGGCATGTTAACAGAAACGTAAGTGTGTTTTTGAGTGTGAGAACGTGTGTCATTGTGTTTGCACGGATTAAAGTTGAGAGTATATTTTTGTGTTGGTTCAGAAGGGGGAGGAGCTTGACTAGTAATATCCTTCTCAGCTGTTAGTCGGTTCAACTCTTGCCTTTCCCCGTTCTGGAGCCTCTAACTTTACTCGTGTAGCTTCCATTTATCTTACAACCAGGGTTGGGTAGGGTTACTTTAACTTGATTACTTTCAATTACTTTTGGATTACTCCAATACCAAATATGCTAATAAAAGACAAAATAAACTAAATATGAATAAAATGACTAAATTTTGTGCAGGCTTGGGGAGTAACGGAATACATGGAACGGCAAAAATGATGTTGGCAAGCTGTTTGGATTTATTTTCATTTTGTTTCTGTCGCATTTTATGTTAGTTTTGCCGGAGATCAAAGAGATCAAAGCCAGGAGAGAAAGCTTACCACGTGTTGTGAGTCATAATTTTATTCATATTTACCGTAAATTACAGACTATAAGCCGCTACTTTTCCCCCTAACTTTAAACCCTGCGGCTTATTCAGTGATGCGGCCAATTTATGTAATTTTTCTAACGGCCGCCAGCGGCGCTCGAGTGTTGCTACCATTAACTGCCCTGTCACAGGCACAGTTTGGGATGAAAGCTATATTATTATTATTAAAGCTTTGAAAACTCTCTCGGTGTACCGTCTTTCTTTGTAAATATGTGTAACCCATGTATAATATGTATTTGCAACTGTTTCGAGTTTTTTGTTGCCCTCATGTAGGTTTTAGATGAGGGGCGGTGTAATGATAACCTGTGGTCTGTAATACTCTGTAATAGTCTGTAGTCTGTACAGCCCTTTGAGACTTCTTGTGATTAAGGGCTATACAAAAAACACAACTTGACTTGACTTGTATATTTTTGTAATGTATTTATTTGTATTTATTTTAGACACTTATTCTGATATGTTTTGCACGGATGAACGAAAAGTGAGGGGCGGAACAAACGCGGGGTGCCGAGTTTAAGTGGGGACCACTGAAGGTGAGGGACAGACAAGGAAAGAAGAGGCGGTAAAAAGTTGGTTAAAGAAAAAGGAGTTGCGCGAGTAAATGTTTTCATCTGATATATTTTTCCCACCCTTACCTTTGGAAATATACACTTTTTTCCTTGGATTACTTTCAACGGGACCCGGACTCTGCAGGTCTGCATCAAACCTTAAGTACCAGTATCATTTTCCGTTCATTTTGCCGGCTGTGATTTTTGGACTGTGGACTTTAATGAAAGACATTTAGTTTCAATCGCGGGACTTGAAGTCGAGTTTGGGTTAATTTTGTGTTACATGTTTAAATGTGGGCGCATGCGGCTTATATATGTACAAAATTGGTTTTCCTCTTAAAATGTGGTGGGTGCGGCTTATAATCAGGTGCGCGCTATAGTCTGGAATTTACGGTAGTTTCTTTGTGTGTGTGAGAGAGAGAGAGAGAGAGAGAGAGAGAGAGAGAGAGAGAGAGAGAGAGAGAGAGAGAGAGAGAGAGAGAGAGAGAGAGAGAGAGAGAGAGAGAGAGAGAGAGAGAGCGAGAGAGAGCGAGAGAGCGAGAGCGAGAGCGAGAGCGAGAGCGAGAAAATATTTGGTATTGGAGTAATCCAAAAGTAATTGAAAGTAATCAAGTTAAAGTAACCCTACCCAACCCTGCTTACAACATACTGTATAGAAGAGTATACGCCAAAAGAGAATAGAAACCATAAAATAATGCTGATTAATAAACACAGTAACAACAATGAGATCAGTGCAAAGGCAATGAGTGTCAACGTATATTTGTTTTGAACCCTAGAGGAGATATCAGGGGATCTCTACCCATAAAAGCAAACAAGGGGAGATTATAAACTGTAAAATAGGCACATCCTGACCTTGTTTTATTGCTGTATGTAGCTCATGTTTCCATCTCCTCCCAACTGTGAATGGCTTGATCTCTTAACAGTTCCGAAGCAATAAACGATGGACTTTGACAGGCTTGATTGAATTTGAGCGGCACCGTTGGAACAATGCAAGAAGTGTTTAATGACATTAGTTTTATAGCTTTTAACAAGATAGTTAAACCAAACTCAAAGGGACCGTACAGTTAAATGGGCTGAATATTGATGGTTACGTAATGCAGTGTGTAAAGAGTGAGGTCTACTAAGATCCAGACATCTAAAGGAACACGTTATTTACAGTTTATTTTTCTCTGTGACAACTTTTGTTGTGACACCATTTACCTGAGTTTTAGGCAGGAACTATATGTGCCGTTTTTTCTCATTATTAAGCTAGAATGGCGGCATAGATATAATTTCCTAGATAGCTTGTCTAGTGGTTACTTAACGTCTGAAAACAGTGAGCACTCATCGCCCAAATTCATGCTCAACTTTAGTTGTGTCCACTTTACCCAGATCATTTGAGAAGTTAACATTTTCCCTTAATTGACAGCTCATATGAAGCACAAGGACCACAACATCTAAATTGAATTGTGCCGATTCTTTTAATGCTTACAACTTGTATAATCAATTTTTAAACTGGGTTTAAAAGACATGCAGATTAATTATTTAGAATAAAAAATACTTTCAAGCACTATTTATCACAAACACACTCTGAACATTCTAACTAGCCAAGGCTCTCGTCATTGGAAAAGTCAGCAAGAAACTCAAGCACGCACACTTTAAAATATTTTTGGAACTCGGACAAATAACGCCATACAGCTGCCAACTGGGTACCTGTCGCCATGAATGCTTGACACTTGTGCATAATCTAATGGCCCAATCAACTAACAATTGTAATTGTCTAAACTTAGCGAGCACATTTAATATTGGGAAGTCAAAATGTTTTTAAAATAATTAGTTATGGTTGCCATCTGACCAACTCAGTGCCACTTTAAAATAGTCTATATTGTATTTGTGCTTGGGTATCACATAATTGTTAACCTTTGTGTAAAAGATGCTACGTTAAGTTATGCTTGCAGGTTCTTTGACATTTTTTAGACAAAGTTGGTGCGAGAAAAGAAAAAAAAAATTATTTGGAGATGCTAAATTTAACGTAAAATTTGGACTTCAAGGCGCACCCGATTATAAGCCGCACCCAGTTTTTAAAAATATATATATTCTGTGCTTGGGGAATACTGGCGCGGCTTATTGTTCGAATTTTATGGTACTCAAGGACACTTCTCATTTTCAGTTACCAATTTTAGTTTTCCAAACACACTATGTACTTGATCCCTGCATGTCGTTTCTGCGCTGCTAGAAAAATGAATCTAGACTGATTATACAGTCTTTTTCTTTCGGAACCTGCTAATCGGCATGTGCAGCCTCAAACAAAGTACATGACCTGTTACAGCTTGGCCTAAATAAAGTATGGACTTAAAAATTACATTAAGACTATGTGGAAGGAAAACTTAAAATCCCAGAGATCGTTTTAAGGAAACACATTTGACCTTGACTCTGTGGGAAACGCTAATAAAGTGGGAACTTTCTCCTGCCTTACTCTCTTCTGCTCCCCACTTCTTAAACTCTTCTTTCCGGTGTCACTTCCTCTGCCAAAGTGTTTCAAAGTAAGCTTGAAAATCTTTCTATTTGCCATTGACTATACGTTCAAGAATGGTTGAAGAATAATGCTTCTAAAAGTAGCATTAGCTGTAGTAGCTTGCAGTGTGAAACTAACATCAATTAAACTGTAATTATGACAAAGGAGGTTCACATAATTTTAAATAACAAGCAATTTGCATCTGCACAGATGACAATAGTCAGAAGGCCGAGAATGCACTCTTAAAGACATCCTGATTGCATCATAATGGTGTCATTTGTAGCCCCCCTATATTAATTGGGTGAAAACTTTTAACTAGAAAACTGAGTAGCAATGCAAATTTCTTACCAACAATGTTTTTGTTTTAGCAATAATCACAGCATCAATTTTCAGTCAAAAGAAAACTTCATAAATACAGTTTTTATGAGATTCTTTCATCTATTAATCACAACGTTTGGTCTTGAACTATAACCACTGAGGTAATCATAGTCACAGACTGTTCTCGGTTTATTCAGCTGACTTGCAAGAACGTTCTACCAGAAGGCCCGAGCTTGTAAAACCCCAAGGGAGGAATGTAAAGTTAGAAGGAATAATAGGTGAAAACTTTTAATTATAACTTTCGATTAAAATGCTTTATGTTTGGAAAATCAAGCATAATATCCGCACCCATCTCAATGACATAAATTCAATCACCACTCTGCGCCTTTATAAAGCCTCTGTCCCAGTGGACAAAATTAAACTATCTGGCCATCAACCAAAAACAATATGGCAGCACAGCTGAGCAATGTTAAAATGGCACGCCTAGTATCTGGGAACATGGTTTGCAGTTTACTTTTTTTCTGTAAACCAAAATGCTTGATGAAACATGCAAGCTGCGTGGAAAATGATAACACTGTGTAACTAGTTGTTCCTGGTTTTGTCTTGCTACCTGCTCTTACACATACATATTTGCACACCTTCAAATTCTAAGTGAGCTTCTATTTGTTATAATTAGTTATTGGATTTTGTTTCTAGTATTACTGGGGATGCAACATTTTTGATCTAAATATTTGTGTGTGGCTTTTTTTATTTGGGCACAGCACAAAACAATATCACCAATAATTAACGAAAAGAAAAACAAACTATTTGAACACAATCAAATGTACACTACAAAAATGTAATAAATAATCATGAGCTTAAAAAGACTTGGCTGAAGCTGAAACTTGCAAGTCATATTCAAAAATCAAAACAAGAAAAACAAAACCCTACCAAAAGAATAGACATTTCAGAACTGCTATCAAACTGTTAATGCCACCTATAACAATACTCTCAATAAATGCATCTTTATCAAGCATATTTATCAAAATGACTTATCAATAATTATCTGTTTAAGCTGTATTTTTTTCTTAAAGGTGAGGTGCGTTTTTTGAGGTGTCTTTGAAAAGTTGAAAGCAAAATGTTTTTTCAATTAACTCAATGCCAGACGTTTCTCCCAAATGGGAGGCACCGCTGCCAGCCAAAATAACATTGTATTGCAGGATCACTGAACTTATGCATGACAAAGCATGAACTTTGCAAGAAACTTTCAGTCTCCGGTGATTCCGGTGACGTGATTACTTGACTCTGGTCGGCAGGGCGATTGCGGACATGCACTAAACATCATCCCATTCTGTCCCGACGGTTACAAAAGCACTTCGTCACCTTTTTAGAATGAATGACTGTCTTTACCGATGTATTTGCTTTTATCAACACTGCGCATACTCGACTGCAGAGTCTCAGCATATGTGAAGAGTACGCTGCCATACTGTGTCATACATTGAGCAAAACTCGTAACTTTGTGTATGGACAAAGTTCTGATCTCCTGCCATCTAGTGGTGATTCATTATACTAAAAACATTACCAGAGGGTTTATATTCACCAAAGAACTGCGCCAAAGACTTTAGAATAGTTTAAAAAATTGTGTTTATACGTTTTGGCACTATAGGACAAGGTTTCTGAAAATGTATTTATACATTATGGCACTGAATAAGTTAAGTATGTGTTAACAATGACAAACTGAGTTCAAAGAGCCTTTATAATTTTGCTTCCACTGCGCCTATTTGCTTTTATCTTACTTTTAGCATCTCTGTTCCGGGACTCACAACAGATTAACAAACAGGAAATGGGAGATTGATTTAATGCTCGTTACCGGGTTTTTTGTTAGTGTAGCCTGAAAATGGTAAAAGTAAGAAAAGCCTGTTTCAAATACAGACCAAACGCCAAGCCAAACTCTCATAAAGATGAAAAAATAAGAGTTTGTTAGTACTTTAGGAATGAGCTGACTGAGGCTGCAATCATGACTTTAAGCCAGGAAATGGCGGCAGGGAGTAGTAAAATGTCCAGTTGCGGATCCCAGTATTGAATAAAAAGGCAAATTACTGGCATTGGGCTGAAATCTATATCCAAATTCGTAACTTTAGTTGCTTCTGCTTAGATGACCATGAGGTTTTCATTAATTGGACTTTATGCTGGGTTGAAATCACAGTTTCATAGAATATTGTTTAATAACACATCGGAAAGGTGAAGGTGTATGTGGTGCATGTTACACTAAAAACAAAATATAAGGTCTGGTGGTGCTGAGAATTGAAAACAGAGGGAAATAGAGAAAATCAGAACAAAAAATGTCATAAATGGCGGTCTAGAGCGGGTGTGATGTCAGAGTGAAAGAATGCAAGACTCGTGGTTTGCAAACATGAATGAGGGAAGTTAAGAGAAACCGTAAGGAATGAAAAATAAAGAGAATGTGAGGGAAGAAATCACAGACCGATGAAAAAAACAGCAGTGAGGGATTGAAAAATCAAGAGACTTTAGTGTATTTGTTCTGTCATAACCACCCACTTTGGCAACTTATGGCAACTCACACAGATACACAGTATACTGTATGTATGCAAAGGGGGGTTCCCCTTTTGCAAGCTGTTGCCGTTTAATATGGTCTCGACCAAAAAAGGAAAAGTGGATTACCGGTGTGTTTGTGTCAATCAGTGAGATGTGTCCACACAGGATCAAACAACACAAGCTGGCTTGAGATGGATTTAAGAGACAGGATGACAACTTGCATATATTCACTTTTCCAGCAAGGCAGCAGTTTGGTCAAGCACAGTATTTCCTATAATTGATATATTCTCCCTGAAAAAATATACATCTCAAGTAAATTAAGTGAATTTGTTTGCCAGTGGTGGGATATGTTTGACAGATTGTACAACATATACCCCACCCAGCAGAGGAACAGTCAAAAAGGTGTTGAGAATAAATAAATGCCAAGGTTCTGTCCATAATGCCTTTTTCATTCGGTTTAAAACTGGAGAGTATAATAAAGACGACTTTTGGGGATTAAATTAGGACCACATTGGCTGAGTAAAAACAACCTTGATTATTTTTGGACTAAATTAGGACCATGGGCTGAACACAAACCTCTAATGAGTCTACTGAGTCAAAGCCATCACAGACCAGCCAAAATTCAATGTCCAAAAGGCATCTGATAATGAGTGGGTGGGATACATGTGCTTTGAATAAAAATACAGGGATAACTGAAGAATAAAAAGCATGATGCTACTGTATATGGCTTACAGGTCACCATGGCCCCACTTGTTAGTGACACAATGTCTGGAACTACTTTTCATGTTTAAGAAGCCAAGGTTCTATGCATGCACAGGAAATGCCTTATATATATTGTAATGTAAACAACCATTAGTATTTCAGTGGTAAAGGACCTAGTGCAAGCTGTGGTTATTTCAATCGTCACATTTTTTTAAATAACTGTGATTTGGCATGGGGTCTTCGTTTTGAGCCATAGTACTGGGGGAAAAAAAACTAAATCGCCAACCAGTGGAACATTTTGAACGAAAAATAAATACATGCAACAAACGGGCTTATCGAGTCAAAGCATGCGGCAACTTGCTCACAAGGAATTCAAAACATAAAACATTCAAACTGTGCATTGCCCGGACTACGTTTTCATCCGCTTGTGCAAACAAGTCTCCTCTTTGCTTCATCTTCATAATTTTCCAAACGTCTTATTCTCGTACCGGATTTCTTCTATACCTTTCCCAATCGTTTGCATATTTTTATGCCCAGAAATCCTTTCCCTCCCCCCACGGGACATATACCATTTTGGTGTTATTTTTACCAAGTAGTCCATATATGGTGGGGTTTGACTGCAAAAACAAAACTTGTCTACTAGCGCCGGCACACAGCACAGCTGTGATATGACAAGTGGACACTTGAGAATTACAGACCAATTTAGAACTGGAATTTACATGGATGATAGCTGACATTCACAAAGTGGCATTATTCAGGTTTTGTTAGGCCATGGCCACTGGGTTATGCATTTCATAACCAGAATGTTTGTTACGGTTATGAAAAACCAATATTTTAATTGAACCAAGCTTCGATTAGCCTAGTCCACATGCTCAGGCCAAGGCCATTCCAATCGCAAAACAAGCCTCCTTTGAATACAATGATTTCCCTAGTGTCATTTCCACATTTCCTTCAACTCACGTGGCAAAAAAAAAGAAGTCTGTTATTTGGATTTAATGTTTTTATTCAGTCAAATGCTAACCAATATAGAACAAAAATAATGCTGGTCATAGAATGAATGTCCTAACAGATCTTGAAATTACTATCATTTTAATGTTACTATTATTTTAACATTTTACTAAGAAAAATGTAATTGGTTTATAACTGTACGGATATGGTAATGTTTTTTTTTTCTCAGAGCAATATGGGTGGCACTTTCACTAGAAAAGGTTCACTCAATTTGCTCCCGTTTATTAATAGTAAATAGTTCAAATAAGAACTTGGTAACCCATTTCAGGAAAACAAAACAGCAGGCATGCTGTGAACTCCAAAACTGTTATTGTTGAGAAAAAGGATCATACCTGCCAATTTGGGCAATGTGCATGAATTTTTTTACACACAATTTATGTTAGTTTGTTTTTTCTCACAATTTTGGTAAATGGTAGGCAAAGAACTGGTATAAAAATTCCCAACCCTTATGGTGCTCAAAGATCTTTACAATGTGTTCCTTTTGCATACTCAATTATATACCAGTAGATGGCTGCTGCCACGCAGTGGCTCGACACGTTGTACTGGGAGTTAATTACAATCCAGTGTCTTGTTCAAGGTCACTTGGGCTCACCATTACTCTCACTTCCCTTCAAACTGACTCCTTACTCTAGCAAATCATGCTCATAGATTTGGTAAGAAAGCCTGCAAAGCCTAAAGTAGGATAGAAGAGTGTGGGACACATATCTTGTTTCATTAAGTGAGGTCTGGGGCACCCGAGCCTCTCTTTATAGTTGCCCCCATGGCATTACCAATCAGCTAAAACGGAAGGAGCAATTATATGTGTTTATGTTGCATTGTGTTATGCAATGTAAATGGGATATACAGAAAAGCACATAGGCGCAGGACAGATGGTCGCCGTAAAAAAAGAAGGAAGAACGTATGTCATAAAAACGAAGGAAGAACGTACAAGAGTAAAGCTTGTTGTCTGGCGACATACCTTTTTCCTTTAGCAAGTCAAACACTACAGTTTATTGTTGTAACCAGTTCCAATATTAAAGTTATGAAGGGAATATAAAAAGGGACAACAACAAAAAGACGATTTGTTGCAAATGTTAAGTCAGAAAAACACAGCTTGAAGTATTGATGAACAAGACGAATTGAGCGGGTGAAAGACAAAGTAATGGAATTAAAGCCTGAGGAATGGTCGCTTGGGAGATGAACATTAAACCATGAGACCTTCGTATATAAAATACCTAAAGTATGCAAAGCTTTGCTAATTTGCATGTGAGTCGAAACAATGTTCAGTTATTAAATGCCATTGTATCAGCATGGCAAGTTTTATATTCCTCAGCTAAGTATAACAATGTCCATGTTGAGAACATTCAAGCTGGAATTGGGTGAGGCAGGGATCTCATTAGAGCCATTTGCAAAATCTTAGTTTTGCGCTGAGAGTACATGATTTATTTAACCCTTGTGGCATGCAGGTACACATTGTATACATTTTCATGCTTTTGCGTTTTCAAGCTGAGAGAGAGCATTGGAAAGTAAACATTTGGGAGCTCAAATTTCCCACGGGTTGTGAGAACATGTGGTTGTTCAAAATGGCATTGTGCTGTGATTTAAAGGTTATTGCATTTAGGAGCCAAGCACAAGCTTTACACAAAGTTCGTTCTATACCTTATTTGGACATACAGCATAGACATCCATTATACTTCATAATCTTTGACTTCTCATAAACCTGGTGTATTTCAATGCATTTCCAGGGATTTTAGTATTTTTCTCTTTAGTGCCATGGCGTCAATTGTATGCAAAGTAAACAATTTTGTTGAGTGGTGCCGAAGGCCAAATATAATAATAATTATAATAGAAATTTTGACTGCAATCCACTAGGACTGCATGATTTTGGAAAAATAAACAATTGCGATTTTTAATACCAGTACTGTAATGTCGGTGTGATTTTCAATTTTAAAAGAAGTGTGCATTTTTGTGAGTACTTGACCCTCCTGTTGTCCTCGGGTCAAAATCACCCACCACTGTGTTGTTAAAACCTTGAAATATCTGATTATATTTCATTTAACACAATTCAAGTCACATTTATTTGTATAGGCCTTAATCACAAAATGTCTCAAAGGACTGCACAGGCCACAATTGGACATTTCTGCAAAGCTGCTTCAAAGATAAACAACTGATTGATTGGTTGGAATGATTCCCATTGGAAAAGTTAACAATTTAAACAACACTTTGTTTGAATCTCAACTTTTATTGGTCATGTGTTTGAATCTGAGTGGATCGCGACCTCTTTGTCAAAATGTACATAAGGGGCCGACTTAACCCAGCGACTATTACCTACCAACACTGACTTGGGCAGGATGGAAATGAAATACTGAGCCAATGAAGCACTGCATTCGGTTATGGAGGGAGAATCTGAACTGGAAGATTTTTTTCTCTGACACCTTGGAATATTCTCCTGAGTATTTTGAACCTGATTGCTTGGCTAAAGGGGGAACAAATGGAAGAGGTTTCTGGAGATGATGAACCGAGTGATGATGTGGAGGAAGAAGACATGAGGGAGAATCTGGGTGATGAGAATGTGCAAGATGATGTGGAAGAAGAGGTGAGTAGACAAAACATTTAGCGATCCAAAAATGAAAAAAGTCATGTAGTACGCTCATCTTGGGATCATGAGGTCGCATGTTCGATTCCCAGCTCCTCTGTGTTATATGTCGAAGTGTCCTTGGGCAAGACACTGAATCCCTAATGCCCCCAATAAGCAGGTAAGCGCCTTGCAGGGCTGGCTCCCTATTGGTGTGTGATTGTGTGTGTGAATAGGTAAGTGTGAAGCACATTGTAAAAGCGCTTTGGGAGGTCTTCATTGACTTGAAAAGTGCTATATAAATGCAGACCATTTACCATCACACAACGTGATGCCTTCGACACTGCCGGACCCTGGGGAAACTTTGTATGCCCTTGTCCGCATCAGTAGGCCCGTCACCGCATTCAATACATTTTTACCAAGGAAATTATTGACCACATAGTCACAATGACTAATTTACAAGGGGAGGGAACAACAGTGTGCTGGACCACAATCACCACACAGCAACTCAGTGCATACTCATTTTAGCTGGAATGTACAAGTCAAGAGACGGGTCTACAAAAACTATGAGACAAGGAACTGGGCCGTCCAATGTTCGCTGCAACGATATCCCTCTTCAAGTTTAGGGGGTAAATAAATAAACAACCTAAATCCACACATGTATAGATAGTTCTGATGACACTGAACATTAAATGGTTGGAAGTAAAAAATATTCATAGATGACCGAGTTATCACAATTTAAGGTCATGCATTGTGCAAGGTTTCTGGGGAAACTGCTATTGTTAAACAAATGGCATGGATTCGCGAAAAAAATGTCACCACTTTTTGACTAATATGAAGCTTTAATTAGGCCATTTGAAATATTCACTAAGATATTTTTGTATAATTTATTTCATGTATATGTGTAAACAGTTCAGTTAGTTTTCTCTATAGTCAATTTTAGGATATGTTATGCCATTAGAGGGCAGGAATAAATACATGAAAAACCGTATGTGTATGGACAGGTCTGGTGCCACTGAACATTTGAGTGTTTGGAGTTCAAAAATACATAAATGGCTGAGTCATCACGTCCAAATAATGTACACTGACATACATGGTGCCACCCAAAAAAATTGCTTGCCACGAGCGTTAAACAAAGGACAGTCGTACTTTATTTGCAGGTTATGGGCAGTCTTCTTTTGCAATGCCCAACCCGAGACTTGATGAATTTGGGAAAAATAGGTCATAGTCCAAGACCAGTTGATACGCTCTATCATTATGAACGTTTCGGTCAAGACGATCAACTGACACTTTTGACACAAATAAAAAGGTATTTTTATATTATTCAACAATTGTACCTGCATTATTTCCAGTCACACACGTTTTTCTTTTTATATAGGTTTTGTTTTATTGTGCCTGGAGTTTCTAGTTTCTCTCTCCACATCCAAGGCCACACCTGTTCAAATTGTTCCGACATTATCAAAGGACCATGGAAGGTCTTAGTTAAATTTTAACAAAAAGGTACTCAGCAAAAGAAATCTTTTACAGTCTTTGTAAAGACAATAGTTTTCTGTTTTTCGCTGAAACCGGAGGGATTCAGGTTAGTGAAGCAAGTATGTCTAAAGGTTTCTAAAAAGAACATTAACATTTTTAAAGGAATACAATGCTTTATGAAAAGGATTGCTGGGTTAAGCATGCATGGTGTCATTAAATATCTTTCAACGTCAGTAAATGATTGACAAACATGCAAGCAAAGCATTAGGTAATCACAAAGCGAGAGACGATATGCCCATTGCAACTTTGTATGGTCCTTGCAAACGTGGTGATCCTCCGGGGAGAACATGCAAACTTCACACAGGGAGGCTGGACTTGAACCCTGTACCGTGGGGCTGCGCGCTAACCACCCATCCACCCACCATGTCACCCAATGTATACTATATTGGAATTTATATGTAAATACTATCTATCTACCCTGATCATATCCCTCGAGATCTACCCTGGTCATATCCCTCGAGAGAGGTGACCGACAGCAAGACAAACACATACAAAAACAAACAAAAAAAAAGTAGCAAAAAACACACACAAAAATGTTTGGACCATGGCCAACCCAAATGCCCAAACACCCAAACAAGGACCTCGGCACCCAATTTGGTCATGCTTTCGTCCCTTCAGATGAAACGGGACACAATAAAGCAGCCATGTCACTCGGGTCAGGGTGACATAACATACTCTTCTGTTCAGGGCTCGACAGCTTTCACTAGTTTACCTCTGCCGCATCATACGGGTGCCCTGCCCATCCCTTAGAACGCGTCTAAACATCCCACTATCCTTTTACAACACCTCTCCACTCATTCCGATCACCAACAAGAGCTCTAGCTTCCACTATATGAATCGCAACAACAAAATTTACGTGTAAAGCAAAATTTAAAAAAAAATCTAGTGTTTAAAGGGAAAACCGACAAATACAGTTACCTATATTTGCACATATGAACAATGTGCACTTTAAAGATTTTGGCTAAATTAAATCAGCTGAGGGATTAGTTGGGCAGATATCTTGAGTAGATTATTAGAAATGACACAAGCACAAAAAAAAAGAGTGTCAACACAAGAATATAAATCATGCATGGAATAAAACATAAATGTATACAATCTAACTACACTGTGACTGTCAAGTGAGGATTTCTGCTCATTTCTGCCTGAGTAGGCAAGTCCTCCATTGTTTCAACTAAGACACCCACTTGATTGTGCTTTCCATCCACAAACTGAGGTTTTGGTGTGTTCTTCCAGAGGGTGGTTGGGTGTGTCACCACCAATGTCTATGACGGCATGGTTAGGAAGCAAGGCAACAGGCATAATGTAATTGCAGGTACGCGTAGCAAAGAATAGCATTCTATGAGTAGCCATGTGTTAACTTTAACAATCCTCATGGATGAAGTGAACATAACACTGACAATTTGGATTAGCAGCATAAATTGTTAATACTACATTTACAGGTGGAAAGTCTATTTTGTGTTTTTATTACTTAGACCGTCTACCCTCTATGTGTAAGTGGTCCAAAGTACGGCTTTCAGTAGATGCTAGAGCTGATAAATATGAGTCTCTAGTAGGTGGCTGATGAGGCGAGCAAGCCAAGCCCACAATTGAGCTTAATTTCAAAGGTGGGACTGATAAAATATTTATATTTTGATGCATCGTTTTCTAATACTGCAATGTCTCATTTTGAACTATTAATAAAAAAAACTACCCAATTTGTTATGCTGTTGTTAACCACTTAACTGTGAAATAGCAAGTAATCCAAATGACATGACTAACATATATTCAATTATTTCTCCTATATAGAGATGTCAAAGTCGAACGAATGGAAGGCCCAAATTAAAAATGAAGCTACAAGCTAAAGGCCGGACTAATCGAATGTTGGAATATTTTGAAATTAAGTCTAGTGAACCTAAATACAGACGCCTCCCAACTTACGTACATTCAACTTAAGAATTCCGGCAGAAACTATAATTTTTTTCGGGATGTCGAAAAATATCCGGGCATTGCTGTAAGTTAGATTTTGTATTGTGTGCACCTTTTTCCGAGTAGTGGACAGTACTGTACAGTACATCCACCCGGAAGAAGAAATCCGGCTTTTACTTCGTGGTTTGTGTGTAATCATAACAACGTGTACTGTATCAAACTATGACGTTTTTATTGTTTAATATCTCGTGCATCCATTCAATATGGTTGGTGTAAAGTGTAAAGAAAAGGGGAGCCGTTTATTTGAAATGAAAGTGGAATAAGAAAGCTTGACGCGGTTGAGAAAATGGTTAGATTGCTTTTTTTCAGCCACTCTCCAACACGGAGCAGGACCTTTTGAAGCGCAAGTAAAAAAGTAGGTAAAACCTCACTTTATTTATCTTTATAGAGCACACTATTTTATTAAATGTTTATGTTTTAGTACAAAACAATACAGGTTAAACATACTTTTACAAGCCTTAAACACTGAAGCAACTTACAAACAGATTCAACTTACGAACGATCGTCCGGAACCTAACTCGTTCAATAGTCGGGCAGTGTCTGTATAGTTTTCTCATGGCTCTATCAGTAATCTTTCATTTCCAGCAGGCACAGAAGACCAATTTCCTTGGTATAAAAATCCCCATTACATGAGAATTCAATGAAAGAGGACACTATTATTCAGGCACCATCATTAATCTATATTGAATATATAAAAAGCTTAGTACTAAATTCATTTTTCAACAGGTTTCAAAATAGAAAGAGCAAAAAATAGACTCCATATACAAAAATGGAAATGAGGCTGGTGCAGCTCTTGAGTCATTTCAAGGGTGGTTTCCAATCCCACAGAAGTTACCGCTGCAGTGCACTCTCTAAGCAGTAACTCCTAACATTTATTCCCATCAGGGCAGGGTTCACAGTACCAATGGGAGTCCCAAATTCACAGGCTAAAACTTCCCACGTATTCTCTCTTTGTGTTACAAACACAAAATCACATTCAAATATAACTGACTGAATGACATTAAACATTTTGTCTTGAGTTTTCTATTTAGAACATGAGTATAAAATTAGAATGACTACTTTTTAGTGTGGGCTGATTCAATTACAACATGTGCAGTACTATGTATTCAACCAGATAACCTTGGTTCTAGTGAACAATTAACCGCACTGAAGAGTCAAGACATACAGTTATATCCTCTGAGAAACAAACACTTTACCAGAAGTACCATATAATTTAGAATTTCAAAACTATCTTTGGAAGAAATATCCCTTTCGGGTTGCACAAAACTTGACCACATCTGTAGTATAGCGGTCAACCAAAGATACCAGGTGTATACTTTTCCATTCCGGAGCTTTTTTGGATGCTCTTTATGGTGCTTCTTTCAAAAGAAGGAACAAACTCAACAATAGAGAAGGAAGAGAAGAATGTTAGACCAAGGACATACACCGGATGTAATATGAAAAAAGCAGAAAACTGAAAAACAAACACAAGTCCAATATCAGTAACAACGAATATGTGAAAAAGCAATGATTACTATTCTATAGCAGATGAATAACCTATATTTTATGTTGAAATATCTGTGTATTATTTGTTATTGAATCATCCTTTGCAGCCTGGTCATCCTGAAAGGGGGATGACCTCATGTGCAGTCCCTTTTTCAAGGTTTCCTCATTTTCCTCATGTTGATGTTTTTGAGTTTTTCCTTGCCCTTGTGTAGGTTTTAGATCAGGGGATGGTGTAATAATAGTCTGTGGTTTGCAATAATCTGTGGTCTGTGCATCCCTTTGAGAATCTTTGTGATTAAAGGCTATACAAATAAACATGACTTGACTATATTGTCCTAGCAAAACAGAGTAAAAAAACGCTACATAGGATTAGTTAGTCGTTTTAAATTTTGATTTTATGTATGAACTTCAGAAAGAAGCCTTTGTAAATGATAACACTGACATCACGTTTCTAAAAGAAAAAAGAACAATTTCACGCATGTCTGACTGGAACAGTTTGGAGCTTGCAGTGTAAAAGTACGCCGACATCTGGGCTAAACCACAACTTTGTCATAGACCAAAAATATCACCAAAAAACATCACATTGAGGTTGCGAAGAAGCCCCAGGAGGCAGAAGAAGGGGAAAAAAGACACTATGTAAGGGCAGTCCACGAAAACAATCTGCCCCGGAAGAGGGGAAAACGTTTTGGAAAATTATATTGACAACCACACAAGAAACGCAAGAAACTGTAGCTATTTGGCCTGGTTAGAACATTTAACATTTTCTTGTTCACACATATGCTGACTTTCTTCTTTTTCATGTCCTTCCAGATCAAAATAGCATTTTTCGGTCAGCACCACGCAGCCCTGCATCAGCACTGTTCATCCCCAAATGGGCGGTGTCATTTAAAAAGGATTAAATCAAATTTACAGCCGAGTTCCAGGTGGCAGCTGCGGACAAGCTCTCAATGCTAAAAGTCCTGTCCTCTACATGACCTTGAGGCAGCAGGTCAGCTGTTCTAACCAAATCGAGAACAGAGGAACATCCCCCCATACTTTTTGGTGCATTTCTTCACACTTTTTTATTTTTGTGTTTAGCTCCACTTATGAACACTAAATCAAAGTCAAACATGAACACCATGTATCAGCAATCTGTCATTACAGCTGTTAAGATTTGTTATCAGATGATTGTGACGGGCTGAGAGCAGAGCACAACCGTTCCATTCATTGTCTAAATAGCTGAGACTACAGACGGGATTTTGCCTCCCACCCCCCAAAAAAAGGAGTTCCAGGCATTTTTTGATTGCTTTATGCCACATTGCGAATATTATATTAAATAATCAATGATTTGATTTTATTACAAGTGGAAGGAACTTATGTGACACTTTCTGAGAATATGCAAATATACTTTTTGTTTAAATAAGAAGAAAAGGTCCACGCCACCCTCCATCCATCCATCCATTATCTGCAGTGCTTATCCTCAGTAGGGCTGCCAGGGTGCTGGAGCCCATCTCAGCTGTCCTCAGGCAGTGGGCAGGGGACACCGTGAACTGGTTGCCAGCCAGTCGGAGGGCACACAGAGACCGAAAACTCACTCGCTCATTCACACCTAAAGACATTTTGGACCGGCCAGTTAACCTGAAATGCATGTTTTTGGACCGTGGGAGGTAATCGGAGGTCCCGAAGGAAATCCACGCAAGCACGGGGAGAACATGCAAACTCCACACAGGAAGGTCGGTAGCTGGTTTTGAGCCCATGACCTCAGAACTGTGCCGCAGAAGCGCTAACAACTCATCCGCCGTGCTGCCCGGTCCACGCCACATAAAGATAAATTCAGGCTTGACGTTTTTTGATAACCTTGCATTGCAAGCTAAAAACTTGCAGTATTTGAAAATTATTTTCACAGTTTAATCGCGGGTTATTTGGACCAATCTCCAACCATGATTTGGGAGTTGACGAAAAATAACATGAAGCAACATAACATGAAAAACAAAACACTGAGCGTAACGTACTCAAGGCTTGACAGACAATGAAAATCTGATATTACAAAATTGACAACAACGAGAGGCTTAACATTGTTCAATGGTCTATTATAACTAAACACCACAATGTCCCAGTTTGGGACAAGTTGCATGTCGTTGAAGCCAATTATATTATTTTGTTGTGATTGGTAACAACAAAGCTAAAAGTGGCTGCATTTTCCAATCATCTCATAGAAGTCTTCAGCTTTTAAATCAGTTTTAAGACTCAGAAAGAATCCTTTTTTCCTTGACAAAATGAACAGAGAAGCAGTACCATGATACCTCTTTTACTGCCCGAAAAATGTTGACGTCTATTGCCGTAAATTTGGTAATATTATGGCGAACTCCGTGCAGCACGGTGGAGCAGTGGTTAGCGCGTGTGCGCCACAGGTCTGAGATCACAAGATCGAACCTCCTGTGTGGAGTTTGCATGTTCTCCCCATGCTTGCGTAGGTTTTCTCCGGGCACTCTGGTTTTCTTCCACATTCCAAAAACATGCATGTCAGGTTAATTGGCCGGTCCGAATTGTCCCTAGGTGTGAATGAGCGAGTGAGTTGTCTGTCTCTGTGTGCCCTGCGAAAGGCTGGCAACCAGTTCAGGGTGTCCCCTGCCCACTGCACGTAGATAGCTGGGATGGGCTCCAGCACCCCCGTGACCCTACTGAGGATAAGCGGTGCAGATAATGGATGGATGGGGAACTCCCTGAAGTAAAGCCCAATTATCAACCTGTCTGTGGCTTGACCTTATGACTGGCTCACAAAGAGAGACTAAAACTACGGCACACTTCAACTTGCATTCCCAGAGCACTCAGACCTCAAATCTTTTTCTTCTACACCTCAAACAATCCACACCTGCAAAATTATAAACTAGGGATATCCCCAATCCCCATGATCGGAAATCCTATCTCATTACACCATATCCTGCTGATTCGTAGAGAGCCAAAATGATCAGAGTATTACTATAATTGTAGATGTGTCGTTCATTGACATGCAGTCTCCTGCTACAGTTAGTAGCAGGAAAAGATAACACTATAATCATCATTATTAATAAAAAGTTATTGATGATGAAAAAACTATTCAGGTAGAAAGGCGTTACCAAAATAAAATGATGTATACTATGCACAGGTCATTGCGCCATTTTCAGGAAAAAGTAAACAAACAAAAACGTTACTGATGAATGATTCACACCGGATTTCTTGTTTTAATGTTACTGGCAAAATTAGAATATCTGCTTTGAAAGTTCTTAAAAAGTGCTAGAAATTTGGCCATGATAGGGATAAGGAGGTAAAGCACTCGTTTTGGGATCAAGAGGTCGCAAGTTCGATTCCCGGCTCTTCTCTGTTATATGTCGAAGTGTCCTTGGGCAAGACAACGCCCCCGGTTAGCAGGTAGTTGCCTTGCATGGCTGACGCTGCTATCGGTGTGTGTGTGCGTGAATGGGTAATTGTGAAGCTAACTGTAAAGCACTTTGGGAGGTCTTCAGTGACCTGAAAAGCATGATATAAATGCATATCATTTACATTTATTTACAAAAGCCGCTCCAATTTCAACAGCAATTTGTAATTAGTGCAAGATCATCATATCGCATTTGGGAAGGAACAAAGGTTCTTTTAAAACGCCCGATTCAATAAGCCACTTGAAATGCAAACAACTGCGTTTTTATGTAAAACATGATATTGTTGCAGTATAATTGTGTGCATCTATAATGCCTACTTTGAAAAAATTTGTAATGAATTTGTTTAAATGGTTTGGGATTCTGTCTTGGCAGGCACAGAGTATTAAATAAATTGGACTAATACAAATGTCATTGGGACAGCCCTATTATACCTTGATTTTAGTTCTTAAAATAGACACTCAACTGCAGCAGTAATCTGACAATTCTCTGGGAATTTTAAGGGGATAAGGTCTATTATTAGTGGTTAAAAAAAAATTAATTACAATAAACTATTTATTTGGAAAATCAGCAAAAGTACATCAACTATCATATTAACGTGCATTTTGAAAATATACTCATAGGTTAAAAAGATGTGTATTTATTGTACATAACACAAACCTCACCTAGGGGAAGCTGACATAATTGTCTGACACCTCGCTGCTACGAGTCCAAACATTTTACGAAAGGCTGGGCGAAACAATTTAGATACAAAACAGTTATGTTGGATCACTTTGAGTCTCCATTGTTCTCTTCCTTGTGCTTTTGCACTCATTTTTCACGCAAGACAAATCAGTGAAACTTTAATTTACCTGTCATGACCCTCACCTAGAGGGAGCTGACATAATTGTCGGGCATTTAGCCAGTACGGGTACCTTAAAACCAACAACTAAACAAAAAGCTGGGCAAAAAGGAATTAAAGGAAAAATTATGCAGGTGACTCATTTTGTATTATTTATTTGTATTCTTTCTTTTGCATTCCTGGGTGGAAAAAAGATTGTGATAAATTTATATATATATATATGAGGGAAACAGTTCGGGGTGTCCCCTGCCCAAAGCCCGAGGACAGCTGGATTGGACTCCAGCACCCCCGCGACCCTACTGAGGATAAACGGTACACATAATGGATGGATGAATGGATATATATAAGTTCATGGTTTTTTAATGTTTTACAAATATTTGGAATACATCTTAAATGACTAACTTTCATGTAACAAACCCCCTTTGCTGTTAATTTGAAAATAAGTTTATATATGAGGCTTTCAATTTCTTGCATTTGTTGTTTGTTCTGTTTCCTTTGGTTCGTTATGGCTCTTTTAACATTTTGAGTTACCGACCACTGCCATACACAATGAAGAGACAACTAGTTGTCAAATGTTACGCACTGCCCCTTTAAGAAAGTTTTTTCTGAATCACTTGGTGATGATGGCGCAACGTCAATCGTCAGAAGCAGCTGTGACGTCATGAATGAGATTGCAGGACTATTATAGACATCAACGACGAACTAATATTACTCTAAGCGTTTTATTCGGAATCGGAAACGAGGTCAGTGGGCGCCTTTCATTACGAACTTTGTTTAAATGTTGTCATATAAACGGCGTTGCGTTTCCACCCACTTTCTACACACTCCAAAACGCGACATAGTGACAGAAACCCTTCAAAAACTTCCCAAAATAGCACCAAAATGGTGTTTGGCGCTCCAGCAACTCCTTTTCGACACATTTGAAATCAGGAAACATTAGCAAAAGTTGAACGAACGACAGCACGAGGGCTTCGTACTAACTCGTTCCACGCGTGGGTAGGACGCACCTTAAAAAGTCGAGGTCAAACGAGTTGAGGTTTTTGTTTTGTTTTGAAGGCTTTCCTGGAGGAAGACGAGCTGACAGATGTCGGTCCGGTTCGGCTTGAGAGTTGTCGCGGTGCCTGGTGTCTGTCAGTGCTGCCGGTGGCTTCCTCCGGACACTCCCACCGCACCCATTTCCATTCCCACCCTCCGCCACACGCGCAGGACTCCGCGACAGCGCCGCACTCAATCTCTTGCTCACACCAAACACGCCCCGACAATATCTCAGAGGTGTGATGCTGATAAGTATGGAGAACCTCCGTAGATAAGTTCTGCTGTGAAGCAAAAAAAATATGGCGCTTGGTGTCAAAAAGTCCCTAAAATTGTGGGTGCGGTGTGGTAATGAACCACTTCCTTTTATTTCACCATAAGGCCTCGGACCACCCTAGACCTTGACAATTAGACATAACCCGACGTTGCGTGAGTGATGCAGTTTATTTTGAGCGAACCAGGCTCCATGTCGTCATTATTAAATTTCAAACACGGAGAAGGCAACTGAATCTTTCACCCGCACTTGCGTAGTTCGGTCCTCTGGTGTTGCGTTCAAGGTAGCGCGTACAGTACAATGCTTTTAAAAGTTTAGAACCAGGTCAGAAATAGCCAGCAACGCATCCAGAAATATTTCCTAGGGGTGGCCAGAATTAAAATCTTGGGGTGGTTCATCAAAACTAAAATCCAACTATCAAAAGAAGACTTAAGAACACGGTATTGATATCCATCCATCCATTATCTGCACCGCTTATCCTCAGTAGGGTCACAGGGGTGCTGGAGCCCATTCCAGCCATTTTCGGGCAGTGGGCAGGGGACACCCTGAACTGGTTGCCAACCAGTCGCAGGGCACACAGAGACCGACAACTCACTCGCTCATTCACACCTAGGGGCAATTTGGACCGGCCAATGAACCTGACATAATTGTTTTTGAAATGTGGAAGGAAACTGGAGAGCCTGGAGGAGGCCCACGCAAGCATGGGGAGAACATGCAAACTCCGGACAGGAAGGCTGTTATCTGGATCCCATAACCTCAGAACTCTGCCGCGGACATGCTAACCACTCAGCCGCAGTGATGCCCTGGCTACTGATATACTTTGGTGTATTGTGTAAAATTTGATGTTACTAATAATTTAATTTGCACAGTCCATAACAATCCAGTCAACATTTTGAGTTCCACAACAATTCTGTTTTATTGTGTAATGTTTCCGTAGTGATGTGGTTAGCACTTTCGCCGAACATGCAAAAGGTCCCCGGTTTGAGACCGGGTGGAAATAAATGGGCACTACCAGGCAGTACTTGCCCACAACCCGCCACAGTAAATGGTGCTCCTAGCCCCCTAGTGGTTAAGGGATCCAATCAACTATATATTAGGCATAAAGTGCACATTTAACAAAACAAAACAATAATTGGGTGGTGGCAGATATAATAAAGGTAAGTACAGGGACAATATTTCTACTGTATATTTCCAAACACAATGTTACACAAGCAGACTACCAGGCTGTCAGGACCAGAACGGAAACAGGACCCAATTGCGTTACGTTTCTCACAAGTTTTATTGAAGGAAAGATGAAGGGCAGCGTCTGCGATCCAGTGCTTGCTGGACGCGGGAAGCAACTCGCTCTCGCAATCGGATTGGGATCCGAATACGGAATTGGATCTTCCATAGCGGGCGATGGCTGCGTCAGGGACGTAAAAACAGGTAGCTGGGACAGGGGACTGGGGAGCAAAAACGTGGTCGGGATCAGAAACAAGTCGTAAGCTGGGACGGGAGAGCAGACGTGGTCGAGATCAAATTTGGTCGTAGCCGGAACGGGAGAGCAGACGTGGTCGCGATCAAAACAGGTCGTAGCCGGTCTCCGGAGACAGACGGGAGCAAAAACGGGACAGGTGGGAGTGAGGGCTGAAAAAGGCTTGCCGAGTATTCACTGAGGTTCGCAGACGGACTGACCACAGGGGACAGACAGGACTGGGTTCAAATACTGACAGGGAGCCAATCAAAACCCTCGACAGTTGGCGCCAAATGAGCAGGCACAAGTGAGTCACATCAGTAATCATGACACAGGCTATGTGCAACTAACTCTCATATCATTACTTAATGTAATGACTTAATGTAGCACAAAAACAATTATTTCTGAACAAACAAAACCTAAAAAGTACTTCCCAACAGGAATCAACAGATTGCCAGACTATGCCGTATGTGCAACATACACTCATATTGTTGCTTAATGTAATTCAAAAATATTTACTGAATTGTCTGAACAAATATACTGAGCAAAAAATGCCAAAAGAGCTTGCCAAAATGGATCCAAATTCTCTTATTTTGATGACCAGGCTATCAGTATGTTTCCTAACAGTTTTATTCATCTGCTAGCTTTTTGGAAAACACATCCACAAAGTCATCAAGATTTATGGCCCTATCCCTTCGTGATTCAACACTTCAAACCCCTAAATTGCTTAAACGCTCATCAGTCATGGTACTTCTCAAGGCAGTTTGGATTAATTTAATCTTGGACAAACTGATTGCCTGGCTGTGAATTTGTGATGAAATTCGTAACTGGCGCTACAAAAATCTGATGATATACCGGCGAGCGGGTGGCCAGTGGGTCGCCAACAAATATGAATATAAATGCTTGCAAAAGAGGCCCCTCAGGTTGTTAGTGAGAGCATAGTTCCCCTCAGGGCTGTGGGTGTCAGGACCAGAACGGAGACAGGACCCACTTGCATTGCGTTTCTCACAAGTTTTATTGGAAGAAAGAGAAAGGGTTGCGCCCACGATCTGGTGATTGCTGGACTCGGGAAGCAGGTCGCTCTGAACGCGGAAGTGGATCTTTCGTGTCGAGCGATGGCGATGTCGGGAACGGAAAAAGCTAGGACAGGAGAGCAAAAACGTGGTCGTGGTCGTAAGCGAGTCGTAAGCCAAGGAAGGAGAGTAGACGTGGTCGGGGACAAAAAGGGTTGAAAGCCGTACGGGAGAGTAGACGTGGTTAGGATCAAAAACGTGTCGACACAGACAGGAGCAAAAAACAGGTGGGAGTCAGGGTCGAAAAAGGCTTGCCTTGCGTCAGGATCAAAAACAGGTCGAAGCCGGGGGACAGACAGGAGCAAAAAACAGGTTGGAGTCAGGGTCGAAAAAGGCTTGCCTGGCGTTAACTGAGGTTCTCAGATGGACTGACAACAGGGGACAGATAGGAGGGGGTTTAAATAGGGACAGAGAGCCAATCAGAGTCTGAGGTAGTTGGTGCCAAAGGAGCGGGCACAGGTGAAGCATATCGGTAATCATGACAGTGGTCTCCAGAACCAGAGTAGCTCAGAGCGGGTACTGGCAGAAAACTACTTTTAGACAATCAGCTTTGACTGTACAAGGTTGGGGGGGATTTTGTATGGTTTATTGTTCTATATTCTTTAGCAATTAAAGCCGGGAACTGTTTACCTACTGAACCAAAGGAAGGGTAAAAATGGGTCCTTTTTAAAATATAAACTTAAAACCTTTTTAATCAGAGGTCCGATATATGACTACCTGTAGCCTTTGCTAATGTGCTTTTTTATAATATTGTGTATTTCATGTATGGTCTTTTTTCAGTAATAGCCCTTCTTAGTACAGACATTGAGGAATTAGCCTTGCTAAAATGTTATAGTATGTGACATGAGTTTATGGAGCATACTTCTTAAATGTATAGGGGTGGGGCCGTGGCGACCCCTGGCCACCATTTGGTGGCGCCACTGAAAATAGCAATCGAGAATGATTAAACGCAGGCGTAGTAAATGTCATATGATGTTATCAAAGGATACTGTAATCAGTATGTCACACGTTGTAGCAAGAATATGTCAAATGGTTTTGTCATTACAAAGCTTCTCAACTCACTTCAAAGTTCCTTGACACCAACGTGCCACCAGATAGCGACAAAGTCATGTTTCACGGATCACTTTTAGATCACTGATCCACTCCTCTTGTATTCTGTAGCGGTAAATAATGGCGCCTTCAGAAATGTCTCAAAGGGGTGGCCAGATGGGACCTCTTAAAATCTTGGGGTAGCACACCAAAACTAAGAAGCATCATTTTAGGTTATTGACGTAAGAAGGTCAAGGGAAACTTTTAGAAAGATTTAAGGAAACAGCTATCCATCTACTTTGGTGTATTGTATAATATTTGATGTTACCCCTGGTGGCGCCATTGGTGGGAAAATCAACAACGAGGAATGAATATGGGTTCAGGTACGATGGAGAGCAGAAAGGTGCCAAGTGGAGCCGAAAAAGACAGGAAAAAAAGAAACGTTCAAAGAAGGACTGTTATCATTCATTTCACTCATTTTGCCAGTCATCTGTGTGTCCTCTGTTTTGTGTTACACTAGTTTGCAGAATTTAACTGCCTTTACCGAGTCGCTCCTCTCACTTAAATAAGCTCCTAGTGATAACAATTACGTCTCTTCTTCCAGAAGCGGCTCTTCCACCTCGACCCACTAAAAAGAGCACTGTAATGTTTGCTAATGCTACATTCATTGCATACTTGGTCATCCGTTTTTTTCTTATTTTAAATCATAGTTCAATAATTTTATTTTTTGTTAATGCCACATCCGTTGCAGCCTGGTCATCCTGGAAGGGGGATTACCTCATGTGCGGTCCCCTCTCAAAGGTTCTTCATTTTCCTCATGTTGAGGTTTTTTAGTTTTCCCTTGCCCTCATGTAGGTTTTAGATCAGGGGATGGTGTGCTAATAGTCTGTGGTTTGCAATAATCTGTTGTCTGTGCAGCTCTTTGAGACTCCCCGTGATTAAGAGCGTCACAAATAAACATGACTTAACTTGACATTTCTAAAATAAAATGTTATTACTATGTTATGCTATGTTATAACCGGGTTGCCATTATTAGAGGTGAAAATAAGCTCAGTTATCCACGTACTTGTCAACTTACACATTTGTGTAAATTTGTACGCCGTGAAATAATTATTGTACAGGAATTTAATAAATTAAAACAACTCGTTTTTTGTCAGACCGATCCCGTCTTGCCCATTTCGGCTTCAATCAAGATCGGTATAATATCAGTGGGGAAAGCGTAAGAAAAATGCTAGATTAAATGTTCGGTAAATAAAATAAACTTTGGATAAATTCCACATAGTCTGTCTTGCTGTGGGTACTGGTGCTGCGTTGTATTTGTAAGATTTGTTTCTTATTTAATAAGGGGAATTGGCTGAGGTTGGCAGGTATGCAACCACTAAACATCATGCAAGTTAGAAATGGCACTTCCTCAAAAATCACAATGACCTATGATATATCTCCAACCAGTTCATGGGCTACTCAGGGGGCTTCTCACTATGTGGTGCCCTCTTTTTGTTACTTTTTCTTTTTGATTTTGGTGTTCCTGATTCTTTTTTTGGACTTCTGGAGCCGTCCCTTAAGGGGGGGGTTCTGTCATGATTACCGATGTGATTCACCTGTGCCTGCTCCTTTGGCGCCAACTGCCTTGGACTCTGATTGGCTCTCTGTCCCTATTTAAACCCACTCCTATATGTCCCCTTTTGTCAGTCCGTCTGCGAACCTCAGTTAACACTAGGCAAGCCTTTTTCGACCCTGACTCCAGCCTCTTTTGTCCCCGACCACGTCTACTCGCTTCCAACCCGACCACGTTTTTGCTCTTCTGTCCCGGCTACTGACCCATTTTTCCGTTCCCAACAACGCCATCGCTCGCTACGGAAGACTCTCTTCCGCATTCAGAGCAACCTGCTTCCCGCGCCTAGCAAACGCCAGATTCCTCTTTCCTTTAATAAAACTTGTGGGAAACGTATCGCAATCGGGTCCTGTGTCCATTCTCATCCTGACAATCGACATTATTTTTTTACTTTTATGTGTTTTTAAATGGTGATACTTGGTCCTCTATAAATTGACACCAGGAGTTGTATTGACTCCATAAATTTGACATTTTGCCAACAATACAGGGTAGTAAAATAAGACAAATATTTTCTAACACAAAATGAAATAATAAAGATCTCACAGGAGAACATTTTCTTTAGTAAAACCATTTTGCCCACTTAATATATGTATAGCAGGCATGGCGGCTGTGTGGCTAGCGCGTCAGCGGCACAGTTCTGAGGTCATGGGATCGAATACTCCTGTGCGGAGTTTGCATATCCTCCCAGTGCTTGCGTGGGTTTCCTCCGGGCACTCAGGTTTCATTCCAAAAACATGCATGTCAGGCCCAAATTGTCCCTAGGTGTGAATGAGCGAGTGAGTTGTCTGTCTCTGTGCGCCGTGCGACTGGTTGACAACCAGTTCAGGGGGTCCCCTGCCCACTACCCGAAGACAGCTGGGATGGGCTCCAGCATCCCCATGATCCTACTGAGGGCAAGCGGTGCGGATCATGGATGGATGGAATATGTGTATATGAACATTGTCAAAAGGGGACTTTAAAGCTGAAAAAAGGGCAATGTTGTTGAAATGTGGACTTTTCTGTGTAATTTTTCAAGTTCTACTATATTTTCATCTTTGTTTTTTTTAGGAGAATAACAAAAAAAATTAAAATAACCTAAAAAATGTTTTACCTCTTTTTTGTTTGCTTTTTTAAATTTTGTTTTTAGTAAAATAAGAATACAATTTAAGTCAGCAAAATTATGTGCAATATTTTAATTTTACTTAATTTTATTTTTCCCTTTTTCTGTAATACAATCTTGAACATTTTCTTCTTATAATCTATTTCCCTGTGCTACATCACGAGCAAATAATGAGTATAAAAAAAAAACATAATAGAAGAGTAATCTGCTGCCACCTACTGACATGGATGAACGTTAGAGTTATTCAGCCGATCAATGTAAAAGCACAGAGATACTTAATAATAGCATGCTTTTTTTTTTTTCTTCAAAGATCATTTGGTCAAATATCCTGCAGATAAGGTCTTACGGCACACTAATGTGCCCCAGCACATTGGTTAAAAAAAACAACACTGATTTGAACAGTCGCCCAGGTAGCGTTTACATTGAACTTACTTGACATTACATTATGACAGTATAAGTAAGATAGTACAAGTAAGATAGTACATTTTGTAACAGCATTTTCTCTCCGATTCTATCATTGCAAGTTTGTCTTTCAGCCCAGCTTTGATTTGTACCCGGCCTACCCTGTGAAGGTGACCTTCTGGCTCAGATGCCCATCAATCAATATCATCACTGGGCTGTAATTTGCTTTCATTGCCAAAGGGGGGAGTGATTGATTCAGGAGCCTTTTCCCATACTTTGAGCACACGCTCACCCGATATTTAGTGTATGACCCAAAAGGAATGCAAAAGGGAAAAATGAGGCAACAAATTGGAATTTGGTCCTCTTTTCCTCTCCTCCGAACTCCAGGACATTCCACACCTCCCCAATTGTCTCACGAGAGCTCACATGAACGTGCCTCATTAAGCACACATTCCTACACTGTGCATTCTAAATTAATCTTCCCACTGGGGAAAGAGGTTTTAAAAACCCACTCCCCTCATTCCTTAGATACTGTAAATAGATGTTAAACATCAGCTGTCTATTCTTGTGTGTATGTAGTCCTCCCGAATGTGCAAAAGGAATTCCAAATTTTACCAAATGTATGGGATTGTTGTAGTGCTCTGTCACTCCTGCATGGAAATGGCCTGAGAAAAGTAGTTTATGATAAAACGCACAAGGTCTGGAAAGTCTTAATGTCAGAAACAGCGTGTTTTCTGCAACGCCGTGCATAGATAGACCCTGTTGTATGGTGCTGGAGTCCGTTGTTCATCCGCCAACTCTTAAAAAAATGCAATTTTTGAAATTTGTTTCATTGCATGATTATTAAAGGTGGAGTGCATCGTTTTAAGTGTTCTTAAAAAAGTTGAAAGTGTCATGATTATTGCCCACTCTGATTGGCTCCCTGTCCCTATTCAAACCCACTCCTTTCTGTCACCTGTTGTCAGTCCGTCTGCGAAACTCAGTGTACTCTAGGCAAGCTTTTTCGACTCTGACTCACACCTGTTTTTGCTCCCGTCTGTTTCCCGGCTTCGACCCGTTTTTTTATCTTGACCACGTTTTTGCTAACCAGTCCCGACTTTCGACCTGTTTTTTTGTCCCCGACACCGCCATCGCTCGCCACAGAAGTCCCACTTCTGCGTTCTGAACGACCTGCTTCCTGCGCCCAACAATCACCGGATCGTGGGTGCAACCCTTTCCTTTCTTCCAATGAAACTGTGAGAAGCGTAATGCAATTGGGTCCTGTTTCCTTTCTGGTCCTGACAGAAAGTTGAATATTTTCTCTGTTGAAGAGACAGTGTGTAATATCTAGTGCCTCCTATATGTACAAAAAGTAACAACATTGATTTGAATACCAGGCAAAAATAATACCAATCATACCAATGTTAATTATTCAAAAAAATCTGTATTTCTTTTACTCAGTGGAATCCCCACTTAGGTCTCCGCCATGTTTTTCCGGTCCCGAGCTGCACACTGTGCACTGTGGCACTGTCCCATGCTCGCACTTGACAACACAGTGCCATCTAGTGGTCAAATGTTACTGTGGTTTTAAGTATGCATTGCCAGATTGAGTTAAAAGAGCTCTTATTCTTTATTTTCCACTTCACCTCATCTGCTTTGCTTTTACTTTTTGCAAAGCTGTTTGGGGTGGAACACACTAGGTAGGAGGAACGGAGAGGTGGTAGTGCTATAGAATAACATCATGCTCATCCCCACTTTTTTTGTTGTTGTTTCAAGTTGCTAATGTCGCATGAAAATGGTGAAAATAAGAAGAGGCCTTCTTCGAGTACATTGCAAACACCAACTGAATCTCCAAAGCAAATAAAAAAGAAGATTTTATTCAAAAGTGTCTAAGAAATGCACGTACTTGCATGTACATCATGAAAAGAGGCTGATATCATGACACACGCCGAGAGATGGCAGCCACGAGTTTGAAAAGTTCAAAATTCCGCTCACTCAACCGCAAATCATAACATGACCAAGTGTTGATCAGTTTTAGGACAGGCGGCGCCTCTTATTTCATCAGCTGCAGCTCAACGCGACCCTGAACTGGACAAGCAGTCTGAGAAACGAGACGGACGGATATGTCTGACTCCACCTCAGTTGTCAACTTTGTGCTTACAAACTTCCTTACTTTTCCACACGTCGTTAAAAACGCTCATCTGTCATCAAGCACATTTATATCTCTTACAATCTCAGCAGGGTTTTTATAGCGATAACACGACAAATGTTCATAATTTGGTGGTGATCCGACAATGCAATAGTAAAAAAAAAAACATAAAATGAAAAAATATACATAAAACAGGCAAAATTATCTGCAACAAGAATAAGAATATTTAACATTGAGTAATATATGTATTTTTTTCTTTTTTGCTGTATTTATTCCCATTTTTAAATTGAGATTTTGTAATGTAGAGATTAATTTGTACTGATGCCGCTGCCAAGAGAGATTTTGTTTTCTATTTCTTTGTTTTCAAGTTTTTGTAGCTTAACTTGTTTTTCTATTTTGCGTGTTTTTGTTTTGAGAAAATTTTGAGGAATTGTTTGTCAATACCTTAGGTGATCTGCCACTTTTGTACTTACACAAGCCGCACCCATGTATAAGCCGCGTGCGCCCGCATTAATACCTGTGACACTATCGCAAGTTTAACCCAGACCGGGATGTAAGTTCCACAATTGTAACTGCAGAGATAATACACGATTCTAGAATAGCAGTTGGCATCATAAATGGAAAATGTTACCCGTAATTAACGTATGATGCAGACTTGTAAAGTCCGGGTCCCGTTGAAAGTAATCCAAGGAAACAAAATGTATATTTCCAAAGTTAAGGGTGGGAAAAATATATATCCACTATTGTCCGCTGCGACAACAGACAGATCTACCGGTAACTCAGCTTTACCCTAATTCCTATCAGCCCACGTTTGCACCGCCCCTTCTTTTTGATTCGTCCGTAGAACACATAACAGACTAAATCTCTAAAATAAATACATTACAAAAATATACAGTTGCAAATAAATATTATACATGGTTACACATTTACGAAGAAAGACGGTACACCGAGAGAGTTTTCAAAGCTTTAATAATAATGATATAACTTTCATCCCAAACCGTGCCTTTGAAAGGGAACAACACGCTAGTAGTATCACGCCCGCATTTGTAAAATTCACGGAAGATCGTCCTCAACCTTCTCCTCATAACTATCGCCATCAAGGGCTTCTTCCTCATTATCGGAACGTACCTTAACTATACAGATAATGTATGCTTAAACGTAGAGGCTGCAGTCTTTCTTGGCCGCAGGGCTGAACATTTGGGAAAAAAGTAGCGGCTTATAGTCCGGAATTTACGGTAATCAGGAAGCTTTGCAGTACTTGGAATGTATATTTAGAATAAATGACAACAACAATAACAACAAATACTAGGCCTTATTTCAAGGTGCAAAGGCACGTGAGGGTGTTCTTCACTTGTCAACTATCCATCCATCCATTATCTGCACCGTAGGGCCACGGGAGTGCTGGAGCCCATCCCAGCTATCTTCGGGCAGTGGGCAGAGTGGGCAAGGGACACCCTGAACTGGTTGCCAGCCAGTCGCAGGGCACACGGAACCGGACAACTCACTCGCTCGTTCATACCTAGGGACAATTTGGACCGGCCAATTCACCTGACATGCATGTCTTTGGAATGTGCGAGGAAACCGGAGTGCAAGGAGGAAACCCACTTAAGCACAGGTAGAACATGCAAACTCCACACGGGAAAGTTCGATCCCATGACCTCAGAACTGTGCTGCACACGCGCTAACCACTGCGCTAACGTGCTGCCCTTACTTGTCATCATGAAATATAAATTAAAAATATGTTAAATGTTTATGTCCATTCAGTGTTGAAATTCTTTCTCATTTGCCTTTACAGTTTTGGGATTTTATTTTCTGAATCGCTGAATTTTCCCATTATAGAATTGTATTATGAATACAATGAGTATGTGACCGATCTGCGTGCACCTACATGAATATTGAGTTCCGTTAAACTACACTGTTAAAGACTTTTTTTTTAGAAAATATACAATTATCTTCTTCCAGAGTTGGCCATTTAATAAAATCACCAACAAACAGCTCTTGTTTTAAAGGGGTTGAACTTAAACCTATTTTAAAGGGGTAGTGTGTATGATTTAGTGCCTCCTAGTGGTTTAAAAAAATTAATTTGTTACAAACGATTATATAGATTTAAATAATCAGCAAAAATGCATGAACTATCATATAAACCTGTGTTACTTTGAATACTTTCAGGTCAAGAAATGTCATTTTTTTCACATAACATGAGCTTCCTGTAGAGGGAACTGAAATAATTATCCACACTCTTGTCACTATGGGTACCCAAAAACCCTGTGAAAGGTTGAGCAAGAAAACGATAAGAAAAATGGTGCGGTAGTCATGATTAATGATGTGACTCAGCTGTGCCCGCTCATTTGGCGCCAACCGCCACGTTCTGATTGGCTCCCTGTCACTATTTGAACCCAGTTCTGTCTGTCCCCTGTGGTCAGTCCGTCTGCGAACCTCTGTGCATACGAGGCAAGCCTTTTTCGACCCTGACTCACGCCAGTCCCGGTTTTGCTCCCGTTTGTCTCCGGCTACGACCTGTTTAAACCTGACCACGTCTGCTCTACCGTCCCGACTTACGACCCATTTTTCATCCCGACTACGACTACTCTCCCGTCCTGGCTTACGACTCGTTTCCGACCCCGACCACGCTTTGCTCTCACAGTCCTGGCTACCGACCAGTTTTTCCGTTCTTGACACCGCTATCGCTCACTACAGAAGATCCACTTCCATGTTCGGATCACAATCCAAGGGCGAGAGCGACTTTCTTCCCGCGTCCAGCGAATACCGGATCGTGAGCCCTTCCTCTTTCTTTCAATAAAACTTGTGGTAAACGTTACGCAACTGGGTCTACCCTTAGTGCTGGTCCTGACAGCGGTTTGGTCAGTTGGAGTCTCAGTAGTTTGTATACTTCCTTGTGCTTTTTGGCACTCGTTTTTAGTTGCACTTCCCAATACAGTGACATATCACGGTTCATGGATCCCTTAACCACCTGGGTCGTCAGGGGCACCACTTCCTGTTGTGTGTCTCGGGCAAGTACAGCCTGGTGGTGCCCATCCCTTTCCAAGACAGGGTTTGCTCCCCTACATGACATATAGTAGTAAAATATGACACAATGCTATGCAGCTAATTGAGCATTGAAGAGAGTAATATTACTTCATTTTGGTTTCTAAAAAAATGAATATGTTCTACTTTCCTGGTTTATACTGCACAATACATTCGATACATTTGAGAAGAGGAATATTTTTCTTCATTTGGGTCATGCTTTGTAACAAGGGTATGACGGTGGGTCCTGAATCCATACCTGACAACCTGCACATTTTTGCTGTACAAAGTATGTTTATTGTGCATTTTAAGACATGTACGACGTACAAGAAAATCTGTACAGAAAAACGCAAATTTGTCTATGATGGGTACCATCCGGTATACACTGACTATCACGAAACGGCAAATCAATCAAGTCAAACGAGTTCGCCGCGGTAGCCTCTATCTCGGTATCGTTTTTTTTTGTTGCAAACGAAGCGAGCGGTTTGATGCTACTGTGCGCAAGCGTCTGCCCCCTGGGGATTTCCCTTCATGCATCATTCTGATCACACGTGAACAAAGCGAAAGCAGAGCAGTAGGCCTACATAAACAACATAGTTTTGCATTTTCTTTGTATACAATCATCAAGTCGCAATGGCCGAACTTGAATTAAAACGTAGTGAGTCATTCTGATCTGAATACAACAGGCGGGGTTGATTGAAAAATTTTGAAATACATGTGGTCTTAAAAAACATCGGATTTCATGTGGTAGTTGTGTAGTGAAAGGAAGTCCGTCTCTTTTTAGAGAACCGGCTTTTTCGGCTCAACTCATTAAAGAGAGCAGGCTCTCAAACGGCTCACTTCCTTTGATGCGTTATATTACGAATTATGATGTTGTATAAAGAAGTTAAGCAAAAAAGGAAGTACAAAAGGGTGTGAGACACAACCAGGGTTGGGTAGGGTTACTTTAACTGGATTACTTTCAATTACTTTTGGATTACTCCAATACCAAATATGCTAATAAAAGACAAAAGAAACTAAATATAATTGAAATGACTAAATTTTGTGCAGGCTTGGGGAGTAACGGAATACATAGAACGGTAAAAATGATTTTGGCAAGCTGTTTGGATTTATTTTCATTTTGTTTCTGTCGCATTATATGTTGGTTTTGCCGGAGATCAAAGAGATCAAAGCCAGGAGAGAAAGCTTACCACGTGTTGTGAGTCATCATTTTATTCATATTTAGTTTCTTTTGTCTTTTATTAGGATATTTGGTATTGGAGTAATCCAAAAGTAATTGAAAGTAATCCAGTTAAAGTAACCCTACCCAACTCTGCGAGCAACACAGTATCTCACAACACAATGTTAATTAACAACATATATGATATAATTAAACACATGTACAATATAACATGTTAAACTACATAAATAAACATGTTTAAAAAAAGTATGGTGTAAGTTTATTTTGTATTTTGTAAGGGAAAATACGACAGTTTGTAAGGGCATGGAGCCCTGGAGCTTGACAGGTATGTGAATCAGACCTGTTGGGAAACAATACACTAGACGTCTCACGGGGAACTAGACGAGAAACACTGCCCTGAACTACGGAGAAATTGAGTGCCCAAAAGAACGAGAGGAAAACTACCAGGAGATCTGAGCACCGTGCGTGACCTGACCTTGCATTTGTGGCAAAAGTTGTCTCCATCTTTCGCTGGAGCAAGAATGATCTCCCCCGTGGGGATGAGTTGGATCCTGAGCTCCATCATCGCTCCTCGTCGTCTTTACTTCTGCTTCACGTCAAATGGTAAATCCCAAGAAGCGGGTCTCCGAATCCTCAGTTGGAGATGTTATCAAACCACCATCGTCGGGGATCTCCGAATATGTGCCGACCTGTCTCACACCCAAACATAAAGAATTGAAGTTGGAGCTATGGGAAGACTTTTAGCTTTGTTACCTTGAGAAGAGCAGGACTCTGCTCTGAGGCTGGGTCTGCAGACAGAGGATGTGAGCACTCGAGGTCGAGGGAGGATGTGGAGATCGGACAGACTGGAGACGAATGTCACATGCAAAAGGATGTGAATCTTCCTGGACTTTGGGTGTGTAAGGAAAGATAGGAGTACGCTGGAGACGCGGCTGGAATGGAGATTTAAAAGGAGCAGGAAAAAATACAATGCCAGAATAGAAAGCGGGGGAATTCATCCTATTTCCTCCTTGCAGATGATTCATCGGGTGGCCTGCACACAGGCACATACGTCAAGGAGCACGCATTAAGTCCACTGGGCGGGTTTTGAGAATGTCGAAGGCAGGATGCGAGTTCAGATCCGAAGACCAGTTTGTGGTGTGTGTGTCAAATAAAGGACGTGCGATGTCATAGCTTCCTGAGACGGACAATAACGTCTCACTGAGGGCTTGACACTGAAACACATTCTGACATGCACGTGAGGATAGCGGGTAGGTTAAGACCAGGGTTGGGTGGGGTTACTTGATTACTTTCAATTACTTTTGGATTACTCCAATACCAAATATGCTAATAAAAGACAAAAGAAACTAAATATGAATAAAATGATGACTCACAACACGTGGTAAGCTTTCTCTCCTGGCTTTGATCTCTTTGATCTCCGGCAAAACTAACATATAATGCGACAGAAACAAAATGAAAATAAATCCAAACAGCTTGCCAAAATCATTTTTGCCGTTCTATGTATTCCGGTACTCCCCAAGCCTGCACAAAATTTAATAATTGTATTCATATTTAGTTTCTTTTGTCTTTTATTAGCATATTTGGTATTGGAGTAATCCAAAAGTAATTGAAAGTAATCCAGTTAAAGGAACCCTACCCAACCCTGGTTAGGACCACTGTATGAAACTGATTGGCGCTTTCAACTAAACATTGGCCGAGTTGAACTTCCTGAGTAGTTTCCCTTTCGGCAATTTGCACGGTAAGCAGCGTCATTTAAGTGACAGTGTGCAATATTTTACCACTAGAGGTCGCTATAGCAAACAAAAGTTTTGTTTTGCATGAACAAGGAATAATTTCAGCGATCGCAAATCCTCGCTAGCTAAAAAGCTGAAAGGAAAGGTTTGCTGGAGTTGGTCAGAGGTGGAGTAGTCCATAGTCAAGCGGCTAGCTTAAGCAGAACTCATTTCATTCTGTCGGGGGCCAGACTAGTAGATTAGAGAGAAAGAAAAAGAGAGAGAAAGAAATAAGAGAAAGAGAGGGAGAGAAAAAGAGAGAGTGTGGGGCAAAGAGAGAGACGAAATGTGAGAAACAAAAGAGATAAAAAGAGAAATAGTGAGAGAGGGGGAAAGGAAGAGTGAGAAAGAAAGAAATGCAAAGAGAGAAGGGGAAAGCAAGAGAGAGAGAGAAAGAGAAGGGGAAAGCAAGAGAAAGAGAAAAAGAGAAAAGAGGCAAAAAGTAAGAGGTAAAAAGACAGAGAGAAAGAAAGAGACAAAGAGGAACAAAGGAAGGGAAAAAGAGTGACAGAGAGTGAAAGAGAGGGAGAGAGAGAGAGACAGAGAGAGAGAGAGAGAGAGAGAGAGAGAGAGAGAGAGAGAGAGAGAGAGAGAAGAGAGAGAGAGAGAGAGAGAGAGAGAGAGAGAGAGAGAAAGAAATAAAAGTACAGTGTTTGTGAGAGGAACCTGGCTTTGGCAACATCAAGTGGGCATATTTTAACCTGCAGCTCGTTTTTCTGTTGTGCTTCCCTCAGCCTTGACTTGCGGGCCGGATTCAACCCCTTAGCGGGCCTGATCCGGCCTGCGGGACGCCTGTTTGACACCTCTGGTGTAGACCAACATTTAGCCTGTGCCCAATCCTCTACAGGATATCACGGTTAACATTTAGGGCATTGTATTCACTGTCTTAGCCCAGGAAAAGTTGGAGATGTCAGTATCTGTGTCACAACCACCATTTGGTATCACATTCCAATCCCACCAATGTCCATCTGTTTAATTTACATGACGAACAATTAAAAAGGTAAATATTTAAAGTTTTTTAACAAGAAAATTTTTTTCAAAATGGAGAAAAATGCATTTATTTATTTGACTCAAAACAGAATAGACGATACACCAACAGTGATGTATGGCTCAGATGCGTTTAAGAGAAAATGAGCATAATTGTCACAGACCAGAAACAGACACAGGACCCAAAAGCGCTCATTTGCTCAGATTAGGGTTCCACAATCCGATGGTTGACGGACAAGGGTAGAAGGTGGCCGGAGACGCGGAAGTGGCACTTCCGTGTCGAGCGAGGATGGTCGAAGATTTTCAGGAAACACAAGTCGTTAGCTGGGACCAGCGAGCAAGGGCGGTGTCAAGTCCGGAAACAAGGTCGGCAACAGGTGTCAGGCAGGTAGCGGGGCAAAACAGGTCGGATATAGGGCAGGCAGAACGGGGCAGAGTCAGGTCCGGAAACAGGTTGGCAACAGGAATCAGGCAGAGAAAAATAGGGCAGAGTCTGAGCGTGAGAGCTTGCCGAGCTGGGAGCAACGGTTCGCAACGATCAGACGGCGTCCTCTTGAAAGCCGGGGGTTTAAAAGGACTCTCTTAGCCAATCAGCTCTCAGGGCTGTTGGCGCCAATGGGCAGCACAGGTGCCTTGAACTGGCAATCATTACAGTGGGGCGGCAGTAGCTCAGGAGGTAGAGCGCTCGTCTTGGGATCAAGGGTTCCCAGTTCGAATCCCGGCTCATCCGTGTTACATGTCGATGTGTCCTTGGGTAAGACACTGAACCCCTAATGCCCCCAATAAGCAGGTTAGCGCCTTACATGGCTGCAATACAAGGCCGCTATTGGGAAATGTGGAGCACATTGTAAAAGCGCTTTGGGAAGTCTTCATTGACTTGAAAAGCGCTATATAAATGCAGATCATTTCATTTCATTTCCTTAATAGCTTAAATCTCTTTGAAATGAGATGTTTGCCTAGTATCTGTGGAGTGACATGACTGGAAAGATTAAGGAATGAGGAAGTAAGGAAATGAACTGTGGTGGTCAGAGAGCTTGCTGAAAGGGTTGATAGAAATGTTCTGAGGTGGTTGGACATACAGTATGGAAAGAATGGATGAAGGCTGTTCGACCAAAAGAGTATTTATGCAGAAAGGGTGGGAAAAAGAATGAGAGGAAGGCCTAAATAACGTTGGATGGATGGAGCGAAGATCGGTTTGTTTAATGGATGCAAGAATGTGTGCAAGGGATAGGTAGGAACGGCAAAGCATACTTAAGAATGAATGTAATCGATGCATATGATGCAAAGGGGGTAAACCAGTGTATTGCTAGGTTTTAATATATTAAAATGTATCGTTTACCAAATTGTTCGAATTAGTTATCTGACTCCATTAACCAAACACAACCTTCATTCACCCAGCAATGCGCGCTTGTTTCTTGATGGAAAAGATGAACAAGAATAGCCGACATTTTCACACGGTGGCAGATTTAATTTCATTAGCAATTTAACCAAGTGTACTTCATCGAAAATGGCTGAATTTGTCGAATTAGTGTCGTTCGAGTCTCTGTCAAGCCTCCTCTGAAATCCTCAGCCTTTTTTCTCTTGGCCTTCATCTTTACACAAGCTGGTGTGCCGGCTCCTCCCATGGGCGTGCCAGGGAAGCCCCACGTGGGCTCCAGCACCTCAGAGACGATCGTCCTGATGTCTGTGGTTCCTCAAAACAATGGAGAGCATTAATCAAAACAATGCCTGCTGTCCTCCATCATCAGGGCCCCCACATTTCCTACCAGGCCAGGCTGCCCTGAGCTTTCACTGCTCATTGAACTTAAGCCTACTCTGTGAAAATCTTCATTGCACTCAATAAATGTAACTTGTATTCAATCGTATAAAATCTTTTATAGTCAAATGTATAAAATCCTTCAGTATGCTGTTGGGCCTCACCGCTTATGAAGGGTTGCATGGCACAGCAACTCACTCCTTGTTGTCCTGTGAACCTAATTTTCGGTGTCAGGTTGGGAAGAGCGAAAGTGAATGATATGTTTGGTGAATGTGAGTGTGTTCTTGACACTAGCCCCCTCCCATTAGGGGATATGGCTTCGGTATATAAATAGATATAGATAGAATAGAATAGAATAGAATAGTCTTTATTGTTATTGATATCAACGTAGTAAAGATTGTTTGCAACGAGATTAGACATGGTCCTCCAAGACTTATAAACATGTAACCGAAAAGAGTAAACTGAGATAAAATAATGTCGGGATGAATTGGCACAAATATTTACAGGGTAGAGCTTAGAGACTGGCCTAAGTTTTAAGTGAAATATATTTCATAATAATGTTAAAAAGAAAAATAAGGGACTTATGTTTTCCAGATGGTTTCTCACCTGATTCAAACAAGCTAGCAGCATGTTGTTTTCTTTCTTGTAAATCTAAGGTTGGAATTTACGCACATTATAGTCATTAACTTAAAGGTCAAAGAGGAGTTTCATAGAGGAAGTGTAATTTGTGTGAGTTCAAAGACTTAGAGAGAATGAACCCTTAGCCTGACAAAAAGAGAGTAATTGACCGTTTAGTTCGCTCCTTTTTTGGGTTTCTACTTGTTTCGATTTTTTTTCTTTTCTTTGTTTTTGTGTATGTGTTTGTCTTGTTGTCGGTCACCCCTCTCTAGGGATATGACCAGGGTAGATAGATAGACTTGTTTTCTAAAAACACTCCTCTGTTGATATTTTATTTCATGTAGAGGCAATTCACTGTTATTTAAACCAAAATGTTAAAAGAGCCATTTTGGAACAAAAAAGAACCAAAACGGTGAAAAAATATGTCTGGATCTGCAAAAAACTAAAAACTAAAATAAGCTTATAATGAAGGCAACATATGCTGTATGTATCGATATTAGCTTTATTGGCCTACCATCCAAATTAATGGTGCTTTTTTTTGGTTTGAACAAATTTATTGACACTAAAAACAGAAAACAATCATGACAATCTCAACAGCAATTAAGCACATTCACAATATTATATTCCAATATTACGTTTTTAACAGCAAACACAAAGTGAGGTTTGAACAAACCTTCTCGAAAATCAAACATATTCACAATTTCATTATATAACATCTTTGTTAGTGTCAATAGATCCGTCCAGGCCAAAGTCGATTGTCCTCGGTCTGAACAAATCCACTGACACCAACAGCAGCAAAACACAGCCATCAAGCATATTCACAATTTTTTTATATCTGACAATATGACGTGACGATATGACGTTTTAACATTTTTTCCTGACATTTTCAACATCAATTAAACAATTTCAGAGTTATTTTTTTTTAACAGTAGTTAACCAGCGTGTAAAAGGCAATACTATTGTGCAAGGGCATAGCTCTGCCATCCCACCCTCCCAAGCAGCATTCTTCCAGTCCTCTGTGTGGGTCCTCTCCCTTCTGCGTGGGTCCTCTCCCTTCTGGGTTCCACAACCCAGGCCGTTGCTGCCGGGACTCCCACAGTGTAGCTCCGGCTCCCCCCTCCGGGTGGGTGCAGACGAGTCTTCTCTATGGCTGCGTCCTAGGCCCGCCGCTCGCAGATTGTATGGTATCTGCAGCCATTTGGAGCACAGCCACGGGGGGGGGATCTGCCTGCACCTCCATACCAGCAGGTTTCTGGAGGTCCAGATGTGCCTTCGAGATGAAATGTTTATTTTCCCCGCAGTGTATCCTGCCTCAATTTTAATTTTATTACAATGAGTTAGGTTTAGGGTTACAGAGTTAAAGGGTTACAGGGTTACAGGGTTACAGGATTAGGGTTAATGTTAGTGTTAGGGGTAGGGTTACAGGGTTATAGGGTTACAGGGTTACAGGGTTACAAGGTTACAAGGTTACAAGGTTACAGAGTTCGGGGTTAGGGTTGCAGGGTTAAGGTTAGGGTTAGGGTTAGGGTTACGGGGTTAAGGTTAGGGTTAGGGTTACAGGGTTAGGGTTAGGGTTACAGGGTTAAGGTTAGGGTCAGGGATACAGGGTTACAGGGTTACAGGGTTACAGGGTTACAGGGTTACATGGTTACAGGGTTACAGGGTTAAGGTCAGGGTTACAGGGTTACAGGGTTACAGGGTTACAGGGTCACAGGGTTACAAGGTTACAAGGTTACAAGGTTACAGAGTTCGGGGTTAGGGTTGCAGGGTTAAGGTTAGGGTTAGGGTTACGGGGTTAAGGTTAGGGTTACGGGGTTAGGGTTAGGGTTACAGGGTTAAGGTTAGGGTCAGGGATACAGGGTTACAGGGTTACAGGGTTACAGGGTTACATGGTTACAGGGTTAAGGTCAGGGTTACAGGGTTACAGGGTTACAGGGTTACAGGGTTACAGGGTTACAGGGTTACAGGGTTACAAGGTTACAAGGTTACAAGGTTACAGAGTTCGGGGTTAGGGTTGCAGGGTTAAGGTTAGGGTTAGGGTTAGGGTTACGGGGTTAAGGTTAGGGTTACGGGGTTAGGGTTAGGGTTACAGGGTTAAGGTTAGGGTCAGGGATACAGGGTTACAGGGTTACAGGGTTACAGGGTTACATGGTTACAGGGTTACAGGGTTAAGGTCAGGGTTACAGGGTTACAGGGTTACAGGGTTACAGGGTTACAGGGTTACAGGGTTACAGGGTTACAGGGTTACAAGGTTACAAGGTTACAAGGTTACAGAGTTTGGGGTTAGGGTTGCAGGGTTAAGGTTAGGGTTAGGGTTACGGGGTTAAGGTTAGGGTTACGGGGTTAGGGTTAGGGTTACAGGGTTACAGGGTTACAGGGTTACATGGTTACATGGTTACAGGGTTACAGGGTTAAGGTCAGGGTTACAGGGTTACAGGGTTACAGGGTTACAGGGTTACAAGGTTACAAGGTTACAAGGTTACAGAGTTCGGGGTTACAGGGTTACAGGTTACATGTATTTATTTTCACAACTTTCCAATTCTTAATCATATTTTTTCACATTTCTTTTTTTGGTACATTTCAGTACTTTTCATACTTTCGGCTACTTTTCAATAGATTTTTATAGTTTTCTGTTCGTTTTCCTTCTTTTCAATATGTTTTAACTCAGCACTTGAAGATTTTTTTTACATACTTTTCAGGACATTCTTTGCTATCTTAAATGTTAGTTTTTGTACTATAGTCCGCTTCAGTCCCTTTTTATACTTCTACTGCTATTTCATAAATTCATTTTAAGACTGTTTGGACGTATTCATATTTTTCAGTACTTTTTCACTACGTTTTAATACTTTTCCAAATTAGTCATACTTTTCACCGTTTTATATTTCAGTTTTTAGTGCTTTTCAGTATTTTTTCATACTATGCAACACTTTTCTCTCCCTGTTCATACGTTATTTCAATAATTTTTTATACTTTTTACCAGTTATTGTTTTTTTTACATTCTTTATGTACTTTTTACACTATTGTCCCAACTTTTCCATATCTATTTTTTACTGATAGTGGTTTCTCTACCATGTGGCCATCACAAAAAAATGAGTTTGACACTGCCGTCATAAGGACTAGTGGAATAAGTTGAGAAAATTCATAGAAAGAACCTTGCAAAGAGCAAATAAAGGATCCACGCACCATTACATCCCATCTTGGCTCATCAGGTGCAAAATTGTCCAAGATGCAGGTTCTTTTTCTCATGTTTCCAGAACACAGCTCCCATTTGCAAATTTAGAACTGTGTTATGCAACTGTAAATTGCACCACGCTGCAAGCTTTGCCGAGGGGAAATAACACTTACACACATCCTTAGACCTTTAACCCGGACTGGAGGCATTCCTGACAGCTCGGCATCAACAGGAAACCAATGCCCTTGACACTCACACACATGAACTCATACAGACTCTACTGGCTTAAAGCAGATGTGTGTCGCTGGTCTATTTTTAAATAGAACATCTAGTCTGGAGTGATTGACTTCCAAGAAAATTAATATATATTTAAATAGAGACTAAATTCCATTAAAAAATGTAATGGAGCACACAAGTTTCAAGGATGTTGATATGCGTCACCTGTAAAAAAAAATCATACGAAGTACAGTACATCCAAGCAACCCGAGTGGCGGCGACCATGTTGGATGGGTGTGTGTATGTTTACATTGCTGTTTCGATAGATGCACTTTCCAGGTTGCGTTACGATATTAAATGGTTCTGTAATTTTTGTACTTTGATGTTTTGGGGGGTTGTCTGTGTAATTCTGCTCTTCGAAGTCTGAAATATATGATTTCGCAAAGAGTACAAGGCCCACTTTAATTTTAAAAGCCAATAAAATAACACTGTAGACCCATGATAACATCAAACAGCATCAGTTGGACCCATCCAATATGGCCGACTGTCTACATATGGACATGCGCGTGACGTCACACGAAAACTATCTATAAGCTGCAAAATCATAAGCTGTTCAAACTGATCTTGGATCTGTTGAAGTGATTCCATGGTGTTTACCATTATCAGATTGACACAAATTGAAGATTGATTTTGAAACAGTAACGTGCAGTCAGGAGAAGCAGGTGAGCTCCAGCCTCCCCTTTCATCATGGAAATTTAACATTAAAAATATATTATTGATGCCAGGGCTCCCCCTTAGAACCTGCCTCTTTCTTTTCTTTTTTGCACATAATTTTAATGTTTTTCACAAATAGGAAAAAACCCAAAAGGTTAAGTCAAGTCATGTTTATTTGTAAAGCCCTTTATTACAAGGATTCTCAAAATGCTGCATAAACTATTGCAAACCACAGACTATTATCACACCATCCCCTGATCTAAAACCTACATGAGGGTAAGGAAAAACTCAAAAATCTCAACATGAGGAAGATGAAAAAAACCTTGAGAAAGGACTGCACATGAGGTCATCCCCCTTCCAGGATAACTAGGCTGCAAGATATATATAAAATTAACATATGTATGATGGTTCATGTATTTTTGCCTAATATTAAAATCAATGCTGGATTTTTTTCCTATTTTTTTGTCCCTTTAAGTATTATTTTTGCTCCTTGCTATTGTTATTGTTTCTCTTTATATATATATATATATATATATATATATATATATATATATATATATATTTTTTTTTTTTTTTTTTTTCCCCTTTTCTGGCTTTTTCTGTTTTACTTTTACTTTTACTCAAACCCCCCCCCCCCTTTTTTTTTTAACGCTTTTTAATTTCCCTCTATCGTTTACTTGTTTCTTTATGAAAAGCGAGGCAAAAAAGTGATGGGAAAATAATGTTGTGTTTTTGTCACTTTAAGTGTCCGTAGTTTGTATTCTTCCTTGTGCATTTTAGTCAGCACTTACTGTCCGTTGCTCAGCACCATGCGGAGACATCTAGTGGTCAAATACTACACACTGTATCTTTAAACAGTCTGTTGTTGCGCCTGTAGGAATGCTTTCGTGGCAAAACGATTAAAGGGGGAAGGTAATGCCACTCATTGTCCAGGGGGAGGTGCTGTTTTTTCAGGAATATATTTTCATGGGGCCTTTTACTGTAGCATTATAAGGCCTACTTATTAATATTATTACCAGGGTTGGGTAGGGTTTCTTTAACTGGATTACTTTCAATTACCTTTGGTAGATGTGGGATGCAATTGTTAAGGAAGTTTGGGGTAGGATTTAATAAGCATATGCTTCTTCCTACTCCCTTTCAAACATGTACATTGACATTATGTTTTTTTTTTTCGATTTGTTTCTTTTTTGCTTTTGTCATGTTCGAAATTAAAGTTTCATCTATTCAAGGTATGTGTCAGTCCTAAATTTCTCTAAATAGCGCTTTTTGTGCTTTCCGACAAGGTGAACCAACTCACCGACGGCTGCACAATATCCTTTTGACTAGTCATTGCCAATAGTATAGCTGTTTTTGTTGTTGTGTACAGTTTACTGGACTTGTCCACTGTTTACTACAGGTTACTACCGTCCGTCATGGTGTCGTCACGTGATCGGCTCACCTGTGTGCAAAGGATTAATAACGAAGTCGAAGGGCTATAAGTTATAAAAATGATGAAGGTAAAAATGTGCAAAAGAATGAAAATAAAATCGTTAAAAAAAAACAATATATTCCTGTTAATGTAACATTGCCAGTGTTTCTCAAAATGGGCTACCTGAGTGGTATGGGTATGCAAACATTTGAAAAAGAATGATACATCTTTTAACTACATAATTTCATAAAAGTATTAGATCATGCAATTATTTTGGTCGGATTACTATTTGTAAGGCGTAAATAGTAAAGAGAATCCAGTTTGTACGTTTTCAGTCGCGTTCGTAATCGGATACCAAATGCACACTCAGCTCTCTAGCAGGCAAAGGGCGGAGAGAATCGAACTATCTTCTGAAAATAGCCTTAGCTATTTATATCGACTGGATATGAAGCACAGGAAGTTGCTAATATTTCACTGACGTTTTGTCGGACAAAAATCCAAACCTGTCAAACGCTTTGCGAGAATTTCCAGTTGACAACACCGATCGCTTTCAGGTGACGAGCAGGGTTGGGTAGGGTTACTTGATTACTTTCAATTACTTTTGGATTACTCCAACACCAAATATGCTAATAAAAGACAAAAGAAACTAAATATGAATAAAATGATGACTCACAACACGTGGTAAGCTTTCTCTCCTGGCTTTGATCTCCGGCAAAACTAATATAAAATGCGGCAGAAACAAAATGAAAATAAATCCAAACAGCTTGCCAACATCATTTTTGCTGTTCCATGTATTCCGTTACTCCCCAAGCCTGCACAAAATTTAGTCATTTGATTCATATTTAGTTTCTTTTGTCTTTTATTAGCATATTTGGTATTGGCGTAATCCAAAAGTATTTGAAAGTAATCCAGTTAAAGTACCCCTACCCAACCCTGGTGACGAGAAACCCAGAAATCCAGTGCCTATCAAAAGAAAGGCAGCCTAAATCTTAGTTTCTCTCCCTGACCTTGTGTCGAAACTCTAAAATTAGTTTAAAGCCCTAATTTACAGCCGAAATCCTAGCTCCTAACCCTACACATAAACCTAGCTGTAGCCCTGGCCCTGTTTCCAACTGCAACCCTAGCTCCAAACGTACCTTGGAACCCTACATTCAATTTACAACCTTAATATGGAGCTCTAACTCTAGTTCCTGAACCTACACCTAACCCTAGCCCTAGCTCTAAATGTATTTTGGAACCCAACATTTAGTTTAGAACCTTAATATGGGGCTCAAATTCTAGTTCCTAAACGTACACCTAACCCTAGGTGCAACCCCAGCTCCTAAAACTAGCCCTTGTCAGGTTTTCAATGTAAATCTCTTGAATTTCTGTCTCAAGCTTGTTTTTACATTACTAAATATAAAAACAATGTTTCTCATATACACACACACATAAAGTTACGTTTCAACAATGAGTGTAATTATATCTCTTGTACGTTTATCAATCTTGTATTCTTTTATTTTGAAGTCGTGTTCTTGTCTGTACTGATTTCTCTGACGAAAATAAACCACTCCCTCTCTCGGTTTGGAATCCATCCAGAACGGACGTAAGTTATTGTCTGCCATAATCATGTAGAATTAAACTATATACATGTATTTTATCTGTGCAAATATAGCCACTAAATAGTTTTAATAATGGCAATCCCTGACACCCTACACATAAACCTAGGTGTAGCCTCAGCACTAAATGTATTTTGGAACCCTACATTCAGTTTATAACCTTAATATGGAGCTCAAACTCTAGTTCCTGAACTTACCCCTAACCCTAGGTGCAACCCTAGCTCCTAACCCTAACCCTACACATATTCTATACATTCTATCAGATGTAGATTAGCACAACACATTTACAACATTAGGAATATTAGACAAAATAATACACATCTTGTCGCCCACTTCATTCAACATGGACTACAGGCTTTAGAAATATGGGGCCTGCAAACAAATAGCAATTGGAATCAAAGGGAAAGACGCAGGGCAGAAAGACACTGGATAGAAAGACTTAACACTCTTTTCCCAGATGGACTAAACGAACGCAGGTGAGAAACGCTCCAGCTTCCTGGATGGCGAGTGCAGAAACTTAGTTTCCCAAGGACCTCCCAAAAATTTTTTTGGGGGGACCTTGAGAAAGTAAGATTGCTTCCTATCCTAACCCTAACCCTACACATAAACCTAGCTATAGCCCTAGCCCTAACCCTGTTTCAAACTGCAACTAGCTCTAAACCTATTTTGGAACCCTACATTCAGTTTAGAACCTTAATATGGGGCTCAAACTCTAGTTCCTAAACGTACACCTAACCCTAGGTGCAACCCCAGCTCCAAACTTTAGCCCTACACACAACCCTAACCCTGTTTCAAACTGTAACCCGAGCTCTAAACACATTTTCTAAACTCTACATTTAGTTTAGGACCTTAATATAGAGCTCAAACTCTAGTTCTGAACTTCCTTCTAATCCTCGGTGTAACACTAGCCCTAACCATATTTTAGACCCTAAATTCAGTTTAATTCCCAATAAAGAGCCTAAACCATAATTTTAACTCCAGTCCCAATCCTTTTTTGGAATCATAAAATAAGTTTAAACCCCTTATTTGAACACCTAACCTAAAAATCATGGCAATAATTTCAAGCACCTCATCAAAATTTGAAGGACTTTTAAAACCTAAAAGAAAAAAAAATCATTTTCAAGGACTTCAAGCACCCGTACGAATGCTGTACAAAAAACATTGGACAGCACTGGGGACGGTTTGAGAGTTGCTGGGACAGCCAGGAATAGTTAAACCTTGCTGCCCTCTCCAAGTTTCTTGTTACTAGAATTAAGAGGACAAAAGAAAATCCAGGGGGGTTTATAAAGCGGGGTTGATACTTTTTACCATGGTAATCTGATCAAGACTGTCCCTAGGTTATTCAAGTTTATAACAAAGAGATGAATACTGTATTTTTCTGACCGTAAGGGACACCTAAATCCTCCTAATTGTCCAGAAATTTGAAAGTGCGCCTATAATGTGGTGCAAAATCAAAGGTGGGTAGTAACAAATTACATTTACTTCATTACGTTTAGCTGGGTAAGTTTGGGGACAATCTATACTTCTAGTATTTTCTAATCACTATGATTTGTGAAGAAGAAATTGTACTCTTGCTCCACTACATTAGGCTACATTAAAGCCGTTACGTAAGCACCCACATTCCTCCTTCGTTTTCCTGCGTGTCCCCACCTGTGGGAGCTAGCTTCACGGCTCAAGCCCCGCCCCTTTTGTGAGTGTGTGTGTGTAATCCCCCAAAGACCCCAAATGTAAAAAGAGAAAAAAACTGCACAGAACTCAAACTTACCTTTCCAAAAAGTCTATTTTTCATCTTTGTAAATGCGTGCTACGTTTTAATGAACTGTTTTCGTTGGGCGCATAACGGACGTTTGTCTCCCATTCCTCAAAATAAAATTGACTGATAATAAATTTCTTAATTGCATTTTAATTTTACTAAAACAATAAAATAATCCGTAATTCATTAATATTGTAAATGTATTTTTAATATTGTATGACAGAACAGACAAAGTAACGTAATTCTCCACAGGATGTGCTACATTCAACTTAGTTATTTTAATGTTAGGCTTATAGAGATACATTTAGCATGTGTTGCGCTCATTATAAGCCTTCACATTGTTTACGGTTCCTGAAGGATGTATTTATTTTGTTCCAAAATGGGTCTTTCAACATTTTGGGTTGCATACCCCTGGGCTAGCTTATTGTACTGCCTGCAGAGCTTGTTAATAAAAGTACTGGGGCTTAAAATGTGCTTCTTAGGCTGAATGTATTCGATCTATACTATTATCATTTCATTGTTTATTAAAGTACTTGAATTCACCTTGATTATTTTAATCTATTTTGATTTGACTGATTGGTTGTTTTGGGGGGAAAAATAAATCAATAAATAAGAGGTTGTTGCAGTTACTCAGCACTTGAGTACTTTTTGTTACCAAGTACTTTTTACTTTTACTAAAGTATTTGTACCTTATATTTTGCATTTCATTTTCCTCATGTTGAGGTTTTTGAGTTTTTCCTTGCCCTCATGTTGGTTCCAGATCAGGGGATGGTGTAATAATAGTCTGAAAAATAGTCTGTGTAATAACCTGTGCAGCCCTTTGAGACTCTTTGTGATTAAGGGCTATACGAATAAAAATGACTAGATTTATTTGGATGACTACTTTCACTTCTACTTAAGTATTATTATTCTAAAGTAAATGTACTTGAGTACAATTTTTGGCTACTCTGTGCAAAATGCAGGGGATAAGATTGTAAATGCATACAGGATGTAGGAGTCTATGTTACTACACAATGTTTTAAAGTATATTACTATATTTGTGCAATGATTGAATAATGGACCAGTACAGTATTCCTGTTGTATTTTTGTAGTATATTTTGGGTATTTCTGTAATATTTTCATTGTAGTATTTCCATAATAGACTTGTATTACTGTAACAAGTTTGTAGTACAACTGTAGTTTTACTGTTTTGTATTTGTCATAATATTTAAGGTTTTTTTTTGTATTTCTGTCGTAGTATTTGTGTAATATAGTACAATTGTGAAGGTATTTTGTAGAATTATTTTTGAAGTGTTACATTGGGAGTATTTCTGTAGTATTCCAATCGTACTTTTTATAAAATATATTTGTGTGATATCATATTGTAGTTTTATTTTCGTAGTATTTGCGGTGTAATATTCCTGTGGTAGTATTTCTGTCTCATAGTATTACTGTAGTAGTATTTTTGTACCATTTCAGTAGAAGTTTTTTCTTTTCAGACTGAAATTCAAATAATGTATTAGGGTCCCCGTTTTTAATATCTATTTTGTATTGATACTTAGCTTATGTAGTAATTTTGTAGGATTTCTGTAATATTTGGTGGCAGTCTCACAAAAGGGACATTGGGGAAAAGTTGGCACCCAAAATCTTTTGATTCATAGTATTTTATTTACTATTGTAAATATTGTCATATTTTGACAAATTTGCCCACCGCTGGTCGAGTGGTTAGGTTTCGGCGCTCACTGCCGCAACCCATGTTTGATTCCTAATTGTATGAAATGTGCAATGCTTATACATTGATAGCTTACTGTAATTTTAATTCCATGCGTCTTATATGAGAAAAATATCTAACCAAATACTTTTTTGGGGGGCAGAGTTAAGCCTTAATTAGTGGAACATACGCTTAATCAGGGGTGTCAAACTCATTTTAACTCGAGGGCCACACGATAGAACAAACATTCTGTCGGGGGCCGGGCTAGTAGATTAAAGAGAAAGAAAGAGAGATAAATAAGAGAAAGAGGGAGGGAAAAGGAGAGAGGGCAGGACAGAGAGGGAGAGAGCGTTAGAAACAAGAGAGATAAAAGGAGAAGTCGTGAGAGAGGGGGAAAGAAAGGGAGAGGAAGAAATCCAAAGAGAAATAGAAAGACAGAAGGAGAAAAAACAGAAAAGAAAGTGCGAAAGGTAGGAAGAGAGAAAGAGACAGAGGAAGAAAGGAAGAGAAAAAGAAAGAGAGAGAGAGAGAGAGAAAGAGACAGAGTGGGAGAAAAGGGTGGAAGAGAGACAGAGAGCAAGATAAAGAAAAATAAATACAAGTACAGCGTCTTTGTGAGAGGCTACTGGTTTTGGCAACATCAAGTTGACATATTTCAACCTGCTGCTTGTTTTTCTCTTGCGCTTCTCTGAGTGTTGTCTCGCGGGCTGGATTAAATCCCTCAGCGGGCCTAATCTGGCCCGCGGGCTGCCTGTTTGACACACGTGCGCTAAATGATGTCATCATGCCTTTACCAGTATATCCAATAGCCAGACAGTCAGAAGATAGGCTGATGTAAAAAGACAAGATGACAACGTATCTGAAAATCTCAACCCTGTAGAGACCCGGAACCCGACCCTATTGAGAATTATTACCCGGTGGATACTCTAGGGCTAAGCAACCGTGTGGCTTTAGCAAAAAAGAAAAGGAAAAGCATATTTTTTATGTAGATTGTTTAATGTTAATTCCATGCTGTGTTTCAGTAAGAACAATACAGATCCCCGTCTGTGGCGCCAGTCAGATATCCAGTAGTACAAATCAGCTAAAGTTACACATGATGCAGCAAAACGGGTAGACAAGCAGAAGAGCTTGCGGTTGAAATAAGCTCTAAACCAAAGGAGCTTCAGTAAAAAGTGGGGAAAAGCAGCAGAAAATACTAGCTAGCACAAACAAGCCGATTTTGTTGAACTAGCAGGGAACCAAAACTCATGCTCGTTTCTTCCTCGACCCTAATTTGAACCGATAGTGATAATGCAACCTTCAGGCGTCTCCGCGCTGTTACAGTATCAAACACAAAGTACAGTCCGAAAAAAAAAAAAAAAACAGAAGTCTACGGTGTAAAAAGCACCTCTTTGCCCCACTTGGATATCACAAATGTTGCCAACATCCTCTGAAATACTAACATAAAATAAGACACTTGCGACGCTCCAACCCATGCCCATTAAAAGTTAACGCCGTTATACTAAAAACAAAGATAAAATAGCTCCCATTAACTAATCGTCGACATTTTTCAGTAATAAAAGTTAATTTCTGTAATTACATTAAGAAAGATTCTCAATACATCCAGCAACAGATACAAATATTGAGGAAAAGCATCAAGAAAAAACACAATAGAACAATTCAAAACCGCTTGTACCGGGAAGAAAGGAAAACCAAAACCCAGGGACTTCTTTCTCTCTCACCTTGGAGTTCCTGACTGGAGGAAGTGGTGTAAGGACTAGTATACCGTATTTTCCAGACCAAAGGTGCACCCGGAAATTTGAAAGTGCGCCTCACCGGGGTGCATCTTATATACTGGGCACAGTGTTTATTCGTCGTTTTGTTACACAAGGTTTGATGGTAAACTACTATGATTGAGCAATGATTGATAATCGAATAACATGGCTGACCAATATCACCCCCCAAAAAATGAATTCAACGGGAATCGAACATGGGTTGCGGCAGTGTAAGACCCAAAACCTAACCAGGACAACAGTGTTTCTCAACAAGTGAGTCTGGACCCAAAAGTGGGTTACGGACCCGTTTTCAGTGGGTCACGGGCCTTTTCCTTAGGAAATTATCGCAAAGGATTAAAAACAGAGAGTCTATTACACTCCATAACAGTAGGTAGCAATAATGCCCTGCTCCACATCTTATTTTATTGTAATTTTGTTGGTTTTATTTCTGTAATTTGCCCACAATAGCGGGTCCCTAGAGAGTTAGTGGAAAATAGTGACCATCGAGTCAAAGAATGAAACGATTAAAAATACTGTATGAGTGTGCTGCTGGAATTTACAATAAATGGTTCAACAATGTTATATTTTTAGTTTTTTTACATAGATTTTAAGCTTTAATAACCGCATAATTAAACGATTATCGATGTTTAGGTACATACTTAATATTTTTAATTTCTTTTAGTATGTGGATATTTTAAAGCAGTTTTAGGGGGTCCTGAAGTCAGACGAGTTTAGAACCACTGGTCTAGTGGTTAGATTTTCACACTTTTACTGCTGTGACCCTTGTTTGATTCCCGTTGTGTATAGTGTTTTGCGATTTTGGTCAGCAACATTTTTCCACTGATCAATCATTGCACCAATATATACCAGTAAGTTGCATAAAATGTGCAACCGCTACACGATCTGATAGTTTTTACAAAAGACTTTTTCTGGAGGTGCGCATTAGAGTGTGGAAAATACTGTATGAAGAACAAATATTGAAACATAAGAAAAGAAAAACATGACAGACTTGAGTGCCCTGTTGGGTCCTGGGGTGGCAGAAAGTAAAGAAAAAGAAGATTGGGACTGGAGAACAGGAAAAAGGACAAAAACAGGGAAAGGAAGGAGTGCGAGTTGTGGGTCACAAGTTGTTGGCTTATGCTGGCAGAGTCTGGCTTAGGTCAGCGCTTCACCCTCCACATCTTGAAGTACTTCTGAGGTCTGTTCTTCTGCAAAAGTGGACAAGAGTAGTCTCAGTGACAAACAGGTGGCGGTTTCACACGGACAAAAAAACTGCAAACCACGGCGGATTTGTGCACATGTTTCAAACTTGGCGGTCGGGCGAGGACAGTCAAGATTCACGCCGATCGGCCATTATCTCTTGAATTGAGATCTTAGTTGCCAATTCATATGATGTCTGATAGTGTCATGTCAGGAAACAGCTGCTTTCTTTCTGCATCTCGTCGAGAATGTGTCCCGCGCCATCGTCAGGCCACTGAAGAAATGCATCTCTATCTCTCTCTCTCCCTCTGGCTCGCTCTCTCAGTCGGGGCTTTGACCATCCAATTAATATAATTACTTGTGTTACTAGGCTAGGCCGCGAGAATGTTGTCCGCCATTGAATCGGCCCGTGGTACATGTCCTTCACAGTCCGATTCATCATCTATGGACTTTTAAGGTTTTATTCATCTTTCAGGACGACTCCCCAATTCCCCCATTCTCTAACATTAGTCTATGGTACAGTGAATTTTGGATCAGCTGCTCAGTTTCTGTGAATTTCAGCATGATCAACAACATGCTTGAAAGAGGCGTTAATTGCAGAAAGTTTCCTCTTCGCAGTCCGAGTAGCCATTTAACGGGTGCTAATACTCCATATTGGTAATTGCTCAAAACAGCAATGCTTAGCTCACGATCCGGTGTAGATGAAGCGAGGAAAGTACTGGAAAAATCGAGAATTAGCCTATTATAAAACGTCAACTCAAGTGATTTGGATATTGTTGTTGTTATTTTGTGATAGTGGTAGGCGATATTTTTGACTTTATAAACAAATAAATGAGTTCATTCATCGTCCAACTGCCAATCACTATGATTGGCAGGGCTGCTGGAGCCCATCCCAGTTGGCTTTGAACATTAACTAAAAAATGCATTGAAGATCACTTTGCCTCATGAAAAAAAAATATATTTCCTTAGATAACATTATTAGCTCAGTGGCCTTGGGGGTAGGGCAGCCGCTCAGAGACTGGGAGCTTGCTGGTTCAAACCTCGGCCGAGTCATACCTAAGACTTACAACATTGGTACTCATTGGCTCCCTGCTTGGCGCTCGGCAATAGGGGTTGGAAATGGGGGGTTTGGTCACCTAATGACTCCCAACAAATCAGTTGGGTTGAGCGAGGGGGCCAGAAAGAGTCAGGAATGTGTTGTATCAAATCATGACTTTGCATGGCAAAGATCAAGACCAGATTTAAAGGCTCATAACGCCCCAAGATAAAACAAATGTGTAAGTATTACATTTTATCAAAATAACAGCTTAGTTTTATACGTTCCTAGTTTCGTGGGGGCACTGTCATGCAAGCACACACTCACAGGCTCATTCTGCCAATCTCTCCTGCAATTAGCAGACGGGCTTTTTATGTTAGTTGATTTGAGTTACTCCCAAATAAGTCTATATTGTCCTTGTTTGATTTTTTTTTTAAATTCTCATCGCTCAATGGGAAACTAAACCTGCCTACCTCCAATTACTGAAGCATCTTAGCTAAACTGAATTGACAGAACGACAGCAGGTGAGCAACCTTTTCAATTCACATAACTAGTTTAACAAGTGAAAATTATTTGGGCCAATAAATTGTATTTAGGAAACTCAAATCTAATTTGTAGAAGAGAGGTCAACAAGTACACAACAAGGAGCTCAATAACACTTTTAGCATTTAAAAGTAAGCGTGGCAATCAACAAAATGATTTTAGAAAACTATAATTCTGTGCTAAATTCTTTGTAAACCATACCTCCAAATTGGTACCAGTCATGCAAGCAACTCCAAGTAAATACACTGTTAAAAACAAATTACCGTAAAATTTGGGCTATAAGCCGCAACTTTATTCCTAAGTTTTCAACTTTATTCCTAAGTTTTCAACTTTATTCCTAAATTTTCAACTTTGCGATTTACGCAAGATGAGAGTAGTTTATGCATTTTTAGCAGTAAAGGTAAGAGTGAGACAAGTGGAATCAATGTGTCAAGGAAGACAAGTTTAATGTTACTCTGTGCTTTGTGCATGAATAAAACTAGCAAGAACAGACCCTCATCACGGAAAAGGTGTCAATCAAAAGAGGAGGGCTAACTTCCATAATGGGGATAATTTTAAGAGTACAGATTATAAGAAGCATCGTCCAACGAAGCAAAAATGTTTAAGGCCGATTCCTATTTATCTGTCGGCATTATCGTGTGTTTTCGACTAAATGTTTTACTCTGTTGGATTCAATGGATTGTCCTTGATGTAACAAAGTTGTTTTCGTGTACATTTAAAGTCTAGTCGAAGAAGGCTAGAGGACGTAATGGGGAGTATTGCCAGCTTTATAGCTTTCGGATATCTCGTTTCAGACTGAACGTGATGTTTCCCTGATGAGTTATTTTTTTAATTGGTCATCATACCTTGAATCCGAAGAGTTTAAGCTTTCCACTTATGTGTGAAGTATTTTAGTGACTGGTGACGTCGTACATGTTTATCAAAAGTCGGGCGGCCCACCGGCATTTGTCGGTATGTTAAGGAGGTTAGGGTACTGTACTGGACTGTCTCAGAAAATTAGAATATTGTGATAAACTTCTTTATTTTCTGTGATGCAATTAAAAAAACAAAAATGTCATACATTCTGGATTCATTACACATCAACTGAACTATTTCAAGCCTTTTATTATTTTAATATTGCTGAATTTGGCTTACAGCTTAAGAAAACTCAAAAATCCTATCTCAAAATATTAGAATATCATGAAAAAGTATACAAGTAGGCTATTCAACTAATCACCTGAATCATCTAATTAACTCGAAACACCTTGCGAGGGTTTCCTGAGCCTTAAAAACACTCAGCTTGGTTCAGTAAACTAAATCACTGCTGATCTGACTGCTGTCCAGAGGACCATCATTGATACCCTCCATTAGGAGGGTAAGACACAAAAAGAAATTTCTCAAAGAGCAGGCTGTTCACAGAGTGCAGTTTCAAAGCATATCCACAAAAAGTCTGTTCGAAGGGAAAAATGTGGCCGGAAACGCTGCACAACCAAGAGAGATGACCGCAGCCTTAACAAAATTGTGAAGAAGAGCCGCTTCCAGAACTTGAGGGAGCTTCAAAGACAGTGGGCTGAAGCTGGAGTCCAGGTATCAAAAGCCACAGTTCACAGACGTGTCCGGGAAATGGGCTACAATAGCCGTATTCCCATGGTCAAGCCACTTCTAAACTCAAGACAACGGAAGAAGCGTCTGACTTGGGCTATGGAGAAGAAGCACTGGACAGTTGCAGAGTGGTCCAAAGTCCTCTTTTCAGACGAAAGCAAGTTTTGCATTTCATTTGGAAGTCAAGGCGCCAGAGTCTGGAGAAAGGCTGGAGAAGAGCAAAATCCAAGTTGCTTGAAATCCAGTGTGAAGTTCCCATAGTCAGCAATGGTTTGGGGAGCCATGTCAGCTGCTGGTGTTGGTCCACTGTGTTTCATCAAGTCTAGAGTAAATGCAACTGTGTACCAAGATATTTTAGAGCACTACATGCTTCCATCTGCTGAAAAGCTCTATGGAGATGAGGATTTCATTTTCCAGCATGATCTGGCACCTGCCCACAGTGCCAAAACCACCAGTAACTGGTGCACTGACCATGGCATCACTGTCCTTGATTGGCCTGCTAATTCCCCTGACCTGAACCCCATCGAGAATTTGTGGTGTATAGTTAAGAAGAAGATGAAAGACACCAGACCTACAAATGCAAATGAGCTGAAGGCCGCTATCGAAGCATCCTGGGCATCAATAACACCTCAGCAATGCCACAGGCTGATTGCCTCCATGCCACGCTGGATTGATGCAGTAATCCGTGCAAAAGGATTCCCAACCAAGTACTGAGTGCATCAATGGACATTTTCAAATGTTTGATTTAGTTTTGCTGTTATAAAATTATTTTTTTTACTTGGTCTGAGGAAGTATTCTAATATTTTGAGATAGGATTTTTGAGTTTTTTTTCAGCTGTAAGCCAAAATCAGCAATATTCAAATAATAAAAGGCTTGAAATAGTTCAGTTGATGTGTAATGAATCCAGAATGTATGACATTTTTGTTTTTTTAATTGCATTACAGAAAATAAAGAACTTTATCACAATATTCTAATTTTCTGAGACAGTCCAGTATACTATTAACTGTTTCTGTGTACCGTCTTTCTGTAAATATCTCATGTTTCAATGAGAGCCAAGACACTTATAGACAGGTGTGGCTAATGAATGCATCTCACCTTCTCCCTGCATATCTGAAGTCCACAATGTCAGGTTGTCACGTAACAATTGCATGATAAGTGTAGAGTCTTTGTAGCCATCTTCACTCAGTGAGTCCAACTCCGCAATTGCGTCATCAAACGCAGCCTTTGCCAACCTGAGCAGATATACAGAACATTTGTTAGCCCAAATTGTGATCTGAACCTACAAATATGAAGCAATTTCTCATTTAGGTAAAACCTGATCAGACCAGTTGAGTTCATTAACTCATTTAGTGCAATATCATACAAGTACGTTTTCAGAAGCATTGTCCAAGGGTACCAAAACGTACAAATACATTTTTGTTTTATTTCAAAAAAAGAAAACTATTATCAAGTGCTTGGCACATCTGATCAATAAGTATCAAGTCTATAGGAACGATTTCAGTCTGAAACATCATCATAAAATGACAGGAGTGGTTTTGTTCAGCTCTGTATCCCCACATCTAGGGAGCATCCACTTTCTAGTGTTGCTTCATTTATCAGCGGAATGAGAGTGTGGGCAGCCCCATGTGGCGAGTAGGTGTATTGGGCAATCATGTGATCACTTTACCAGTTTACTAGTTATTGCATCAGTCATTGTTTAGATATTGGAAGTATCACAGATGCAAAAAATCCCAAAAGTTATAAAGTTCTAATAAAAGGTGGTTGAAGCTTTCTTTTGATAAGTCAAATGGCTATACAGTATAGCTAAAAAACTACATTTTCGGTTGGCCTTCAAAAATGAGTAAAAAATGACAAAAACTGGCTGGCACGGGCTCTTCCCATTTGAGAAACGTCTGGAATTGAATGAGTTAAATAACAATCATTCAACAAGGCATGATACTGCTAGAACACAGGAAAGCCACAACAAAAACCTGCAAGCACGATCTGGCGAGTTGAGAATCTCGTAGTAGAAGACGGAGAAGTTGAGGGCGAGACCAAGGCGAATTGGGTGCGTGGATGGCAGCTCATTTGTGGCAAGATCAGTAGCGGTTTTGTAGGCAACCAGGCTCTGCTCTGCTGCCTCCTTTCTGCCATTACCAGTAGCGAACTCTGCCAGATACCTGTGGTAGTCGCCTATCCTAAAATTGCACATGAATCATTTTACTGTTATGCTAGTAATCGCATCTGTCGTGATGCAGGGCATTTTGCTGAATATAATATGAGTCACAAAACAATAGACAAAAAATACTGAATTTTCCAGACTAAAAGGTGCACTTAAAAACCCCAAATGTCCAGAAATTCGAGAGTACGCCTTATAACCCAGTACGCCTTATATACACCACTGAATACGGTGGATAAAATTGAAAATGCAAAATGTGTGTGTCACAGATGAGATTTTAAAGCAGTGGTTCCCAAAGTGGGCAGTGGGCACTAGGAGTGCACTGGGGAGCCAAAGGGGCGCCAGCCTGCAAAAGTTTGGGAACCATTGTTTTACAGTCTACTGCCGTATTTGAGCAATCAATTGATAATAATCGCTGGACAAGAATGAAAAGCATTATATGCAACGGGATTCAAAATTTGTTCTTGGCAGTAAAGTGTTACAGTTAACATATGGAAAGGCATTAGAGCTTCTCATTATCCAGGGATCATAATGGAGATTTTCATTTTCAGCTGAAATAGCCAGGGTCCAGGGGCCGCAGGCCCCGGCCAGGTCCAGGGCGGAGCCCGGTGGGGGGCTCAGGGGGGCAAACCCACCCGAAGCCAACGGCATTTATCTTATTTGCTATGTGAAAATTGCACTAGAATGAATTAAATCCAACAAAACAGAAACCATGTATTTTTTTCAGTTTTAAGATGTTTAAAACAATTGGGGGATTACAATGTTACAACAATCACCATTGTTGTTGTGTTTTGATGATGAAGATGGACCTTGTATTTAGCTACTAATCAACAATATATATGAAAATATATACATTAATAACCATTCATCATTAATTTGAAAATAGAATGCACAAACTGAACATGCTTAAAGAAAATACATGTCAGTCTGTGACAGTCTTCTCCAGCCATGACCACTTAAATTTATTCTTGATTCCTTTATCAATCTCGGAGACAAAAGCCTCGTCTTCTTTTCTTAGTATTTTCATATTTACTTTTTCAAACACTCATTTCACCGTTTGAAAAGACCGGAAGGAGTGCCATGTTTGAGAAAGCCAATGCTCTGAACAAAAGCTCTGCTGATTGGTTATCAGCGAACCTATCGACCAATGGTAGGAGTCGATCTATTTGTTGTGTGTTATAGATCTAATGCGCTGCGCTTCTTTTTGCCGATTTTTCTCGCGATCTCTAACTGCTAACTTGGGGTGATGAAACAGTCACGTATCATACCTCACCCCCCCAAAATATTTTCTCATCGAATTTAGACGATTTACGGGAATGACCTTTGGGGTTCAAAAACAGCGGAAATCCGCGGAAAATTCTGATTCCTAATTATCACACTAATTTTACTCAAGGTGCCAGAAAAACTGATTTGCGTAGTGCATTCTGATTAAACAGTGTCTCCACTTCTTCACCTGTGCGTCAATAGCGAAAATGACAAATAGACAACAGAAAGTCAAAAATACGATACAAGTTATATAAGTTACAAGTTATATACGTGTATATTTTAAATTGCAACGTTATTGACGCACAGGTAAAAAAGTGGTGACTCTAACCTATCACAATGCAGAACAAAATACACTATGCAAATCAGTGTTTCTTGCACAGTGAGTGAAATTCATGTGCTGATGAGATAAGGTCCTAGGCCTTCTGATATGTCTTATGTACAACTGTGGGTTAAGTGCCGGTGCCGCCACCGATGGAACCCAGGTTCGGTTCCTGTAGCAAACGGCGATTTTAATCAGCGCCACTCATCGACTGATCATTCATTGCCCCAACATATACAGTAGGTGTATAAGGAACCCAAAGGAAATACACAAAGGAGTCTAAATTGTGCATTATGATCCTGAGCACCTTATGAAAAATATATGACAAACTACTATTTTGGGTGTGCTCCATACGATCAAGTGCGCCTTATAGGACGGAAAATATGATAAACCAAAAAATTACACGTCATTCCTTTAAAAAGTTGGACCCACCCCGCCACACTTACATTTTGCTGTAGAAGACTTTTGAATCTCCAGCAACTGCAGAGGGGACAAGGTGCTTTTCCAATGCCTCCAGAATGTCACCACAGATTGATTTAAGCTCATCTTCAACCTGCCAGGACAAGCACAGATAGTTAAAAATGTATTTCCTCCGTAATCCTAAAGGAGAACTTAATTTGACACCATTCAAAAATACTTGCTTCATTGTGGGGTTTTAGACTCATTTTTGAATTTAAAACTAAACTTTTCTTACTGGCTAAGGTAGAATAAGTATATTCCAGCATGATTGCCCAGCTGACAATTGACTGCAATCCAACAGCCTCTCCCATCTCTGTGACAAACTCTGGCCTCTCCCTGAGTAATAGCCAGCTCTTATTTCCTTTCATAATGGCAAGTGAGTGCACAAGTTGCCAGCTATGACTCAGACACAGTCTGTTCGGTAGCAGCTCGTAATGTGTAATATAAATAGAAGATGGTGATCTCACATCACCACATAAAACACTTTAAACTCCAAAGCACGCTTGCAACAACGGGTAATATGTAAATTTCTTACAGTTTTCCTGTATTCCCGAACCATCTTCAATTTTTCTTCTGCACCCTTGCTCTTCTCATCCCTCTGTTCAATACTGCTGATTATCCTCCAAGAGGCTCGCCTGGCCCCAATGACATTCTTGTAAGCCACTGATAATAGGTTCCTCTCCTCTGCAGTGAGCTCCAAATCCATGCCCGCCACCTTCTTCATAAATTCCACCATTTCTATGGAAATGACAAAAGCAAAGCAATTTAATACGATTGGTCAATTGTTAAATATCCTGTGTACAGGTATTCATGTCCAAGTTTCTTCAGCCTGGGCCACCAGCTGCCTCCCACCTGCTCCAAGAGTTACTGGAGCATATCCAATTATTGTAAACATTTAAACTCTATAGTATTGTTTTTTTTTACAATTGTATTACATTTTGACATCACAAAACAGTCGCTGTTACTGGTGATCATTCAGAAAAGACGTGCATAATCTGTTTCAGTTGACAACATGCATCTCCTGCTACATAAATGTACACTATTTCATAGCTGTAAGTCCAAAATACAAAATCCATAGTTTGCTTTGTTTTACACCAACATGTTGGTTCTACGCAGGAATACAACACTTTCAAAAAAATGGGGAAGAAAAGTCAGACACATATCCCTAAAATCGAAGGAAATATTGTTTCCCATAAATGCTAAATACAAAGACTACTATTTAAAACATTTGATACAACCGGGCACACATTGCTGGCTTCTCACATACCAATCCCCAGTACCATTCGTAACATTTAACAAATGGTGTGAATATCCATTAGTGCCTTTTCTTTATTTATTTTTATGCTTTATTCAATAGATAACGTGATAAAAGACAGCATCTAGGTAGAGAGCAGAACATGTTGCTCTCCAAAATGAAAATGTTACAAAAACAAAAGATGAAAATGTGAATTTGCACATGTTTTTTCCATTTTTGGTAAAATCCAAAGCAAGAAATTATTAGATCTATTCAAAAAAATTTACATTTTGATATTAGATGATAATTAGCTGTATCGAGAAAATCTGTGCCGTGGTATTTGGACTTTATCTGAAACAGTCCTTTTCTTTCACGATTTTCATCCTTGAAGAAACAAACGTATAAAGGCTCTTTGAACTTAGTTGGGCATTGTTAACACATACTAACAGATACTAACACATACTATATTTAGTTGTTAACTTTTTAAGGATGCCTCATACTTTGCAACCCACTAGTAGGATAAATGAACATCAGGTAGACGTTTGTAGTCCTACAAAAAAGTGCAATAATTTTAACCACATAGTACAGTTAATTGACCCCTTAACGTCCCTTTTACAATTCGCCTTAAATCCCAATCCAAGGTGTACCTAAAGTAAATTGATATGCTGTTTTTGGACCTTTTGGAGAATATAGATGGCTTTGGTCGCTTTTGAAAGGTAGGCGTCTTAAGTTATCCCCAACTGAAATAATCACTGCAAGTGCTACTAACATTGAGTAATCCAAGTTGGAACACACAGGAATAGAAGTTTTTTCTCCCCCAAATTCTTTTTGCCAATTAAATTCCTGCAGACGAGTGTAGGATGGTCATCTTAGCTGGAAAACAGGCGAGACAATAGCTTGAAGCCTAACCTGGTACCTTGCCAAATTAGATTTTGAATCTGAAAAACGAAACATTGCATTTTACACATTTTTCCAAGGGTAGGTTTAGGCGTTTCCAAAAGAGGCCATTTAGAGACGACCAGTTTTCATGGGAGCGTCACAAGCTCAGGAGGTAGAGCGCTGGTCTAGGGAGAGGTCACAGGTTCCATTCCCGGCTCCTCACAGTTAAATGTCAAAGTGTCCTTGGGCAAGACACTGAAACCCTAAATGCCTTCAAAACACAGGTAGTCTCCTTGCATGACTGTGTGTGTGAATGGGTAAGTGTGAAGCAGAATGTAAAGAGCTTTTGGAGGTCTTCAGTTACTTGATAAGCGCTATTTAAAAGCAGACCGTCTAGCACTCAAATCTTGGCAAATTTATATTTCACTTGGGCCAATAATTTCAAATATTGGGATTGATTTTTTTCAGTTTTGGACACAACTTCAGAGTGTTACCTTTCAAAATTGTCCATATTCTCCAAATGGTTCAAGAAAAGCATTTAATTTACTTTGGGGGGGTTATCATAGATAAGGATTTTAGGCCAATTTTACAGGAATGTTTAGGGGTTAAAGATCTTTACGGATCCTAGGACCTTCAGTTTTAAACATTATCAATAAATTGCCGCCCTCAGGTGTTGTTCCAGTGGCTTTTAAGTCCGCTGTCATTAACCTACCTTCGATCTGGAAAGCCTGTGTGATTACAGACCTGTGTCAAACCTACCGTTTCTTTCAAGTATTTCAAAAAGTTGTGGCAGAGCGGAATGCTTTTTATGACTGAAAATAATATTTTTAATGTATGCAAGCTAACCTGCATTTGGCATCCTGTCAGCTTAAGATGTGATTCTAAGGTTATATTTAGAGCTGCAACAACGAATCGTTAAAATCGAGTAAAATCAACTATTAAAAGCGTTGCCAACGACTTAGATCATCTCTTAGCACATCTTTTCAATGCAAATAAGAGTGCATGCTAGTAGTACCCATTTAGTCCGGCAGAGGGCGCACCAAGACTATTTTGCACTAGAAATGTATTTATAGAACACTTAGATACTGAAATGCAACTAACTGTGCTGTATAAAAGAAAATTAAATGCCCAATAAGATGCAGACATTGCAGTTATAAGTAAAAGACAGTCCTCAGTAGGGTCGCGGGGGGTGCTGGAGCCCATCCCAGCCATCTCCGGGCAGTGGGCAGAAGACACCCTGAACTGGTTGCCAGACAGTCGCAGGGCACACAGAGACAGACAACTAACCCACCCATTCACACCTAGGGACAATTTGGACCGGCCAATCAATCTGCCATGCATATTTTTGGAATGTGGGAGGAAACCGGAGTGGCCGGAGGAAACCCACGCAAGGAAGAACATGCAAACACCGCACAATACGTCTCAGCCATCGTGCTGCCCCTAGAAAACATACTTGAGCCAGAAAACTCTTCATATAAATACAATTTATTAATTTTCCTTACTTAATTTATTGGATACAGATTTGGGGAAATCCATATAAGAGCAATATAGAATATTGATTAAATTATAGAAGAAAACCATTAGGATTTTGCATAACACTAGGGATAAAAACAGTTTGTAAAAACATGTTAAAATTTGAAAGTATATTGTAACTTAAATCCCGGTTATTAGTATACAAAGCAAGAAAGCAACGAATATTCAACAGTGTTTCTCTACAGAGCAGACACTTGTCTCAGAACAATCAGGAACTTCAAGGTCCAACATTCTCGCACAACATTGAAAAGCCCCTGTGCCAGGCCAAAAAAAGTTCTATTTTCTTGTTTTGATTTTGAAAAAGTCTTTCCTGCAAAGAAGATAAACGAATCAATGAAGGCACATAAAAGCTTTGGCTTCTTACTCCCTTTGGGGACATGTTTAAGAACTGTACTATTGTAATAAAGAGAAAGCCTCAAACAAACATCCGATGAAGTACTCACATTACCCTCGGATCAATTCTCTCCTTTTTTCACTTTATAAAAATGTATCTTACATGTTTGCAGGCTTTTATCATACATTTGTATGCATTTTTCTTTATTGTTAAGCTATTTGACAAACACTTGAATTATTATTTTTTTTTTTTTAATTATAGAATACACTGTTGTATTTTTATTCGTCCAAAACATTATTTGAATAAACAGAAAATTAAAACTTTGTTTAAAAAAATTCTAAATTATTCATTGATTAATCGAAAAATTAATCTACCTATTTGTCGATTACTGGAATAATCGTTAATTGCAGTCCCAGCCCTGTTGGGATTATACAAAATTAAGCAGGGATTTGCCCCCTCATATCTTTCACATTTTGTTTCACCCCTGCTGAGCCTTTACTCAGAAAAAGCTGTTCTGCTAGTGATCCCAAGAGCCAAGAAGAGATCTGCAGGTTCCACTGCATTTTCCATTCGGGGCCGGATCTGTAGAATGTCTATGTATTGCAACATTCATTGCAGCCTGGTCATCCTGGAAGGAAGATTAGGACATGTGTGGTCCCTTCTCAATGTTTCTTCATTTTCCTTGCCCTTTAGGTCAGATGGTGTAATAATAGTCTGTAGTATGTGCTAGTCATTGGTCTGTGCTGCCCTTTGAGACTTCTAGTGTAGAAAGCTATATAAATAGCATTTCTTGTGTCCAAACATCCTGTCAATATTTAGATTTACAAGGCTAAGTAAAATGACAACTCAGTTCAGTCTCTGTTAGCACAATCGTGTCCTCAGCTGAGCCCGCCGCTTTACATCACACACAGGGCGCACTGCACACTGGGGAGCGCCGCACAATTTGAAGAAAACCTGAGACTTTTATGGGCGTCTTATCGTTGGTACTTAAGATCTTTGAGACTCGTGTTGACCTTAATTTTTTTCATAAATAATTATTTCAAAACAAAGTGCAGTTCTTTAAAACAGCGTCAAAATTCTGCAATCAAAGATCCCGAAGTATTAACAATTGACGCAGGCGGCGCAGGGTGAAGGACAGGAGGGAGTGCTGGGAGTTTTTGCAGAGCTTCACCCGCTCAGTCAAATTGCCCCGGGTGCAAATTTAAAACGACATGGAGAAATTTTGCAGTCAATTTTGTCTCCGAGCCATACAAAGTCATTCGAAGAGCCATATATGGCCTGCGAGGAATATATGACCAACCCCTGCACTAGAGGATACTAATGCTTTATCAATAACCGCCACTGTTGTTAACATCAGTGACATCGAGCAACATGTTGTGAATCCAGTTCTGTGAGTTACAAAATAAACAAGTGCTCATCTTCCATGAATAGTCCTCCGTGGTTGGTGACTTTGCCTCTTCCTTTCGCCTGATTGAAGGCTGAAGAGTGACATTTGTCACCTATCGACGTCCGGGTCAGGTCGCATAAACGCGCCCTGTCCATTCACACAGAAGTCGCATTCCACCAGATTGGATATGTATCGGAATTAGGACCACATAAGAAAGTGGTATGAAATAAGCGGACATGTGCCATTCGGACAGAACGACAATAGGTTGCGTCCGTGCAAAAAAATCTGATTTCCCAGCAGTGCAAACCTAGCCTACATGAGATACTTCACCAACAGAAATCAAAAGTTTATTTTTTAAACAGTTGAAAAAAATGCTGCATGGTTTTGCCCATGCATCAATTAAAATGGCATAACCATTGTGATGATTTTTTGAGCCATTCAATAAATGAATACAAGATCAGTTTAAAAAGTTAAGATAATCCGTGATAGTGATATATATTTTTTTTAGATCGAATTGGTATACAATTTGGGAACATTTAAGATGTGGAAAGCGACACGGTAGTATGAGGGAGGATACGCCAGTTTAAACAAGACAGATAAAACATTCATGGTGCCAAACATGCAGCTCAAACCTGCAGTACCTGAATGATCGCATTCAACGAAAATGTGAAGGTAACACACTCAAGTCCGAAACTGACAGTTGTATTTCAATTCTCGAAATGGAAAAACAAAAAAAAAACAAAAAAACCTGTTGTAGAATAACCACATAAAGTTGACCACATTCCAGCCGGGTTTCCATGCAGTCAGTTGACCATCAATCAACGTCTCCTGGAGCTCCAAATCCCATGAGTGAGTCATCATACATTCATTTAAAGTTACTAAGCAACCTGTAACTGTCGCAAAGGCGGCCATCTAAAAACAGCTCATGTGAGACCACTAATGGTATGTCATTCTAACGGGGCGATCAAGGTCAAAAAAGGAGGAATACTTGGTCTTTCAAGCCACTAGAACCCGAGCAAAAGCCCATTATGTCAACAGCAAGGCTGCAATGATTAGTCAAAGTTGCAGACAAAAATTAAGAATAGAAGTAGTCGACAATGACTTCCATTGTCAAAATACTGCTGTCGCTCAAAAATATTTTTTTCCAAAAGTGAGGCATTTAACATGACTATAATCTCTGCTAAGTTTCTCAAGCGCAAAAGCGTCTGTCTAGAGTGGTAACATACAGAAAAGATGGCGTCAACACCATTTTATTATGTACGCGTACAAAAACCTCTTAAGTTTGGGAGCTTATTAGGAAATACAATGGAAGCAAAACTGAATTTTGTTGTTGTTTATTTGAGTATTAATTACAATTTAAAACACACGGATAAAACCTTTCCTTTTATTAAAAAAAAAGTACTGGTGCAAAGCATCCATAATCAAACAAAACCGACAGAATCCTCGTCCTGTTTTTGTCCAGAACGGTTTTGCTTAATCGACATTTAACGGTTCACTTTCTTCACGTTCAGAGTCACTTTCCAAAAGTTAGAACAAAAGTCCTGGCAGACACTTTAGCCCAAGCGTCGACAATCCATTATTTTAATTATAATCCACTGGAAGTTTCAGTGCCACCATAGAACTGTTCCAAGTGTACAAATCACACAGAAAAGAAAGCACCAAGACAATAACAATAACTTTCAAATTGCTAAAAAAAAATATGGCGTTAGCATCCACGAGTACTTCCGCCAACAATGCATTGCACGTGACGTCACGTGTCCTCTTCCGCGCAAGTGGGTTGTGGTAGTGTTTACATATGGGATGTGTAGAAGTCACAGGAGAACGCATTTAGTTGGAAATGTGAATGATCTCACAACTACATCGGATTTCACCGAAAAACGTTGTAAGTCTTGACTCGTATAAGGCTCGAACCAGTTCCCACTCTTGGGGGTGGGTGCCAAACCATAAGGCCACCGAGCTAGTCTACATCCGCCACTCTGCATGAGACACAAGACGTACTGTACGATAGGGCGTGCTGCACAATTTGAAAAAAATCTGAGACCTAAATGCAAATTATGGTCGAAAAAAAATTCCTAAATATTTATTAAAAGCCCTAGAAAAATTACCTGGGTTAGGGTTTAGTGTGACAATATGGTAAAAATAACTTTTGGGTGGCACTCTTGACCCTTGTCTCCCTTAAGGTAGCTCCTCACCTAATTTAAAAAAAAAAAAAAAAAAAAAAGCATGAAAACATTTTCCATATTTGCCATTTTATCATCATGTATTTGTCTTATGTATCATATAATTAGTTCAATATTGCGCAAAAAAATGTATCAGTCTTGATTTAGTTTTTCCAATGCAGGTTATCAAATTTATTGATAAAAATAGATTCATTTTTTTTTAAATCCGAGTTTTTCAAAACCAAGCCTTTATTTTTTTTTTAACAAATATCAAATTAAATATAACATGTACATGTCAGTTACAGTTTTGGAGATGTATCGGATTCCAGACTATCAAATCAATGAATCAATTTTTCCCCTCATAGTCAGACGCCTAATCCAGATATTCGAACCCAATGCGGCCCACGACTAAAAAAATTGGCCCACCCCTGGTTTACCGGGATACATTTTTTTAACTTGATTTTGATCTATTTGCCTGTCCTTAAGAAATGGACAGGTGTTTATTCATGGTCGTATGTATTTACTAACAGAGCACTCTGCCTTATTGGCTTTGGGTAGGATATTTCTATTCCATTTTTGTACGAGTCTGCAGTATGTTCATCAAAATATGTACTTTTTTCATTGTACCCATTTTTCAGGTGTTTATTATCATTTGCCAAATCATGAAGTCAATGTCATGCTAAATTCAAAAATAAAATTGATCCCATTACAGTAATTCCTTTGCTGTATTTGGGTCTACTTATCTTGGTTTCACTATATCGCGGATTTTCATCGTTCATTATGTTCTGCATTCTGATTGTCTTAACAGTCGCCCCGCCCCTTTTCTGCCTGTGTCCGCCTGTGCGGCAATGACATTGCGCTGAGTTGTGCGCGTTCATAAAACATCTTAGTGAACCTACATTACGTACACACAAATCTTTTTCAATTACAAGTATCTCTAAAAGCCATGTAAAAAGAACAAACGCTTTGGACTGACAAAAGCACCAGCGGCTGGGCCGAACGAGGCAGAGGATGATGCTTTCTATTGCCAACAAATCTGGACTTCTCAACCTGCTAAACTTACTTTTGGAGCCACATGTGCCTCTATGGCACTACCCAGTGGCTCCCTGGCGCTTTTTCTAAAATGTTGGAAAAAGATGTGGCTTCAATAAGAGGACAAACAGGATATATAAACGTTTTCCGTTGAATATAGATACAATATGTGTTTTCTTCTTAATAAGGCCTTTAAAGTTTTACTTTTGTGCAGCTCTAGACATTGTGTTGCCCACCTACATTTGTTAAACAAATGCTTGAGCCTGTAAATTGGGTTTGTTCTTTCGTTTCAATGTATAGTAATAAATGGAAGTTTCAACTTTGCAGGTATAACTATCATGGGACCTTTTTAAAAAGGAACCCAGCGAAAAACGTGGGATTACTTAAAGGATGCCTAACATGCGCCCTATGGACCACACCAGGCCTGTCGAGGGTATTAATCCGGCCCGCGAGAGGAACGCTGAGAGCAGCACAAGAGAAAAGTGAGCTGTGTTTTTTTAATATGTGCACTTGATGTTGACAAAGGCAGGCACCTCTCTCTCTCTCTGCAATCTTTTTTTTCTGTTGTTTTTCCTTCTTTTCTTTTGTTCGCTTAGATTCTTTTTCTCGCACATTCTTATTCTGTCCTTCGCTCATCCTCTCCCTTTCGCTTTACCACAACCATTCTTTCTCTCACTGTGTTGTTCTCACTCTTTTTCATCTTTCTCTCTAACTCACTCTCTCTTTTGCACATACTGTAAATTCCGGACCATAAGCCGCTACTTTTTTCCCAAATGTTCAGCCCTGCGGCTTATTCAGTGAAGCGGCCAATTTATGTAATTTTTCTAACGGCCACCAGCGGCACTCAAGTACAAAAGGTAAAATTTAGACCAGTGGAATTGTGCGCCGAGGTAGACTGCATCCTCTTAGTTTATGTTCAAATTGTCCGTATGACAGAGGACAGAGGTTCGTTCCGATTATGAGGAAGACAGTTATGGGGAGAAAGACGAGGACGGTTTACCGTGAATTTCGCAATTGCTGTACGGCTTTTTTTAACAGCTACGCTTTGTGCGTTGCGAGCATGTTAGGAGTAGCGTGGTGGTACCTTTCACGGGCACGGTTTGGGATGAAAGTTATATTATTGTTATTATTAAAGCTTTGAAAACTCTCTCGGTGTACCATCTTTCTTTGTAAATATGTGTAACCATGTATAATATGTATTTGCAACTGTATATTTTTGGAATGTATTTATTTCAGAGACTTATTATGATATGTTTTCTACGAGCAAATCAAAAAGAAGGGGCGGAGCAAACGCGGGCTGACAGGAAGTGGGGTAAAGCGGAGTTAAATCTCTGTTGTTGCAGAGATATATTTTTCCCACCCTTAACTTTGGAAATATACATTTTTTCGTTGGATTACTTTCAACAGGACCTGGACTTTAAAAGTTTGCATTAAATTCTAACTACCGGTATAATTTTCCATTCATGGTGCCGATTGTGGTGGATGGATTGTGTATTATATTTGCAGTTACAATCGCGTCACCTAAAGTCAGGTTTGGGATAAACTTGTGACTGTGTTACATGTTTAAATGTTGGCGCATGCGGCTTATATACAGGTGCAGCTTGTGTAAGGACAAAACCAATAATGTCCGCTAAATGTGGTGCGTGCGGCTTTTAATCAGGTGCGCTCTATAGTCCGGATTTCACGGTAGTTCTCTTTAATCTACTAGTCCGGAATGTGAATATTTTTCTGCTATTGTAGGCGCAAGTGTCCCCCGAGCGCAATTGAGTTTGACACCCCCGCATGATTACTGTATTCAACAAGTCGCTACAATAGTCGCCGAATAGTCGACTATTAAAAGTCTTTAGTTGCAGCCCCAGTCAACAGTTGTCCGCCCCCCACCCCACACGTTGAACTCAGGCCAGTGAAGTAGAACCGTCCTCACAACAGACGTGGCCGTGATTGATAAGAACACATTTGCAAAGCCAAAATGAGCCTTAAAGAAAAGCTAAAGTAAGTTGAGCTTCCATGAAGGAAGGTAGCAACTGACAGCTCTCACGCTCTACCGATCCGCCATTTTGTTGTAGCCCTTTCGCTAACGCTAGCCTCTGGGCGGCACTTGTTAAATCCCCTTTCAATTTTGACAGCTGTTGGAAAACCTTTATTTAGCATTTTTTTTAACCCAGTCACAACAGCGCGTCGCTCGCCATGTAACAAAGCTACATTTCACGGTTGCGTAAAAGCCCAAACTAAGCTCCAATTAGTTCAAATGAATTGGCTAGCAAAGGGAGGGTACACCCCAGCGGTGAGCAATAAGTCCAGTTGCGCTTACCGTCATAACGCTCGGCCTGCTCAGCGAGTTTTGCCCGATAAACGTAATCTTCTCGCTCTGCCATGGCTAATAGAGCCGCTCGTGTGATCCGTGAAAAGCGCCGGGGAGGGGGAAAGGCAATGCAAAAGTGTGCCTGAGTGTCAGCGGTTGCTCGCCACCCAACTGAGTCTTTTCGAATTTGAGTTCCGCCCAGCCGGTAGCACACACAGGGAATGGAGTAAAGATGGCGGTAGCTCTCATCCGGGTACTCGCAAACGTACCTGATTCGTCTCTTCTGTTACGTTGAATACGTAATGTTTGACTTCAAACGGATCGTTTTTCGCGTATTCGCCTTCAAAGATCACAGATTTATTTTTGGACATATACTTTTTGGAAAACTACGCCAGTAGCCGTCACAACGTTAATAATATGCAAGTACTTTAAGGAAAAAAACATCAGAATCATTCTTCAATGACCTGAACCTCACATTGTTTGTTTGCTGTTATTAGTGTCAATGAATTTGTTCAAACCGGACGGATCTATTGACACTATCAAAGATGTTATATGACGGAATTGTGAATATGCTTGATTGCTGTAAAGATTGTCGAGAAGGGTTGTTAAAACCTCACATTGTTTGTTCGTTGTTATTAGTGTCAATAAATTTGTTCAAACCCAAAAAAAATTCGTCCATCTTTGGTTTCATTTCTGGCGGGACATCTTACTTAGTTGAAACACTTGCATTGATTTAAAAATCTTTAACAGTGTAAAACGTAAAATACCGGTACTTCTACAACAACTGTTGCAGAGCAAAGTCAAGAGAGTTAAAAAGAAAACAGCGATGTACCGTACAAGCCCTTTTTCCAGAGTGACGATGGATTTCGAAGTTTTTGTTCAGGAACAGTGACATGTTTACATTTTTGGCTGCAGCTCGTTGCTCTCTGTAGGGTGAACTTTTTTCCATGTGTTTGTATGGATTTGCCACAATAACTGACCACTTTACCAAACCATACCTGTCAACCTGTACATTTTTGCCGTACAAAGTACGTTTATTATGCATTTTAAGAAGTGTACAATGTACGAGAAAATCTGTACAAAAAAATGCAACTTTGTCAATTATGGGTACCATCCGGTAAACACCGACTATCACGAAACGGCAAATCAATCAAGTTTAACAAGTTCGCCGCGGAAGCCTCCATCTCGGTAGCGTTTTTTTTTTCCGTTGCAAACGAAGCGAGCTGGGGATTTCCCATCATGCATCATTCAGAAAAAAAAATATGGTGTAAGATTATTTTGTAAGGGAAAATACGACAGTTTGTACAGGCATGGAGCCGTGGAGGTTGACAGGTATGCCATACAAATGACACCTGGCAATGTCTTTTACTGTTGTTGAAAAGATAGGGAGAGGTGCTACAAGTGTGCCTGTCAGTCAGCACTCAAGTTTTAAGTTAGAAAATGGCTGAGGGTGCTGGATGAGGAGAGGACTGCACAATATATATAAGCGGCACTTTAAGGAAATTGGAGAAGTGAATTTGAATCCTCTACGCAAAAAAAATGGCCTGGAGGGATGGGCACCTCCAGGCTGTACTAGCCCAAGAGACACACCACAGGAAGTGGTGCCACGACGACCCTGGCGGAGAAGGGATCAGTGAAAAATTAACTTTTATCAACGTCCATCATCTAGTTTACAGTAATCAGTGTTTTTGGACTTCAAAAAAGCCTTACTTAATGTGATGTAATGACAAAAATAAGATGACAATCCAACAAAAATGAAATAAAATGTGTCATACCCTTTGAAATCAACTTAGCATACAATAGAGAGAAACAGATGCTAATTCAGTTGTAGAAATATAGATATTAAAAAAGTAAAACAAGTTGTTGGCCAGTGAAATTTAAAAACTTTCCTTATATTTTAATAATCTGAAAATTAGTCTATTATCATATGTCATGGGATTTAAAGAAAGATTAGATCAGTTGATGGATCTACATTTTATAGATTCGACTGTACAGCAGGGCAGCACGGCGGTGAAGTGGTTAGCGCATGTGCTAAGGTCTTGGGAACCTCCTGTGTGGGTTCAAATCCAGCAACCGGACTTACTGTGCGGAGTTTGTATGTTCTCCCTGTGCTTGCGATGGTTTCCTCCGGGCACTCCGGTTTCCCACATTCCAAAGACATGCATTTCAGGTGGATTGGCAGGTCCAAATTATCCCTAGGTGTGAATGAGCGAGCGAGTTGTCTGTCCCTGTGTGCCCTGCGATTGGCTGGCAACCAGTTCAGGGTGTCCACTGCCCGATGATTGCAACCCTACTGAGGATAAGCAGTGCAGCTAATGAGATGAGATTGTACAGCAGTTGGGAGGAAAAAAATGTATGTTTAAAGTGACATTATTACTGATTTCTGATAAAAATGACATGCCGTCCACTTTCAGAGACACACACTACTAGTACTAGTACCATAATAGGAATAAGCCTGAAAAAAGAACCCGAGACAAATTGCCATGAATTTTATTTTATTTACTAGTATATTAACACATCACATGCTACAGAAAATAAAAGTTAATTACAATTGGTTCAAAAGAATATAGTGTTATAAAAAAACGCAACTTCTATTAACATTTCCCAATGGCATTTTGTCACCCCTCACTTTGCACAAAAAGAAACCATGGCTTTTGTATGATTGCTGGAAACATGTAAAAGTGTAGCTTCATTTCAGTCACTAAGCAACTGCAGCATGCAGTGCTCAAACGAGCAAAATCGGTTGGTCATCAGTTTAAAAATGTGTTTGGAATACTACAATTGGATATACTGTATTAGAAATCTGGTAATGAGGATTAGACAGTTTTTCTTTGTTCAAGAAGGCGCATATGTATCACTGCTAACTATCGTAAAAGAAATAGAGTGTTTTAAAGTCAGTCATCTTTAACGTCTAAAGGACAGGTACATGTCTGCAATAATACTGTTGTGAGTCACTTGACTTAATATACGAGATAGAATTCGGATTTTGACATGGGAAACCTCGACGCAGGCAGATATTGTCAAGCCACATCTGTGTCATGTGGGGAACAAAACAATGATTGTCGCTAAATGAGGAAGGGACTTGAAATTAAAAGGCCATTGAGCCAACTCACAATCACACACTTCGGCTAGAAATGAATAGGCTAAGTCCCTCAAGAACCTAACTACAAAGAAAAACACAAGCTATTGAAAGCAATAAGAACATTGGTGCAAGATGGCAAACAAAAACAAAAAAATACAATACAAAGGGACAAAAGCACTCATTTTCCTACCTGACATACTGTAATTGTGGTGCATGATTTTGCTGAGTTCTGCTAGAAAACAGCAACGTGGACTACAATTTGTTGAGAGGACTATCAAAATAAATAGAGTTTAAGAGAATCACAATGCGCCATATCCTATCCGTAAACGAACAAACAAAATAAAAAGTACCGTATTTTCTGGACAAAAAGTGAATCTAAAAGCCCCAATTTGGCCAGAAACGTGTAAGTTTGCCCAATAACCCGATGTACTTTACATAATGCAAAATACGGTGGATAAAATAGGCATTGCATACAGCGTTTACACATGTTCATTACTACATGAGGTTTTATGGTACACTACTGTATTTGTGCAATGATCAATCAGATGATAAATGTCAAACACAAAGTTTGAAGAAAAAAATAAATCCGTATAATGGAAATCGAACCCAGGTTGCGGCGGGGTGAGAGCCAAAACCAAACCTCTAGACCACCAGTGTTACACACACAAGACATTAGATTCTATCTCATTATCAGACCATTTTTACCCACACAGCCAGAAACAAATGTTGGAAAAAAGAGTAAACAGTAAGTTGCCCTTAAAGATATAAAGGCAAAAGAAAGCATGACGAAGGAAACAACTATTTCGTGTAGCTGATGGTGAACCAGACTGGAGAGATGTATCCCTTGTCTTGTTTTTTTCTTTTGCATTTATTTATATCTTTTCAGGGCAACTTTGTTTTTTCCCTAACATCTGTTCCTGGCACCGTGAGCAAAAGTAGTGTGATAATTCTATAAAATGGAATGCCTTTTCATATGTCATCTACATCACTAGTGGTTGAGTTTGGACATTCGTTGCCGTGACTCAGGTTCGATTCCAGTTACCTACAATGGTTTGCGACATTTTCGACTGATCATTGATTGCACTAATATATATAGTAATTTGGTTATACACCGTTCTCTTACTGGAATTTTATTTCCACGCACCTTATATTCGAAAAAACTGATGACAAAATCCTTTTTTGGGGGATGGGTGCGCCTTAACAGTACTTTGAGAGTGGTGATGAGTGAAGATTGATGAAAAGTTTCATTAACTTTCCAAGAAGGATCACTACTGAAGCCATGAAAGTCATTCCAGATAGTAGCTTTCGTCACAGGATTTTGTAATAAATAAGCCTTAAGAACTATCGATGCATGTACATTTTTGGGGGGATAGTTTTGAAATTAGCATCAGAGGTTTATTTTTAGTGTGACCTTGGTGATGACCTTAGAAAATATATGGTGCAGCTCTGCAAGGTTTATCGTTAAAGGTACAGTGAGTAATATTTAGTGCCTCCTAGTGGTGGAAAAAACTTTCATTTAGTAAAAAAAAACAAAAACATGATTTGGATACTAGGCAAAAATACCTGAAGTATCATACCAATGTTAATTTTTATATAGAAATCATAGTTCAAGAAATGTGTATTTCTTTTACATAGGGGAATCCCTACCTAGAAGTCGCCGCCATGTTTGTTGGGCATGTTGCTGCTACGTTGTGGCTTTTGTTCACCCTAGGCAATACATTAAGATTTGGTGTACAATTATTACACACTAGGGCTTTAATATGCACACACAGTTTAGTTTTTTTCCCTTCATTCTCTGATTAGAATAAAGCCGGGCATTTGCTACTGAAAAAATACTTAAGATTCATACTTAATAGTTATGTTTGAAAAATTGGTAACCTAGTAACCTTGTAATGAGTTGACTGTATTAGTGCAATTCTAAACGGTGATGTCATTCAAAGTCTTGCCTGCTACCCTAATACAACAATATAGTAAAAAAAAGTGTCATCTTTTTTTAGTCATTTGTGAGGTCATTGATTCGCAGAGCAGATAGCAGTATAAATCGGCCGGACATCAAGAGTTAGTTCAATTGTGTGATGTAGACAGGTGAGGTGGATAATGAAGTAAATAAAGAAGAAACTGACAATTGATATTAACGCACAAGTCAATTCAAGGGATTCCCCCAAAATAATACTTTTTTTAGGCTACCGATAATCTGAACAAAACATTAGATTAGGGCTGAGCAATACACTATACTGATTTGATGAATTCATTTCAAAAGTCAACAATTTGAAATGTGATTAATGGAGAATTTGAGAGTTTGAACTGATGAATTTCATTTGAATTCTCGAAGCTGGTGCTGATCATTAAACAACGGTTACTATCTAGTGAATTGTGGCATTTAAGTAAAATTAAACACAAACGAGTAGCTATTTTTGACGGGCTGTGCGTATTAGGTTTGCATTAAAACTGTCAAATCAGTTATTCTTGTCTAAAAATGGTCCACAACAAATATTTTTCATACAACAAAACTTCTTTAAATAAAAAAAAGTTGTAAACTGATGAAAGTTTGGTGCCATATTGCCCGGCCCAACATTAGATGATAATCATATCTGCAGAATTTGGGTCAAAAAGCAAAATCCATGTTTTTTACCATCTCTTGGGGGGCTATTTTGAATGGAGATAATATTACAAACTCTTTGGCTTCAGCAAACTACAAATCACAGATCACCTGCTTCAGAAACGGAGCCATGATTGGATGTTATCTAAAGCCGGAGTGAAGGTGCTCTTTCTCTCAGCTGCAGGACGGCTTGCAACGGGCTGGTTTAAAAATCTTGACCTAAGGGTGTACACTGACACTGTACTTTTTACATAATAGCATGTAGGGACAATGTCACGGCAAATAAAAGAATCAGGAGTCTTTTCCATACAAAAACCCAGGATGACTAGCGTAGATTGTACTCTCATCAAACACCAAAACACTACCTAGATGTCAGGGGACAAGGCTCTTTATTGCACAGCTTCCGCTGACCTGAAGAGAAGCAACAAGGTTGTTGTGGCAGCCCATACGAGGAGGGTTGAGGACCACTTTGCCGGAAAAGCCTCAAACAAACTTCAGAGGCAACAAACTGGTGACTGTTGGGCTGATCCTTCACTGGCAGAGGATCTAAATAGCTTCATTGCCAGGTTTGAAGATGTCAGGCCACAAAAATACCCAGCAACAACCAGCTCTAGTACACTAATACCTCAAGATCGTGAAGATGGGAGCTGAGAACTGTAAAACCCCAGAATGCTGTCTGGTCTGGATGGAATCCCAGAGAGGTTGCTTGGGGACTACGCTGACTAGCTGGCTGGGTCTTCCCCCTGATCTCTATCCAGTCCCTGTCTCAGGCTACCATTCCATAGACTTCAAAACCTATAATATCATCCCACCCTCAAAAAGTCATCAGTGGTCCCCCTCAATGACTATTGCCCTCTCACACATATGACTATGCTCATGAAGCATTTAAGGTTGGTTTTCCAGCAGATCAAAAAGACTCCCTACCCTTCACACTGGACCATCATTAGTTTGCCTACAGGGCCAACTGTTCCACTGATGATGCCTAAAACACCACACTTCATAGAGCGCTGTGCCACCCACAGAAACAATTGAGCTATGTCAGGATACTTTTACTGGACTTTAGCTTGGCATTAAAAACCATCATTCCGGAAATGCAGGTGGAAAACTCTGTGACCTATGCCTATTCTCCTCCATCTGCCGCTGGATTATGTACTTTCTTTCTAGTCGCCCACAGTCTGTGAAACTTGGGCACAACGTCTTTTCCGCCCTAACACTGAGCACTAGCTTACCACAAGGAAGTATCCTGAGCCCTCTGCTGTTCACTCTCTGAACCTCAAACTGTTCACTGACAAACCCAAACACAATTGTTGTTTGCTGATGACACATCAGTACTATTGTGGGCCTCATCTCTGACTGGGATGAGGCGATGCACAGGGGAGAGATTGAGACACTGACAACGTAGTGTTCAAAAAAACTCTGAACACAACGAAATCCAAGCAAGTCATACTGGACTTAAAGATGAAAAGCAAAGACCCAGGTGCGCTCGTCATCAATGGAAACTGTGTAGAAAGAGTTCACTCCTTCAAACTACTGGGAGTGCACATCTTAGCTGACTTCTCCTGGTCTGCCAACAGCAGAGCTGTGATAGGGAAGACCCAGCACCAACTCCACTTCCTGAGACATTTCAGGGACATCAACTTGGAACAGAAGCTGCTGGTGTCCTTCTACAGGGCCACAGTGGAGAGCATTCTGGCATTATGGTGTGGTATGGTAGGAGCACGGCAGCAGAAAGAAAAACCTTACAGAGTCATTGACACAGCCCAGAAAATCATCGTCCGCTTTCTACTCAGTCTGGAGAACATTGCCAGCTTGCGATAACGCAGCAGAGCCAAACACATTATAAACTGTTCCCCTCACTCTGGCACTTTTGTTCTGATGGAATTACAACTAATGTCACTCTCTAAGCACTGCCCAGTAAAAAGTTGCATATTTTCCTGACATTTCTATCTATTAAGTCTTGTATCACATTTTTATCCAGGAGTGCCACATTTAAATTGATTGTAACCAACAGTCACGACATTTTAAATACAGTTATAAAAACAATTCTTATTCTACAAAGTTTTTTACTCAACAACTTTAAGAAAATGGCCTCCGCTAGCGATGGCTGATAACAGGGGAATTTTGCTTCTCAACTTATGTTCTTCGAATGTAAAATGACCATGCTAAAATCAGTAGAGGTCCATACAACATAATATTGTTAGTAAGTCCTTTGGGTTGACTTAACCAATCCATTTTCCTGAGGCATACCAAAACAATGTCCATGGCCAACCTCATTTAACAGATGGTGCTGCAATATCCAAACGAAATTTAACCTGAAAGCAGACTAAGATGGTAAAAGCAAAAATAAATGCACTGAATACAGTGGCATAACATGATTTGAAAACAATTGTTGGATCCAGTCATTTTTGACCTCACTTGGCCTTATTAAAATGATGGTAATACTAGAGTTTAAATTCAGCAGACTGAGCAAGAACCAGGCTTGGGTTTATCCCACTCTTGTTGTTATCTATTTCAATTTGAATACTACATTAATGTGCATATCTAGACCTTCCCTGTTTTTAACAGGTCTGTAAACCCCCCCCCCAAAAAATCCTTCACATTGTTAACTTGGCCCATTTTGGGTTTCTGGCTTGTGATCAGGTAATGAAAGGGTGGCTTCAGACTGAATCTTTTAAGTCACTTCCTTTAACATGAGTCCTTGTAAGTAGACATTCAGTAGGTTAACAGGCAGCTATACTTCGCTTGGGTAGTCACAAGGTTTGCACAGGTTTTTTGTGACCACTAATACCTAACCTTTGTATAGGAACAATGAGTAATGCTCTGGTAATACTGCTCTCTTAAGCCCGTGAATTTTATAGCGACTGGAATAGCAGTCAGCACAGGGGCAAACCTTTGCTAAGGCTAATATGAATTAGGGCTGCACGATTAACCGAAATCTAACCGATATTGCCATGTGATGAAGTGTGATTGTGTAATCGCAAGACACTGTATTTTTTTTCAAGGATTTATAATTCCATGTTCAAGGGCAAACCCTTTGTTATTTAAGTGATAGAGTCTTAGGCCAACCAAAATCATCCCAGTTCAGGTTTTAACGGCCCCAGTCAATCAAAGGCAGGTTTTCATAGCACTAGCAAAGGCAAGGCAAAGTTTGCAAGCAGCACTCTAATGCCACCCACCCACCATGTGTCAGCAGACAGCAACCCTAGCAAAGAGCCCCAGAAACGGGCGCTGTTGCCTTGTGGTCAAAGCATTTCACTGGGATTAAGTACTTACAAAAAATCGAATTTGCACAGAAAATGTACTTTTCTTTTAAATTCGAAAATTGCAACCCTAGTATAAATCACATAATAGTTAACCTTCATCAATACCTAACTGCTGTTAAATACTTATTGTTTGTGCATTAATAAGAAAAACATATAATTTCACTCCCATGACCCAAAAGACGATAAGCAGTTTTGAAAATGACCGTATACACATTATAGGTTATCAGATTGGGAAAATGATGAACTCACATTGCGAGGACAGGGAGGAACAAAAAAATAAAATTGCTGTATTTTCCGGAGAAATTCTAAAGTCAGCCTTATTACCAGATGAACCTTATTTGTATTCTTTGCTACACAAGGTTATATGGTATACTACCGTAGTTGATCAAAATACTTCTGACCAAAATTGCAAAACATTATATGCAACTGGAATTAAACATGGGTCACGGCAGTGAGAATACCGACACGTTACCACTAGACCACCAGTGATATAGATTCAATACAAAAAAGCATAGGATTTTTTTCTCATTAACGTATAAATAACGTAAAGGAATGGAGAAAGTCATTCTAAAAGATATGAATAAAATTTATATCTTGGGGACAATGTTCCCTCTAATTTTCCATGGGTCTGAGCGTTCAGACAAAGTCGGTGAGCAACGCTTGAAACAACAGTGAGCAACCATAATCCCAAGTGTGGCAAGATAATTAATTATCAAACATGTCCAAAACTTGAAATCAAGTTACATTTTGCTGAGTTTCCGGCAATGCAAAATTATTTTTCTCTTTTGAATGAATTGACTCGTGTACTATTGCAAAGGTTGTACGGCCTACAAACGTCGTTTGTTCTTACAATTCTTTCACAAGATATCCATTTCTTTTTATTTCCTGACATATTTTGTCGCATAATATTAATATTTTTGGGGGCTTATTTAGTCAGTTGTAAGATACAGATCTGTACTTAATCACATTTTTTAGTGGAAGTACAATGTTGGCAACAAGATTCACTTGATATAATTGGAAATTATTTAAATGCAACACAAACTTTTTCTTCTTTTTTCCGTGTTTTTTTTCTACTTTTTTAAAAATTCCTTTAAAAAAAAAATCTCATTGTGTTTATTTTTTCCGAGCTGTTCCTTCTTTCTTTTTGTTCTTTATTTACTTTTTTCCTACATTTCTTTTTTCTGGCTTTTTTCTAAATTTTTCAATCTTTTTTTCTCTTCCTTTTGTTTCTTTTTTTCTCAGCTTTTCACTACTTTTTCATTTTGGTACTTTTTTCTTTTTTGTTCTATTCCCCCATTCCTTTAAGTCATTTTGTGCATAATTTTACATAAAATTTGGTCATGTTGGGATTAAAGTAGCAAAAACAACCTGAAGAGCCGTTTAGGACCCGAAAGAGCCGGTTCCTTTTAGTGAGCCGAGCCGAAGAAGCCGGTTATTGACAAACTCTACTAACTTTACTCAACTTCGTTCTACTTCGACTCGACTTCAAAATACCGCATTTAGGACACAACATCAGGGGAACCCGTGTATTTTTACCTTCATGCACTGTAACTTTGACTTTAGTCGCTTCTTAATTAGTAATTTTGAGCCCTCATTTTTGTGCGCTGTCTAGATTTTCTTGTGCGCTCAGAATGTGCGAGCAGTGCGCAATTGCGCACGCGCGCAGCTTAGAGGGAACACTGCTTGGGGACAACTTTCTGATTTCTCCATTCTCTAACATTGACTTCTGGCACCATGAGTAAAAATAGTGCGATATTGAGATGAAATCCAATGCTTTTTTGTATGTCATTTGAAAATAATAGTTGCACTTAATTTGACTTATTTTTGTAAATAACCAATTAATTAGCTTTCATATCACATAGCGTTTGTCGAAACAATCACTAGTTGGCGAATAATGAAAATATATTTCCGTGTGATAATGGCCTAAGTGTTTACAAATTTCTCATGCCATAAAAGCCTTATCAACATCTGATAAATTTGTAGGAAAGAATAACAAAAGGATACTGGATTTCCAAATGATAGTGTATGCAATAATGGCTTTACGTTAGTATGGCCATTATCGCATGCTAGGTACATAAGTCGTTCAGGCCATTATCGCACGCCAACAGTTAGATTATAGAATTTAGAAAATAATTCATATTTCGAGAATTTAATAAAAACATGAATAGCTGAGAAGGTTTTCCTACCGTCCATGCATGAAACAAAGAAAGTAGTGCCATTTTTGCATGAGGTTAACGATATGAATCAGTTCTGACAAAAGACTGTAGATGCGCCTGTGCGCCTGGTAGTGCGGAAAATACGGTAAAAAAATCTACATGCCAAGCTAAATTTAACTGTTTCCTTAGAGCCAGCGACTTCAGAAATCTCTTGTGTTCACCTTTGAACTTGTTTTTTCCACCCAGCTTAGTGAATGAAAAATGACACAGTGCTGACGTATCTACATGCCCAAACCCAGGATGAGGAAATGGCCAAGTTGTGTGATGAGTGGTCCTGAGGAGTGAGAGGTGCTAAATGGGTGTCACTACGGAGAAGAGAACTCGTTACAAAAGACTTTCCAGCTCCTCTTTCATTTTGCTTTCGGTCAGTCTGAGCAGGAAGTGGAGGTGAGAGGCTGTCAGAAATATATGGTGCTTGTTTTTCAGAACAGTGGTGACAAACTTTACTTGGTGTGAGCATTGAGGGGCAACGGGGAGCGAGGCGGGCTTGAGGCTCGAGTCCAGTTTTGGCACCCGCCAGTCCATTCTCAGCTGAGTTCGTCCTCTGCGTTGTGCTGGTCCAGAAGTTTGACGTGCGTGAAAGGAAAGTGGCCGCGTTTGCCTTTACATTCGCCTTCCCACTGGCCATTTACATTTATTTTCGTCACTTTCACCATGTCCCCCACCTGGATAGAGAGACAAATTGTGCATATGAATCAGACAGTCAAAAGCTCGCATAATTACAAACAGTACACCTCTTTTTTCAAGGCCAAATTCAAGCACTTTTATATAATTTCTCTAATACCTCTTAAAATTCACCTAAAATCCCAATCCAAGACGTAAATCGAATGCTGTCCTTGAAGAATATTGACGGTTTTGTTCTCTTTATGAAACCTAAGACCCTCGAGTTTTGCCCGCAACTGAAATAATCACTGCAAGTGCTACTAAAATTGAGTATTCTGAGTTAGAACACAGAGAAACAGTTTTTTTTAATTGCCTGAATTTATTTTGTAATTAAAGGCCAGCAGATGATTGTAACTTGGTCATCTTAGCTGGAAAACAGGTGAGACAATAGCATGAAGCCTTACCTGGACATAGGTCAAATTTGATCACAATCTGAAAAACTATACATTTTATTTCACACATTTTCTGAAGGTATGTCAAAGCGTTTTCAAAGGTTTTTCATCTGTTTGCATTGTCACGTATTTTGGAGTAAATATTTTACACAGTTGGATTCACTGGATCTTCCTGGAATTAACGAGTCTATGTTTGCCGGGAATCCTATAATCAGCTTAACTATGAGAGCAAGTTATTGGTGAGCTATGCCAGCTTTATAGTTTTGGGGTACAGTGATACCTCTACTCATGAATATTTCTTCATACGAAAGTTTCATGTTGCAAAGCACCTGAATGGTAAAATATTTCCCATGGTTACAAAGGCGTTTCAGGATACAAAGTAAAAAAATACAATATGGTATAGGCTCCTATTAGCCGCTCCCAGAGTTTCCCAAATGAATAAAAAACTAGCTATCGCTTAAAATCAGCCTGGCAACTTAGTGTGCATGCGTACTCCCAGCATGCCCTTCGTGTCACCGTCACAGTTCAGAGATCAGAGACGTCGAGGATAGGTTCCGGCAAAATAGCTGAGGAGGACGCAGCAATTTTCTAATCAGGCCAAATCAAAGACATTTTGGCAAAATTCCATCAAGTCCCAGAAATTTTGGAAAGAAATAACCCCAAAAAAGTGTGGACAAGTCGGGCTATCGCTATGTCTGCCTACGCATTTCCAACGGATTTTCAAAAACAGGCAAAAGCACACACCATTGGATCCGTTTTTCAAGAAAAGCAAGGCAAAAAGGTACATGAAGATTATTATTAATCCCTTTATTCTGTTTTATTACATTTATGTGCCTTTTGTTGTATGTTTATTGTGCAGTAATCTAATTTTACACATGTATTTGTTTTATGTTCTGATGCACTCTTATGATTTATTAAAAATGCATACTGTACTTTTGCTGGGCTTGAAACGGATTAGTGCATTTACATTCAAAATATGTCTCTACTTAAGAAGTTTTCAGGTTACAAGCTACTAACAGAACTAATTAAATCCGTAAGTAGAGGTACCACATTATCTTGTTTCACACTGATTGTGATGTTTCTGTGATTGTTAAATTTTTAAGGCGGTCATCATATATTGAATCCCAAGAGTTTAAGATTTGCAATAATATTTGGCCTGACGTATTTCAGTGACTGGTGCCATCGTGAAGACACAATTTTATCGACAGCAGGCGGAACGTTAAGGGGTTAAAAGAAAAAAAATCCAGTGTGAATAATGTATTTTGGAGAGCCACAAATAGATCTGCGATCCACATATGCGATTTTTAATCTTGTATATGCATTCATCAAGACATAGGATTTTTAGGTCTTGAGTAAATTGCGAATATATTTGTTTTTGAGACATATGTCCTCCATATAGGTGTTGGGTAAAAACACATTTTCAGTTTTTTGAATTAGAACTTACCACTGGCAAACACTACCTTATTGTTTTGCATGGCTCATAATAAATGTCCACAATGGATATATGTAATCCTTGCACTGATACTCATTTCACAGTGCCCTGTTTAGGTGTGACATGCACCTGTCCTCTTGGGCATGACCCAATGCCATACAAAATAAGGCCAGTTGCCGTTAATCACAAGGGAAGAAAAAATGCAATGGCAAAGCGAGGCCGCCAGAATGCAGGGTCGGTGTCATTTTAAAGGAGACTTGTTGAGTAACATGGCAAAACACTTAAAAGCACTTTACCTAAAATTCAGACACAGTTTGATCTTTGAAAACCCAACCTTAAAATTCAAGCATTTTCACGTATTTCAAGAATCTGTAAGAACCCTTTAATGCATGCGGTAACTGTTGTGCCATTGAGAAACATATAGAGTGGTGTTTAAGTGCCCTCTTGTGTTTAACATGTTAATTGTACAGTAATGTTAGTTACATTTCAACCAATGATGAAAGGGTTTCCTATAATAACCAAAATGCAACAATATATAATAATAATAATCTAATAATCTTTTCTTCCAACAGTTTGTATTTTTTTAATTTGTATGTTTAATCAAATAGATATACATGCACGGTTCAGAATCATTTGTGACAGTGAGGTTAATGTTCTGCCTTTAAGAAACATACACAAAGGTCTTGAAGCGCCTTCATTAGGTTAACATGGTAATTGTTGCTAAAAGAAAAAAACAGAATTTTGACGGCAGCACAGTCGTCCACTTTCGAATGCTCTTTGCGAATTCTTATTTACTTGTGGCACATCGTTCACTATCTGTCTAGTTCGCGAAAAATGGCACAATTTGGAGTGAGGACAGCAGATTAATCATTTATGAATTAAAATTTTAATTTTTGTGGTGAAACAGGATGTCATATTGTTAATTTATATTTTATGAAATTACTTAATTTGGTGGGGCAGCACGGCGGCGCAGTGGTCAGCGCATGTGCGGCACAGTTCATGTCATGGGAACCTCCTGCGTGGGTTCAAATCCAGCTCCAGACTTCCTGTGCGCAGTTTGTATGTTCTCCCCGTGCTTGCGTGGGTTTCTTCCGGGCACTCCGGTTTCCTCCCACATTCCAAAAACATGCATTTCAGGTGTATTGGCCGGTCCAAATTGTCCCTAGGTGTGAATGAGCGAGTGAGATGTCTGTCCCCGTGTGCCCTGCGATTGGCTGGCAACCAGTTCAGGGTGTCCCCTGCCCACTGCCCGGAGATGGCTTGGATGGGCTCCAGCCCCCCCGCGACCCTAATGAGGATAAGCGGTACAGCTGATGAGATGAGACTTAATTTGGTTAAAATATATTAATTTATGTTTTATGTAACCCTAACTCTTAAGTGTAGTTTTACCTCCATATACCGTATATGAAAAATATATCAGAAAAGACCATTATTCGAAAAATACGGTACTTGCTGCAACCTCTGGAATTCTGACATAATAGCCATCAATCCCAGCGGATGACAAACAGCTGCTTAGAACCGACTTAATAGCCTTTTTTTGTTTTGTTCGCTTTGCTTTTCAAGTACTGATAGCTTGCCTATGTTACTGTATAAATAATTAGTTTGGTTCTGCATATCACCCTCAAAGTGAAGGTGATATTAACAGTCATGCGTTTCCTGCACTTGCCTGCCTCAGGAGGATATCCTGCAACAGAAGGTGTGGCTGTTGCACCCGTCGACCTCACTGTTGGGTTGATGTTATTTATTGACCTGTAAATGCTGTGTCACTTCGGTGGGAAACAATTTGTGCAGTGTTCTTACAATCTTTTCAGGTGGATAAAAGCCTGAATTATGGGTGTTATTATTAAAATGACACCAAGTTCTCCTAATTCCTGCAAACACCTAACCACACAAAAGATAATCAGTTCAGAAGTGTCACCATACACTACATAAGAATAGTAAACAAAAGTGACTACGGTAATATAAGAGTATAAAACAAAGGGATCCAATAGACAAAGACAAGGAAATCCAAGCTAATTATTAACAATCCAAACCGAAGCCAACAAGTTGAGTCATTTTTCTGACCTGAGCAAAGCACATCAAGGCAAACTTACACCGGATAATACCAGAAAATCAAACAATAGGGAGTGGCGCAGCTAGACTGTACAGTATGTCACGACCAACGCTAGGCAAGGCTACCTAAAAAAGGAGTGAGCTCAGCTACAATTTACACTACGGCAAATGGAGCTTTACGTCACTAAAGTAAATTTGTATGAAAATGTTACCTCCCAAAACGAAACAAAAACTCCCTGTCAAGTTAAAAGCTGTCACAATTGAATGGTGATTATATGAAAAGTAATCATCTTGATATTACACTTGATCATTTTGACGGTGTACCTTCATGTTATGACCACTTCATTCTTCCAACGTATTTTTTGGAATTACTGCACTGCCAGCACTCTGCCATGAGGCTATCCAGTCATCATTCTCGATTAAATGTTGCTCTTTTATGAGAAAATTGCCTTGCTTGTGCTTTATTTGTTGTTTGTGGATGGCTTGGAATCATTTCTTTTGTCACGTCATGTTTTTTTGTATAGCTTTTTATCACAAAAAGTCTCAAAGGGCTGCACAGAGTACAATAACAACAAAATAACTAGTCAAGTATAACATCAGCTATAGAAAATATTTTTGTGGGAACGGATCGAGGGCACCAAGCTCTTTGCAAAAGTAGTTTGGTCGCTCATTTGTAAAAAGTATCCATTTATGTTAACAGACCACAACCAATTACTCTTTAAAAATATATACAGACGCTCCCCTACTTACAACCATTCGAGTTACGTAAAACGGTAGATACGACCATTTTTTTGGGATGTCGAAAAACATCCGGGCATTGCTGTAAGTTAGATTTTGTATGGTGTGCACCTTTTTCCGAGTACAGGACATTACTGTCGTGCTTCTTTCCACCACTACTAGCGTGTGTGGCGCTGTGAGAGGTCACCCAGCATCCACCCCGAAGAAGAAATCCGCTTCCTCTTCCTAGTTCATGTGTAAACATTCTATACTGCATCTCCAGCGCGCTAAGAACTGTGACATTTTTATTGTTTGATATCTCGTGCATCCATTCAATATAGTTGGTGTAAAGTGTAAAAAAAATGTGAGCCGTTTAATTTGAAAAGAAAGTGGAATATGGAAGCTTGATGCTGTTGAGAAAATGGTTGGATCTCTTTTTTCGGCCACTTTTTACCACGAAGGAGGAAGTTGTCTAACTGTTGAAGCTCATCTTCCAAAAGTAAGTTAAACTTAACTTTATTTATCTTTATAGAGCATATTATTTTATGAAATATTTATTTTTTAGTACAAAACATTACAGGTTACAAGCCTTTAACATACTCTTGTTCGTAAATAGGGCAGAGTCTGAATACATTCATTTAACACTAGCTTTGACTGCTAGAGTCTTTAGCAATTTTGAGTTTTCAAGTCCCTCTCTGACTTCATAGAAGCTGGAGGAAACAGTCCTGTTCTCCGACTCAAAACTCTTCCCTACACCTTGCGTCCGGATGCCAGTGATCAAAATTCCATCTAAGGTTACTTTGACTTGTTCCGAACCCTTTCACCTGGTTCAAAGACAAACTGCCCTCAAATCCTTCTCAGAATACACACAACATACTCATTTAGCTAGATATGTACATCTTATCTTGTAATTTAAAACCTTTTTGAAAAATACAATACGGTTTGTATTTACTAAGGGAGGGACAAGAAAAACAATCGATTCATGTATATATTGTGATTTTATTTTGGGCCATTTTCAAATTCGATGTTTCTCCCAGGAATTGATTTTTATGATGTCATATCTGGCGCATAAGTATTTCCATCGTGAAAGTTTTAGTATTTCTATGGTATTTCCATAGTAGTAATTTTGGAATATTACTGTAGCTGTATTTAGTCGTATTTCTGTTGTAATTTATCTGTCATAGTATTTTTGTATTATAGAGTAATGGTAATGGTGTTTTTGGTTGTATTTCTGTAGAAGTATTTCGGAAGTATTCAAATAGTAGAATTATAATAGGATTTCCATAGTATTTTGTAGTATTTCCATTGTGGTAAATTGGGTTGTATTTCTGTAGAAGGATTTGTGAAGTATTGCCATAGTAGTATTGTTTTAGTATTTCTGTCATATTTATTTAGTGTTTTTGTATTATTACTGTAGTTGTATTTTTGTAGTGTTTCAGCGGTAGTATTTCTGTGGTAGTATTTTTGTGGTATTATTTCTGTATTATAGTATTTTTGGATCATTTCGATAGTTTTTTTTAATTTTCAGATTGAAAGCAAAATAATATATTCGGTCCCCGTTTTTTGCTTGTTGTTTTTGTTTTAGGAAAGAAAATGATATTGCAATTATCAATTATATCGAATGGCAGTAGGATCGCAATTATCAAAATCGTGATGAAAATCAAATCGGCACTTAGTATCCTGATACAATCGAATTGTGACAAAAGCATATCGTCCCACCCCTAATATTAACCTTAATACAAGTAATGTCAAAGTTTTAGTGGCTTTACTTTTTGCTTATTGTCTTAAAAAAAGAGATGAAGGTGATTTAAAGCATTACCTTATGAATTAAAGCTTTTGCAGCACTGCTTAAGTTTTTACAAGAAAAAAACTGTATTTATAGTAGACACACAAACATGATCGGAGTACATACAATATTAGAGTTATGTGCGATACAACATTTGTTTTACACTGAATATTATCTAACATTACAATTCAGCTCAATGAAAATCATTTTCTTTGCAGTCACAGTATTTTTTTCTGACCATTGAGGGTTTATTTTTTAATCATCAGCTTTATATTTGATTTAATTTTTTAACCTTCAAAAAAAGTTGGAAAAACTGGACTGGTTGGTTGTCAATCAGTGGTCACATATAGGCGAGACATGTATTCACACCCATGCAAATGTCATCACCAAGTAAGAACTGAACACACCCTTCCTGCACTCAATCAAAAAATGTTGTATATTACTTGTCAAAAAACACGAAATGCTACTTTTCAGGGACACTTAATATTTTCATCTGCGTTACCGAAAAATCATTCAAAATAGACCAGCAGACAAATTACAGTGGGAATACAAAAATAATGTCCGTAAATATTAAGGGGAAAATAGGATGTATTTGCTAAGAAGCCTTGGATTCTTCCATATGACAGTAGAACTTCTTAGGAGCGAATGAGTTTCTGTTTGCTGTGATTCTTTAAAGTATTTTGCAGAGATGAGCATTACATCATCGAATAATTTATGACATTGCAACAAAACACCATGCTTGCTCCAGTGTTAGCTGGCCTCGGCCCTCAGGCTGGACATTGCAATGTTGTAAAAATCAGATATTGTTTAAATTACAATGAGCCCGCTAACAACTTAAATTAGATCTACTCTAGTCAAGTCAAGTCTATTTGTATAGCCCTTAATCACAAAGAGTCTCAAAGGGCTGCACAAACCACAGATTATTACAAACTACAGAAAATTATTGCACCATCCCCTGATCTAAAACCTACATGAGGGCAAGGAAAAACTCAAAAACCTCAACATGAGGAAAATGAAGAAACCTTAAGAAGGGACCGCACATGAGGTAATCCCCCTTCCAGGTTGACCAGGCTGCAATGGATGTTGCAATAACAAATAATACACAGATATTGTCAACAAAAAATATAGGTTATTCATATGCTACAGAAGTGTTTTAAGCCTAGATTGATTTTAACAGTTCCACCGAGGTTGCAGATCAAATCTCAGGGGGAAGAGCATTCCACAGCACTCTGGCCCGAATGGAGAACACTCTCGAACCTGCCGATCTCAAGATAGCTCTTTTTGTATAGTTGTTAAATTTTGTCTTTAACCCTTTTGATATATATTTTTAAATATAAAATAATATAGATACGGGGATTATCAAAGGCATTAAACAAATTATTAGTTTTATGATTCCTCTTACTGTTATTATAGATATTATGTTTATTTTTATTGTTGTTATTATCATTGGTGCCGCAGTGACATTTGGTAACTAGGTGCATTATGACGTTGAGGGATGGGTATTGCGAATATTAGTGTATAAAATCTGTGATTATTGTAATTATCATAATTATTGATATCTGACCTATGTAATAAGTATATCCATGAGATTTTGTTATATTAGACATAAGAGGAAAGGAGGATTTGTAAAATGTATTTAATAGGGAAGATAAAGGGGTAGGAAAAATAAGCATCTGAGGCGTGTTCAGGAGAGTGATCAGACATGTAGTCTCTTGATAATCGCTTGCCGCGCACTGCTGAACGTTTTGTAATCGCTCACTGTGATTGCCTTACTGATCCAAAATGGCCGACGACAGTACAATGGATTTCGTTCTACAGCTTGCTTTGAGCGAGTTGGCTGATATAAGCGACAGTTCGCATATTGACACAGTTAAGGTTATCCTAAACGCAGTGGAAGGGTCATACCTGTCTTGCATTGTTCACAAACATTACCAGGCAATGTAAGACGATATATTACATCGCCAACAGCACTCGTCAGGGTGAGATCCTCCATCTTCTGCACTGTCGACGCCATGTTGGAAATCAAAGTAAGCGGTCTTTCTCCCGTGATTACTCGGGCACGCGAGCGCTCAATAATCACTGGCCGTTCAGAAGCTAGCGATAGCTCGCGATAGCAATCACTCACTCTCCTGAACACGCCTCAGCTTCTGACTACCCCTTTTCGAACATGTTATGTGACATTATTTTGTTGTTGACTCATTGTTTTTGTCCTGTTTTTATTTTTATGTTTGAAATAAAAGTTTTCATTCATTCATTCTTATTACTGCAGTAGCATTTTATGCACCAAGTTACTAGTCTTTGTCTTATGCCCCTTTTTTACGACACGGTTCTCGCCTTCCTTGCCTTGCCTCAACTGGCCTTTTTTGGTTTTCAATTATGAAAAGTAACCGGTTCTTAGTCCCTGGGAGCCTGGCCCTGGATACCCTTGAGGTTCTATACCCCAGACCAGGGACTGAAAACCTCTCGTGCGTCACTGCTGACCACTGATTGGTGCGCGAAGTTGGGGCACTGCTGACCACTGATTGCTCAAAATGGGCAGTAAAGAAAAGAAGGTTCTGTTAATTCTCCCCACCATTTTCAAAATAGCGTCACATTATTTTTTAGCAACAAAGACTATTTTGAAATTCAGGATACTGCACGTACTTCAGCCCTATGGTCTTGAATGAATGAATAAATTAATTAATTAATTAATGAAAACTTTTATTTCGAACATAAAAATAAAAACAGGACAAAAACAACGAGTCAACATCAGAATAATGTCACATAACATGTTCGAAAAGGGGTAGTCAGAAGCAGATGCTTATTTTTCCTACCCCTTTATCTTCCCTATTAAATACATTTTACAAATTCTCCTTTCCTCTTATGTCTAATATAACAAAATCTCATGGATATAATTATTACATCTTCTGACCAGATGCAGTGTTTTCTTACTTTGATCGGCGACAAACAAGAAGAGTTCAGCTAAATATTAGTGCCAAATATGACGCTGAAATGTCATCAAGACGTAGCACCGCCCTCTAATGGAAAAGGTACCAGGGAGAGGCCAGGGGAGGCGAAGAAGGCCAGAACCGTTTAGTAGAAAAGTGGCTTTAGTGTACTTAATGTAAAGAAGTTTTTGGGACCAGAACAGTTATCTTTTACCATATAGTTTACAATTCTATTTGATTAAGTAAGATCAAAACTTTAAACCCAAGGTGTTGAATTTGATCTTGTAAGGAAAAGATACATGAAGCTTTTGCGCTGGTTTACACACTAAGAAAGTAGAGACCCATGACATTTTTGGCAGTGAAAATTTTGCTGCCAAAATAACTTAAAATGCATTATTGGTTTAGTCGTGAAAAACACACAGATAAAAAAAAATCCCTAGAAAAAGTATTCAAAAGCTTTGTTATGATGTCACCTTGTGCAGCTGGTTTTCACTCAGGAGAAGTTTTTGCACGACACGACTGCTTATTTTTCAATTTGCTTTCGAGAAGGAAGGAGAAAGAGAATGCCATAAAACACAGCCCTCCTCAAGCTTTTAACAACAAGATATTTTTTCCCAAGTTCATGTGTCTCTCACTGCTGCAACGTTTGTGAGTGTCAAAGCAAAAGGTATATAATCATTATCTCATCATCACACTATTTTTACTCTCCATGTTGATTTGGCAGAACTCTTTCCCATAATGCTTCAGTAGTTTTTGTCTTACCTTAACTCATAAATGTTTTCAATGCAACGCTCCTTTTGAATGATAGCATCAATCGATAAGTGGTCATGGAAGATGAGGAAAAAAAGCCCGTACGACGCTGAAATAATTACTGGATGGCTTGACTTGCTTTTAGCTTTCCAAGTAATGAAACGTTATGGGTAAACGGTCAGCCAAAGCATGCTGTACAAAGTGGTACTGTGAGTAAAAATAGTCTGATGGTGAGATAAAATCAAGTGCCCTTTTCCTGTCCTCTGGATCTACAGTCGTTTACTGTTTGCACAGTGGATTTGAGCTTATCGCTATTATTGATGTTATTTGTATTATTGTTATTATTAGACCGGGCTGCGACAATACAGTCAGACATTAAACTGATCCATGATACAGAAAGGTTTGTAGACGACTGCCAAAATGATTAAATGGTCTGCATTTATATAGCGCTTTTCAAGTCCATGAAGACTTCCCAAAGCGCTTTACAATGTGCTTCACACTTACCCATTCACACACACTCACACACACACTCACACATTCAAGTTACCTCAAGAGCAAGGGCGGTCTTGTCATATGCGTTGGGCACCCTCTTCTGTATGGCTCTGGCAAAGACAGGTCCATTCTGGAGGTTCGGCAGGGGAGTCGGTTGGGCATACTGACTGGGATCTCCCATTAGTGGGGGACCGGGGTGAGCCACAGATCCATCAGAGTTTGCTACCATCCCAATTCCTCCCGGCGGGCAAGCGGAGGGTAAACCAGGAGCAACAGCCGAACTCGGAGACGTCGGGCGATACTTCTCCACATACGGCACCGGGATCATCCCTGCTCGGCCTTCGGAGTTCTGAGCGTTCCACCACTGCTCCTCCGGCTTCTCCAGAACGCGAAGGACGTCACCTTTCCGAAACGGGAGATCCTCGTCGTCGTTGCCGGGAAAATCGAAAAGCGCTCTGACGTACTCGTCTTCCAGGCGAGGTGGCGGGGCCCCGCATGGGCCAATGCCGATGAAAGACGTGTGTTTAGACTTGTTGATGGGTTCTATAAGGGTGGTGGTGTCCAAGTAATGGATTTTGTAGAATTCCAGCAAAGCAGGAAGCGCATCAAACTCCTGGTCGCCAATACGAAACCTTGGATGCGACAAACTTGCTGAAATAGAGGATAGAAAAAATGGTAAGCATGTGTAAGCACCCCTCTTCCAAAGAGACAAAAATAAACCACATTATTTCATAAACCATAAGCAAAATGTACACTAAGTCCAAATTTTAGAAGTTTTACCCAGTCTTCTAGATTTCTAATTGGAACAAAAGTACTTCTTATTGACTTGTACCGTAAATTCCGGACTATAAGCCGCTATTTTTTTCCCAAACCTTCAACCCTGCGGCTTATTCAGTGATACGGCCAATTTATGTAACTTTTCTAACAGCCGCCAGCGGCGCTCGAGTACAAAAGGTAAGATTGGGCTTTGTTAAACAAATTAAGTTATTAAATGTATTGTGCTACCTCATGAGCAGATATTTAGTATATAAAAATCTACTGCCACCTTCTGATATGGATGACTATTACAGTTCCTCGTCTGAAGAAGGCAAAAATACTGAATAATGGCCTGATTTTTTGGAAAGATAAAATCGGGCAAATTCTAGCGGCACACTAGACAATGCCTCACGGCACACTGGTTGAAAAACACTGCTCCACACAACACAATCAATTATAAATTTGGTACGTTAATGGTACACTCACATTGGGGTGATGATCCCCAAAGATATTTTACTTGAAATACAAATAAAGGACTCGCTGTTAAAGGCAGCTTCAATCGCACTTACTGAGACGTAGTGCGTGGATGTTTTTCAACAAATTTATACGAGCTTCTTATCACCATTATTCGAAACTGAAGGTCGATGATAACACAATAAAAAAAATAAAAATCATGAACGAGTCTTTGCAGAAAAATAAACAAAGGGAAACGTTTTCATATCAAAATAAAAAGCAACAAAACACATAAGGTTTAAATACTGAAGTAGTATTTGTGACTTTGCAGTTTGCATGAACTAAAATGGAAATAATTCAGATTCTTGTTTTTATTGTTGCAAAAACGGTTATTACAAACTACAAGTATTTAAATCAGAGGCCTCTAATCCTTTTTAAGCTGAGGGCTAGGCTATAGAGTCTATGAACACCATTGATTATTATTCTACACTAAATATGTGTAAAAACAATAGGTTCCTACACTTGAAAACAAGGTAAATTCAAGACGTTTGTAATTGCCTTTTCAAATCAAATTCAAGACCAAGTGGACCAGAGCACACAATTGAATCAAACAAACAAACAAAAACACCGCATGAATAAGTTGCAATCTTAAACAAATGTGTATTTTATGTTTTCAATCACAGTTTGTTCGAGTTGAAAATGTCCCATCTGAAAAACACAGCACTTTTCAAGGTTTTAGGCATGGAAAACAATCAATGAATAAGATGTTTAGAGTAAATCACGGATCCTCAGTCAAAACTGGCAGATAACTACTATTTCCAAAGAACTCTTCTTATACATTCATGAAGCATTTCTTGTTCCACGGACAGACTGAGGAGATCATTTCTTCCTCATGCGATGAGGCTCTTTAACTCCACCCGGGGGAGTAAAAGCCCACATTATTCCCCACCCCCACATTGCATATTACCCTATTTCTATTACAGTGTGTATTTTATGTAGCAATATTTAAATACTCTATATCAACATGTTACTGTGGGTATTTATGTATTATATTCCTTTTACTTTATTAGTTTTATTTTCAACACAAGGACACTGCTGGAAGTGTGAATTTCCCTACGGGGATGAATAAAGTATCTATCTATCTATCATGGTGAATGAAAATAAAAAACTTTTTCCTAAAGCTTTTTAGTTCAAACAAGTGTAATTTTAAGTCAAGTCAAGTTTATTTGTATAGCCCTTAAATACAAGAAGTCTCAAAAGGATGTACAGACGATACACAAACGTCATTAGCATGAAATTTAGGTAATAACAGAATGTCTGGTTGACAGCTTCATGAGGTCAACATCATTCATAAGCTATTGAGTATAAGTGTGTTTTAAGACTAGATTTAAACACTTCCGCTGAGGTTGCAGATCAAATTTTAAAAGGAAGAGCATTCCATTTTTATTTAGCCCTCTCTCTATTTGACTTTGAGACCCCTGACTTAGGTGATTGCAAGTTGTAAACAGTGAATGTTTTGTTTTCCTTTTTATTCCTGATGTAATTCGTCCAAACATAATTCTGTCATGGTCGAATAAGACCCTTTACTTAGGCGTACAGTACAGACACTCCCCTGGATACGACCATTTGTCTTACGTAAAACGGTAGATGTGAACATTTTTTCGGGATGTCGAAAAATATCAATATAGTTAGATTTTGCATTGTGTGCACCTTTTTTCGAAGTACAGGACATTACTGTAGTGCTTCTTTCTGCCGCTACCAGCGTGTGGCGCTGTGAGAGGTTACCCAGCATCTACCCCGAAGAAGAAATCCGGCTTCTACTTCCTATTTCGTGTGTAAACATACAGTACTGCGTGTACTTTATCTAGCGTGCTAAGAACTTTGACGTTTTTATTGTTTAATATCTCGTGCATCCATTTAATATGGTTGGTGTAAAGTGTAAAGAAGAGGCAAGCTGTTTCTTTTGAAAAAAAAAAAAAGTGGAATAAGAAAGCTTGATGTGGTTGAGAAAATGGTCGGAACCCTTTTTTCGGCCACTTTTTACAACGGAGGAGGACCTCTTGAAGCACATCTTCCAAAAGTAAGTTTAACTCAACTTTATGTTTATAGAGTATATTTTTTTAAGAAATGTTTATTTTTTTAGTACAGAACAATACAGGTTACTTATACAAGCCTTAAACATACGTATATAAACCTTAAACATACAAATTATAGCACTGAAGCAAATTACGAACAAATTCAACTTATGAATGATCGTTCGGAACCTATCTTGTTCGTAAGCCGGGCAGCATCTATAGTAGTTTGTCCACTCCAAGGCATAATATTGGAGGCATTGACTGTATAAAACGTTATGATGAAAATATTCCGATAATAAAAATATCTGTTTCAAAAATCAACTTGGCATAGGCAGGGTGTAGATTTTGAATACGTACGAAATTGGATTTAAGACATTTTCATGCCAATTAAGATTTTATTTTATGCTGCTGCGAGGCTTTTAACGAAGTCAAGAAAGTTTGATCATATTACCCCGATTTTAGCTAACCTGCATTGGCTCCCTGTTAGCATAAGATGTGATTTTAAGGTTCTGTTAGTAGTATACAATATCATGCATGGACTTGCTGCCTCATATATTTTAGATTTAATTTCCCCCTATGTTCCAGTCCGGAGCCTTCGCTCTGAAAATGCTGGTCTACTCATGATCCCAAGAGCCAAGAAGAGATCCGCAGGTTCAAGAGCGTTCTCCATCCGGGCCCCAGTCCTGTGGAATGCTCTTCCCCCTGAGATTCGATCTGCAACCTCAGTGGAACTGTTGAAATCTAGGCTTAAAATACACTTCTTTTCCATAGCATATGAATTAACCAATATTTTATGTTGACACTATCTGTGTATTATTTGTTATTGCAACATCCGTTGCAGCCTGGTCATCCTGGAAGGGGGATTAAGCACATTGTAAATGGTAAATGGTCTGCATTTACATAGCGCTTTTCAAGTCAATGAAGACGTAAAGCGCTTTGGGAGGTCTTCATTGACTTGAAAAGCGATTATATATATATATATATATATATATATATATATCAGTCCATAAATCCATACCTCATCTGTGGTCCCCTCTCAAGGTTTCTTCATTTTCCTCATGTTGAGGTTTTTGAGTTGTTCTTTGCCCTTGTGTAGGTTTTAGATCAGGGGATGGTGTAATAATAGTCTGTGGTTTGCAATAATCTGTGCAGCCCTTTGAGACTCTTTGTGGTTAAGGGCTATACAAATAAAAATGACTTGACTTGAATAAGGATTTCAATGCTTTTTGAGACCCGAGTAGAACAAGTTACAAAATATAGAGGGGGAAATGAAATCGGTGTTGTGATAAGTGATTCCATTTCAAACTTCAATAAAATGCAAAGCGTATCTTTAATCTTAAACTGGACCAAAAACGATACGAACGTGCTTCTGCACGCAAACGTGCAGTTCATTGCAAAACTTGTTGGCCCGAGGATGCAACGTTATCTTACCTGGGCCGGATTGTCGGTTGTTGCTGATGCTGTTGATGATATAATGCGAAACCTTGGAATTCTCCGACACCGAGAGCACGTAGTCTCCAGGACTAGTGAAGGAGTCCCGGACCAGGAACATGCCGTGCCTTTGCCCCTGCAACAGCGACACAGCCTCCTGCCTGCTCAGGCGACCCCAGTACCAGCTGCCGCGGTCTTCCGCGTCAAAATTGCCGGCCATGATCGAGGAGCCTTCGCCGAGACGGGCTTCTTTCCCTGCTCTCCTATTCCTGCTCTCCACACGCCAAACCTTCAACTCATACAAAAAACTTCAGCACGTTTAGTAAACACACAACATCCCGAAGCTAGCTGGCCTTTTTTCGCGCATCAACGGACGCCGCCAAAAGCTCGGCACTGGAAATAAAATAACGATGAGCGCTTCGGCGTTAACGCTATCGACTAAAAATAACAAAGTGGATGGGATTAAGGGTCGGAATTTCATGTATACGAAAACGGCCAATGACAACTAAGTTCAAAAACTGAAATGGCGGATACGGGAAAATGAAAAAAAGAGAAAGGGACCCGTTACTATTGATGTGTCGTTTGCGAACGAAAGGACTCTATGAACCGGCTCGACGTTAATCAAGAGCCGGTTTTCGCTGAGACGTTTTCCCCCCTTCGTGAATGATCAAGGTGTATTTTTCTTTTGACTTTAAATTTGTTGAGTATAAAAATGATAACATTATTCATACCTGTCAACCTCCACGGCTCCATGCCCTTACAAACTGTCATATCTTCCCTTACGAAATACAAAATAAGCTTACACCATATTTTTTTTTTCAGAATGATGCATGATGGGAAATCCCCAGGCGGCAGACGCAGGCGCACAGTAGCATCAAACGGTTCGCTTCGTTTGCAACGAAAAAAAAACCCAATACCGAGATAAAGGCTACCGCGGCAAACTCGTTTGACTTGATTGATTTGTCGTTTTGTGATAGTCGGTGTTTACTGGATAGAACCCATAATTGACACATTTGTGTTTTTCCGTACGGATTTTCTTGTACGCCATACACGTCTTAAAATGCATAATAAACGTACTTTGTACGGCAAAAACGTACAGGTTGACAGGTATACATTATTTGTGTAGCACTTTTCAGACACCGAAATACAACTCAATATGGGTATGGTAAATGCTCTGCATTTATATAGCGCTTTTCAAGTCAATTAATGTTTACCCATTCACACACACACACACACACTCACACACCATTTAACGTACAAATCAAGTTTATTTGTATAGCCCTTAATCACAAAGAGCCTCAAAGGGCTGCACAGACCACTGATTATTGCAAACCACAGACTATTATGACACCATCCCCTGACCTAAAACCTAAATGAGGGCAAATAATACACAGATATTGTCAACATAAAATATAGGTTATTCATATGCTATAGAATAGAAGTGTGTTTTAATCTTAGATTTAAACATTTGCACTGGGGTTGCAGATCGAATCTCAGGGGGAAGAGCATTCCACAGCACCGGGGCCCGAATGGAGAACGCCCTAGAACATGCGGATCTCTTCTTGGCTCTTGGGATCACTAGTAGACCAGCATTTTCAGAGCGAATGCTGCGGACTGGATCATAGGGGGAAATCTAATCTGAAATATATGAGGCAGCAAGACCATGCATGATTTTGTATACTACCAACATAACCTTAAAATCAGATCTTAAGCTAACAGGGAGCCAATGCAGGTTAGCTAAAATCGGGGTAATGTGATCAAACTTTCTTGTCTTAGTTAAAAGCCTCGCGGCATTTTGTACCAGCTGATAGCTCTTGATTTGGACTCCGGGAGACCGGAGAGTAGTGCATTACAGTAATCGAGACGGGAGTCAAGTTTTTTTATGACACCCTTAATTACAAGGACTCTCAAAGGGCTACACAGACCACAGATTTTTTCAAACCACAACTGTTATTACACCATCCCCTGATCTAAAACCTACACGAAGGCAAGGAAAAACTCAAAAACCTCAGCATGAGGAAAATGAAGAAACCTTGAGAAGGGGCCGCACGTGAGGTAATCCCCCTTCCAGGATGACCAGGCTGCAATGGATCTTCCTTTAATAAACGAGAAAATTAAAGATAAAATATAAAATAATTAAAGTTGAATATACAATAAAAATCAAATATTAAATATGTAGATTTAAACTCATATAGAAAACATTAAAGAGGGGGATTACCTCATGTGTGGTCCCTTCTCGAGGTTTGTTCATTTACATCATATTGGGGTTTCTCCTTGCTCTCATGTAGGTTTTAGATCAGGAGAGGGTGTAATAATAGTCTGTAATTTGCAAAAAAATCTGTGATCTTTGAAGCCCTTTGAGACTCCTTGTGATGAAGGGCTATACAAATGAACATGACTTGACTACATCCGTTGCAGCCTGGTTATCCTGGAAGGGGGATTACCTCATTCGGGTCCTTAAGGGTTTTCATTTTCCTCATGTTGAGGCTTTTGAGTTTTTCCTTGCCCTCATGTAGGTTTTAGATCAGGGGATGGTGTTGACATGTGATTACTCACTATAGGATACCATTTGTTAGTTGTACTCTGACAATATAGCAGGGGTTTTCACCCTCTTTTGAGTCAAGGCACACCTATCCTTGTTAAATCTCGAGGCGCACCGTCTGTTGAATATGTTTAAGATATCATTCACCAGTGATTTTTTTCCAAGCTTAAATTATACGGCCACCTAAAATTACAACGTTTTTCTTTATTTAATTTGGGGTCACGAAATTCCTTATTTTACCATGTTTCATAACAATTCATATCTTGTTTTTCTAGAAAAATAACAACAACAGACTTAAAATGTGGAAAGAAATATCTGCCAGGGGAACAATTAGAGAACACTAGTACATGCAGTTCTCTCACCAATTATATTTTTATAGCAACATATATTTCTAAGGAGCTAGATAGATAGATAGATAGATAGATAGATAGCTAGATAGCTAGATAGATAGATAAAAGAGACCCCTGAAACCTGTCAGTTCTATGTCTGTTTTTCTTTGTTTTCCCCTAGGTTTTTTTCTTCTATTAAGCTCTTTTTCCTTCGCCCTTTACTTTTCTTACTTTTTAAAGTCCGTTCGTGCAGTACTTAGAAAGTGGTCATTTATGGATTGAAGCACACAGAATTCTGAAGAGCCGTTGTTTAGGCGTAATAGTCGGCTCTTTTCGGGGAGCCGAGCCGGAAAAGCCGTCTCTCTAAAACGAGCCGGAACTCCAATCGCTACACAGCGCCGGATGTGACGTAGGCACTTCAAACTGCTGCATCAGTGGCAACCGGACAAGAAGCATCATTACATTAGTTGTAGCTATTTAATAGTAAGTAAAAATTTGCAGGAACGACTAACTTAAGTATAAATTTCACATTCTTTTTTACTGGGGGTTTGGGGGATTTTGCATATCTGGATGATAACCGAACACCAGGAACTATTAATCAGAATATCAACAAATGTCTACAACTTGGATACAATTATATCAAGCACCTTCTCCCCCTGAAATAAATGACAGAAATCGCGTTCAAATACAAAACTTTAAAAAAAAAACACACAAATCTGGTTTAGCAAGAGAAAAAGTTTCAATTAGTATCTCTTACCACCAGATGTCAGCCCAAGACAAAAAAGGTCCATAAACTGGTTTTAAGTAATCCCTCGTTTCACGCGAGGGTTTCATTCCAATTCGAAATCGTGATGTTCAAAATCCGCATGGTAGAGTATTTTTTTTTCTTTATTATTATTATTATTGTTATTATTATTATGTACTAATGAACACTATTATCAAAAGAACAAACCCCTTTTAGAGCATTTTAAGCATTGTTCTTTCAACAAATGAGAGTAGTGTTTAAACGTTTAATTGTTTGTATTTCCTTTCAAATAACTCCTGAACCGACAAATAACAAGATGGGACACTGTTGAGCCAATCAGACCACAACACAATAGTCTTGAAATCGCTTTTTATAATGCAATTCAAAGGAAATGTGCAGCACACAGCACAACAGAACACAATGCACGATTCAATCAATCAATCAAGCAACCAATCAATCAATCAAAATCAATCAATCCATCCATCCATCAATCAGTCTGTCCATCCGTCTGTATGTCTATCTATTCGTCTACCGACCTACCTACCTGTCTGTCCATTTGTCTGTATGTCCGTCTATCTATCCGTCTATCTATCGATCTATCTATCTGTCGACCTACCTACCTACCTACCTACCTACCTACCTGTCAGTCCTTCTGTCCATCTGCCTACCAACCTTCCTACCTTCTGTACCTACCTACCTGCTTCTCTGTCTGTCTGTCTGCCTTTCTTATTTGTTTATTTTCATTTAATGTAACCATATCATCCATATATATACAGGGAGTGCAGAATTATTAGGCAAGTTGTATTTTTGAGGATTAATTTTATTATTGAACAACAACCATGTTCTTAATGAACCCAAAAGTCTCATTAATATCAAAGCTGAATATTTTGGAAGTTGGAGTGAGGCTTTTTTAGTTTTAGCTATTTTAGGAGGATATCTGTGTGTGCAGGTGACTATTACTGTGCATAATTATTAGGCAACTTAACAAAAAACAAATGTATACCCATTTCAATTATTTATTTTCCTCAGGGAAACCAATATAACAGCTCAACATTCACAAATATACATTTCTGACATTCAAAAACAAAACAAAAACAAATCAGTGACCAATATAGCCACCTTTCTTTGCAAGGACACTCAAAAGCCTGCCATCCATGGATTCTGTCAGTGCTTTGATCTGTTCACGATCAACATTGCGTGCAGCAGCAACCACAGCCTCCCAGACACTGTTCAGAGAGGTGTACTGTTTTCCCTCCTTGTAAATCTCACATTTGATGAGGGACCACAGGTTCTCTATGGGGTTCAGATCAGGTGAACAAGGAGGCCATGTCATTATTTTTTTTCTTTTAGACCCTTTCTTGCCAGCCACGCTGTGGAGTACTTGGATGCGTGTGATGGAGCGTTGTCCTGCATGAAAATCATGTTTTTCTTGAAGGATGCGGACTTCTTCCTGTACCACTGCTTGAAGAAGGTGTCTTCCAGAAACTGGCAGTAGGACTGGGAGTTGAGCTTGAGTCCATCCTCAACCCGAAAAGGCCCCACAAGCTCATCTTTGATGATACCAGCCCATACCAGTACCCCACCTCCACCTTGCTGGCGTCTGAGGCGGACTGGAGCTCTCTGCCCTTTACCGATCCAGCCACGGGCCCATCCATCTGGCCCATCAAGACTCACTCTCATTTCATCAGTCCATAAAACCTTAGAAAAATCCGTCTTGAGATTTTTCTTGGCCCAGTCTTGACGTTTCAGCTTGTGTGTCTTGTTCAGTGGTGGTCGTTTTTCAGCCTTTCTTACCTTGGCCATGTCTCTGAGTATTGCACACCTTGTGCTTTTGGGCACTCCAGTGATGTTGCAGCTCTGAAATATGGCAAAACTGGTGGCAAGTGGCATCTTGGCAGCTGTACGCTTGACTTTTCTCAGTTCACGGGCAGTTATTTTGCGCCTTGGTTTTTCTACACGCTTATTGCGACCCTGTTGACTATTTTGAATGTAACGCTTGATTGTTCGATGATCACGCTTCAGAAGCTTGGCAATTTTAAGAGTGCTGCATCCCTCTGCAAGATATCTCACTATTTTTGACTTTTCAGAGCCTGTCAAGACCCATTTTGCCAAAGGAAAGGAAGTTGCCTAATAATTATGCACACCTGATATAGGGTGTTGATGTCATTAGACCACACCCCTTCTCATTACAGAGATGCACATCACCTGATATGCTTAATTGGTAGTAGGCTTTCGAGCCTATACAGCTTGGAGTAAGACAACATGCATAAAGAGGATGATGTGGTCAAAATACTCATTTGCCTAATAATTCTGCACTCCCTGTATATATATATATATATATATATATATATATATATATATATATATATATATATATATATATATATAATGTTTTCTCAAACATTTATGAATCATTTTCTGCAAATATTATGTCTTGTCAAGTGTCTGTGCTGTAAAAACTCGGAGGTATTATAAATTATATTGTAATTTAACATAATGTTCAGTGTCATTTTATAACATTTTTGGTTAGTGGTGTGCCGCAAAATCTTTCCAATGTAAAAAACATGCGCTAGCTCAAAAAAGGTTGAAAAACACTGCGTTATGCTATTACTTATTATCGGGATGGGATTTTTTCATTTCATCGTGCATTTCAATTGTCACAATGGCAATAAATTATACTCCATTTTAACAAAATGCAGTGAAAGAATGAACAGAACATATTCTTTTCCCCAGTCATAGTGTTTATTGTTTATACCAAATTGAGTAACAAGTTCATCTATAAATAACTTAGAAGCTTTCTAATCAAGCGCAAAAACCAAATATCAACATGAGCGATGGAAAAGCAGAAAAGTTCTATAGATTCTCTATCGGAAGTGTGTGATGGATTACAAAAACACACAAATACAATTTAAAGTAATTGAAGTAAATTCATGTTGCGTTTACACTCTTAGGTTCCTCGCACAATCTAAAGCAGGGGTGGGCTTTTATTTTTTTCTAGGAGTCCCATGAAAAACAGAAAATATTATGACGGCCCGGTCCAAAAACTGATCTTCATTCTGCTTAATATTAATTGTGTTTCTTTATCAAAAAAAGCAAAATTGATTTGGCAAGGCCTTGTAAAAAATAACATTTATTCAGATCTCCCAAAACAATAGTAAACAAAATGTAAAGGCATTTAAAATGTTGAACTTACGTTAGCGATCTTTTTTGGTCACGTTAACTCCAAAACAATGGTTAACAAAATGTGTCGGATTTTACCGTTCCGTTCCCGATTCCCCGTTTGTCTCTGGCATCGACCCGTTTTTCCCGTTTCACCATGCCACGATCCACTTCCCCATTCCGATCACGCTCCGATCCCGTGAGCGGCTTGCTTCCCTCGTCCAGCGAGCACCGGATCGCTGGCGTTTGTTTTTTTTCTTTCTCAATAAACCTGTGAGTAAACGTTACACATCTGGGTCCTCCTCCTGTCCTGGTTCTGACAATTTTGTGTCTGTTTGTCTATAAATAGACTATTTAATCAACTTTATTTTGAAATACTCCGAATTGATTCATATAGTACAGCGGAACCTCGGTTTTCGAACGCCTCTCAGTTCGAACAAATCGGTTCTCGACCAAAAATTGAGAAATTCTTGCTTCGCTTTTTGTTCAAAAAATCGGAGTTCGAACGCCGGTACGCTAGGGGCGATGCTGAGCAGCGTACGGGTGTAGATTGACCCCACCCAACGTGAAGAACTTTTGTCACGTGAGCGTGCACTCCTTTTTGCTTTCGTTTTTAATATCGGTGAACGGAGTGTTTTAACCCCTAATTATGCCTCGGAAGAAGGTCAGTGCAAGCAACAAAGTTGCTACAGGTGAAAAAAGAAGAGGAGTGCGTACAACTATTGCATTTAAGAAAGAAATAATAGCAAAATATGAAGAACATGTGCGTGTTTCCCTTCTTTCGAGGGAATAGAGCATGGCTTCTGCAGACCACCACAAATGTAAGAAATCCTGTTCATAAATCTTTTCTTTATCCTTTAACCGCTCACCGCTTGTTGTGCTAAATGACGTGTAAACGACCTGATTTTTTTATTTTTACACGTTCATGTTAGCGTAATCTTTCGTACGGAAGATTACGCTAACGCGAACGTACGATTAGCCTGGGTTAGCTTCATGTTTACGTCCGTGGTAAACATTGAGGGTGTTGTAACGGATTAAAACGATTTTACATTACTTTTAATGGGAAAAACGATTTTCGGTGATCGACCAAATCGGTTTTCGAACAGGGTTCTGGAACGGATTATGGTCGAGATTCGAGGTTCCACTGTACATCCCTTTTTAAGCACTTTATTTGACAAAATGCATTGTAAAACCCAAAATGTAATACAGGTAGCTAAGAAGTATTTTTTGCATGAAATATCTTGATATATTGAAATGAATACTTGCTGTTTTTCCCTAACCATGTATAGAAAACTGTACCCATCTTTTTAAATGTTACCGTGGAGAAAAGTGGCACAAAATCGACTCATTTTTCACCAGTAGTCACAGTTAACCCACATGGGTCGTCGAGGGACCAATGAGGACGCAACTCTGGACAGCTTTCTCCACGGTTGACTGTTCCTGGCCTGTTATTTTAATCATGTTACTATTAGGGCAGCACGGCGGCGCAGTGGTTAGCGTGTGTGGGGCACAGTTCTGAGGTCATGAGATCGAACATTCCTATGCAGAGTTTGCATGTTCTCCCTGTGCTTCCGGGCACTCTGGTCCAAATTGTCCTTAGATGTGAATGAGAAAGACGGTTGTCTGTCTCTGTGTGCCCTGCGACTGGATGGCAACCAGTTCAGCGTGTCCCCTGCCCACTGCCCGAGGATAGCTGGGATGGGCTCCAGCACCCACGAGACCCTACTGAGGATAAGTGGTGCAGATAATGGATGAATATTATTATTGACATGTAGTACCTGCTGAGCAGATGAACTATGCAACATGGTAACGCAAGAAATAATGTGATGCATTGTGTTACATTGCAGACACAGATAATCTAGCCAATTGAGGAATAAGTATTATATTTCACAATACATTGAGACACACTGGTGAGCAGTACCTTAATTGTACTGTATATATGAGGTAGATATAACACTGCTTAATACATTTTCAAGTGATTCTGCATGTGGTAAAGAATGCAGTTATAAATTTGCCTCAAATTACCTCGGCTAAGCAAATAAAACAAAGTACCACATAGGAGAGGAAATTACAAGGTGAAGAAACAGTTACATGGAAGTACTGGTCACACAATTTCAATTCAGAGACAAATTTGGGCGGCATTAATTTACTTTTCGATGATAGTCAATTAAAAAATAAACACCAAGTGGGGACCTCTTACTACACAAGGAACCGGACACCGAATTTTTCTCGAGAAAAACATCACAGTTAAACATCTCTGGATATAGATCACGCTAATTAACCCAAGACTGGTGTTCTACTGACAAAAGCAAGGGTGTCAATATTTGATTGACAGTCGCATAAAGGCTAAACTCTGCTCAATTGCCTCTACCACAAAATGATGGTAAACCTGAGGAAAGTCTCTCACTTGTTTAAAAGGTCACGTCAAGTAAAGTAGTGATTTTTTAAATGTTTTTGCCTGAAAGCCCCTTTGACACTGCACTTTTGCAAATTTAAAGGAGTCGTGCAACAACACACCATGACCAGTTTCCAGGATGTCAGTATTTAAAAGCACTGACATGAGTAATGATGCGTTTGAGGACATTTGGTAGTTGAATTTATCCCACTCTCGTCCTTGTGCTGCTCTTGAAGCATCTGACACGAATTTCGAAACATTGATTAATTGACATTCTCTTTTTTTCCCCTTCTGTTGATCCAAAATCAGAAAGCAAAAAATGTGAGAGAGGAAAAAGCCAGATGATATCTTGGTTCTGTCCCCTTGATTGTTTAAACTAGCAGATGTTGAAAGAGCCAAAATGGACCAAAAAAATACATATAAAAACAAATACCTATGTCTGGAGCCACAGAAAAATAAAATCCTTTTAGATTAAAAGCTTTTAAAGTTTCAGGAAATGTTAAGATTATTTTTATCAGCAGAAAAAATGCATAACTATATTTTCCTTCCCTATAATTTTCCATTTTCAAAGTTTTAAAAAAAAAAGTACCAGCTAGTGGGACAGACCCCCTGTGAGGTCCCAGTGCGCCTACGTCTGACAGAGGGCCCCAGGGGACTGATTACCTGATTAGGTGCACTTAGTGTTCATTAAAATTACAGCATGGACAGATCTCCAGTGTCAGATCGAAGACTTTCCTACCTGTCTGCACGGCTTCCTAAAACCCTCAATGCCTCTTTCATGAAAAGTAAAACTTTGTAAAGCATTGTATTTTTGGACTGTGTTTTTGTCACACCATTTTTAAAGTTCCTTGCTCTAAAGAGCACCTTTTGTTATTTTTCCTGTCTCCATTCAAAACTGTCAACTGTCTAGGGCTTCAGAAACAGTCAAATTGGTGAAAACAGGTTGGCACTGAATGAAATTGTGCTAGTGATAGAAAAGCTAAATATGAAGTTGATATATTGTTGACAATATCTCTGTACTATTTGTACTTGCAACATCCATTGCAGCCTGATCATCCTGAAAGGGGGATTACCACATGTGCGGTCCCATCTCAAGGTTTCGTCATTTTCCTCATGTTGAGGTTTTTGAGTTTTTCCTTGCCCTCATGTTGGTTTCAGATCAGGGGATGGTGTGATAATAGTCTGAAATAATAGTCTGTGCAATAACCTGTGCAGCCCTTTGAGACTCTTTGTGATTAAGGGCTATACAAATAAAAATGACTTGACTTGACATATATATATATAGTGAAGAAAATAAGTATTTGAACACCTTGTTATTTTTCCCACTTAGAAATCATGGCGGGGTCTGAAATTTTCATTGTAGGTGCATGTCCATTGGGAGAAAAATTAAACTAAAAAGAAATCCAGAAATCACAATGCATGATTTTTTAATGATTTATTTGTGTGATACTGCTGCAAATAAGTATTTGAACACTGAGAAAATGAATGTTACTATTTGGTGCAGTAGCCTTTGTTTGCTATTACAGAGGTCAAACATTTGCTGTAGTCTTTCACCAGGTTTGCACACACTGCAGGAGTGATCTTGGCCCACTCCTCCTCACAGATCTTCTCTGGATCAGTCAGGAGTTTGAGCTCCCTTCAAAAATCTTCGATTGGGTTCAAGTCTGGAGACTGGCTGGGCCATGCTACAACTCCTTGGTTTTCCTGACTGTGTGCTTCGGGTCGGGTCGTTGCCGTGTTGGAAGACCCAGCCACGACCCATCTTCAATACTCTGACTGAGGGAAGGAGGTTGTTCCCCAAAATCTCACAATACACGGACCCAGTCATCCTCTTTTCAATGCAGTGCACTCGTCCTGTCCCATGTGCAGAATAATACCCCCAAAGCATGATGCTACCATCCCTGTTTAAGAGTAGGAATGGTATACTTCAGATTGTGCTCTTCATTCTTTTTCCTCCAAACACGCTTCGTGGAATTATTACCAAAGACTTCTATTTTGGTCTCATCTGACCCCAAAACATTTTCACATGACTCCTCTGTATCATCCAAACGGTCATATTTAAACTCAAGACCGGCCATGACATGTACTGGTTTAACAGGGGAACCTTTCGTGCCATGCATGATTTCAAATCATGACGTCTTAGTGTATTACCATCAGTAACCTTAAAAACGGTGGTCCTAGCTCTTTTCAGGTCATTGACCAACTCCTCTCGTGTAGTTCCGGGCTGATTCCTTACCTTTCTTGGAATCATTGAGATCCCACGAGGTGATATCTTGCATGGGGCTCCACTTCAATTGAGATTGACCGTCAAGTTTAGCTTCTTCCATTTTCTAATGATTGCTCCAACAGTGGACCTTTTTTCACCACGCTGCTTAACAAATACTCTGTAGCCCTTTCCAGCCTTGTGGAAGTGTACAATTTTGTCTGGTGTCTTTGGACATCTCTTTGGTTTTCGCCACGTTACAAGTTAAAGTTTTACTGATTGTATGGGGTGGACAGGTGTCTTTATGCAGCTAACGACCTCAAGCATGTGCATCTGATTCAGGATGATACAGGGAGTGCAGGTGGACTTCTAATGGGCTGACTAACAGGTCTTTTGGGTTTAGTATTCTAGATGATACACAGGCGATCAAATACTTATTTGCAGCTGTATGACACAAACAAATTGTTAAAAAATCATCCCTTGTGATTTCTGGATTTTTCTTTTTAGTTGATCTCTCTCACAGTGGACATGCACCTATGATGAAAATTTCAGTCCCTTCCACGATTTCTAAGTGGGAGAAATAGCAAAATAGCAGGGTGTTCAAGGACTTATTTTCTTCACTGTATGTACATATAATATATATATTTTTTACCATACAGTGTCTGTCTCCCCTGTTGCATACTTGTCAAAATATATTTTTCCTTTAATTTGATAAGATTTTGATCATTTTAAATTGTGTACGCCATATATCAGTCTAAAACAAAGTCTTATTATCAAACTCATTTTTTATGGGACAGACCAATCTCGTCTTGTCCATTTTGGCTCTAATCCAGATTGTCTCGGTCACTGGTAGCAGACGACAGCCTCATTGTAGATTGTAAAATAAGATGAAGTCGGCAAAATCCTGCACTGCAATTTATAATAAACTTAGTGATAACATTCATCTACTGATGCACCTGAACACAACATCAGTATTGTTTCCTTGGTTCATAGGGTGTTCCGGGTCTCACAACATTATATAACCCAAATATACTGCAAAAGGGAAAAATACTAAGAAACATGCTGAAATAATTATTTAATAAACTTGTTTATAAAGTCTGTCTTGATGTGAGTAAATAGGTACTGTGTTGAGCTTGTAGGGTTTATTTTTGCTAAATAAAGGGAATTGCAATAATTTGCAATCACAAATGGCTGAGGTTGACAGGTTTGCTATTGTAGAAATGCATTTAAGTGGAAGTCTGAGTCTCTTTTCCTGAATTTCTGTTTCATAAAACCCAGAATTCCCATCTTCCTCAAATGGAGTATGAGTCAGACCAAATAGGAGGCTCATACGACATCATGATAGCTTGCAATCGGCAGCGCTATATTCCTTTTGGTCCTTGCCCCCCGATGCAAACGAGATTAAAAAGGTAGGTGTGAAGACAGCTTTCTAAATGCAGTGCAAAAAGGGCTTAACACTGCTGATACAACAACAAGTTGTTGATACACAGAAGATACACATTTCCACAAGTCACAATATGCAAGATGTTTAAAGGGCTCACTGGGCTGAACCAAATATGAACACATTTTTAAAAAGAAATGCTTACATGGTTTACATTAAAGGGAAGATTATTTGCAGCACTTGAATCGTACAGCTTGTTTGTTCATCATAATGTAAAAGTGAACTCACAAGCCACGGGGCCGTTTGGTAAAGCTTTCAAAAAAGTGTTTATCTGCAGGTATCGGGACCCCAAAACAATGACAATAGGAGCAGCATTAACAGCATTTGGGGGTAAGCTACATGAGTTTCGAGGTATCTCTTCCTGTTACAGCCATTTTCTCTCTATAATAAGTCGCTAACACGGCATATCTTGACTGATTAGTAAAACGGTTTACATCCCAATACAAAAGGGAGTAAATATGATTTACTGATTTTAGCGTATTGCTGCACAATACCATGTGATTTTAATCAGAGGTATTCCCAAACAGATTTTTATTTCAATCAGGAATAGAACGTGTAGAGTTCCTCCTCACATTGGTGCACATAGGTTTTAAAATATTCCACGCGACCAGGGGCCTGAGGAATTTAGCTTCAAAGTTGACACATCTGGCTTGATTCCTGTTGAGCTGCGACATTATTGAAGGAACACAACCCTTTCAAAATAGTGAATCCCATTAACACAACATGTGAGGGGACTGCTGCAAAATACAGCGATTTTAGTGAACAGCGATTGCATATTGCTTTCTTCTACTTGGGAAGCAGCGATTGTGGCTTTTTGTTTGTGTTGTTTGCCACGTGTGTCGCAGTTGATATAATTTTGTCTGGCTAAATCACCGATAGTGTCAGGGTGTCGAGCGCTTTCCTGCTTTGCTTGCTCCTGGTTGGCGCTCGTAGGATGCAACCGCGTGTTGATGGGCTGGCTAGTCTGGCATTAGCCCCGGTTTTGTCGTGTCCCTTGGTTTATTGGCAGGCGGTTTTACGTTTATCGCTGTAGCCGTTGCCGCTTTTTGTTGTTAGTTTCCGATCAGCTTAGCTGCTTTCCGCATGTTTTTTACGGGCTAGCCTGGCTTTAGCGCACGTTTTGCCATGATCCTTCATTTATTCTTGTCTGCCTTCCCGTATATGGCCGCAGACGCTTTTTGTTGCTGGTTCCCGGTTAGACTGGCTGCTCACTGCATGTTTGTTGACCAGCTAGCCTGGCGTTCGCGCAGGTTTTGCCGTGTCCCTTGGTTTATTCTCGTCTGGCTTTGCGTATATAGCCGTAGCCGCTTTTTGTTGTTGCTTCCCAATTAGTCTGGTCGGCCAACTTTTCGTTTATCCGCAGAGGCAGCAGGTGTCTTTCATTGATCAGTTCTGGTTAGCCCTGATAGCTCACTATGTTAATTTTGCGACTTAGCCGCTTTGTGGCTGCTCGCCCTTTGCGATAACACTCTCTCCACAAAAACCACCAAAACTTTGCTTAAAACATTTGTAACATCTTCGACTAATTAACTCATAAAACAATATAGCGACCGCCTTACGAGGGTGCTGGTGTTCCTCCGATGACATCACAGCCCAGGACGACAAAGACAAGAAAAAAGGCATTATCTTGGAAAATAATTGAATATACAGATAAAATATAGATTTTATGCAAGAACATGTATTATTTCTTCACATTTTGCATGTTTAGGAATTTGGGAATACCTTAAGATTGAGAAAGTGATGGCAAAATATCAGTTTAATAGAACAGTCGTATCTTCTGTATACACAAGTATGATTTCAAATATATTCAATCTTTGCGCAGTTTTTCGCATTATGTTTTTTTTGGGGGGAACGTTCAATTCCCTGCTGGAGACAACAATTCTTGAGAACGGCTAAAAACAACAGATGACTACACTGACCAAATAAAGTAGGGGAATTCAAGTGCACACAAATCTCATGGGAGCTGGTAAAGAAGCCTATGATTTCATTTATTTTATCGTGTTAAAGTAGAGCTATACCACTTATACCATAATAGTTAAATAAAAAAAATCTTACGGTATTTATCAGTTAGAACGACACTTCTAAAATTTGGCACATTTTATATTGCATTACACATTCTTATTCTAAGAAGTCTAAAACCTCATCAAATATTTTTATGTCACGGTTGCCATGGCACCCAATTGGCCCCGCCCGTGTGGCGCCAGCTGCAGCTTGTTGACAGATTGGATTCCCCACTATCTAAATCCTGTCCTGTCAATCCCCGGTTGTCGGTCCATCTGCGAATCTCTGTTTTTACACGGTAAGCCCTTTTTTGCCTGTCCTGTTTTTTGCTCCTGTTTGTCTCCCGCTACGATCTGTTTTGATCTCGACCACGTCTGTTCTCCCGTCCAGAATAACGATCCGTTTTTTATCTCGACCACGTCTACTCTTCTCCTGGCTTTCGACTTGTTTCCGATTCGACCACGTTTTTGCTCTTCTACTGGCTACTGACCTGTTTTTTTCCGTTCCCGACACCGCCATCGCTCGCGACGGAAGTCCCACTTCTGCGTTCAGAGCGACCTGCTTCCCGCGTCTGGCAACCCTTTTCCTTTTTTTCTCATAAAACTTGTGAGAAACGCTACACGAGTGGGTCCTGTTTCCGTTCTGGTCTTGACACTTTTACAAGTTTTAGGTTCTAAATCAGATTACAGTAATTGGCTTTGGATTTTGATCCTTCACACATTGCCCAAAAACAATGAGCCATATGTCTTTTTATTTAAATTATAAAACAAAAACAAAGTTATCCAGATGGTGAAGGGACCTTGAACGCACTACTTTGCTTGCGTAGCATTAGCAACTACCAATTTATGTTTGCGATTTTGTTATCACTAGGCATACTTTAAACCGTTTAAAGACACTTCTCCTGTAGAGTTTAATATCATTCTAAGCACACAAGTGTTTTTCTTCCTTTTTTTTGCATCATGAATATATATTTATATATTGTATATGTTTTAAATTATTGGCCAATTCTAAACGTACAAAACTCTATCTGCCCTGGCCTGTCGGTTGGGCTCTAGTATTAATCTATATGAATAATGTTAATAACACTTAATATCAGGAGGCGTTATATTTTCCCGTACAAAAATCTGGATCGCTATTTAAGGTCCACAGTTACGAGTAGTCCAAGACAGATTACATCCAAACCTCAAATAAGCTCACATATATTGGAACATAACAGTGTTTTCTAACCACATAAACCAAAACAAATAAATTATTGATTGACTTAAGAACTAAATAGAGATAGTGTGTGCAGAAATCAATCCTGAAGCAATCATGCATGGATTTGATTATAGCTGAAGCTGAAATTAACTCATTCATTGCCGTTGACGGCTCTTGAAGCCGTTGGCAGTAACCAATGACTGCATGTGATGACTGTAGTCATCATTGGCAGTGAGTGATTAAGGTGTCAATAAGCATTCTTAATATTCACAGACTCCCTATTGAATGGAACTTTAACTTGTGCTTCTTTAACAAAAAATATTTTTTGCCACAAACACCTAACTATTAATGGGACATATTCCAGGCACATGAAGGTTAAATAAGGTTACCAGAAGGTCCTGACTCCAACCCTGATAAGGGTGAGTTACAATAAAAAGCTTATCAATAACTTAGCGGTGTTTTAAATTAGGCTCCATAGGTACTGTGAATATCAGACTACAAAGCGTATGTGGTTAAAAGCCGCATGCGCAAATTTCAGAAAGAAACTCAACTTTGTTATTGTACAAGCTGATAAAATGTCAAACATAGAAGAATAACACATTGTGCTGTAATTAAGACACTCGTTTGCGGACTGTGTCCGAAGCTGTCAATCTCTATTGAATAGCGCAGAAGTTAATATTAATTAAACGGCATTAACATATATGCACGAGTGTGACAGAAGTCATTATAAATGAATGCTTGGAATCTTTCTAACAAGTAGTGTCAGCTGATTTTAGTGTGGCAGGAAGTGAATATTATCAGGTAAATTCCTTCTGTATGGTCATATTGTGTTAGTCCGATAACTGTCAGCCCGGTGATTATTGTGTACCCTTCATTAATTTGTAACTCATGTGGGCATGTATATAGTTTTTTTTATGCAGTAGTTGCAATACTTGGTCTCCTGTCTATCACTTTGCTATGTGTGCAAAGGATGGGAGAGCTGAAGATCAGTCGTATGGCACAGCAAGTGTACAGGCTTCTGGATTTTAGTCGGTAAAGTACATTGCGCTTTCTTTTGAGAACGTTTTTGTCCATCCATCCGTTATCTGCACCGCTTATCCTCAGTAGGGTCACAGGGGTGCTGGAGCCCATCCCAGCTATCTCCGGGCAGTGGGCAGGAGACACCCTGAACTGGTTGCCATCCTGTCGCAGGGCAAACAGGGACAAACAACTCACTCGGTCATTCACACCTAGGGACAATTTGAACCGGCCAATTAACCTGAAATGCATGTTTTTGGAATGTGGGAGAAAACCGGAGTGCCCGGAGGAAACCCACGCAAGCACGTGAAGAACTTGCAAAGTCCACACAGGAAGGTTTGATCTCATGACCTCAGAACTGTGCCGCGGACGCGCTAACCACTCACCCGCCTTGCTGCCAATGTTTTTGTTGCCAATATAATTAATGTTGACTGCTGCGCTAGTAAATTCAGATTGACTGCTGGGGACAGAGTTCGCAAACAAGTGTTATAATCACGGTACAATGTGTTACTTTTCCTAGACGTTTCCCAACTGGTTCTGCCAAGATTGTGATCATAATTCATAGGGACAGTGAGAATCTCGTTCATCCATTCGTGCGCGTCAGTAAATAGATGACAAGGCATTAAAGGGGGTCATAGTTACTCATGCCGTTTACCGACGCTAAATTGAATTTCTCCACTTTGACATTCAGTGCACTTGGCAGAAATCTCAAAGATTTGTTTTAATCAAACAGTTGGTTTCCAGTGTCTGCACCACTTCTAAGCCAAGCACTAGCTGAACAGGGCGATGAGCATGGCCGCGTCGACACATGAGCCCAACAAACCGCTGGGGAGAACCGTGGGAAGGGCCTGCCCCGCATTTGAGTCGCCGTCGACTCCCTTGCAACCATCCGCGTTGCAAAACGCATTGTATTGTAAGCCACAATGTTTGAAATGTAGAAAAAAGTAGCAGCTTGTAGTCCGGCATTTACGCTAATTCACAACAAGTGGACCTGTGAAGACAGCTGCTCTTCAATCAATCTCCACCTTGCTTGAGCTGGTTAGATCTGGCTTCTTCAAGCTGGGAGCACAACATCCCCATTGCCTCCTGCCACACGTAACTCGCCACAGCAGGAGAAATCCTTTAAGCAGAGAGGAGAAAAGGGTGAAAAAAAATCAGGTCAAGTGCTCTGATTGGTCAGTCACAATGTCAAAATCGTCTTCTTCCACTCTCATTGGCTCTGCAGCAGCCGAGGAGTGCTGTGACTGGCTAGAGCAAGACAAAGGGGACGAATGACTCTGTGTGTCGTCCTCGTCTTTTGCCATCTCCGGCACACAAGCCGGTCTCTCTTTTCTCGCAAGCTCTCCTTCATATGTTCTCCTCCTCGCTTTTCTCTGTTCCTCCACTGTCCACATACTCTCATCTTCATCCTCCTTGCCCTGCACTTCTCTGTCAAAGTCCAGCAGTTCTTCCATCATCTCCTCGATCTCCAGCTCACCGTCCAGTTCCTCCTCCACTTCGGACTGCAGCTCTCCCATGCTTTCCGTCCTGTTGGTGTCGTCGGTCTCGTCATCCTCACCAATTCCTCGAAGTCTCTCCGGAGGCTCGCTGGCTTGACTCTCGCCAAACTCCAGGATGGTCGGCAGGTTGCCTTGCTTAGGACAACGCTTTCTCAGACTGACCAGGAACGGTTGTGGCAGGGAGAAGATGTCCACGTTGTTTCCCAAGTCGATCCACGTCACACTTGGGAAACTGTTGGGGTCCTAAAGAATAAAATAAATTAATCTCGGGTTGTAATGTAATTACTGCAAAATATCATTTTATTTTTATTTGACACATTCTTAACGACTTCTTAATGTCTGTCAGCTATGGACCAGGAACATCCGTCTAATTGGAGAGGGGAGCTTTGAAGCCGACAAGTGAGGCCAAACATAGTGCGGACACTCCTCTAGAGTTCGTCTCTTGTAAAAATTGTATTTAACATAATTTTATTCTCAGGTTGACGGGCTCTGCAATGTATACTCATAAAGAGCTTAATCATTTACCAAATAAATACATTTTCACAGATGGATTGAGAGCCCTGCTACTTTTTTTCCTTCAAGTGTGCCAAAAACCAACATCCTTTTCTTCTGCAAAAATAAAAAATTATCTAAAGTCTGTCCCATGTTCAAAATCAGATCTGGTTTCTCCTGGGTTTAAGGCTTCCACTGTCTCTTAGAGCAAATAATAATGTTCTAAATCTGTTACACTTGGATTTAAATGTGATACTGTTAGCCACAGGCAGGGCTTCAATAAAACTAAGGCGCAAGTAGGTCATTTGACAGGAAGAAAAACGGGTAAATGCAATCAATTTCAAAAGTGAAAAATAGATATGATTGACAGTTAATAATTCCCAGATCCCGTAACTGCCTGGGTCATCGGGCCACCACTGAGAACACAACTCTGGACAGCCTTCTCTACTGCTGACAATTCCTGGCCTGTGTTTGGGTTGTAGCAAAGTTAGCACCAGTCCATTTCTTGATGTTGGCTCAGTTCTTTTTATGTCTTCCTCTCCTTCTGCTCCCTTGGACTGTGCCCTGGAGAATGATCCTACTAGACCTGATGATCTTGTGACTTGACAACAATGGTCACACATGTGAAACATTCGTGATTTTAATCGGACTACCTAGAGTGGTACTAAGACCATAATTGGATGGACATTTATGTGCCTTTGCGTGGCTTTACATTAGTCGAAAACCGTAATCTGACTGTTGCCTGCATGTTAAAGTACCCAATGCATGCACAGAACGATAAAAATCACAAGGAGTGTACGTTAACAAGATGCAACAAGAAGAAGGGAGTGACCTTCAAGGCATCGGTCAGTTCCTTCAGAATAGTCCTGGTCAGCCGGTTCCCGTTCATAGCCAGTGTTTCCAGGCGAGGCAGGGCTGCAAGTGTCGGCAGGAGCAGCAGAAAGGCTTCGTCAGTCAGTTCGGTAAAACCCAGTTCCAAGCTGACCACCGTGGAAGCGTGATGCTGGAGGTGCGCGCACAGACGCTCCATGTCGCGAGCCACCAGAGGGATGCCGGACAAATCCAATGCCCCACTGGATGGAGGTGTGGACAGCACTGCCTTTAGACTAAAAACAGACAAATGATTCACAATTAGCACTTGTTGTAACTCCCAAAAATACATTAAACTCTACATTATAGATGGCAAACTACGGCTTGCCAAATAATTTAATCAGGCACGAGAGACATAGATGAGCAAAGCACAAGAGATTAAAAAGCAAAAACAATGCATTTTTAAATATGTCCACTGGATTTTGCCAAAGCTAAGCATCACTCTCAAAGATGTCTTTGCTGACCACCATTTATCATTCAGAGGACATTTGAGGCAACAATCCATTCCGATATTATTTTACTTAAAATAGAAGTCACATGCGTACCGCTTAAGGCAATACGATTGCACTCACCTGGATTAGAAAATACACAATTAAAAAAACAGCACTTGGATGTATTTGCAAAAGTATAATGAATATTTAGCTCCTTTCAATAATAGACATGAAATCGAACAGCTATGTTCCCAAATTACTTCCACAATCGATGAATCGGTCGATTTTTTTTTGATGAATCGATAAATTAAATATCTTAAAGACATTTTTAATTTCCTCCTCATTATTCAAATATTGAATTTTTGGTACAGATAGAAACATAGTTCACACAGTAGAATATTTTATTATATAAAACAATGGAAAATTCCAATTGTTTGTCCATTAACTTGACAATAAACAAAAATACATACAGAAATGTGTTATACACCAGCAAATTTGTAATATACTCTTTTCATACCACATTGTCCAAAGATCATATTATATTTTCAGTTTAGGTGTAAACCCACTTTTCAAAATGTTGTCAACAAATTTGTTTTTTCTGTTAAATCTTTAAATGCGCTAAACGTTAGAAGTATGAAAATATTTTATACTATTCTTACAAATTCTGCCCCTTGTGTAGAATTAAACATGGAATTATTATTAATAAAAGCATTTTTACTTTATTTTTTCTATTTACCTATTTTCATTTTTTTCTCTGTACTTCGGTTCCCTTGAAAAGTGTTTAGTTTGTTTCATATGAAACAGTCAAACACAGTCAAAGTTCAAACGTTCATGCAAATTTTATTTGTAATGATGTTCAAAATCGGTCTTGATACTCTCTACTGAACTAAATTGGAACTACAACTTTCAGCTTCAATTGTGTGCACTCGTATTTGCATTGATTTTACAAACTTAGTGACACATACGTCCCGTGATACAACCAATCGATTATTTGATCAGTCGCCAATACTTTTTTATAATCGATTTTAATCGATCTTATCGATTAGTTGTTGCAGCCCTATTTTTGCGAAAATGATCACAGTTGTACCTGAGCCCTACACGAATGTCTTTACTAGGTTTTGTGTCAACATCCATCCATCCATTATCTGCACCGCTTATCCTCAGTAGGATCGCGGGGGTTCTGGAGCCCATCCCTTTTATCTTGGGGCAGTGGGCAGGGGATACCCTGAACTGGTTGCCAGCCAGTCACAGGGCACACAGAGACAGACAACTCACTTGCTCATTCACACCTAGGGACAATTAACCTGCCATGCATGTTTTTTGTAACATGGGAGGAAACCGGAGTGCCCGGAGGAAACCCACGCAAGCACGAGGGGAACATGCGAACTCCACACAGGAGGTTCGATGTCATGACCTCAGAACTGTACCGCACACGCGCTAACCACTGCGTCGCCGTGCTGCCCATGTGTCAACACACACCAAATAAATACCCACAAAATCTATAAACATATGCTATCGCGTGATCTGATTTTGTGGGGTCTCTTAACACCCTCTGGCAGATAAATTAGGTCCTGCAACTCCCAACCACCGACCACCCCAAGCAGCGGAATCCAATCTTCTATTGGCCTAGCAACACTGGGCCATTTGCGTGTTAAATATGTTACCATTCACAGTCTGTTTCTCCTTTGGGTTCACTATTGTTGACTGGTGTCAAAATGAACTCTGAATCAAAAGGCCTTTGCTCATTTGGTATGAAGTCAAAAAGGTTCACTTCCCGCTTTCCTCAAATGTAACATATCCTTGGATTTTTGCAACAAGTTTGAGTTTGGAGGTGCACTTAGCACCTGTTTTTGATTAAAAAATACAGCAACAAGTCTGGCTATGTGATCAGCAACTCCAGTCATTGTTTTGGCTTCAAATGCATATTTTGAAACAATCGGTATCATTATCCAGGCCCTGCACAACTCCCTAATGAGCTGATATATAAATACACATACACGGCATATAAATCAGCTGTGTTGGAGGAGGAAAGCATCCAAAACATGCCAGCCAGGTGACCTCCAGGATCAGAGTAGGTCAACCCTGCCATCTGGTCATTACACAAAGTGTGGACAACTGATGAGATAAACTGCGAAAAGTCCAGCTTTGATGCTTGGTTGCTAATGGAAACAGTACGAATAGAAATAAAGGAGGCTGGGGACATGCAGACGGTTTGATGCTAAGGGGATTTAAAGCTTAAGACACTGAAGTTTGCAAATGAAAACAGGCCTGAGTAGCACTTAAAGCGGTAGTCTCAGATTGTACGCTCTGGGCTATAAATAAACCCAGCGGGACAACTGGATTTGGAAGAAATGAAGTGAGGAAGCACAAAGGGCTGACCTGCTGGGCTGCTCACTAAAAAGATTGAGCGAGACACTTTATATATTTGCTTGAAAATGAAAAAAACACCACCCCCTCTTAATTAAATGTAAAGACATTGATATGCAGATTAGCTAGCTAAGATAGGATCAACCTCAGACTTGATCCCAATACAAACAAGTGATTAAGAAAATGAATAGATTGATGCATATTAAAATGGAAAGTGTTTGCTACCATATTTGCATTTGGATAGACAAAAAATATCCCTTTACGATTGTTGTAAACTGCTGCAAACAAGCAGAACATTGAGCCAATTGACATGTCTTCAATTCAATATTAGTTAGCTATCAGCTCCAGAGCTTAAAGGGACAGTCTGTAGAATCAGAGCATTAGATGTCGACAAATCGTGGATTGAAACTAAGAATGAGGAATAAAAACACAAAGAATTATCTCATCTCATTAGCTGCACCGCTTATCCTCAGTAGGGTTGCGGGGGTGCTGGAGCCCATCCCAGCAATCATCGGGCAGTGAGCAGGGGACACCCTGAACTGGTTGCCAGCCAGTTACAGGGCACACAGGGACAGACAACTCGCTTGCTCATTCACACTTAGGGACAATTTGGACCGGCCAATCCACCTGAAATGCATGTCTTTGGAATGTGGGAGGAAACCCACACAAGCACGGGGGGAACATACAAACTCCGCACAGTAAGTCCGGTAGCTGGATTTGAACCCACACAGGAGGTTCCCAAGACCTTAGAACTGTGCCGCACACGCGCTAACCACTGCGCCGCCGTGCTGCCACAAACAATTATACAAACTATAAATGGTCAAAAACAAGACTGTCTGGATCATAAATCAATATAACAAACCTCAGAAAGCAGGATGAACTGGAAAATGTGATGATAAAAAAACAAAGGCAGATATGAAAAGCCCCCAACACTGAATGCTATCCCGAAATGTTTTTATGAAGGGTGAGGTTAATTAGGGACCAACTATATATATGGAACACTAAACTTCCTTGAATTCCTTCTTTTAATGACACTGCTTTTGTCAATATACGATTACTCACAGCACATTAAAACCACATTGTAAAACAATACACCAAATAGCCACTAAAACATGTCACTTATGTTTATAGTCAGACCAAAAATGTTATTTTTCTTTTTTTAATTATATCCTGTTAAAACACATCTTTTCATTCGCCATAAAGAAAGCCTTATGCATGCTCCATCAATGTCCGAATGTAGTGTAGGATCTATTCCGAGGTCACTGCAAAACATTTCTTAAAATTGGTGCATAATAATCCCTTCTGGTTTGGGTGAGAAAATCAAATCTTATTAAATCCTTACTCGCTTATCTACATTCCTGCTGTCAGCTTGCATCAACTATTTTGCATATGAAGTAGAGGTGATGAATCTGCTGTCAGCTTCAGGTGACGTGTTAAATTTCATCGCCTTCAGAATTGACGTGTTTGACCGTTTGGAGGAATTAATTTGAGGAGAGACATGCAGTCAAGAGGTCTTTCTATTCAATTAGCTGCGTGAAATTAAATCACAGACTGATTTAAAATGCGAAAACGAATGTTGAATTTTCAAACCTAATGAGACCCGCGGCTCAAAAAGTTTGCCCACCCATGCCTTACTATCAACGTCAATGTGCTATTAACGTAGGATTGGAAATGTTCTATGTTCCCTGAAAAAAAGCCAAACAGAATAGGATTCTTTGAGGTAAAAAAGTAAAAAAGGAACTTTTTTTTAACTCGGCAAGGCACCTGTATGATACGGCAGGGGTTAACCAGTGAAAGCTGTTGGGTCCTGCTGTTAAACAGAAGAGTGTGTTGTGTCACCCTTACCTGAGTGACATGGCTGCTTTCTTGTAACCCGTTTCATCTGGGGGGACGAAATCATGACAAACTTGGGTGTTGGGGTGCTTAACTTGTTTGGGTGTTTGGGCATTTGGGTTGGCCATGGTCACAATTATTTGTGGGTTTTTTTGCTACTTTTTTTGCTTCATTCTAATGAACATTTAACAATAAATGACCTGAAATTAGGGAATAGTCTCTTGCCATTAAATTAATGCTATGTTAAGGAAATAATTAAGTTGGAATTTAAAGGTAAACATCAGACACCTTTGGCGTAGGAAATTTTATAGTATAATACAGCCCTGTCCATAGTCCGGCTTAGGGGACAGTTACGGCCCGTGATTACATTTTTACTGGGGCCTCCGTCATAAAATGAATAATGTCTGGCCCGCCAGTAATGTTGCCTGCAGTATAAAATACAAAAAAATCACTAGATGATGGCTGTAGCAGTTTGGCGACTTTGACATTGTGAGAATTTTAGCCCACCCCAATTTCGACAAGGCAACTATAAATTAAAAAAAGGAAAGTTGACTGTGAGGGCCGCCGCTTCCAGGACAGCTGGAAGTTGCAGTATTTTTTCACCAAAATCTGAAACAACTGAGTCTGCCTATTTTGCCAACAGACTGGATCAAAGAATATAATATCAAGAGGAACTACCGGACAAACATGCTTACTACAAAAAGGAAACTGGAAATAAACGCTGTGAAAAGGTGAAGCAATTGGAAGCTGCTTTAACTGCACAGCAGCGTTTTTTTTAACAAGACCCTGCCAGGCAAATGAAAATGCTAAAAAGGTGAGCTAAGAGGTCGCGATGCTGATCAGTACGCACTGAAAACCTTTCAGGGTGGGTGAATACATTAAAGACTGTCCAGAGAATGCCAGGTTGAATAGTCGGCCCTCACACATTTTCAGCTTGCCAAACCTGACACGCTTCCTGAGAAGTTTGGACACCCCTGGTATAATGTAATTGTTAAATTGTATCGGGATTGATGACTAATAGTAACATCTGACTTACAACCTGCCACCAGAAGTGGTTTCTGACAGATGCTAATTTTAACAGATGCTCGCTTTTTGAATTAAAAATCTGGCACAATGGCCACAATTTTAGCAGCTAGCCGGCACAGCAATCTACCACCACACTCAGAAACAGGATACTGTCCCGATAGTAGTGTCCCGATAGTGCCATTGTAATGGATTTACATCAGGTCGATCAAAAACGATCCTGGTCATGAATTGTATGTTACCTTCACTCGAATTTTGGGTATTGTTATGAAATTAATGTGGTGCGGAACACCCCCGGGACATATGGTTAGGTAAAAAGAAAGAATTTGCAGAGTGTGTCTTTCATAGACTGTATTTCATGGTGTTACTGGCTACATCATCCTCATTAAAACCAGGAAATGGGTGTGTGGGGGTAGGATCCGCATCGTTTGGCCAATTAAATTAGTTTAACACCAACGCCCTCTCATCCCGGGTTTTGCAACGAGGATAAAGGAGGAATAGTTTTGCAATCGAAAAAGGAGCACATGGCGTGAAACTAAGCTGTTTTGGAGTAGTGCTGGTCCTATGGAACTATATGATAGGATATATTGGTGCTTCGATTCTTTAAGGTGAACATCACATTTCTGAAGTAGATTATCATGTTCTCCATGGTTTGGTGCACACTCTATGTCCCTGCAGGATCATGTATCACACAATGACACAGTCACACAGTGAGAGCAGGTCCTCCCATGACAATTTTTTTTTATCATTTTATAGTCTTAGGGTAAAGGTGAGAAAATAAGGACAACTTCATAGTCAGGATTTCCAGGAAGACCAATTAATTACGTTTTTATTTAGACAAATGAGTCTTTTGTCAGTGATAGTGGTCAATATAAACATTTGTTAACGGAAATGTAGTCAGAATTTGTCTCACGTTTGTTCTTGTTTTAACTTATTCATCAATAGCAAGCTTTCCAGAAGGTCAAAACCAAGAAATGTGTTCCATTTCTTCTTTAGAAGGACTCCAAACTTAGTATGCAACACAAGAATTCAGACACACGAATTCCTCGAAGGGTGTGCATTACCACACATAAACACACAAAGAAAAAAACAAATGCAGACTCACGTGTGAAGCAGGATAAAAGGCTTTGCATTAAAAAAGATGTGACTGTCCAACTAGCCTGCCTTTAAGTGTCAGTGTGTCATAATTAGTGCCTCCTACTTGTACCAAAAAAAAAACCCAGCAAAAAAAACATTAATTTGAATATAAGGCAAAAATACATCAACTATCATACCAATGTTAACTTTTATAATATAACAGGTCGAGAAATTCTCATTTCTTTTACACAGTGGAATCCCCTTAGGTTGGCGCCATATTTTTCCTGCATCCTGCCACCACGCTGTGCCGTGTATCACTGGGCCTCGCATGTACCAGACAACACAGTGTCATCTAGTGGTCAAATATTACACATTAGGGCAGGGGTGGCGAACACGTGGCTCTAGAGCCGCGTGCGGCTCTTGACCAATAAGAATGCGGCTCTTTACTTCATAATATATAGTGTGGCTCTTTGCCTTGTTTCATATTTATTTTTTTTGTGTGTGTATTAAGGGTGGATACTTTCCTTGAAATCAACACAAGAACAATACTTGTTGTATTGTAAGGAGAGAAGTGTGTTATGGGAAATAATATGTTTTTAATTGTTTGTGTGTGTCTGTCTGTCACGGCAAGTCAGTGCGTGGTGTGGCTCTTTGACTCTCACTGTTAAAAATTTCAGCTTTTTGTGTCAAACTTGTTCGCCACCCCTGCCTTAGGGCTTTAGAGGGACAGTGTGTAATATTTAGTGCATCCCAGTGGTACAAGAACGGTCATTCAGTAAAATAAGATACAAAATTGATTTGAACATGAGGCAAAAATACATGAACTATCATACCATTGTAATTTTACTATTCATATGTTAATACATTTTCATTTATTTTACAAAGCGGAATTCACACCTGGTAGTCGCCACCATGTTTGTCTGGCATCTTGCTGATACACTGTCTTTATTTGGCACTTGGCCTTAAACAATACAGTGCCCTTTTTTAATATAGTGGAAAAGGCATCAGAATCAAATTTTTAAATTAGTTTTTTTTTTAAAGTTTAGAACATATAACAAAGAAAAAATCCTGCAAGTAGGTTACGTGCAAAACAGACTTTTAGTGCCTTTGATTGGATATGGAAAATGGTCAAATCCGACCTAGTTGTTTAGTTAGCTTTAGTGGACACTACTTCAGGTTAAGAAAACCAATTGCATTACAGTGACATTACAAAACAATCACTTATTTAATACACACATACTCTTTAATGTCCACGCCTATTTTTATTGAATAAAGTAAAAGTAATATCAATAAATAATTTATATAAATATATAACAGACAGCATGGCGGAGCGGTGGTTAGCGTGTGTGCGGCACAGTTCTGAGGTCATGGGTTCAACTCCAGCTATCAACCTTCCTGTGCGGAGTTTGCATGTTCTCCCCATGCTCGCGTGGGTTTCCTCTGGGCACTCCCACATTCAAAGAACATGCATGTCAGGTTGATTGGCCGGTCCAAATTGTCCCTAGGCTTGAATGAGCAAGTGAATTGTCTGTCCCTGTGTGCCCTGCGACTAGCTGGCAACCAGTTCAGGGTGTCCCCTGCCCACTGCCCGATGATGACTGGGATGGGCTCCAGCACCCCGGCGACCCTGCTGAGGAGAAGCGGTGCAGATAATGGATGGATGGATGGATATAACAGACAAGTAAGCCAAAAAAGAATCCATAATACAGATACTGCATCTTTGTCACCTGCCTGAAGCAGTTTTATTACTGATATCACTAATGATTCTAGCTGGGGTGTTACATTTTGCAGGATGGACCAAGGTAAAGGGAAATGCAAAGAGCAACGTGATAAAATAACAAGGGATCACAAAACACACAACATGTCCAAACAAAATCAACCCTGACAATATCCAAACCAGGAACAAAGACCAAACCGGAAATGGAAATGGAGGGAACAAAGCAACAAATAAGGGGTCACAAAATAATTAACATATCCGAACAAAAACAAACCTGACAATAGCCAAACCAGAAAAAAAGATCCTAATGAAATGCAATGACCCAACGCAGTGTGCTGTCCGAGGTGTCAACAAAAAGTATTTGCCTAATTAAAGACAGGTGTGTGAAGATTGGGATCAGGTGTGTCTTGCTACACACCCGATTGGCGCCCTCTGGGAGAAAGTGGCATGCCAGATCTTGACACATGGGGTCATAAAAAAGGATTTAACTTCCTGTTTCGTACTTGGTCAGGCAGAAATGAGTGAGCTAAGACAATTTTAGCACTTCGATAGGCATCACCAATTCACCCGCTCACTCTTTATGACAAGGTCAAACTACGGCCCGTGGGCCAAATACGCCCTGTCAGCCTTTTTAATCTGGCCTGCTAAACGAAAATTGTAAAAATATCATGATAATACAGAGTATAGTAAAACTGGTAAGTACTACAAACAAAAAGGTTTTGGATTGTTTGCCACTCTTGTCCCCAGTGTACCTTCACCTGGATATCTCCCCATAAAAAATATCTTTCATGAAGCATTTTCTGCATTTGCTATTTTTAATAATGTATTTCTATTGACAAGAAAATTTCGGAGGTAGTTCTGCTGCTTTTTGAGTTTTCATTTCATATGACTAAACAGAGATAATATTCTAATTTGCTTTAACTCACAGTATTTCAACACTAATTTAATGAAATGGTTTATCTATAAACAGATATAAATTGAAATAGAACATGTACAAGTAGATATCTGCAAGTTTCTTCCTTCTGTAATTTATCTAAGAATAATTGGACAAGTCTTTTTTCCTCATGTATTGCCAAGGTATCGTATTCAAGACTGTATCAAATCAATCATTCATTATTGTTTCTACTGGTGCGGCCCCGCTGCCAAATTGTTTAACGCAATGTTATTGAAAAAGTTTGTCTGAGGCAGGTATAGGTTACATACTAAAGAGACCTTTACTGTCCTCGATTAAATATGTAAAATTGGTCGAATCGGACTGTCATGATTACTGATGTGATTCAGCTGTGCCCGCTCATTTGGCGCCACCCGCCGTGGGTTCTGATTGGCTCCCTGTCCCTATTTGAACTCAGTCCTGTCAATCCACTGTGGTCAGTCCGTCTGCGAACCTCAGTGAATACTGGGCAAGCATTTTTCGACCCTGACTTTCCCCTGCCCCGTTTTTGCTCCCGTCTATCTCCGGCTACGACTTGTTTTGCTCCTGACCACGTCTGTTTTCCCGTTCTGGCTTACGACTCGCTTCCAACCCCAACCACGGCTTGATCTCCCGATCCCTGCTACCAACCCGTTTATTCCGTCCCCATCGCTCGCTACGGAAGATCCACTTCCGCGTTCGGCGCACAATCTGAATACGAGAGCGACTTGCTTCCCACCCCCAGCAAACACGGGATCGTGGGCGCAGCCCTTCCTCTCTCTTTCAATAAAACATGTGGTAAACGCCACGTAAGTGGGTCCTGTTTCCGTTCTGGTCCTGACACTGACCTAGTTATTTAGTTGCATTCTGCTGAGTTGCTCTACAAAACAATTACTTATTCAATACACGCATACTATTTAATGTCATCGACAGTCGTCATATTGCAAGCAATCCGAAAGAATCCACATGACTAGTGACAAATGAAGAACCGTATATTTATGAATTTGCGATCAGAAGTTGTCGAAACAGGAGGGAACTTTTCTACGCAAGTACGTGTTTCCACATTTAACTTTTGACAATAAATAAAAACAACTTCATTCATGTTCCTTACTACAATCAACAAAGTACCATGCTTGTTTTCTCCCCGCTCCAGAAGTGGCCTCATTTTCACCATGGGTACAAAAATGATTGAAATTTCCCAGGGAAATCAACCAATACACATGAGGATTGTGTAGCGAGTAAAGCTGAGTTAGCCTCTATCGTTTGTCTCAGTATTAAGTCTATGTTTCTTGCACATGTTGACTGCACTATGTTTACTGCTCACCTTGCACAATGTTGACTATTTTTTTGCACTATGATGACTATTTTTGGCACCAAATGCATAAGTTGACTATTTTTTGCACTATGACGACTATTTTTGCACCAAATGCATAATTCCACAAACCCTTACGACACCAAACTGTATTACGATACCAAACTGTATGTAACATCCTACATGCCGAAATTCCTTGTGTAAATATTGTGTAAATTATAACTATAACCTTATCCTCCTTGTTTTATAACCTTATCTTCTCTGTTCCTTTATCTTCTTGGCTTTTTTTACCTCACTGTGAATGTGTGAACCTGGAGTGTCATGCCCAATTTCGTTGCCACAATATGATAACCCATTTTGTAACAATGACAATAAAGGTCTATTCTATTCTATTCTATTCTAAAAGTCCACTGTTCTTTGTGGCACAAATGAAGAAGAAAAAAAACATTCTGGATAGAGAAACTGCACATGCAAACCATTGCGCACAATTCGTCCACCATTCGAATGGGTCTAAGTGCACGAGTAATTCAAAATTGAAAAGGACTAACCAAACCATTTTAATCGGATAAAAGGTAGTCTAACTACGACCACAGTTGGATCTTTGTGCTCTTTTACAAGGCTTTAAAAAATCAGAATGCCGGAAATAGTCTGATTTGAATGCCTGCATTTGATGCCTGTGAATTTGTAATCATAAAATAGTGAAGGATTTAATTATTTTGTGCAGACATGTAGTGCTATGCTAACAGTTTTTTTATAATTCAGAGCTGTATTGCAAATAAATACAAATAATAGTGCTGTTTTGAAGTTGTTTTTGAGGCCTAGTCGCCAGACATACAAACAAGAACTGACGAGGCCTGGGGCCAAGGTTGAGCGAAAAATCCCTGCTCCTGGGAATCCAGATGGTGTGGTGTTTCCCGGAAGCGCACCCCAGCCAGTCACATACGCAAGAAAGGGCGTCATCTGACACTCCGCAAAAAGAGCCAATAAGCATCTTAAGAAACAGATTGCAGATGTCATGTAACCAATAAAATGGGAGTGGGTAGTGTTTTGCTGTTTTGATTTGAAATTTGTATATATATAAAACTCTTCAGGGATCCTCAGGGGAGGGGTTGTCTCTCCCTGATGGCCACAGGGGAGTGCAGATTGGTATTGAGAGGGACCCAAGCCCCCAATACTGTATTAGTCTTTTTTTTTTGCTGTTAGGAATAAAATCTCGGGTGATTAGGCTGATTGGTTTCCTGGTCTTCTCGCTTACAGAGTGAGCACGCATTATTGTTAGGAAAGGTGAAGATAAGGTGAAGCTAAGGTTAATAACAGTTTGAATGGTAAATTTATGTTCAATAATTTGGAGTCAGATTATCAATTTGAGTATCGTGATAAGGACCTTTAACCTAGCAATAGGCAAAAGATTTTGGGGAGCCCCAGAAAGATTACGATAATGTAAACCCCTAGAATAGGAGTGTTAAAGGACAGAGTTACTCATGAATAACAATACTTAATTCAAAAGGCAGCAAGGGGTCAGCCATCCACAGGGGAATGAATATGAGTTACACTCAAACAAAAATAGTGTTTCAACGTGATTGTGATATAAAAATCCCCTTACTTTCAATCACTTCGATTTAATTTACTCCGATTCAGTCTTTGGAATACCTTCAGGTGTCACAACAGTATCACTGAACTACCGTGACCTTTACATTCATTTGGACGATAAATGTCATATTGATTGCCATTTACCGTTTTCTAAACCAAAGTGATTCTGTGTCTGTGTATTTCTATTTTGTTACCTTCTCAAAGCCATTTTCAGTATTTTATCAATAAGTGTGAGGTCCAATACATTTTTGATTTGATGGAGTAATAATACTAAAAGGGCTATACAAATAAACATGACTTGATTTGACTAGTGCTTATTAGGGCATTTTACTGGTCTTACTGTGGCTAGACATGCTTTTTAAGGTTAAAAAGGGTTTTAAGGCCAAGAGTTGAGTTAGGATTTGGTTTGGGTTGATGTTAAAGGTCAGAGTGAGGCAATCAGTTTTGATGATTAACGTTACGGTAAAGTGCTAGGAAATGGAATGTCTCGATTTAGACTAAACTGAGTGTACGTGTGCATGTGTGTGTTTGCTAGTGAGTCAATGGAAATGCAAAAGAATTTGACTTCATTGTATTACTTTATCATACGTAAATGTCGACATTTGTTCTGGGCATTGGTGGCATTTCCTTTTTTGGTCACATATATACATAATGCGGTGAAATCACCCACTTAAGCGGCCTAACAGAGCAGCATAACACTTGAAATTCATCAAAACAAAGCTTTTTGAGCCAAGGCAGTGAAACCAAAAAATCATTACGAAAAAAATGTCAAAGTGCAGAAAACAAACAAAAAACACTTCAGTACGTGAAATGTGATGAAGAAGAAGCTTGGAAATAGTAACTATGTTTTGAGCCACTTAAAAAAAGCAAATAGTGTTGCAGAAAGTATATGGACGGCAACTACCATGCCAGCCAGTCAGGCAGAGAAGTACGGCAAAACATTTTTTCTCTGTAATTGTTTGAGTGCCATTGACAGCATAAGCCATCAGGGGGCACACAAGCATTGGGTACCATTGTCGGTTATTTCTCGCTAAGTGACTTTTATGACTGAAATAGCAATGCCTTGGACATTTCTGCTGTGAAAACCAAGCTGCACCGACACTGCGCTGACTGACTGACCATTAGTTGAAAATGATGTCTCTCTTTCTGAAAAAAATAACTGGAGCCCAAAGTAGAAGTAGACGAAAGGCAGTAGAAGAAAACATAAGTAGCTTGAAAGTTACAGTTTAGTTTTATGAAGGTAAAACCCACCAAGTAAGAGCCCATTTTTCTCAATGTTATATCTCTAAGTGCATTTACAAAAGTAAAAACTGATTACAGTGACTCCAAGGTTGATACTCAAACTGAAGCGATGGAAAAAAACAGCAGCTGCTGCATACATGTAATAAAGTCATAGCCATCTGTAGTTACAGTTCTGTGACGACCAGCTCACTGGGACAAGATGGACGGTAATCCCAGAACATTTTGTCCATAACAAAACATTTTGTGCTGCCCTAACTTGCAATCTAGCAAGGATGAGTACTCCGAATCGAGTCCAAACGAGCTGTTCAAGAATGCTCAAATCCAGACGGTGTTTTGACATTATCGAACCAACTTAAAACCAGTGTAGATATGCTCTAACTTGATGTGAATAAGTCTTTTCACAATTTTCTAAATTCTTCTCAAAAATTTTTGGTTTGGGTGAAGCCAACCTATTTTCTATGAAAGATTACTGAAAAACTGAATATGTTTAAAATAATATTTTTTGGGGGGGATGATCTTCATTTGAGAGAAAGTTTGATCACATTACCCCGATTTTAGCTCACCTGCATTGGTTCCCTGTCAGTTTAAGATGTGATTTTAAGGTTCTGTTAGTATTACACAAAATTATGCACGGACTTGCTCCCTCATGTCTTTCAGATTTAATTCCCCCTTGTTCCTGCATACCCTTTGCTCAAAAATGCTGGTCTGCTAGTGATTCCAAGGGCTAAGAGGTCCGCAGGTTTTTAAAATAATTTGCAAATATATCTTGAGTCAATGTTTGCTATAAGAAATAATTGCTTTATTTATATGCTCAAATGGGAATACATTTGTTTAGTTTTCAAAAGGTTCAATTAGGTTCATTAGGGCTATACGTATAATTTGATCTGTCCCCCAGTAGAGTATTCAACACATGGTCGGAATTCCGTTCCGATCAAACAATTTCAAAACATGTAAATTGAATACTGTCATGGAAAGCACACTATCGTTTGGGTGACCCCAAACTTTTGACCGGTAGTGTATGTGTTCTAGATATTGCAGTTGATTTTCTTGCCATAAATCTGACAAGTATTATTCATTAAATTGCATCAAAAGGACATAAATGAATCAAAAGCAAAGGTTGAACATCACCCGAGTGAATTATGGAGTAGTGATTGCTTCACTACGTCAAACTTGGCCTGGATTGAAATTTAACACCATTTGAAGGCAAAATAATTGAAAAAATAAATATTAATCTGAGGCACATGGCGGTTGGATGGTTAGCATTTAGCTCCACAGTGCGGCTACTTATTGGAGAATTGTTTTTGAGGACCCAAGCAAATAAAGAGTACATTTTTCACATATTTCACGAAGCGTCTTTCAAAATAGTATAATACCAAATTAAAGTATCTAACATGGCCAGAAAATCAAACCTCTAATTCCACTTGTGTCAAACATTTTATGTGGCCCACTAGACAATGTAAGAAAAGCACAAGAGACAAATGAGCTGCATCACGTCAAACAATGACACGCAGTTTTAAATATACCCACTGGGTGTCACCAAAGCTGAGTGCCCATCGAGACCATACACTGTAGCTGTATGTGCTGACCACCATTGATTAACCAGAGAACATTGAGGAAACCCATCCCAATGTTATTTTACTCCAAATAAAAGTCGCGGACACGCTTATTAAGGCAAACAAAAAAATACAAAATTAAAGAAAAAACGACACCCGTCTTTGCAGAAGTTTAAAGACAATTTAGCTCCTTTCCATAATAGATATGAAATCCAGCCAAAATCCCATATTCAGGTACAAATCTTCAAAAAAAAACTTTTAAATAATTAAATCTGTCAATGAAATAAGTGTTTTGGTCACTTTCCATTCTGCATGTGTTTTCCCAAGTTAAACTGTGATGGAAATTAATTCATTTGTTGTTTTTCTCGTTTTTGTTTGTTTGTTTTACAAATGCACAGTCGATAAACACTACAAGAGATTCAATCTTAGTGAAGTAAAAAATAAAATGAGAAGGAAAAACAAAATCAATGTTTGGAATGAAATCTTATACCCCTGAATCATAATTTAATCGTCAGCTTCTGAAAAGACCCTCAGCCCTCCAGCTGAGGCTCTCTTTATGATCTGAATATACTAGTCCAGCCCTGCGCAACTAGCGCGTAGGGCGCCCGCCCCAAGACTAGGAGGTTGCTGGTTCAAGCCCCAGCCAGGTCACACCTAAGATTCACAACATTGGTACCCATTGCCTCCCTGCTTGGTGCTCGGAATTGGGGGGTTTGGTCACCTAATGACTCCCAATACATCAGTTGGGTTCAAATGGTCCCATGAGAATCTCATTTTAAGAATGTGGATACCATTAAAACTGAAACTGAGTCTTTCTACCATGTGGCCCCAGAGCTAAAATGAGTTTGACACCTCTAGTTTAGTCCATTAGCAATTAATATGCATCAAAGATGTCATCACACAATTTTCAAATTTAGTCTCATTTACAAAATGGTTGCCATGGCAACAGGTGAAAATTGATGGACTTAAGTCAAAGTCACTTGCAACCTGTGTGAAATCACCATGCTGCCGCTTCTTATTATGTCGGATGACAATATAAAGCACTTTTTGCCACGAAAGAAAACATGTGTACTTGTTTAGCACAGGAAGAGTCTGTGGCTTCAAAGTTAAATAGTCTTCTTGCTGACACCTCCTTAATTGAAATTTAACACCATTTGAAGGCAAAATAATTGAAAAAAATAATCTAGGGCACATGGTGGTTGGGTGGTTAGATTCCCAGGGTTCAATTCCATCTGCCGCAGCCTGCGGAATTTGCATGTTCTCCCCGTAGCCGTGTGGGTATCCCCCGGCACTGCAGTTTCCTCCCACATTCGAAAAACATGCATGTCAGGTTGGTTGGCCGGTCCAAATTGTCCGGCCAACCAACCTAGTCCCAAGTGAGTTATTTGTCTCTGAGTTCCCTGTGACCGGCTGGCAACCAGTTCGGGGTGTCCCCTGCCCACTGGCAGAAGATAGCTGGGATGGGCCCTAGCACCCCCGCGACCCTACTGAGGATAAGTGGTACAGAAAATGGATGGATGGAAATATTAATCTGGAATTGTGGTAGCTGGCAGGCTTTTCCACCTAATTTTTGGCTTGGTTGAGGATTTGTACAGGGTTTTGTTTTTCTTTTTTTGGGGGGGACGATCGTTCAGATAAAACCATGGTCTTAACTTTTATTCCGTTTATGTCAGGAGTGTCATAGGCATTTTAACTCGGTTGCCACACAATAGAACAAACATTCTCTCGGGGGCCAGACGAGTAGATTAGCGAGAAAAAAAAAGAAAGAAATAAGAGAAAGAGAGGGAGAGAAAAGTAGAGAGGGTGGGACAAAGAAAGACAGATAGGGAGAAGGAGAGAGAGAGAGAGAGAGAGAGAGAAGAGAGAGAGAGTGTGAGAAACAAAAGAGATAAGAGAAATAGTGAAAGGGGAAAAGGAGGAGAGAATTACTTATTTACTTACCGCTATTTGCATATATTACTATTAATATCGACTTACTACTAGTACTATTGACTTACTACCACTACTACTGACATACCACTTACTACTATTACTACTACTACTATTACTGACTTAATTACTCACATACTTACTACTACTACGGACTGATTGACTGACTACTTATTTACTTATTTATTGACTGGCTACTTACTTACTTATTGACAGGCTACTCACTTACTTATTGATTGACTGGCTACTTACTTACTTATTGACTGGCTACTTACTTACTTACTTACTTATTGAGTGCCTACTTACTTACTTATTGACTGCCTACTTACTTACTTATTGACTGCCTACTTACTTGCTTACTTACTTATTGATTGACTACTTACTTACTTACTCATAAATGATTTACTTTTATCACTACTTACAACTACTACTGCTACCACTAACAACAACTACAACTACTTCCATTACTATTACTACTATAACTTCTGCTACTAACATAACTACAATTACTAACAACTACTACTACCACTCACTACAACTTAGTACCGCCTCTAACAACCACTACAACCACCACCACTACTACTACTACTACAACACAAATAATACCCTTTGATTAAACCGAATATACTTGTATAGTAGTATCCAAAAAGTAATTGCTGGTGAGTCCTAGAAGAATGTCCAAATGATGAAGCAAATTTAAAAGTTGTGACTTTGGCAAATATACAAATTTGACCAAGTCATGTGGGGCTTAACTATTGAATTAAACAATAGTTCCAATTTTAAAAAACAACAACAATTAAGCAATTGGTCAACTGCGAAAATTCATTACTAAAATAAACGTAAAGTCCTGACCATGCTTGAGGTTTCCTCTTGAGCATGCCTTGTCTCCTCCACTGAGAGTGCGGGCTGAGATGGTAGGTCAGCTGGCGGCAAACCTTCTCCATGGCCCCCAGAGAGTCGCCCTCCTAGTGAACACAAACAACACAATCAAGACTCGCAGAACTTGATGTGTGGCGGTTTGACAGATAAACAAGTCTTGGGCCAGACCACCTGTAAAAACAAAACAAAAACATAAATATGACTATTTGTGGCAATGGAAAAAATCAGAAAGTTGTAGGACCTATGTTACTAGACAGAAAGAAAAAGCTACTAGACTAGTTCTAGGTTCTAGATAAGTGGTAAGATTAATAGAGGAAACACTAGAGTAAATATTAATTTTAACAACAGCCGGCAAATCAATGAACAATGGACAATACAATGGACAACATTTTACATAAATTACAGTTAAAAAAACACTTTTATTTGGTTTAAGGTGTTAGATAAGAAAACCATTTCCTGTGGTGTATCTCGGGCAAGTACAGCGTGATGGCGACCATCCCCATCCAGGCCAAAAAAGGTTTCCTCAAACTGGGGACTGTTAGCGTGTCAGGAAAATGTGCTTACCACTGCACTATGTGAACACTACTCTAATTTATAATATACCTATTATTTGTCAGAATATTTACTTACGCACCGATAGGGTATTCATGTCAGAATTTAATGTCACACTTCAAATTTTATCAACAATTCAAATAAATGACAAGCAGTTTCTTTCATGATTACCGATTGGAATCACCTGCGCTCGCTCATTTGGTGCTAGCTGCTGTGGGCTATCTGATTGGCTCCCTGTCCCTATTTAAACCCAGTCCTGTCACTCTCCTATTGTCAGTCTGTCTGCGAAGCTCTGTTGATACAAGGCAAGCCTTTTTGACCCTGATTCCCCTCTGTCCCATTTTTGCACCCGTTTTTCTACCTTCCCGTTCATGATCTTCCCGTTTGTCTCCGGCTACAACCTGTTTTTAATCCCGACAACGTTTGCTCTCCCGTCCCGGCTTACGACCCGTTCTGACCCCGACCACGTTTTTGCTCTCCTGTCCCTGCTTTTCCGTCCCTGACACCGCCATCGCCCGCTACGGAAGATCCACTTCCGTATTCGGATCACAATCCGATTGCGAGAGCGACTTGCTTCTCGCGTCCAGTGAGCCCCGGATCATGGGCGCAGCCCTTCCTCTTTCTATCAATATGGGCGGCATTAGCTCAGGAGGTAGAGCGCTCGTCTTGGGATCAAGAGAATGCAGGTTCGATTCCCGGCTCTTCCGTGATATATTTTGAAGTGTCCTTGGGCAAGAAACTGAATCCCTAATGCCCCAAATAAGCAGGTAGGCCGCTATTGGTGTGTGAGTGTGTGTGTGAATGGGTAAGAGTGAAGCACATTGTAAACGCTTTGGGAGGTCTCCATTGACTTGAAAAATGCTATATAAATGCTGACCATTCACCATTTACCATAAAACTTGTGGTAAACGTTATGCAATTGGTTCCTGATTCCGTTTCTGGTCGTGACAGGTTCATCAAAAACGCAAAGAAAACACAATTTCAATATTTTCCAGTTAAGGGGAATCCCAAATCAATGGGTGTATGCTATAAGCAGATTCTTAGAGTTCAGCAGTCCACCGTAAATACCAAAGAAATAATCCAATTCCTACCACGACCTTGATGTAGAGCTCTAGGTTCAAACAGATACTCGTTGGATTCCTGGTCTAGATATCTTGCAACTTAGCTCACCGAGAAAATTCCAATTGTCCAAATAATTGAGGAATTTTCTCTGTTAGTTCTGTTTTTTCATGCTTTGTGAATTACACTGTTACCGGGTGGAGTCAAAGCAAAGATTTTGTTTGAGAAGGAGAGTTTTTGTTTTTTTCCAAGCAATGTTTTGCTAATGATTGCTATGATGATCGCAGGTCCGTCTGTTGTCTGGCGTGCATGTTCTGCCCGCAGCAAGAAATGACCAAAGACATGCTAACAGCACTATTCTGTCTATTTTTAAAAAAACTTTACTGAGACAGAGAATTAAAAAAAAATTAAATGTTATGTTTATTTAGTTCTAGCTCGCTTTTTAACAGCGGTTACGATGTGTTTTAAATTAAGGTTCCAAATCTTCAGAATTGACCTATGGTATTATAAAGAAAAGATTGGATCAATTATCACATTGCACAAAAACAGAGAGCATGCTGTCAATCAACTCTAGTCATCAAGTTGTCTAATTCACTCGGGGCATGACAAAGGGAGGCATAATGGCTTTGACATTACTGCAGGGAGATGAGATTATGAAAAGCCGGATTTATGCACCAATGGAGCAAATAATTGGCAAATACATTTGTCAGTCAAGTCTGTGAATCCCTCTCATATCACAGACACACATTCAGTGATAACCTGATGATGATTCACTCCAGGTCTATGGTTTTATACTTTGCAGCATTAAATTCATTATTGTTATATGAGAAGCCCTTCATTTACATTAAATCGAAATATAAAATGTTAAGTACATATGTGAGAAAGTGTTACATCTGTCAATGTTTGGTATACAAGGAAGTAAAACACGTTAGGGGACAAATGGTACGGTATGGGTTTTCTTGAAGCTTTTGCCCGTTTTTGTTAACAAAAAAGGGCAGGAAAAAAAAGCAATCATGTTTATTTGGAAAACATAAAGAAAATCATCCACCTTACAGTTGAATGTCACATCAGCTCGTGGTAATTAAATCTAATGAAATTCCAAAAGAATACAGAAAAACAGCTGCTACAACATCCAGCTTAACCCAATAAGTTCAACATAATTTTGGGAGTTTCCTTTTTCAGCTTTTCAATTGCTAATATTACACCTCTGGATGGCTCTTAGGTTTTCAAGTTGGTTACCCATGAGTACTTCGTGTTCCTATGTCTTCTCATTTAAATCAAACACAAATGTTTCCATTCTCCGCAAACTTCAACTAAATATAAGGCCTTGTTCTAATAGTTTTGGATTATTTTTTTTACGTTAGCTTAAAGGAGAATGATGTCTGTATCAGCGGCGCATGAAACCTAAAATGCCAGGTATAACGCAGTGCATCTTTTATGAACCGTGCATAACAGCAGCACTTCACACACCGATGAGTAAGTCTCATACCTGTGAAAAATCTAGCGCAACCAATTCACGCAAGACAGAACAGAGCTCTGACAATAAGAATTAAACATTGTAGAACTGAATTTAGCATGCCATGAGAGATCATCAAATATGCTGCCACCTGCAAAAAATGTTGCCAGTTTTACTGAATTACCCTCCAAAAATATACTGTAGATCTCTTTGTTGTTTATTCCGTTCCAGCAAGCACAGTAGCTTTGTATTTAGCTTAACAATTCGAAATTTAATTTAGATTAATTTGAACTACTGTATACCAGTTTACTAAATAGCGCAAAAGGCACCCAGTTTAATATGAATTTCGAAAATAGCAACTTAGCCAGATGGCTTGCTAAATAGCTTAAAAAGTAGCTTGATAGTTTCCTAGAAAGGTAAACCTAAAACAATAAAACTACAAAGGGGCTTGGTAGCTAGCTGAAAGAGTAAAAAGCCATCTAAATAGTCGGATCGTAAGCGAAAAAAAAAAAGCTAGATAGATAGATAGTAGCCGAAAATTTAGCTAGATAACTAGCAAAAAATGTAAAAATGTTAGCTAGATAGCATGCAAAAAATGTAAAATGCTGGTTAGACTGCTTGCTAAATAGATAAAAGGTGGCTTTATGGTTAGCTAGAAAAGTGAACAGGTAAAAAACTAATAGGGAGCTGGCTAAAAGAGTAAAAAAAGATCTACATAGCCGGATAGAAAGGTTAAAAACAAAGCAACATAGCTAGCTAGAAAGGAGCCTAATACTTAGCTATATAACTAGCAAAAAAGTAAAATGTTAGCTAGATAACATGGGGAAAAAAGTGTAAAAACCTAGGTAGATGGCTTGCTAAATAGCTTAAAAAGCTAGCTTGATAGTTTCCTAGAAAGGTAAACAGGTAAAAAAAAACTACAAGGGAGCTTGGTAGCTAACTGAAAGAATAAAAAGCCAGATAAATAGTCGGATAGTAAGCTAAACACAAAGCTAGGTAGATCGCTAGAAAGTAGCCGAAAATTTAGCAAAAAAATGTTAAATGTTAGCTAGACAGCATGCATAATAATGTAAAAAGCTAGCTAAATAGCGTCCTAAATTGCTAAAAGGTAGTTTGGTGGTTAGCTAGAAAGGTAAACAGGTAAAAACTTAATAGGTAGCTAGCTAGTTAGCTAAAAGAGTAAAACGCCATCTAAATAGCAGGATAATTTTTTTTAAAACAAAGCTAAATAGCTAGCTAGAAATGAGCCTAATACCTAGCTTAATAACTAGATACAAAAGTGAAATGTTAGCAAGATAGCATGCAGAAATTGTAAAAAAGCTAGCTAAATAGCCTTCTAAATAGCTAAAAAGGTAGAAATATAGCTAGCTACAAAGCTGAAAAGGTAGCCAGTTACCTAGCTAAAAAATTGCAGTTTTTTGCTTATTCGGTTTACAAAACCCATGAACTGAAATTTATTTTGTTGTATTTCCTATTAATAAATCAACAAAAAGATAAATGAATATAATTGTTAATACTGTACAAAAATTAATTTTCATTCTGTTTTCTTAGTTATTTGTTTAAGAATAATTATAAACACTTGACTGCATTTTTATGTTCATGAAGCTTATGAACTGGAATGTATTTATTTGAATTCCCAAAATAACAACGTATAATGTTATAACTATGTTGTTACCATGTTATTACCAGGTTCCTTGTTAAAAATAGAGGTTACATAGAATCAGTTAACCAAGAAAAAAAATCACTTTACTAGAAAATCACATTGATCCAGCACTGGAGAGCTATTTTCAAAACAGGTTTGTGGGCACCTCAACTGTCCTAAGGGGGCACCCTGGTGGCCGCGGGGACCCCTGCTGTATACTAATAGCCACGATTTTCTAGATCATCTGTTTGTATTGTGGTTGTATGTAGTTTGTAGTGTTGAATCTTAACCTTTGAACATGTCCTTGTAATTTATGTTTCGTTGCTCGAGACATCTTTAGACCACCACTCAGGATGAATGCTTGTGTTGTGGAGGCTGCGTCAAGTGGATTGTAATTAAATGGATGAGGCTGATGTTGAGCCGTTGAAAGTAGCTCTATGACCGACCGTAGCTGTGCTTTTATTTCATCATCTCCTCATCCTCCATACTGCCTTCTGTTTCCCCACCTCAATTTATTTTCTAGGCCGCTTCCACTATAGGTAACGCACACATCGTTTAATCAATTCCATCCCAAGAGATATAATGACCCTAATACTGTACCGGTCAGTTCCTGTATCCTTCATACTTAGTCTATATTTTTCGGAGCATATATTTCATTTTTCTTTTTGTTTGTTATTTTCTTCTCGGATTCCGTGTAACCCGAGGAAGGAATGCCACAAACGAACAGTAAACACATAATGAAATTTTCTGAATGAATTGATATACAGTGATCCCTCGTTTCTTCACAGATTTTCATCATGGAATGTGTTCTGCATTCTGATTGGCTAAAACGTCCCTATGACAGTCTGTATTCGTGAAAAGGAATAAAAAAAATGTTTACAGGTACATTATAGAGCACTTTTATTTGTTAGATTATTGCTTGGGCCAGTGAAAAAGGTTTGCTGTTTGGTTTCAATGTTTATTAGACTTTACAGTAAACAGATCCCTTAACTGCCAGGGTCCTTGGGGCACCTCGTCCTGGTGTGTTTTGGGCAAGTACAGCCTTGCGGCGCACGTCTCTCTCCATGCTATTCTTTATAATGGGGTTTGCTTTTCCACATTAAACAAATGATGAATCATGATTGCTGATGCGAGGCACCTGAGCCTGCTCCTTTGGCGCCAACTGCCTCGGACGCTGATTGGCTAGCTGTCACTTTTTATACCCCCGTCTTCAAGTCACCGGTTGTCAGTCCGTCTGCGAACCTCAGCTTACGCTAGGCAAGCTTTTCCACCCTGACTCTCTCCTGTTCCGATTCCCGTCCGTTTCCCGGCTCCGACCCCTTTTCTGATCTCGCCTACAATTTTGCTCCCCCGTCCCGGCTACTGATCTCTTTTTTTCTGCTCTCGACGTCGCCATCGCTCGCCATGGAAATACCACTTCCGCGTCTGAGCAACCTGCTCCCCGCAGCGAGCGAGCTACAGATCGTGTGTCATCCTTTCCCTTCTTCCCAATAAAACTTAGAGAAACGTACGCAAGTGGGTCCTGTCTCTGTTTTGCCCCTGACAATAATACTGGTTTCCATGGTTAACAGTAGCAGGAGAACCCTACTGATATAACTCAGATACAGCACCTTTATCATCGGGTCGCCATTTTTGGGGGGGGGATTCACCCAGCTTTTCAGAGATGAGCCGGACTGCGCCATTGACAGGCAGCCACGTGTGACAACAGTAATACTAAACCTGAGCCTAATTAATGGGGATAAAGTATTTTGACACCAAATTTGGGGTATCACATTGTGCAATACTTGAGGCTTTCATATCTTAGTTGAAAAACAAACTTTGTGGCGATGACGTCCCTGCCTTTGCTTTTGTGACAGATGAAAGGCTCAATGGATGGTTGGTTTGTTGGATGGATCACTTAACTACTAGAGCAGGGGTGTCAAACTCATTTTAACTCGGGAGCCACACGATAGAACAAACATTCTGTCGGGGGCCGGACTAGTAGATTAAAGAGAAAGAAAAAGAGATAAAGAAATAAAAGAAAGAGCGATGGAAAAGGAGAGATGGCGGGACAAAGAAAGAAAAAAAGATAGAGGGAGAGAGCGTGAGAAACACAAGATAAAAAGTCATGAGAGAGGGGAAAAAGAAAGGGAGAGGAAGAAAGGAATCCAAAGAGAAATAGAAAGACGGAAAAAAGGAAGTTAGAGCAAAAGAGGTTAAAAGACAAAGAGAAAGAGACAAAGAGCAACAAAGGAAGAGAAAAAGGGAGACACAGAGAGTGAAAGAGACAGAGACAGAGTGGGAGAAACGGGCTGGAAAAGAAAGAGAGAGAGAGAGAGCGAGAGAGAGAAATAAATACAAGTACAGTGTCTTGGTGAGAGGCACCTGGCTTTGGCAACATCAAGTTGACATATTTCAACCTGCAGCTTGTTTTTCTCTTGCGCTTCTCTGAGTGTTGTCTCACGGGCCGGATCCAATCCCTTAGCGGGCCTGATCTGGCCCGCGGGCCGCCTGTTTGGCACCTGTGCACTCGAGTCACAGGCGCACCATTTTCTTTGGTGTGTATTGATCAAGTACAGCCTGGTGGCATATATCTCTCTCCAGGCCAACATACATTTCCACCCGATCTCGAACCAGGTACCTTTCACATGTTGTGTTAGGCGCGAACCACTGCACTACAGAAACATACTGTACTTTAATTTAAATATCTACTAACATAAAGCTGGTGTTTCAGACAACAACAAAAATATGCAAGCCTGATGCTAACTAAAATTTAAAAAATGACCATTATGTGTTCAAAACGCTCCACAAGTATAAGGCTAATGCTAACATACAGTAGATTGCAAAACAAAATAGATTGCCTTCATATATTTTGACTTTAGGTTAAATATGAGTTACTTAGGGAGAGTACCTAATTGTAAAAAAATAAATAATGTTTTCTGCTTTGTGGTTTTCACCTATTACGGGTCCTTTTTTGGAAAGTAACCCCCGGGATAGTCGGGAATGGCCCGATAGCCGGTTTCACAATTCACCAGTGTATTAAAAAGGCCAAAGTTTCAATAAAGAGTACCATTTTCTGCCCCAGGTCTTTCCTATATTGGGTGCTGCTGGAATACAAAGATTTATGGTAGATGTTTTCCAAAATGCAGCATTAATAGCTAAAAAAGAACCTGTGATGATTTGTTTCTTGACCTCATGTTGAACATATTTTGACAGAACGGCTGGAAAAATGGATTGGTCTCTCAAGAACCGTCCTCTTATGGTTCAGATCCTACCTCTCAGATAGGACGCACTGTGTTATGGTGAAATGACATCTGAGCCCTTTAGTGTTACCTGTGGTGTTCGGCAGGATTCAGTACTTGGCCCCCTTCTTTTCAGGATTTACATGCTTCCATTAGGTGATATTATTCGCAAGTATAATATCAGTTTCCATTGCTACTCAGATGACACTCAACTACGGTATATCTTCCGATGGAGGAATCTGCCACACTAAATTGTGGAAATTTGGAGGCCTGCCTCACTGAGATGAAAGATTGGATGTCACCCAACTTCTTGCGCCTTAACTCTGAAAAGACCGAAATGTTCGTTATTGGTCCATCTAATTGCCGTGACTTGTTCTCAAAAACTGCTCTGAACATTGACAAAAGTAATATCACCCAGAGTGACTCAGTCAAAGATTTAGGGGTCCTATTTGACCCCGATCTATCCTTTCAAACACACGTTAAGAATATTACTAGAACAACTTTTGACCATCTTCGCAACAATGCTAAAATTAGCCCTATGCTGTCTCAGTCGGACGTGGAGATTATAATTCACGCGTTTTTTTACCTCCCGTCTCGATTACTGTAATGCACCACTCTCCGGTCTCCCGAAGTCCAAGATTAAGAGCCTTCAGCTGGTACAAAATACTGCAGCGAGGCTTTTAACTAAGACAAGAAAGTTTGATCTCATTACCCCGATTTTAGCTAACCTTTATTGGCTCCCTGTTAGCTTAAGATGTGATTTTAAGGTTCTGTTGGTAGTATACAAAATCATGCAGGGACTTGCTCCCTCATATCTTTCAGATTTAATATCCCCCTATGTTCCGGTCCAGAGCCTTCGCTCTGAAAATGCTGGTCTATTAGTGATCCCAAAAGCCAAGAAGTGATCCGCAGGTTCGAGAGCGCTCTCCATTCAGGCCCCGGTGCTGTGGAAAGCTCTTCCCCCAGAGATTCGATCTGCAACCTCAGTGGAAATGTTTAAATCTTAGCTTAAACACACTTCTCTTCTATAGCATATGAATAACCTATATTTTGTGTTGACAATATCTGTGTATTATTTCATGTACTTCATGTAGGTTTTAGATCAGGGGATGGTGTAATAATAGTCTGTAGTTTGCAATAAAATGTGGTCTGTGCAGCCCTTTGAGACTCTTTGTGATAAAGGTCTATACAAATAAGCATGACTTGACCTGACTTGACTTGACATCTTTGGACAGCCTTTTAATTCCCATTTTAGTCTTAGCCACTCAGCCATATTTTTCATTTAGTAGGATAGCGTCACGCTTTTCTTCACTCTAAGTGACGCCAAACCACATGAACAAACACAAAAAAACTGCATTTCGCTCATGACCGCACACACGACTACGCAACCACTTAGAGCAATTCGCTAATCTAATAACGTCAGAAGAAATGAATCAAGAGATCAGCTGATAGCAATGAATCACGTCGGCCCCTGTGGGTGTTCAAAAGACGTTTTAGTGTAATTGGCAAATATTTGGGAAGTACGCAATGCATGTGACCATGTGTAAGGGTGCACGTCTTACCGTCTTCGGGCAGTGTACATAACGTGCCAGGCTGATGATCAAGTCATGCGTGATGGGGTCAACAAGGTTTCTAAAGCTAGCGTAGCGGTACAATACATCATCAAGAGACGTCGACTCCATTCCCAGATCCTATACAGACACACAACGTAGATTGGTGATGAAACATTCCACACAATCAGCAATCCTGTATGCAAGACATCATGGTTATGTAACACATACGTAAACCTTATGAGCCTTTAAACATGATAAGAAATGAAATGCATTTATTTGAAATTAGTATAAAATTTTGTTTCACCTTTTTCTCAGATTCAAACCTGGGTCGCGGCAGTGACAACACTGTTTCTAGCTAATTGACCACCAGTGGTATAAGTTGTCGTGCGAAAAGGCAGTTGATTTTACCTTATTATCACACTATTTTCAGTCATACTACCAGAGACGACTATTAATTTCATATTGGGTTTCACGGGCTACAACAACAATAAATTATATCCCATTCTTCTATTTCTTGGGTCTTCAACCTTTTTTAAGCTGAAAGGTACTTTTTGTTACTAATTAGCGCAAAGGGCACCAAGTTTGATATGCATTTCTAAAATAACAATTTATGCTATTACTGTGTTGTTACAATGTTATTACCAGGTTAGTTACTGGAAGTAGGGTTAAATAGACTCAGTCAACAAATTAAAAAAAAATAATCTGGAAAATCAAAATGACCCAGCACTGGTGAACTATTTTCTGAACATCTCCTTAGCTGTCCTTAGGGAGCACTGTTGTGCCCGGGGGTACCACGTTGGAGACCCTTGGAATCTAGTCTATTCAAAGCATTGTAAGTGACAAATGTTTTGCCATTGCAACCTGTAAAAATGCACAACGAAATTGACATCTGTCTTTTGTACCATGACTAAAGATAGTGTGATAATGACATCAAACTCAAGACCTTTTCATTTTTCATCTATATCATTGGTGGTGCAGTGGTTCAAGGTCTGCACTGTCACAAAAATGACCTGGGTTTAAATCCCATTTCAACTAATGTTTTGCAATATCAACGTAAAACCTCATGCATCAAACTTTGAGTTATTTTTTTAGGTAAAAAGAAATGTGCATTGTACATCAATAAATTCTGTAAGTCCTAGCTTAATGAAGGTTGATGGCACCGGATATACAAAATACTTAAGATCTTTGATCCTCTGTTGCTCATCTCATCATTATATCTGCAATGTTGTATTTTACTTTTATTACTTTAGAAGACATTTTTCCAAACTGCCAAAACAGAAAAACTGCCCTTTAAAAATTGACTGGTAGGAAAGATAAAGAAGGAAGCAGGAGATTGACAGACTGCAGTGACACATACTCAGTTGGGAGTCGGGAAGGATTTATCGGTTGAACTTCATGATATAAGTCCTTGACCTTAAATGTGTTTGAAAGCTGTGACTGGTGAACAAAAGACCAAAATCACATAACAAGCAGTCAAAAAGAGTTTTTTTTTTTTTTGCAGGTTGTCTGAATTCTTAGAGACGAGTTGGGGAGTTCAGTCATGCAAGCGACCAAGAGAAGAGTCGTTGCTATTTGCCAGGACCCAAATGAAGTGACTTGGGCATCACCTGAAAGCGACCAGTTGACAATTAGCTATGCTTTTTTTACCCTCTCTGTGCTCAATCCATTTGATATGCATTGAATGACAGATTGTGTCGTGGCAGGTCAAAAGTTGTGTTATTATCTGCCATTATTCACTCCTCACTCTCTTCTGGTATTGTCCCATCACTTTTCAAAACCGCTGCTGTTACTCCTACACTTAAAAAACATGGTGCTGACCCCAACAACTTCGACAACCTCCGCCCCATCTCCAACCTTCCATTTATTTCAAAAATCCTTGAAAAAACTGTTGCTGCTCAACTCCACTCGCACCTGTCCCTCCACTCTCTCTATGAGCCCTTTCAGTCTGGTTTCCGCCCCCGCCACAGCACAGAGACTGCCCTAATCCGTATTGTAAATGATCTCCTCATAGCATCCGACTCCGGTTTAGTCTCCATCCTCATCCTCCTAGACTTGAGCGCCGCCTTCGACACAATCTCTCACCCTATCCTCCTCAATAGACTCTCCTCCATTGGTCTCACCCATACTCCCCTCAGTTGGTTCCATTCCTATCTCACTGGCCGCTCTCAGTTTGTCCAGCTGAAATCCTTCACCTCAAAGCCCTCCCTAGTCACCACAGGTGTACCCCAGGGATCTGTCTTAGGTCCTCTTCTCTTCATCGTCTACCTCTTGCCTCTTGGTCATATCCTCCGCAAATTTAATATCCACTTTCACTGCTTTGCTGATGACACCCAACTCTACCTCTCCTGCAAACCAAACTCCATACTCCCACCTCCCTCCCTCACCTCTTGCCTTTCCGAACTCAAAACATGGTTCACAACAAACTTTCTTAAATTAAATGCCAATAAAACAGAATTCCTCCTTCTTGGCACCAAATCCACTTTATCCAAAGTAAACAACTTCTCTCTCAACATCAACAGCTCCTTAGTGTCCCCCTCCCCCCAGGTCAAGAATCTGGGTGTCATCCTGGATAGCATGCTTACCTTCCACTCACATATCAACACCATCACCCGCACTGCTTATTTCCACCTCCGCAATATTACCAGACTCCGCCCTTCCCTCACCCCCCGCACTACTGCTATTCTCGTCCACAGTCTTGTCACATCCCGCCTTGACTACTGCAATGCTCTCCTCTTCGGCCTTCCCCAAAAGTCCCTCCATAAAATTCAGCTGGTTCAAAACGCCTCTGCTCGCATCATCACAAAAACATCTTTCCAGCAGCACATCACCCCCGTTCTCCAACAGCTACACTGGCTTCCTGTTCAGCATCGCATCAGCTACAAACTCATCTTATATACATATATGGCCATTCACAACCTGGCTCCTCCTTACCTGTCCGACCTTCTCCAGGTGCACGTCCCCACTCGCTCCCTCAGATCCTCGTCCTCCCTCCGACTGTCAGTGCCCCCTGCCCATCTGAGCACCATGGGAGCCAGAGCCTTCAGTCGCGCTGCTCCCAAGCTTTGGAACAATCTACCTCCGGACCTCCAAAACTGCACACCTCTCTCCACTTTTAAGTCCCGTCTAAAAACACACCTGTTCAGGACTGCCTACAACACATAGCTTCTCCATTTCTTATGTTTTTATGATTTTATGTCTTGTTTTTATTTATTATTTCGTTTACAACTTTTTAAATTGTATTTTTTCTTTCATTGTTTGTACAGTGTCCTTGGGTGGCCTGAAAGGCGCTTTTAAATAAAATGCATTATTATTATTATTATTATTATTATTGGTCAGCTTTTCTATCCTCAAAGCTAGCTGCCAATGCCAACACTGGGAACAGCGGTTGGCCACTTAGTAGGAGCGAGGGGCCAAGACTCATACAAATCAGGCTGGGCTGTCAGGAACCGAAACAGGATCAGGACCCAGACGCGTTATGTTCTCACACAAGCCTTTTATTTTTCGGGGAAATAGGGAGTCATGCACATTAGGCAGCAGTCTGGCGTGGAAAGACAGGAAGCCAGAGACCGACCAGATCGATTCCAGTTGCCCGGACAGATGAGGTTGATACCGGACAATGAATCAGAATATCGAAAATAAACTGGACAAACTGGACAGGAACGAAAACTGGAGAAAATAATAAACAGGACAAAAATAGACGGAAACTAAACTGAAAACCGATACTAAACAGGACAAAATAAACGGGAACAATACCGTACAGGAAATACCAATAGGCAAAGGACCGAGTCGAAACCAGGGCAGAAGTTCGTTGACGGGCTGACAAAGTAAGAGAGAGCGCACTGAGCTTAAAAAGACTGAAAGCCAATCTGTTAATGAGCCGCAGCTTGCGCCACACAGGTTGGGCCAATTGGGCCCCATGGCAACTGTGACAAGGGCTAAATTGTTGGCCAAATCTCGACTATTTCAACGGAAACTTTCTCAAAATCAGTGTATTTTCCAGACAAAAAAAAACCCCAATTTGGCCAAAGAATTTTAAACTGCATCTTATAATCCAGTGTTCCTTATATACCGCAGCAAACAACGGCTGAGATTGAAAAAAATGCATACAGTGTTTATTGGTGTGCGTTACCATCCAAGGTTTTATGGTAATAAATTATTTGAGGAATTCTTGATCAAATTGATAAACATAGCATACCTAAATGGCAAAACATTGTTGCCTTTTCATATGTTATCTGTACCACTGGTGATGTAGTGGTAATGTGTCTGTGCTCTTACCACCACTAGTCGGGTTCATTCCGATTGCATACAAATGTTTTGCTATTAGAGATAGCGGCTCAAATGAATGCATTGCATTAATATGTAGCTGTACACAAAGAATCTCTTACTGTAGTCTCGATTCTATGCACCTAATATTACGGTGTGTCTTATGCATGAAAATATATGACAGACAAATATAAGACTATTTTATGGGGGGTGCCTAGTAGTGTGGAAAAAACGGTAACAAAATGTTGCTGTAGTTTGACATCATTTTCATCTCAAGAACGCAAGCGACATGCCATGATCCAAAGATTCCCTGAAGAAATTGGAATATTGGTGAACGAAATATATAAGTCTTGAAAAGGTCACAATGCCATTACCAAAACTGTGGGGCTCAAGCAAACCACTGACAGAGCCATTATCCACAAATGGAGAAAACTGGGAACCGTGGCAAACCTTCCCAGGTGCGGTCTAGTAGCAAAGATTATTCCAAGAGTGCGACAAGGGTTCATCCAGGAGGTGGGAAAAAACTCGAAAAACATCCAAAGAACTGCAGGCCTCGCTGGCCTCAGTTCATGTTAGTGTTCCTGACTCCACTAATAGACAGTGCCCAAAAAAGGCCTCCATGGGAAAGTTCCCAGGCGATAACCACTGCTGTCACAAAAGAGCAAAAAGAGTCATCTTACATTTATATTGTCATTTTTTTCCCACCGTGCTTTTATTTTACTTTTAGCCACGCTGTTAGGAACAAGCAACACATTAGGTAGTAGAGGGAGGAGGTAGGAGAGAGTTACGATATGCTCGGCAGCACAGTTTTTTGTTAGTGTAGCACGAAAATGGTAAAAGGAAGAAAAGGCCTGTATCAAACAAAGTCCAAACCAGGGTTGGGTAGGTTTACTTTAACTTGATTACTTTCAATTACTTTTGGATTACTCCAATACCAAATATGCTAATAAAAGACAAAAGAAACGTAATATGAATAAAATGACCAAATTTTGTGCAGGCTTGGGGAGTAACGGAATACATGGAACGGCAAAAATGATGTTGGTGAGCTGTTTGGATTTATTTTTATTTTGTTTCTGTCGCATTTTATGTTCGTTTTGCCGGAAATCAAAGAAATCAAAGCCAGGCGAGAAAGCTTACCACGTGTTGTGAGTCATCATTTTATTCATATTTAGTTTCTTTTGTCTTTTATTAGCATATTTGGTATTGGAGTAATCCAAAAGTAATTGAAAGTAATCAAGTTAAAGTAACCCTACCCAACCCTGGTCCAAACACCAACAATGCCCCAAAAGAGATGAAAAAAGAAGAGTTTATTTAAGCACGTCTGAAAAATGCACATACTTACACGCGCATCACAAATGAGCTAACAGGGGCTGACATGAACACTCAAGCCCGGAGATGGTGGCAGCAATTAAAACAGTTCCAAAATCTGCTTCTTTTACATTGAAAATAGACAAAACAATTCAAATTAGTCTGATAATTATTTGTAAAAGATTTCATCTTTAGAAACCTTTATATGTAACGTATGCCATGATTTTCAAATTACCCTGTCAAGACCAGAACAGAAGGTGGCCCCAGATGCGTAACGTTACGCACAAGTTTTTTGAGAAATAGAGGAAAATCAGCGCCAGGGATCCGGTGCTTGCTGGACGAGGGAAGCAAGCCGCTCACGGGATCGAAATCCGGAAGTGGATCTTCCGGAGCGGGATATCGTAGCGTGGTTGGACGGGAAAAACTGCTCGTTAGCTGGGACGGGAGATAAGAACGTGTTTGGGTTCAAAAAACGGGTCGTAGCCGGAGACAAACCTGGAATCATGAACAGACAAGTGGTATACGGATGAAAACAGGACCGACGGGAGCCAGAGTCAAAGTGCTTGCCTTGCATATGCAGAGGTTCGCTGATGGACTGACAAAGGGAGACTGAAAGCACTGAGCTTAAATAGGAGGGGAAACCAATCAGGTAACCAGCAGCAGCTGGCGCCAATCGAGCGGGCACAGGTGAATGTAATGGGTGGTCATGACAAACCCTGGTTAAAAGATATAATTCATCACCAATTTGGATATTTTGTCCAATTCCTGTGACTAATCACATATATCCAGTCTCTCGATGCTTTAGAAATGTACCTGCAGCAACATTGACAGTTGTACCCAGAAAAATATCAGCCTGACTTCACACTTGAGAAAAAAAAACACTGGATACACTCGCAAATAATGATGCCACAATGGCTGAGTGGTTAAGAATCCTTCACAACTAAAGGCCATCTTTGACAAGACAGAATTGAAGCTCATTGCTCAAAGCTCGCCGGGAGAGCTGTCCGCTGCTCCACAGTGTCTCCAATATTGTGCGCCTGCTGTGTTGAATGCAGATGTCTTATTTCCTATAAAGCATGTGTATGAAGGGATCTTTATTATAATGCTCAGTTGAGAATTTGCCTTTTATTCTTGTGTGCTCGGGAGATGCACCACTGTCATGCTAACGAGTTAGTATATAATCCACGGCAGAATATCTGAGGATATTTATGAAAATGAACCGTATGCGGCAGTGGGTCTTCTTAATGTCTAAGACAGTGTTTCTTAATCTTTACTGAGCCAAGGCACTTATTTTTCATTGAATTAATCTCTGGCCGACTGAAAAAAAAATGCAAAATTAAATGAAATTATTATTATAATAATAAATATCACAATGTGGTTTACAAGATTTTCTAACAATTTAGTCTGTATAGGCCATTTTGCCTCATATGCTTTTTGTAGAATGTGTTTCAAAAAGCGATATCCACCTATTTTTACCGACTAATGTACTCTGCAGCTGAGTAGTTCGCACGTCCGCACCACAGTTCTGGGGTAATCAGTTCAAATTCAGCTACCAGCCTTCCTGTGTGGAGTTTGCATGTTCTCCACGTGCTTGCGTGGGTTTTCCTCCGGGCACTCCGGTTTCCTCCCTTATTCAGTCAGGTTAATTGGCCGGTTCAAAATTGTCCCTGGGTGTGAAAGAGTGAGTGAATTGTCTCTCTCTGTGTGCCCTGTGACTGGCTGGCAACCAGTTCAGGGTGTCCCCTGCCCACTGCCCGACGATAGCTGGGATGGGCTGCAGCATTCCCACGACCCTACTGAGGATTAGTGATGCAGATAATTGATGGAAAATAAGCATCTGCTTCTGACTACCCCTTTTCGGACATGTTATGTGACATTATTTTGCTGTTTACTCATTGTTTTTGTCCTGTTTTTATTTTAATGTTCGAAATAAAGTTTTCATTCATTCATTCATTCATTCATGGATGGATGCTAAATAGAGTAAAGAAAATCTAAATTCCATACATCTTATTTAAATGTTTAAATAAATTACATTTTTTCAATGTCTCCATTTTAATATTTAAAATGTCATGGCAGACAATGAAGCCTACGTGAAAAATATAAAATAGATACGGATGAAATGAATAAAGAAATACATAAAAAAGTGTGCTTACTTGTTTTCTGGTAAATAATAAAAAAAATGCTTAAGATGAATAAAGTCATCTTCCAGTGGTATCTTTTCTGCACATTTTCTTTTTTGCAGTGCATGTTTTTTTAAAAAGGGACACTGTGTAATATTTAACCACACAATATCGCTGTGATGTGTATTGCAACTGAAAATTAGTGCTACAAAGCACAGTGAAGAATCCAAACTACGGAGTCTCAAAGCAACCAAACTTCATGATTTTTACTCTGTCATGATCGCTGCTGCTAGGTGCCTGATTAATTCCCCTCCTATTTATACCCAGTACCCCAGTCCCTCCTTGTCATTCCGTCAGCGAACCTCTGCATATGCAAGGCAAGCACTTTGACTCTGGCTCCTGTCAGTCCCATTTTCATCCGTATACCACTCGTCTGTTCCTGATTCCCCGTTTTTCTCCGGCTATTGACCCGTTTTGTCCTTTTGACCACGCTGTGATCTCCCGCTCCGGCTAAGGCCCCTTTTTGACCAAAGACCACGCTCCAATCTCCCGCTCCGGGAGATCCACTTCCGCATTCCGATCACGCTCCGATCCCGTGAGCGGCTTGCTTTCTTCGTCCAGCGAGCACCGGATCGCTGGCGTTTGTTTTCCTCAATATCCCCAAAAACTTTTGAGTCAACGTTACGCGTTTGGGTCTACTATTTGTCCTGGCTCTGACATCTTATTTTTTGCACTGATTTAAATGACCTTTAAGTTGTTTTTTTTGTTTTTGTTTTTTCAAAAAACATGTTAATGTAACAAATAATGACCCAAATGTTATGATATTGTAGACACTAGATAATTTGACTTAAACAAAGCAATATTTTTCTTATTTTTGGACAATTTCGTAGTTGCACACCAGGCAAAGTTTCAAGAAACACAAGTGTGCCATGTCTCACTATTTAAAAAGCACTGGTCTAAGATATGACAGCCTCGATTGAAAAAGTGTGTCCTATACATAAGGTCGGGGATCAGCAACAAGCGGCTCTGGAGCTGCATGCGGCTCTTTGGTACACCCTAGTGGCTTCCTGGCACTTTTAAAAAAATGTTTGATAATGGAAAATTATATGGTTTCTGTAGGAGAAAAATATGACATAGTCTTGATGATTTCCTAATAGTATACAGTATATACAGTAAGTGTTTACTTCCTGAAAACTTTTAATTGTCATGATTACTCGTTACATTTCACCTGTGCCCGCTCGTTTGGCGCCAGCTGCTGCTGGCTACCTGATTGGTTCCCCGTCCTACTTAAGCTAAGCCCTTTCACTCGCCTGTTGTCAGTCCGTCACCTCTGTTTCTACAAGGCAAGCAGTTTGACTCTTACTCCCGTCGGTCCCGCTTTTTGCACCCGTTTTCCACCCTTCCGGTCCTGATTTCCCAGTTTGCCTCCGGCTACGACCTGTTTTTTGATCCCGACCACGTTTTGCTCTCCTGTCCCGGCTATCAAACTATTTTTTCCGTCTTCGACACCACGATCTCCCGCTCCGGAAGATCCACTTCCGCATTCGGAACACGATCCAATTCTGTGAGTGGCTTGCTTCCCGCGTCCAGCGAGAACAGGATCGCGGGCGCTGCCCTTCCTGTCTTATTTCGATTTAATTTGTTTCCGGATTTATACACCCAGTGTGTGTGCTGATGTTCGTGTAGTAGAGCTGTTCATTCTCTGAAGACAGAGCAAGCAATAGGAAGCGAGTTGCTCAGCATCCTACAGAAAAGGTATGACTCACTGACGTTTCTATGACGCCTAACGCTCTGCGAGAGACGGCAATAATGACAGTCAGCAGCTTTGATTGAATGGTAAACAACCATTATTTCAGCATTAGGGTCGTTCCCATGGGAATTGAATTTCCAAATAAAGGTTGTCACATGGGAAAACACAGAGGGAAACAATGGCGAGGTTCACAGCATTATCAAGAAGTATCTTGACTCCATGTAGAGTGCAATCCAATTTAGTCCATGTGTGACTATTGTGAAGTACTACATTATGAACAGAACCTTCATGAAATATACATGCAAGGAATCAAATAGATATGCAAAATTACTAATTATGCTTAGAGGGGGAAAGTATGACCTGACCCTTTATCAACAGGCACCAACCACTAGAAAGGGTCAACTTCAATACGAAAAGAAATGACACGGGAAGAAAAAAGGCCGGTGGAGAAGAATACATTACTGCAGTGTTTTTCAACCAGTGTGCTGTGAGACTTTGTCTAGTGTGGCGCAGGAAATTGCCCAATTCAGAAGAAGTATTCCATTGCTCTGTATATTTTCTTCCTTACATTAATAAGTCCAATAACTGTAACATTCATCAATATCAGTAGTTGGCAGAGGATTTTGATTTCTTTTTATACACTATGGTACTCATTTGTGTATAACATAAACCCCTATTTTCATTAAAATTGGTATACAATTTTCTTTGACTTTACTCAGCTCAAAGTAAGCAATGTAAGAGACGATTGATGTTGCATAAATTCTAAACACAACACAGTACTCACATAAAATTTACAGAGTACTAGGTACTCTGTACCGCTGACCACAATATCAACATTTTGGATGCAACAGGAATCAAACCTGGGTCGCAACGATGGGGGCACTGAATCCTTATGACTAGACCATTAATGATATAAATCAGGGGTGGCCTACCCGGTCCTCGAGAGCTGGATGTCCAGCATGTTTTGTAGATTTCTCTCCTACAATTCCGGTGATGCAAATTTTTAGCTTGTTAGAAAGCTGTGTGGGTGCTTGATATTGATCCAGGTGATTGGAATCATCTGTATTAGAGCAGAGAAACTCCAAAAACATGGAGGACATGCGGCCCTCGAGGACCGGGTCTGCCAACCCTGGTATAGATGACATACAACACGGCATTCGATTTTATATAGTTATCACACTATTTTTTGCAACATCTGTCGCAGGCTTGTCATCCTGGAAGGGGGATTACCTCATGTGCTATCCCTTCTCAAGGTTTTTTCTTTTTCCTTACGTTGAGGTTTTTTAATTTTTCCTTCCCCTCATGTAGGTTTTAGATTAGGGGATGGTGTAATAATAGTCTGTGGTTTGCAATAATCTGTGGTCAGTGCAGCCCTTTGAGACTCCTTGTGATAAAAGGGTATACAAATAAACACAAACTTATAGTTCTTTTTTAGGTAAAAAAAAAAAAGTGCATTAAACATGAATACAGTAATTATCTGCCCCTGAGGTAGTACAGTACAGGGAAATACATTAAATAACTAATATTGTTTGATGGACTTGTTTCATATTGCACCAGAAAGACAAAAATAACCCAAGTAAAGTAAAAATTTGGCACATAATTTCCTTATTTTAATTATTTTTTTATCTTACAAAAAAAGGAAAAAAGTGACAACCTCAATCTATCCATCCATTATCTGCACCGCTTATCCTCAGTAGGGTCGCGAGGGTGCTGGAGCCCATCCCAACTATCTTTGGGCAGTGGGCAGGGGACACCCTGAACTGGTTGCCAGCCAGTCGCAGGCCACATAGGGACAGACAATTCGCTTGCTCATTCACACCTAGGGACAATTTGGACCAGCCAATTAACCTGCTATGCATGTTTTTGGAATGTGGGAGGAAACCGGAGTGCCTGGAGGAAACCCACGCACGGGGAGAACATGCAAACTTCACACAGGAAGTTCAATTTCATGACCTCAGAACTGTGCCGTACACGCGCTAACCACTGCGCTCCCATGCTGCCCCGAGTGAGAACCTAAATAAACATATTTTGTTCGAATAAAGCCCAAGTAAACACTATACATTTAGTTGTCTTTAATAGTTACAGTGCAATGTTTTTTGGTTTAGGAGTTAGTTTTGGTAACTCATTGGGTATTCCTTATAATGTACTGAATACCTTGTTTCTATTTACAGTAGTCTACCTTGAAATGTGGAATGGCAACACAACAACTTCTGTCTAAAAACCTCTGCATCGAGTTAGGATGATGTTTTTCCCAATATTTATTTGTTTCTATTGGCTCGCAGTGCAAGTTCAAACATCACTTTTCGATACTAACCCACTTCATCATCAGATGATTATAAAAAGTTACATTTGGTGTATTGAATACTGGTAGACTGCGGAGATGATCGACAACAGCATGCTTTTTTTGCAAATAATTATCGATTTGTTTTCACCAAATAGAGGAAATGGACAATTTCCTGCGGCACACCAGACATTGCACTCTGGTGTGCCTCGAAACACTGGTTGAGAGACTGCGTTTTATAGAATGCTCAATCAAATTAACATCCCAAGTAAATACAGAATTTTGGGACTTTTTTGACTGCAGCTCTAAAAATTGGAATAATCGTACACTGATTTGAAAGGATTTTTTGATTGCCGTGATAGTGCCACCTCTGTAAATATGTGTTCTTGTAGTGCAGTGAATAGTACAGTATTCTGATATTATAATAAGGGTGGGAAAACTATTGCCCTGGGGCCACATGAGGCGCGTTGAGCTTTTTGATTCGGCCCTCAAACGAAAATGCTTAAAGTATATACATGTATGTATGTATATGCCAAAGTGCATTTACCTGGCTATGTCTTAATTATGATTTATATATTTTATTCAAGATATTTATAAAATATTAAGCAAACAAAAAACCCTCAGACATAGCCCTATATAATTTTGAGTTTTTAATGCATATTATCAACTTTATTGCTTAAAAGGGACATGTTACATTATTTAGAGTTTATTTAGAGTCCTTCTATACCGGTTTGATGAAAATGTGAATTGATAAACAAATAAACAAAGATGAGGTCTAACATGTCCACATAGATGTCTGCGTTTAATTTATTCATAAACTCATTTGAGAAAAACTAGAAATGTTTGTTTCTATTGCCCTGGTATCCAATTTGAGACCGTATCAGCAGATTCAAAAAAATTCCCCCCCTCACAAAGCCCTTCAGCCAAATTACATTATTTTTAGAGCTCCTTACAACAATCCTTTGGTGGTACCAAAGTGATTTACAATAATAACAGACAAACAATAAGTGAAAATCAAACAAAAAATTAAAATGAATAAAATCAATGAAATTACAAAAAACAATATATACAACAACATCAAATAAGTGTCCCCAAACTACTGAGTATTAAAAGCAAATCTTTTAACCATGCGGCTTATTCAATGAATCGGCTAATTTATGCACTTTTTACTATCGGCCCCCAGGGGCGCCCGGGCAGTAAAGGTAAGAGTGAGACAGAGGCGGAATATATGTGTCTTGGAAGATACAAGTTTAATGTAACTTTGCACTTTGTGATGAAGAAAACTAGCATGAACAGACCCTCATCTTGGAAAAGCTGTCAATCGAAAGGGGAGGGCTAACTACCATATTGGGAATAATTTTACGAGTCTGTTTATTTGTTAACGGAAATAATGTGGCGAAACGAAAGGATTAGAAGAAGCAACGTCCAATGAAATGGAGATGTTTTGGGAGGATTTCTATTCATCTGTCGGCATTATCGTGTTTTTAAGAGTAAATATTTTACACGGTTGGATTCTATGGATTGTCTTTGATGTAAAGAAAGTAATTTTCGAGGACATTCAAGGAAGTTAATGGTGAGTTACGCCGACTTAATAGTTTTCAGGTATCTTGGTTCAGGCTGATTCAGATGTTTATCCGATGAGTACATTTTAAAATTTCTTGAATCCCAAGATTTTAAGCTTTCCAATGACGTATTTCAAGGACTGGTGACATCGTACAGACAAGTATTTGTTTATCAAAAGTCTGGCGGTTCGATGGCAGGCCGGAGGAACGTTAAAGGGTTAAGATACAGTATATTATTAAAACACTTTCCGTGTACCATCTTTCTTTGTAAATATCTCATGTTTCAATGGGGGCACATGTAGCTTATAGTCAGGTGCGGCTTATGTACATACACAAGGTTTTTCCTTTAAAAATGTACTGGGTGCAGCTCATAATCAGCTCACTCTAAAGCCCGAATTTTACAGTACTTAAAATCTGGTCATCGGTCTGAAGAAAAATGTGGCATCCCTTAAGATAATGTTATAAATAATTTGAGTATGTATAGATATCATTAAATAAACACTCCTAACAGTGTTTTCTTTTACAGGCATTTTAAGTGTGGCAGTTCTATTTATTCTGTGTACATGTAGGTAATTTGTATGCCACAGTTCAGATCTTACATTGTTTCTTACACAAACTCTATTTTGATTGATTATTGATTAACATAATCAAATGCACTACAGCTTTCAGTAACGTTTGTGCATCTGCTTATTTTTACAAATGTAAGAGGTCCGTTAGCGCCTGTCTGATAACATGGCTCAGTGATGAGGACATTATGCGCAAACAAGGGTTTAATCACTATGAAAAGCAGTCAGCCATGCTTTTATGACTTGATTGTCAGCATTCACACTGTGGATCACTTTATAGTCAAACGTGCTTTCTGGAAAGCATCTTTGCTACAGCGCCAGTAATGCTGTTACTTGAATGTTGGCCAGCCTGGAGGTGAAATCCCTCCACAAGCTAGACATCCTGAATTATTAACATCAAGCTGAAGCAATACAATGCAGAATAAATAGGTATAACACCTAGTATCGTATTCACACTCAGCGCTCTTCTTTTTCAACTGAGAGATAACCCGATGACTCACTTACAACAGTATTGTATTGATAGTTGGAATAGGAACACAGTATCAATACCAAGTATATAGTATTGATCAGATATAAGCACTAGCGCCGTATTAATAATATCCATATTTGGATCGATCCACCCACCCTTTGTCCGAAGAACAAACGTCAGTTGTTAAAACGTGAAAAACGACAAATGTCAGTTATATAAATCGTTTTATTTCAAACTGTTGAGTGTCACGATTGGAACAAACGGTGGACCCAAGTGCGGAACGATTCGCACAACACTTAATTAAGGGATCGGGGGGATCAGGGAAAGAGGAAAAAAAGCAATCTGGTGCTTGCTGGGCAGGTGGAACAGAAAGCCCCCATGTCCGGTGACAGGTGGCGAGGCGGACAGCCGGGGCCGGAGAGCAGAGCGTGATTGTGGATCGGAGCAAGTCGAGGTGTTGAGGCGAACAGTTTGCTGACGGACTGACAAAGAGTGACCGGAAAGGAAGCGCTTAAATAGGGAGAGGGATAATTAGGACTCGAGTGGCAGCTGGAGCTGAAGGAGTGAGCGCAGGTGAGGGTAATCAGAGGGCAACTGACAGGATTGTGACAGTTGAGAGTGTTTTGGTTAGAGACTTTGCAGTTGACCGCTGAATGTACTTCACAAAATGCACGTCATATTTGTTTTATTTAAGTAATTATTATCTGATTATTCAACAAATCAATTCAATAATCAGTGACGAGACAGCTATTTAAATAGTTGTTAATTGCAGCCTTAGTGTGATGAATGTTAAAATAGCTCCTATGGTTTACTGAATCTAAAGCAGTCATTCTTTTTGGTAGTTGGAAGCAGACAAAAAGCCCTTAGAGGCAAAGACATTGAGGCGAGACTAAATTGAAAGCCGGAGGTTCCCACAGAAGCGGATGTTATGGTTCGCGTTTGAGGCATCCCAGAGGGAAGTGGTGTATTGAAGACTGCTGTAGCTCTGTAGCAGTGTAGTGATTAAGAAGGCTGCCCCACCATTAGCCAGTAACAGACCGGCTTCATGATTGATCAGTGTCTGCTTAAGCTCAACAAATCAACATTGTCCCTGGGCTACGTATAAGGGAATCTCGTAAACATCCAAATCTCACTCTCTTTTGTCTTTCACTCTGTAATACTTGTGTGGGTTTTACTGTAATGCCTATGTAGATAGCTCAGTGAAAATGGGGATACATGGCCTTGTTGATCAAGCATCAAAATAATACCTCCCTCAGTGCCATAACCTGGAGGTGGAGCGCTCGTCTTGGGATCCAGAGATCGCAGTTCAAATCCCAGCTCCTCCGTGGTACATGTCAAAGTGTCCTTGGGTAAAACACTGAACTCCTAATGCCCCCAAAAAACAGGTTAGCGCCTTGCATGGCTGCAAGGCCGCTATTGGGAAATGTGAAGCACATTGTAAAGCGCTTTGGGAAGTCTTCATTGACTTCAAAAGCGCTATATAAATGCAGATCATTTCATTACCAGCTCGGTAGCCTAGATGGTAGGGCGCCCGCTCCGAGACTGGGAGGTCGCTGGTTCAAGCCTCGGCCGAGTCATACCTAAGACTTACAACATTGGTACTCATTGCCACCCTGCTTGGTGCTCGGCATTAAGGGTTGGAGTTGGGGGGTTTGGTCACCTAATGACTAAAATGGCTGCGGCTGCATCGGCTCGCTACAGTTTAACTGTACGGGTCAGGTGTATCGACATTTCAGTCTGTGTGCATGGTTACAAAGAATGACAATAAAAGTAAATTCTATTCTATTCTTGTCACGGTCGCCGTGGCGACCAATCTGCCGCGCCCCCAAACTCAAGCTGTAGCAGATCAGCTGATTGCTGGTCTGCTACTTAAGGCTGGGTTGTGGGTTTGGCGGGCGCTGGCTCATTACATATTCCCCGGTCGGTTATGCCTTGTCCGGTCACCCCTTCCACTCCACCTCGCCTCGTGACAATTCTATATATTTTTTGTTGCACTGAGTTCAAAATGTAAAAATACATTGGGGTTTTTGTTAAAAGTTTGGCGCAGCTCATAAGTAAGTATCAAGATCACCGTTAGGTGGCAGTAATGGTTTTGATCAGAACTTAGCCCCCACTTCCTAGTTTTGCTTACTGTATCACAAATGCAGAAAAAGCAAAAAGTGAATTGTGCCACATTTCTCAGACGTTTTCTTGGAAATGAGTATTTTCAAGAACCTTGGCAATGTTCAACTGTTGTCTACCTAACAATGTTAAAACATCCTTTTTTGTAATGAAAGATGAGGGTTTAAGCTTTATCTGTATAAGTCCTATGTCTACCCAACTACATTTTTCTTCTATGTTTAATTCAAATACAAAAATTGGTTGGCATTGGCTCTTTCCATTTAAAGGAAACATCTGGCATTGAATGAGTTAAAAATGTCATCCCTCTCCGCTGTTATATTCCTCATATGTAATCCTCACTCTCCAACAATAACGATCCACAGGGGTCATCAGAGAAAGGATCAGCATGCCAGGAATGCTCTCTGGTAATGTCTGATGCGCTGTGTCAGTTTCTATCTTTGGTAAGAGGGTCTTATAAAACTGATCAACTATATCTAGGTTGCAAGATTACACGCCTTTGCTCTATGTTCATCATCATGTTGCATGTGAGCATGCTGTTGCTGGGCATAATGCATAGGACCTGATATGCATTGGACCCTTGTTTTTGTTTTTTTGATCTTGCATAATTCGGCCAATAATGACTGATGTTTTGAAAATTAAACACCTACACTCAATTTGGAGCACCCAATGAAAATCTGTATGAAAATAAATACTAGAATTCAAGTCTTCATGTAGAACAAGTGTCAAACTCTTGGCGTGCCACTTAATTTGATGTGGCCCACGAGACAACATTGAGAGAAGCATAAGAGAAAAATGAGCAAACAGTGACTTGCAGTTTTAACCCTTGTATTGTGTTATGGTCTCCAGTGACCCGTTTCAAGGTTATAAACTGTAATAACTGATGTTCCTCAAGGAGCCAAAAAATCACATTACAATGGAAATACATGGTCATGGATGCGTATAATGTTTGTTAGGATGTTGCCTTGACTATGTTACGCGATACTTCTTTCCTTTTGGTGATCAAGAATTAATTAGATTCTGGACATGAGGGTTAAATATGTTCATTGAGTATCACAAAAACCAAGGCCCCACTCGCAAAGCACCCACTGTAGCTGTATTAACTGACTAATGTCGATCAACCGAAAAAACATTGAGGAAACCCATTTTGTTGTCATTTTACTTAAAATAAAAGTCACAGACAAGCTGCTTATGGCAATACGAAAAAATTAAAAAAGATATCACCTGGGTTCAGCTGTTCAAAGAAGCTTTAGCTCCTATCTCTAATAGTAATTGTTAGATTATGTTGTCACTAATGCATGTGTTTTCCAGCTATATTAGTTTTATCATATAATCATAACATTATTAATTTGATAATAGAAATTTTCATTTTGTTGTTATAAATGCACATCAAACTTATCCACATATTTAAATGAAGTATTTACTTGCTGAATTTATTCTTTCATGTCTGTGTACTTCTCAGCAATGGTCTTATCACACAACCTTAAAGATTCCGCCATGCTTATCTCTTGTACATGGACTCCTTTTCTTTGGTTTGTAATGTGAGTTCTGAGTGTCTGTTATCGCTCCATGTTCCATTTTTGCAAACCCACAACATTCTCTTATAAAAACCGTGGTCGGCTATTTGTCGATGCCATTTGGGAGGGAGCGCACTCCTGGCATCTTAGTGAGAGGACGCTTCCCTGATCAATTGGTCTGGAGTGCATTCTGTTTTTTACTTTTGTTTTAATTTTAATTTGAAACTTTGTAATAAATGTTCTGAACTGAACTGCTTCTATCCAGCTTTATGGTTTTCTGGTCCCGGAAAATGAACATGCAGAAGGACACAGATTGTCTCTGCCCAACGTAATATAATATGAAATCTAACCCCGCGACCCTACTGAGGATAAGCAGTGCAGATAATGGATGGATGGATAGATGAAATCTAACAGCGAAGTTCCCATATTCAGATATAGATTTTGAGAAGAAAAAAACAGAAAAAGAAAAAGCAGAAAGACCCCCAAATCAGTAAAATAATCATTTAAATTAGTGTGTTATATTTGATATTTTAAAGAAAATGGAAAACATTTTTTTTTCTTCAAGAAAGGAGTAAATAAAAAGGTAAATGCACTAAAAAGGCCTTAAGCGTTTGGAACTTTAGGGGCCACCGTACTGAGCCCAGCGGCTTTGGGGCCCCCAGTACTGAGACCCGTGCCAAGCCCTGCTATTTTTGTCACTTTCCAGTCTGAATGAGTTTCCCTGAGATAAATAAACCGTAGTAGAAATGAACTCAACTGTTGTTTTCCTTTTTTCTTACAATTGCAGATAATTGATAAACACTACAAGAGATTACATCTGAATGAAGGAAATTATATTGACGTAAGAAACCCTTAATAGTTGTTGTATAATCAAATCTTACATCCCAGAATCATGATCTACTCGTGTGCCTCCAAAATGAGCCCCTCAACTAAGGCGCACTTTTTATGCCACTAATTTACCCCTTTGAAAATGTTTTTTTCTACTATGTAGCCATCGAGCTAAAATGAATTTGACACCCCTGATGTAGAATAGTATTATAACGTGTCTTAGTTTTCAAACGTATCACGGACCTCGAGCGCCTTTTAAAGTGTATCATTGGGATCGTTGTCATGCTGAAAGACCGAGCCACGTCTCATCTTGAATGCCCTTGCTGATAGAGATTTTCACTCAAGATTTCTCGATACATGGCCCCATTAATTTTTTTTTCATACATATCAGTCATCCCGGTCTCTTTGAAAAAAAAAAAGCCCTCAAAGCATGATGTTTCCACCCCATGCTTCACAGTGGCTATGGTGTTTTTCGAATGCAATTCAGTATTTTTTCTAATCACGGGAACGTGTGTTTCTACCAAAATGTTATATTTTGGTTTCAACTGACCAAATCACATTCTCCCAATTGTCTTCTTTATCATCCAAATTATCTCTAGCAAACCACAGATAGGTCTGGACGTGTACTGGCTTAGACAGGAGGACACCTCTGGCAGTTCAGGATTTGAGTCCCTGGCAGCGCATTGTGTTACAGATAGCAGCCTTTGTTACTGTGGTCCCAGCTCTCTGTCGAGTCAGGTCACATTTATTTGTATAGTTCTTGATCACAAAATATCTCAAAGGACTGCACAGGTTACAATTACACCATACCTACATCTTAGGTCATTCACTGGGATTTTCGCTCACCGCTCTTTTTACCATTTTGACGCCAAGGGGTGAGATCTTGCATGGAGTCCAAAATCGAGGGATATTATCAATAGTCTTTTATGTATTCCATTTTCTAATATTTGCTTCACAGTTGATTTCTTTGCAACATACTTTTGCAGATTCAGTCTTCCCAGCCTGAAACCAGGTCTCAGCAAAAGTGGAATTTGGAGTGTGACTGACTGAGGTTGTGGACGCGTGTCTTTTACACCGATATTGAGTTAATACAGGTGCCGTTAATACAGGTAACAAATGGAGCCTCGTTACGCCTCATTAGAAGAAGTAAGACCTCTTTAACAGCCATAAATCTTACTTGTTTGTAGGAGACCAAATACTTAATTTCCACTTTAATCTAGAAATAAATTATTTGAAATGAAACAATGTGATTTTCTGTTTTTTTCTCACATTTTGTACCTCATAGTTGAGGTTTACCCATGTTGAGAATTACAGGCCTCTCTAATCTTTTCAAGTAGGAGAATTTGCAAGATTGGTGGTTGACTAAATACTTATTTTCCCCTACGTTATTGTACTCCTTTAGCAAGATGTCACTGCCATAAATTTGCCTTACGTGCCTCTCTATAACAGATCTCCACGACTGTAATTAGATAAACGTTTAGGTGGCTCATTGTGGTTTCCCTCTGTACATTAATACATTTTGATTTATTGTAGCTACTTATGTGTGCAGCTAAGATAATGCCACTTGATAAGAATGAGCAGAATTGTATCGATTACTGAGAACCCTCACTATAGCCCGGTTCACTTTTCTCGGTCTCTATACTTCACAGATTTGCATTGTGTTCTGCACTCAGATTGGCTAAACAGTCTCTCTGTCACGAACCATGTCAGGAAACAGGAATGAGAACCCAGTCGTGTAACGTTACTAACAATTCATTGGGGAGAAGAGGAATGCGCGCACACTCGATCCGGGGATCGATGATCGCGGAAGTAGATTTAAATCAAACAGAACGAGCCAAAAATAAAACAGGATCAAAACACAGGCAAAAACGGAGATTCATAGGACTCGGAATGACACACAGAGTCTAGCAGCAGTTTCGCAGACGCTCTGACACCAGGCAACTCGCAAGACCGCGTTTAAGTCACCCGGCAGCAATCTGTCATCGTGTTTCAGCTGGTGTCAGTGGGCGGCCAATTGGGCGCCGTGGCAACCGTGACAGAACCTGGCACCACACGGCAGGGACCAATTGGGCGCCATGGCAACCATGAAACTCTCCGCTTCTTCTCTTCCTGCGCATCAATAACATAAAACTTGCTTGCAAAATTGTTGTTTCATTTTCTTTCAAATTCATGTTTTATAAACCCCCTGATGATGAAACGATCTGCACCGATGTACAGTCCCATCAAATAATTTTAATGGAAAAAATATAAATGTTTCTTTTTCGTGGATTTCACCTATTACAGGTCCCTATTGAGGGTTCTCTGTATTGGTATCGCTATTAAAAAGAAGTTATCGTGCATCCTTATTGATTATCCCTGCTTTTATTAATTAGAATTAGAAGTTAAAGGAATAAAAATAGCTGTGTGCAGTGGAGCAGAACATGTTTTAGCACCTTCTAGTCAATTTATTATGTTTAATTATGCTCTTAATTTTCATACATTTGTTGCAGTGAGGCTGAATACAACTGACCAACTGAGCAGGGACATGGCTGCTCAGTCAAAACACTAAAAACAGTCATTGCATCACCGAGCATGCGCTTTTATTAGACGTCATCAAGTCTGGATTGTCTGAGCACTCAGACAAAGGCTTGAGACACAATCTGATCAATTCAATCAACCCTAAAATAAATTACTTGTACGTTCCCTGACTTCATTCTCACACTAGCAACACAGCACACTTTATTTCACATGTGAGAGTGTTAAGTAATTCACTGCTGTTGTTCCGAGTCATCAATGATCTGATTATAGAGTTGTTTGGGTTTTTTTTCAGAGGCTCACAAATTAAGATTGTAAGAATTGATTATAAAACGATTATTGAGGTTATTTTTTTTTCCTCGATGTTTTTTTCTTCACTAAGATCCAGGGTTCATACACCTTTTTCATGACCAAAATCCAGCATTTTTTTAGGCGCTTTCAAAGCCAATTTTCCAAAGTCTCCAGGTCTGATACAACTGTCCTAAAGCACTTGTAGGGGGCAATGACACTTCACATGACAACACCATATAAACTAATGTCAGCTACCGTTAGTCACAAGGGAAGAAGAAATGCAATTGCACAGTAACTACAAGCATATGCAAGCACTTCACCCGAAATCCAAGTAGTTTTCAAACCTTGAAAACACAACATTAAAATGAATGCATTTTCAAGGATTTCAAGCACCCATGCAAACCCAGACGTTTAAAACTCTCTTAGTGTTTATCAACTGGGCATTTTGGGTTATTTTTTACCAAAGTGTTTAAGAGAGCAGCTGGGTGAGAAAAACTGGGCCCTTTGCGAAAATTATACAAACGAGAAACAAATGACGGGTGTTTAAAAGGCTTGAGTTTACCTGCCGAAGTGTCCTCAGCACCTCTGTGGCTTCATCGTGCTTGCCCTGCTTGGCCATCAGCATCATCTCCTGGATCATTACGATTCTTCGCTGGTAAGGCGGCGGAGTAGCACCGCGGCTCAGCCTGTCCCCCGACCTCAACATGAGGGCCGCAAACAGGTCCCCTCGCTCCTTGGTGGGGGTCCGCCTCCAGCTGTGCTGAGGGCTTCCTTCTCCAGCATCGTGGCTCTTGGTATGCTTGCCCCCCATTGTAATAAGTAAGGGAAAGATGTGATAACAACAAGCCTCGTCCCACAGGGCAGTTGCTCATGCAGAGGCAGCCTTGGTGGATGTTTCCTGCAGCCAGTGTTGGGAGTACCCCGTTACAAAGGAACGCAATTACTTTTCTTGGTAACGAGTACTGTAACACATTATTAATTAATGTTTTGAACTGTATTGTGTTACTCAGCTACTTTAAAAGCAGATAATAGATTATGTTCCTCCCATTATACAACATCTAACAAAACAGATGAGCGTGTCTCTATGCACATATATGATACAACTGAATATAGTTACGGGGTTGCCGACTGAAGCTCAGAGTACGAGAACACGTAATTTCTCACTACTGATATTCTGATATTCTCCCTACCGTGTATACTCGCGTCCAAGCCGTATTTACAACTATAAAATAAAATACTGAAATCAGAGGCTGGTTTATACGTGCATCTTTGGTTGTGTGTCACCAGTAGCGAATTGTAGGTAGCACGCAGGTAGCGTGGCACGGTTTTTACAGGAACAACTTATTCAATGAGGACAGAATTTATGGCAGAAGATGCTCAATTGGTGTCTTTAGAGTGGTATCGGTTGATACTGAGAAAATGCTGATGCCTTTTCTTTGGAAATGTTATGATCTTTGAATGAAATAATCACCCCCTCCCTTTAGTTTATTATGATTCAGATGTGTGCAGCATGATTTTGGGAACTAAAAATGCTTTCCAGATTTTTTTTATAAGATAACTTCAATGCAAACCTTATCAGTATGGAAGAACTGTTTCGAAAGAAAGATCGAGAGGCCTAGGAGGGCGGCTATGTGGCTGGGGTGTAAATATAACATCGTCAGCAAGACAACTGAATTACCTTCCATTGCACAAAAATTTGAGAACAAAGTCAGTAGTACATGTGGGGGAGCAAACCCCTAGCCAAAAAACAGACCCGCAGAGGGATGGGCGCCACCAGGCTGAACTTGTCCTAGACACACCACAATAAGTGGTATCCTTCCCACACAGGTAGTTAAGGGATCCGTGAGCCTAGATTTGTAAAATTATTTTTGCATTACACCATTCCTAGAGAAAAAGGAAAACGTCCTGGACATTACCAAAAAAAAGAGAATAAATCTTCGACTGGTTAGAAGACAATAGAAAAAATGGATATGGAATGTCTCGCCTGTGTTAATTTGCAAGCTCTCAAGAATGCAAAAAGCCAACAAACATGAAGGCTTTACTGCTTCCACAGGTTGGTGAACACATTTCCTTCTATTTTATTGATCATTTTTGAGCAGTTTTAGGTGGTCGGCTTCAATGCGAGTACATAAGGTAACTTGTAGCTAGATATTTTCAGAGTAACGCGCAACTTTTGGGTGTCAGAATTCCCGGGGGACAAATGCAATTACTTTTTAAATGACTACTAACTGTAACCAATTACTTTTTATTTTTCTGTAACGCACCCAACACTGCCTGCAGCTGATCACATCTTCATCGTCTGGACACTTTGGAGGGTGTAGAAAGCACTGCCAGTTTTGAAATCCAATTGAATCCACATGGATCGAGTCATCGTCGCAAGTAGAGAGGAAATAATCATAAATCAGAAAAGGAGGAAGTAGTTTCTGCAGCTCAAGTGGGGAAGAGGTCTGAGAAGGATGCTTGCAGCATGGCCGCTCAAAATGCACCCGTCTCACAGCAGAACTGATGAGCACTGCAGTCTCCTGTCCCGAAAGCAACTTCACTGGATTTTACATTTACCTCCGAGTACGAACGTGTCGTTGTTGTTCTTGTTCTCCCATGTCATCCTCAACACAGCCCTGTCCTAGAGTGAAGGCGGCGGTGCGGGGAAACAGTCAGGGCATGGCAATGTTTACGTCCGCGACTCACCGAGAACTGTCTCCTTGTCCCAAATTTTCCCTATTATATTCCACTCCGAGGCCACGGAATTCACCGGTTTCCTGTCATTGAACCCAGGAGACGTGTGGCATCGGGGATAAGCATCTGTCCAAGGAGCATCAGAGGACGACTTGCTTGCTTGCCTTGCCTGGTTTGGGACTGAATTATGGATGACAACCTCTGCGCTTGCCAGTGTACGAGCACGCCCCCAACCGCCTCCAGGCAGAAAACATCACCAAGTTTAGGGTATGTTATTAACCCATTATGGCTTACATTAGTGTGGCTATCTTAGAGTTGAATTACTTTTAATAGTATAGTCGTAGTGGTGAAGTAGGTTGACGCAGTCTGCCATGTGTATGCCGACCATACAATTATTAACAAGGTTTATTTTATCTTAAACCAGCTGCTAGGCTCTATTTTCGTCATAAAATATTGTATATTAGCGCAGTAAAATTAACATGAGCTATTCAAAATTCACAGTTCACCGTGTGTCTTACTCACTTTTTGAACATCTTTGGGCGCGGTTTGTTACAGCATTTAGGAATGAGATATATGCCATATACTTCCGGTAAAAATGACAAAGACTTGATCTCAATTCCAAGTTCATGTTTACTTAAGAAAAACTACTGTTTTTTTTTATTATTTTTTTGTGTTCGACATTGTCTTAATCTGTTTTTGTATGTCTGTTAAAAATTGGATGAATAAAACATTGCACTTTGACGGTGTGAACAGAAGAGGATGCTGTTGTTCAAGTTAGGTCCGGGGAAAGAAAGCAGTGTTTTACAACCCTTTCTAAGACGAAGCATACTTTGTTAATAAAAGAGGCACATGGCGTCGATTGTAAAGGTTTAAAAAATAATACCAGGACCAGTTTTGTGTTTTGTTTAACGTAAAAAAAAATCATGTTGCCTTAATTGACAGTTTTTCTTATAATTTGTGGTCATTGGCTGAGGAGGTAATACCGATTGGTCATTTTGGTTATTGAATATTCTATAATTTTGGGTGTTGCTATATGTTTAACCCGTTTACTAGGAAAAGAAAACAAAAAGTTAAACAAAGGCTTTTTTTGTTCTTTCTGATTTTTATAGTAAAATTAGATTACAAAAAAAAAGCTAAATTACGTGCAAGAACTTTGTTAGAATCCGGCACACCATACCCCCCTAAAAAGATGTAAACTTGGGGGGAGTGGCTGGATTACACCCACCTGCACCTAATTTGTCTTCCCACCTGCACTTCATCGTACCAGTTCTCTGTATTAGTTAATTGGACATCTTCACTTCCTTTTTTTTTTGCAGTACAATTTAAAACAGCTTCATCACACAAAATACACTTGAAAAAAAATCCCAAAACAGCCTCATGAACAGATTATATGCAAACAAGTAATCTTCCACCTACTGATTTGGATAGATGTTACAGTTACCTAGCTGATCACTGGAAGAACACAAACATACTTTAAGATGACTTGTTTTTGCAAAGATAAAATTAAGCAGTTTGCTGCGTAACACCACACAATGTCTCGCGGAACACTCGTGTGCCCCTGCCACTTTAACTTCAAAAATGTTACTTATTTACACATCCATTATCTGCACTGCATATGCTCGGTAGGGTCGCAGGGGTGCTGGAGCCCATCCCAGCTATCTTCAGGCAGTGGGCAGGGGACACCCTAAACTCGCTCATTAACACCTAGGGACAGCCAATTAACATGAAATGCATGTTTTTGGAATGTGGGAGGAAACCAGAGTGCCCAGAGAAAACCTACTCAAGCACGGGGAGAACATGCAAACTCTACACAGGAAGGCTGTTGGCTGGATTTGAACCCATGACCTCAGAACTGTGTCATATGGCCCTGTATAATTATTTTTCCTAGTTTAGTGCATTTTTTTTCTTTTTTCAAGCAGAATCAATTAATTTTTCATTGGTGGATTTTAGTTTATCCAGGGCAGAGCTGAGTTTTGAATTGTCTCCATGATTACCACTTTACTTATTTTTTCATATTTAAAAACACAGTAACGTTCTACATAAATAGGGAACAAAAAAACACTAAAAATAAGCATTCTGAATGGGATTTGACTATGTTTGTAAAAAAACACATTAGGTTCTTAGAAGAACTAGAAATCTTTCGTCACAATTCATCCTTTATAAGGGTATCATTTCTACTTACAAAGTACGTGTATATATAATATGCAGATACATTTCCTTAGTGGCAAGACATAACAATGTCACAAATTTGAATGTGCATACAATTTGGACAAAGAAATGCAGTATTGGAGTACTTTTCAAAACATATTTATTTTCCTTTAATTACATTCCTATTTACAGTATTCCAACCATAGGAGTTTTAAATCACTTATCAAAATGGCTTTTATAGCAAGAACATTTCCGAATCATTGGAAGTCTTTCCGTGTCATGCACCTTGGCTGAATGCAAGACATCCTCAGTCTACAAAAAGCAGACATCACTTTTATTATGCAAGATAAAAACACATTCACACAGAGCAGGAGAACTGCTGCCCCCAACTCACAATATAATCCATAAAATGGAACCAAAAACAAGCTGCGTCAAACATGAGACTGCCTTGTTCCAATCCCATTTTTTTTCATCCAAGAGTAAATCACCTCAAATTTGCACCTTTATGATGCCGTTCAACTTGTAGATGCTGACTGCTCATGCAAAAACATCGCTTATTTTAAGAGCAACCTCCAAAGTAACAACTTAAACCTAATTTATAGTTGCTTGTGTCTTAACTGTTAAATAAGATTGTAGAGTGTAAATGTTTTTAAAAAGACAGATAGGCAAAATTTAACCGAAAAGCCTAGTGGAAAAATGGTTAACAAGAAAACGAGAATCAACACGCTGAATTGTTCTATCTTCCGTATTCTATCTTCCGTATTAACATGAAGTCATTGTTTAGTGATGTGCACCGTTGCTGACTCTGGAAACACAACCTGGTCAATACTTCAGGTAATCTGTGCCAAACAGCTTATTTCCAATATACATTTTCTTGTTTTTTCCCCCCATCCAGGCTTATTCTGCTTTATAATTAACCTTGCCATGCTTATTTGTATTCACTCAACAAGGAAAATGGGATACGTGGGTGTGCAAATGGAAGATCTAGAAAACGCTATATTGCCCATTTCCTTAACCCAACTCATTTTTCTGATACTCAAGGCAGGTAATGATAGGGTTGGGCAATTGGTCACATTTAGAATGTGTATCCTGCAGGGGGAGCTTTATCGTCTTTGTTGCTCTCCAAGGAGAAAGGAGGAATACGAACATCAAAATGGGAGCCGTCAGTCCTTTCTATACGAAATGTTCCCCTAACCGCAAAAAAATGAAAATGGAATGGTGTTAATCACACAGCATTTGGAGGTGGTGTTGAATGAAAATAGCAAATCTCAAAATTTGAGTTTACATTACAGAAAAACTCACCACATGTGTCCGCTGGGGGCTTGTAGTGAGACATGGCTGCTATACTGAAATGCTGGCTGCTCTTTGGACAACACCGGCTCCTTTAATCACACATAATGACAAGGTTAAAATTGTAAAAAAAAAACAAAAGGATCAACCTCGGTTTTCGTTTCCTTGTGGGACTTAACTTTCTATACAGATACAGATCCATAAGTCAAAGAAAATACAGAATTTGCGGAGTTATTTTGAAAGATAACCATATTTTCCAGACTAGAAGGCGCACGTTCAAACCCCAAATCGGCCCAAAATTTGAAAGTGTGCCTTATAAACCGCAGGATATGGTGGATAAGATTGGAAAAGGCAAAAGATATTTGTAGGTGTGCGTTACTAAACAGGTTTTACGATATACTTGCGTATTTGAGCCCTAATAGAAGTAAATTGTATGCAACGGGTCGTGGCAGTAAGGGCGCCAACATGTTACCTCTAGACCACCGGTGGTACAGATTACATATGAAAAGGTATTTAGCGTTATCTCATTATCACACTTTTTACTCATTGTGCCAGAAACACTGATTTACATAGTGCATCATGATAGGTTAAACAGTCTCTCTGCTTCTTTACCTCTGCGTCAATGAGACTGCCAAAGGCACAGAAAACTGAAAAAGTCTTTCACCAAAATACAACACAAGCTCTTTTACGTGTGTATACATATTAAACTGATAGGTTAACAACTCTCCACATTTTCACCAGTGCGTCTGAATTCCCTGGCAAAGCAGGGTTTCTGGCACCGTGAGTAAAAACAATGTGACAATGAGATCCGCTCTAATGCCTTTTCGTATGTCATCTGTACCAATGGTTGTCTAGTGGCTAAATGTAAGCACCCTAACTGCCGTGATCCAGGATTCTCTATATTTGCGATTTAAGTCATTAATCTGCTTATTGACTGGTTCATTAATGCACTATATATAAATACGGTAGCTCTTAATGTAGTCTCAATTCCATGCACCTTATAGTCCCGTGCGCCTTATGTATGAAAAATATATGACAGACTATTTTTTTGGGGGGGTGAGTCTTATAATCCAGTGTGGCTTCTAGCGTGGAAAATAAGGTATTATGAGAATATAAAAACTGCCCTATGTTGTGGGTTACTACATTTATGGAAACAGTTGAGCTTAAAAATGTTAAGACATATTCAATATTTGCACTTTTCAAACAGAACCAACAGCAAATGAGGACAAACTGACACTTGAGCGACAAACGTGTTCATTTGCAACCTCATTACTTTGTTTTGTGTTTTGATGTGATAAAATATGAATTGGAGTGAAAAAAGAATAATTAATTCCATTTGAAAAGTGACTTAATCTGGGTAGCTTCAATGATATCACCAGGAATCAGGCCCTCTTTGAAAAATATCACTCTAGGACCCAACTGATACTGTCAAGTGACCATTTTATCTGAATCATTATCACATTAATGACTCATATGGATTATCAGTGAGTCCCTCAAAGAGTTAATAATTTGCTCTGACCCGCCCGACGACACCACGGCCTCGGACAGTCTCTAGGGTTCCGGACAGACTGAAGATCCTCCAGTGTCGCTCTCTAAGCTGAACCACTTCATTGCCCATATTCTCCAAACGGATGCAGTATCGCCACTTGACAAGAAAAAATAAAACGAGAAATAATATCAGAAATTGCCAGGATATTATGAGAGCTGTATTAGATAGTTTTTTCGTAATTAAACATTTATGCTTCTTTTAGTACATTATTGTTTGCTATACTCACCCAGTATACATGAGAATTCTGGCCCTCCTAAAAACAGACAAAAATGTTAGACTTCTATATTAAAACAGATGCACTTCTTAGATCTGACTGGAAAGAAAAGGTAAGATTTTAAGCCAAAGCCAGAGTGCGAGCCCGACTCGAATTTGGGCCCAGGTCGGGCCTAAAAAGTCAATCATTACCTTTGGGTCGGGTCAGCTACTCTCTTGTAGATTGTTTTTTCTAATAAATAGAAATATATATGCAATAACTTTATAAAAATGGATACCAAAACAATGTGTGGATACTAAATAAAAAAATAAAAACACCTTGATTGAAAAATGAAAAAAAAAAAAAAAACATTTAAAGAACCTCTGTATGCTTCGGCTCTTGCTAACCATACATTAAATGCATTGGCTCCTCTTTTAGTAGAGTCCTACTTGTAACTAGGAATTGACTAATCAATTTTGCCCAAGGTTCACCAATTTATTGCATTCCTGGTTCTTTTCTGTTTACATTTGATTATTAAATGTTCTTTGAACTTGAGTTTATTGCATAAGCATTTTCTGCGTAAAATTTTAGTGTTTTGGGTGGTTTGTTATTTGTCATACATGTTTTCCTTACATCTTTGATGTTATTCTATTTCCAGTTTTGCTTCTGCAAATCAAGTTAATTGGTAGGGTTTCGGCCTGGGTCGGGCTGGATTTTTCAGGCCAAATCTTACCTCTGCTAGAATGCCAAGGCTCCATCATCGCATGCTTAAAACAACACAATGAGGGCCCAGGGGTGGCTCCATTATTTACCCTCATGCCCATGTAGAATGGGATTACAGTGACCCGGATGTTCTCAGTGGTCTCCCGGTGGACGTCTGAAAGCTCTAACCAGGGATGGTTCTTTTCCTGCCATGCTTTTAGGGTATCTCTAGCAATGAATGGAGGAGCTACAATGTACATAGAAAGACAAGTTAACCAATAGAAAGGGCTGAATCATGAGAATTTAGAAGATATGAAATAAAACCAGTTCTTGGCATCTCGAAGGACAACAGATTACGTGCTTACATTTGGCAGGGTTAAACATAAGGAAGCGTTCAAAAAGCTCATGTTGAATGGGGATCTGCTCTGCAGAGTTGTACGGGAGGATGTCTTCGTGGCTCACGTAATCCAGACCTGAAGGAAAGAGACAAGTAAAAATGTTAAAAGATTATCATCCTGAGGCGGATTACTGCAGCTTTACGTGTTTAAGTTAGCTATACATGGTAATAAAGTCTACCTGGACACAAGGTGTAGACATAGTAACTAACCTGGGATGGCATAAAGCGCTCTGCTGTCATCGTGGTTGGCAAGAAACGTCACTGCCTCTGTCTGAGACCTCTGCGACTGTTAAATGCGTCAAGAAGCCATATTGTTAATCCGGGTACGTTTTTAGTTGTTTGCAATGAGCACCCACAAATTGCCAAAACAGTAAATCCCACAGAGTGCTTAAAGTGATTCAAGAACACAAGCTAATGCTTGATGTTAAAGCAAAGAAATATGCTAATAAGAAATGAGAGAGACTTACAATGTGAGGGCAGTCTCTAGTATCGATTAAAACTTGATAGTAAGTGTGTGTTTTCCCTTTCACTTCCTTTGAGCCATGCACACCAGGGGGATCGGGCTTGCTGGGAAAATAAAAACCAATGAAATTAAAGACATGAAGTTTGTGGTTTAAAAGGATAAACACCGAACAATTGGAAAGCCTTTTTAGGATTAAAAGATTTGTCAACTAGAACAGTGTTTTTCAACCAGAGAGAACCTTCCTATAAAAATATAGTGGGTCCTAATTTTACTGTAACAATTTTCTTTTGAAAACTAATTAAATGCATGGTTATACATAAAAACATTTCAAAATTATTTAATGAACTATGTATTCCAAAGGCACAATGGACACAAATGATAGAGCAATTTTCTAAGGTCAATATATTGTCAATAGAGGTTATGTTATATCCGGTCTTGACAATATAAAACTTGAAAAACAAAACTTAAATGGAAAGATAAATGTATTATAATACATAATACATTTTGGACACGCCTTTTAATTTGACCTTTTTTACATGAAAGTGTGCAACAAACAAATAAAAAAATAGTTGAGAAACACTGATGTAGAATTGACGGGCCTTTACCTTTCAGACAAGGGAGGTGTGATGTCTCTATCATAAAGTCGGGCATGCCATGGAAACAAGACAATTCCTCGATAACCAAAGACACTGTGGAGAAAAAGCTGAGAACCACACAGACGTATGAGCTAATTCTGCTAAAAAGGTTGACATTGTTTTCAACTAAATGCGATCAAATATTTGTCAAGGCTGGCATGTGCAAAATAAATGTAAGTGTGCAAAGGCTTTACTTTGACAACACTTATGTGAAATATACCAGTGTGAACCTAGAATGTGTTTGTTTACATAATTGTGTGGCAACTACACATGACTTTGCAAGTTTTACCTGGCCCGTCTCGTATTTGCCATGTTGCTTCAGAGCCTCAAACACACCAACGGTCTCCAAAATCTTCCCTTCAGGCCTGTTCCTGCCAAATACAGGCAACATCAGGCTTGCATTTGCCACAAATTTATTTTAGACTTTACAGGGGTGTTTGCAAGTGAAAGGCACACTGTAACAACCCTGCCAGAGCAAACACAAGCGCTATAGTATTTCTTTCTTTGGAATATCACATTTGCATATCCAAGAGTAGTTATAAATTCACTTTTAGACCACCTTGTAAATCAACCCTTGAAACCACTGTAGCATTCTTGTCTGGCCAAAAGATGGCGGTCATGTTTGCTTATAAATATTTTCCCTGGAAACAATTTTAGTCATACGGGGGAACATTCAACAAGACAGTCTATCAGAGGAAATTGATTAAGAATCCGACGGGAACGTTATACAGAGTTAATCATGCAATGGGGTATTTTCTGTCTATAAGAATGAATTATATGTCGATAGGTTAGTCTCACATCTTTCATCCCCAAGTGTGGGACAAAATATAAGATAGTAAAAAAAATCTCATCTTTACTTGGACAAGCAAGTTGTGTGCTGACTCCTATTGCATAGGAGTTTGAGTTTGAAGTTGATGATTTTTTTTCCTCCCATCTCAAAGGTTTTTAAATAATTGTGTAACAACAATAGGGAGACTATACATTCACATTTACATTGTTTAACAAAAGTAGCATTTGATCAAATTTGAATGGGATTTTTATATGCATTTGCAAATTTAATTTAGGTCAGGATATTGATTAAAGGGGACAGTGTGTATTATTTAGCCCCTCCTAGTGGTAAAAGACGTGCATTACAAAAAAGCAATCTTGAATTCAATAACAAGCAAAAAGTACATAAACTAACATATAAACATGCATTTTCTAAAAAAAATACTCATAAGTCAAGATATTTATATTACATAACAAGCTTGCTACAACTACCCCCAAAAAACTGCAAAGGCTAAGCAAAAAATGGTGCATATAGTTTATTCTGTTTTTAAAATTGGACACATGCAAAAGGAGGAGATTGCATATGACGCCAGTTCCTTTTTATACTGTTAAACCACACCTTTGTTCATTGTTTGGACTTTTATGCACATAATTGTCATTATCGACCAATCAAGTTGCTGTTCTTCGATACCCACACACTTTAGGGCAGATCTGCTTGCAACCAAGGAGATTAAAAAAAAGGGGGGGGCTCTGAATACGACTTTTGGAACAGAGTGGAACTTCTTAACTGTGATTTAGGTTCTCTCTTGTTATCCTTGCAAGTTAAAAATGCATTGATGTATTTCTCCTTTCTCCTTATTTTGAGTGTCTACAAGATTTTAAACTTATCAGTCACTTTGAGTCTCCATAATTTGTATCCTTCCTTATGCGTTTTGGTTGCACTAAACAATACAGTGAAACCTAGCAATCAAATAATACATACTGTCCTTTTAAGTACACGCCGCTAAGAAAAATCAATGTGAAGTAAATTAATTGCAAACCGTGGGAGACATTCTTCAGTCGATGGGGACGTTGCCAGAACACAAACGACAATATCGATGACTGTTACACATAAAACAATCCAAACAATCTGTTTACTGCAATCACCTTGTCATATATTAATGGCTTTTCTGTTATTTTAATTGTCTCTACTATCCTTGCCACGACAAAATATTCAATATTTCAATAACATAAGAAGATACCCTCTTAAGAAAACAATCTATATGATCCCCACAGGAGGGTAAATCCTACTTCCACTTTGAGCCTTTGCTGCTATAGTGATAATCTCAATCGTGACAGTGACAAGATTGTGTAGAACACCTTGACTTGTCAGATGTCACAAATTCCATTAGTTCTCACTAGTGCGCCTTGACAAACACAGAGATACTCAATTGCACAAACCCGCAAAGGCATCATCTGGTCACAAACATGCTTTATTCTATTTGCCCTCCAATGCTAATCTAATCCAGAACTAAAGCTGCACTCAAATATTACATTGGATGTGTTTATGGTTTGATTCCAGTGAATTAATTATTTGAACATATTTTTTTTACCAGAAAAATATTTTTTAAAAACAAAACTCGGTATGTGCCTAACAACCACTGTTATTCATATAAAGTAATGAACTTTACTTTTGCTTTGAAGACAAACACCAATATAATATGGTGAGTGTTAGAACGAGAGTATTCAAAATCCAATAAAATAATCTAATGGTAGAGCTATGAATCATCCTAAGATTCGTAAATGTTTTGAAACCCAAATCTGTGATTATCTAAACCATTTGTTAAAAAAATAAATTTGATGGAATGGCATAATGTTGGATTTCATTACTTGTCAAAAGTAATAATTCAGAGAAAACTAATTATTTTATGTCTAACTGTCTCCACTCTCTGTTTATCACATTTAGAGAAAACAAATAATGCAGTCTGTTTTAAAAGTGGTATATGTAGGTTCAAAATATTCTACTTGCTGACACCATCTTCTGGCTGAAATATTCATTGCAGCTCATTATGTTGCACGTGCAAGTATGTGAAATTCTTCAATGCACTTGATTAAGCTTTTCCTTTTGCATCTTTTTAAAGGTTTGGGTTGGCATTTGGACTGTATTTGAAACAGATCTTTTCTTCTTTTACCATTTTCATCCTACAATTAAAGAAAAACCACGACCACGCGCATGATTTCTCTGTCCTCCCCAAGCCCCCCGCCTCCTTCCCTTCAACATTATGTGTTTTTCGGCCAGAAAACCGATGATAAAAGTAGGATAAAAGCAGATCATCACAGTGTAAACAAATATAAAGGCTCTTTGAACTCAGTTCAGCATTGTATAAACATTCTTAACAAAGAAAATATTTATTTAAAAAAAACGTTTTAAGCGCACCTCAAACTACGCATCGCATCCATTTAATCTGATGTAAATATTTTCCAGCACATATAACATTTTAAAATAAATAATATTTTTCACTTTAACCAAAATGATGTTATCTGAGATCTTTCCTTAAAAGCGGTGTCCTAAACTTTGCTACTCTCTGCTGCCATCTACTGGCTTAAAGTCATGATTGCATCCTCAGTCATATCATTCCTCAAGTATTAATTAACTCTTCGTTTTAGATCTTTTTGGGGATTTGGGCTGGCGTTTGGACTGTATTTGAAACAGGCTTATTCTCACTTTCACAATTTTCAGGCTACACTAACAAAAAAATCAGGGTACGAGCATAAAATCACTCTCCACCACTTCTTAAAAAGTGGTCGGCGGCGCCCTCTGTTGGCTGCGGCTGCATCGGCTCGCTACAACGGGTCAGGTGCAATCGACATTTCGTTCTGTGTACATTGTTACACAGAATGACAATACAAGGAAATTATTATATTATTATTGTTCTCCCCCTTACCCCTATTCATGATTCCTAAAGTGCTGCAAGTAAAAGTAAGACACCTCAAACGATGTACAATATTTTAGAAAATGTTCATATGAGCGTTCATGTATTTTAGCTCATGTTTTTTATTTGTACGAATGGTGTTTACTAACTACTAAAACTCGCTATATTATACACACTGTCCCTTTAATTCTTCTGATTGCTCGCAACTACATAAAAGATACGAGCAGAAATTGACCGAGCATCACTACAAAGTATGAATTATTGAAGGTCAGTTTTGGGCATGGGGTGTTTTAAAAAACAGCATGTAGTATAATACATGATTGGTCAAATTAAATTTAGATGGACACTTTAGTTTAAGTATGCTCAGAATCATTGCCATTTATGAGTTACAAAATTAAAGCTGAGACTAAGCCAATGAATAGTACCTAAGACACAGAAGCTACAATGTATTGCCCCATTAAAGATACGCGCTCATGTTTATAAATTATTTAAAAACGCTTCTGGCTCATGTTAATTTTGACAGACGACCATAGTTCCTTTGTTTCCATTGACTGTGCTGTCTTTATCAAATCATTAGAAGCTAAGTATTTAGCTAGTTAGCACAGACAGGAGGACACTGGCGGCGTGTCTTACCGTGACGACATGAATCTTTTCTGCTGTACGACGCCAAACGTTCCACAGGCTCGGCATTCCAGTTGTGGTTTATACGTTTCGAACTTACTGTCAGCCACACTTATTAATCTATGTGCGTGTTTATTGTTGTATTTACCAAAAGTGGTCAACAGACCTCTACGTAACGCACAGGCCGCCATCTTTGTTGGTGATGGCACGCGTCAACGCACGTACGTACGCACGTCCTTTACCGATGCTGCCTTCGGGACAGGCTGAAATAGTCTGTATACCACAAGCCCTTCCTCTGTAACTAATGAACTTACTTTTTTTTTTCTCGAAGACTTTTGGAAAATACTTGATTTTTAAGCATAATAATACAATATTTCACAAAAAAATATTGATCACGTAAATACACTTTAAAAACTGCAGGTTTGCGTGGTAAGTACTAATAGTAAATAAAAAAACAGGGAGACATGAACGCTCCGTCAACAATCACGTGGAACGGGACGTGGTTCCCATGAGATTATAACAAAACAAAAATTAAATTGTGATAACACCCCAATACAGGTAAAAAATATTGTAAATATTTTTTATAATCATATTTTGTACTTTTGTGAAAGTATAATGTAAAGCACATTTAACACCAGTGATCACGTGAGCTGCACGTCATGTGGTCACGGGGTAAAAACATGGCGTCCTGCGTGGATCTACATTGAGCTCTTTAAACAAACCACTTGCTAAATTATTCTTTTAAATTCCTTCCAATTTATTTTTGTAGTGTGCCGTCCTTTGTATAAATCATGGCCTCGGTGTTCATAGTTGGTGATCAGTTCAGAAAGAAGGTTTCCGAACTGTTGGAACAGGTGGACTCATCTTTGCCCGAAGAACTGAAAACACAACTGAAGGTTCTACTTGAAAAGAAAGGCCAAATAACGTTGCCATTTAGCACAGCAAGAAAATTGAAGAAGTACCTTCAAGAAGAAGGTAATTTGTTGCACGAAAGTCTGTTTTTTATATCTTCCTCTACTCCATCGCCCGTTGCCAGCATTGCTTCCCCCGTATTTCCTTTTGCATGCTTTATTGAACCAGATCAAAAAGTAACATATTGTATGTTGTTGCAGAGTAGTCAAGTCATGTTTATTTGAATCGCCCTTAATGATAAGGGGTCTCAAAGGGCTGCACAGACCACAGATTATTGCAAACCACCATCCACCATCCACTGATCTGAAACCTACATTAGGGCCAGAAAAATCTCAAAAACCTCACTCAACATGAGGAAAATGAAGAAACCTTGAGAAGGTACCGCACATGAGGTAATTCCCCTTCCAGGATGACCAGGCTGCAATGGATATATCTATAACAAATAATATACAGATATTGTCAACATGAAACATAAGTCATTCATAAGCTATAGAATAGAAGTGTGTTTTAAGCCTAGATTTAAACAGTTCCACTAAGGTTGCAGATCCAATCTCCGGGGGCACAGCATTCCACAACACCGGGGCCCGAATAGAGAACTCTCCTGAACCTGCGGTTCTCTTCTTGGCTCTTGGGATCACTAGTAGACCAGCATTATCAGAGTGAAGGCTCTAGACCGGAACACAGGGGGAAATTAAATCTGAAGGATATATATGAGGGAGAAAGTCAATGCATGATTTTGTACAATACCAACGGAACATTAAAATCACACATTAAGGTAACAGGGAGCCAATGCAGGTTAGCTAAAATCGGGGTTCTGTTTGCATGGTTGAAAAACATGTTAATGCTTTAAAGATTGACGCTGCAAAAAAGTAAAGCCTTATACATCCATCTATCCATCCATCTATTTTCTGCACCGCTAGGGTCGCAGGGGCTCTGAAGCCCATCCCATCTATCTTCGGGCAGTGGGCAGGGGAGACGCTAAACTGGTTACCAGCCAGTCACAGGGCACACAAAGACAGACAACTCTTTCGCTCATTCACACTTAAGGACAATTTGGACAGGCCAATTAACCTAACCTGCATGTTTTTGGAATGTGGGAGGAAACCGGAGTGCCCAGAGGAAACTCACGCAAGCACGGGGAGAACATGCAAACCCCACACAGGAGGTTCGATCTCATGACCTCAGAACTGTACCGCACACGCGCTAACCACCGTGCTGCCTGGGCTTGGGACCATTAAACACAATATTTTTTGGGGAAATCCCTTGAGTTGAGTTTGCTTTAAGTCTGAGTTATAGTTTTAAACTTGCTTTTGATGAGGTTAAAGTGATTCTTAAGCTTTAACGTAAGTTAAAGCGTTAATTTGACAGCATATAGATGCCGAGTGATTTGTTTGTTTTTTTGCTCTAGGCCATCCATTTTATTTGCATGAATTGTTGGAGGATGGTTATCTGTACCTGCCGGAAGTTGTCAAGCCCCCCAGAGTAAGTTGCTGTTGATTGAAATATATGTACAACAATATTGACATAGAAACGTTTTTTTTTAATGACCTGGTACAAATTTCAACCTGAAATCAGTACACTATTGTTATCGCTGCAAGAAATCAATGTGATCACATGTTTCAGCATTTATCCAACTTGTTTGGTAAATACTGTCTAAAATGATTCTCTTTAATTCCAGAATCCTGAGCTGGTTGCACGCTTGGAAGTCATTAAAGCCAGATTAGCAAATGAGGAATACAACAAGATGACTCGTAATGTAAACAATCAGGTACATTCCTTCACGAACACCCTTTAATCTCCATTTATTTATTTCCCAACTGTTAATTGCTGTGCAGATATCAAGGGTGTAGCTTACCTCAGCTGTCTTTTGGCGGTAATTGAAATTAGGAGCAAACTTGAAAAAACGATGCCCATTCACTCTTTTACTCATACCTTTGAACAATTTAGAATAGCCAAGATAACCATCTGTTTTTTGGGAATGTGAAAGAAACCCCACTCAGGCATGGAGATAACATGCAAACTCCAGGGATTTAATATTATTTGAAATGTTTTATCCTGGGCAGCACGGCGGCGCAGTGGTTAGCGCTTGTGCGGCACAGTTCATGTCATGGGAACCTGTCGTGGGTTCAAATCCAGCTCCAGACTTCCTGTGCGGAGTTTGTATGTTCTCCCCGTGCTTGCGTGGGTTTCCTCCGGGCACTCCGGTTTCCTCCCACATTCCAAAAACATGCATTTCAGGTGAATTGGTCGGTCCAAATTGTCCATAGGTGTGAATGAGCGAATGAGTTGTCTGTCCGTGTGTGCCCTGCGATTGGCTGGCAACCAGTTCAGGGTGTCCCCTGCCCACTGCCCGGAGATGGCTGGGATGGGCTCCAGCCCCCCGCGACCCTAATGAGGATAAGCGGTACGGCTAATGAGATGAGATGAGATGTTTTATCCTGAAACACTCTTTAAGAAGCAACATCACAATTCTCTTTCCAGCAAAAATGCCATAAATAGTGGATACACTTATCTAATGCTAATACTTCTACTCTTGTGCAGGAAATGAACCGTAATGGAACATTGGCAGATTTTGGACAGCAAGGTTAGTGTGTTGTACAATTTATATTTAGAAGACATAATAATTGACTATTATTATATTTGTTGCCTGTGTTGGGTAGGGTTCTGAGCGGTTATTTTTTTATAATATATATAACTTATAACTGCTGCACATTTATTTAGATGGTGCAGCTGCTTAAGAATATATTGTCATGTGGATTAAGAGATGTATTTCACATTTTTCTTTTGAATTGATGCACGATGGTCAAAATAATGAACAGTGAAGTATAATGAAAATTTGGAACTGACATCCGATGCAAACACCATTGCAGGTGTACAATATTAAAATCCGAAAAATCTTATCAATGACAAACATTTTCAATGGGATAGCAGCTCTTATCTTCGAGGGCATGTTATTCCTCAACCCTGGAGCACTTTTGGAAACGGACTACGAGTCACTCTTCTTATTCATAGGTTTTCTGTTCCCGCAATATGTAGTCCAAATTAGAGGTAAGATCGGACATAAAAAAATCCTGCCCGACCCGGCCTTCTGGTAATAAAAAGCCCAAAACCTGGCCAATTAATTTTATTTGAGGGGGCGAGCCCGGATTAAACCCGAAGCTTTACTTCGGCCCCGAAGAAAACCGAAGTTAACGGTTTGGTGCCGAACCGGTTTTGCGCCAAAGGGCGCATTTGGGAGAAGTACAGCAAACTGAACAAGATGGCGCTTAAAAGAAAATCATATTCTGCAGATTACAGGATGCAAATAGTGAAATATTTGGCCAAAAACAGAAAAGTTTGTAAAGCTTGTAAGCTATTATCGAGAATCACAAATGACGTCTGATGTAAGGGACGCAGAGGTGGAAAGAGGAAGTGGTGCATCTTTATAGTGACACTGAGGATGAAAATTTATTTGGGTTTTGTGATTTGGAATCCAACTGATTGACTATTTTGTAAGCATGCTCTTTATGATATTGCTTTCTGAAAAATATAGTTTTGACGTCGAAGTGCGCATTTCGGCAGCGTGCCACAGCGCTGAAGTGTGTTACTCAAGTGAAAGTACTGTTACTTTAGAAAATATTACTCATGTAATAGTAAAAAGCAGTCATCTAAATGAATACTTGAGTAAAAGCAAGTGAAGGTTGTGCAGTTCCTCCTCGAATGGGGAAAAAAAAACTTTGAGAGAGAAGAGGACCTGCTATAAATACCAATAGCAATTAGCTGACTGAGATTACCATATTGACACTTGCAATACATTTTATGCCTTATGTTTTTATTATCGGGTAAGCAAAATTTAGCTGAAAATTAGTGACAGAACATTGAAAATGATTATTTGACCTGGTCTTTGTACGATATGGGGGAAGGAAAAGGGGGTAGGTGGAATCCACTGCTCTCTGGATGCAACGCGACTGGAACCCGTGTCATGGGTGTGAGAGCGCTGAATCCTAACCACTGACCCACCAAAGATATCAATGACATACGATAAGGCAGGGGTCAGGAACCGTTTTGACCCAAAGAGCCATAAAAGCAAAAAATGTTTTAAAAAGAAATTGAAAGAGCCACATCATATATTTTCAGACAAAATTGACAAAACTGCAAAACACGCTCTCTAGACAAAAGCTTATTCTTCAGCACATTTTATTTCACTGTGTGTCATTTGATGATTTAATCAAATGTATGAAATGATTATAATGCCAAATTCTGTGTCCCAAATCAATGTAAATATGTTATTTACAATTTGTCTTTCACCTTAAGTAAAGGGTGTTGAGGCAATTTTTTCCATTAAATTTGTCCTTAATAACGGTTTCAAAACAATGTCCATGCAAAGTTCTTTTATAAAAATGTCCCAAACTACTGCAAACGATAAGCATATCGTCATATTCACTTTCGGTGTTGTCTGCACTGAGAGAGAGAGAGAGAGAGAGAGAGAGAGAGAGAGAGAGAGAGAGAGAGAGAGAGAGAGAGAGAGAGGTGCTGTGTGCAGGGATCTGCTCACCCATTCAAAGTTGTTTGCCAGCGTTTCTATTTATCAGTTTAAATGGTTTCTTATCGAACTTCTGCATTAAGTTGCTTCTGCTTTATATGGGCCAAAATCGGGATGAAATCACTTGGCTTTAAAACGCCACAGAGAGATGTGCAATAGCCATATGTACTCATGAAAAGAGCCATATATGGCTCCCGAGCCATAGGTTCCCTACCCCTGCGATAAGGCATCAGATTTTATCTCTTCATCACACCATTCGTATTCACGGTACCAATATCAAACTTCACATTGCAATTATTTAATCTCCTTCAAAGTCCGACGCATCATCACATACACCAAAGACTTGTTTACCTTTTCTCCCTTTTTTTAAAACGTTTATATCTTTTAGGAGGTTTTCTCCATTCTCTAACGTTCGTCTCTGGTACCATGACTCAAAGTAGTCGGATAATAGGATGATCAATGATGCGAGTTGTTTCAATTAAGGCATGTTGACATGTTAGATATAAAAATCTACATCTCCTTGAAAGGTTCTTCTTTATACTTGTGTGATTCAATAAGAAAATCTGAACAATACTGTACACTGTTTTTGTTTGTTTTCTGAAGTGCGATCAGCCAAAGCCGCAGTGGTGACTGTCTTCAACTTCCTGGTAACGATAGTTGCAACTTTTGCATGCTCCTACATGGGAAGTCAGTACCTTTTCACCGAAACGACAGCGGTAAGAATCAGATGATGACTATATCTCTCTTCCACTTCTATTTATTGCACACATACGAGAACAATTTCCAGTTGTGATTTTCTGAGTTTCCAGGAATCTGCAAAATCTGATCTGCCTAAATATTTTTTTCCCTCCAGCGCGTGATTTCTGCCCTGATCACGACATCTGTAGTTGGTCTGGCTGAGCTGTACGTTCTAGTCCGTACCATGGAGGGGGAACTCGGAGAACCCTAATATAACAATCAAGAGAACTACACTAAAATCAAAGAGAAGAGGTTGTCAACAGGAGCTTTGATTAAAAAAGATCATTTAAAACATTGGACAGTATTTGGATACAATTTTTGGAGAATAAATTTGACCAAAAGTATTTCTGAATGGGCCGAATAAGAACAGCAGTAAATATTATTGCTTTTTCTGTGAGGTTCACCTTCTATATAGAGGAACTACTCCATTCTTCCTGTTGTGATTTTACACCATCTGTCATTATTTATTGCTCATTTAAATCATTTTTATACCTTATTTAGTTTATTCTGAACCTTGTTTCATTTTGATTACTAATGTCCTATTTATTGTGTTTTCTCTCCAAATGCAAAAATGGAGTCAATTTTATAACCTCAACATTTGTGATTTTACTTTTAATTCTGTGTGTCATTCGTGTTAATAAAACTATGCATACTTTTGTCTGTTTTTTTGTATTTTTTGTGAAACCCAGTCTCTATCAATCTTACCTTTTAAGTTTTGTGTGTTGTGTTTGTTTTTAATGGTGGTGATATATATTGATTTAAAAAGAGACCTGTTAAATTATTTAGGTCTTATTGAATACATGTTATTAGAGATATTATTGTGTGTTATACTTAACGCACAACCTTATAGCTTTTGTACTTCACCTTTCTTTTATTTCATAAAATAAAGAAACTTTGAAATTAAGTCAAGCAATTGTCAGTGTAACTATGAAAAATTGGAATTACCAGTGAAGTCATTCCTATATTATTCCTGGAGAGAAAAAAAAGGACAAATGCCACCCAAAACTTCTTTAAATCCAGCCAGAACTGTTAAACCCATTTCCGAAAGTTTTTATTTTTAAAATTTATGGTCGTTGTATTATGGTCAAACACAGTTTCCCAATCTCTTAAGCCAAGGTACTGTTTTTTTTTTTCATTCCCCAAAAACTTTGTACGTCTAAAGTATTTTAAAAATTCAATCCCGGCACAGGTTTAATATTTTTTCCATAAATAATGTTGACAGTAAAAAGCTTTTGTGGTTACTGTTGCTCAAAAAGTACAGGTTATTAATTTTGTTTAATCATTTTAAAGAAACTTGGGATTTTGCTATACTTTCTTTTTTTTTCTAGAAAAAAAGACAAACATACTTAAAAATACTTTAAATAAGAAAATACTCAACTACTGGATCATGAATATTTTACTAGGTTCCGACTTAAGTTATTTGTAAAATACAAAATAAGTTACATATGTAAAATTATGTGTAAAATCTTTATTTGATTATCAATTTGTAATTTAATATACTTCCTTGTTGATTGGTTTATAGTTTTATAGACGGACAAAAGAACAAACATTCTCTCGGGGGCTGGACTAGTAGATAAGAGAGAAAGAAAAACGATATAAAAGAAAGAAAGGGAGAGAAAAATATAGAGGGTGGGACAAAGAAAGGGAGGAAAAGAGAGGCGGGGGAGAGATAATGTGAGAAATAAAAGAGATAAAAAGAGAAATATTTAGAGAGGGAGAAAACAAAAGCGAAAGAAGGTAATCCAAAGAGAAATAGAAGACAGAAAAGAGGAGATTGAGAGAAAAGGGGAGAAAGAGAGAAGAGGAAAGTGTGAGAGTGACAGAAAAGAGAGAAAAGGAACAAGGGAAGCGAGAGCAAAAGAAGGTAAAAAAACACAGTAAGGAGGAGGAACAAGGAACGAGAAAAAGACACAGAGAGAGAAATAGAGAGAGACATAGAGAGTGAGAGAAAAAGGGAGGAAGAGAGAGAGAGAGAGAAATACAAATGCAGCATTTGTGAGAGGCACCTGTCTTTGGCAACATCAAGTGGACATATTTCAGCCTGCAGCTCGTTTTTCTCTTGCGCTTCTCTCACCATTGTCTCGAGGGCCGGATTCAATCCCTAAGCGGGCCTGATCCGGCCCGCGGGCCGCATTTCTGACACCCTTGGTTTACACCGTTCTTACATTTAAGTGCATAATTTTACAAACATTTTTTCAGTTTGAATGTGTGTAGAGCAACAACAAATGCTACCACACAAAGCAATTTAAGGAATCCCTGAAAAAGGTTTAAAAAAATAGAATTAAATCATTGAAACGCAAACATGAATATTACTGTTTATTTGCGTAATACATGTCAACTGTTTGACCAGCCGTCAATACATATTTCATGTCAGATGTTAGCGACAAAAGATTACTGTCCACAATCAAGAGTTTAAAAACAATTCAGACAAGACTCAGATGATCATTCGTCTCTGATCCCTTCTTTAAATATAATACAAGTCTTGTTTTGCCATATTTTTATGCCGGCCTCCCCATGTTTGGGCCTACCACATAAATGGGAGGATTAAAAGATGTAACTACATCTGGGAAGAGAAAAGTATTTTCCTGAGATTTGACACCCGGATTAAGGGTTTATTGAAAGATTATTTGGTATTAAAGATGATTGTGATATGCAGAGATCACTGTCCACTGCACGACTGTCTTGCCCCTCCGTCATATTCGTGTATGTATTATACTTCTCATGTAATATTTCAAAACTTAAGTCCAAGCATAATTACTGTAAGCTGATAGACCCCAAAGCTTTGGCTTTAATTTTCATTAGTTTATTCTGCCAGCCTACTGTATTATAACCCAGAGTAGAGAGATTTAGAAAACAACTATTCCGTCCGCTGTATCCCTGGACAATTTTAATCAGGATGTTTTGAAAAATAATTTTCACAAGGGTCTAGGGCAGGGGTCACCAACCTTCTTGAAGCTGATAGCTACGTTTTTTTTTTTCATACTATTTAGTGCGAAGCGCGACTAGTTTAATATTGTCAAGAACCAGAACTGGATCAGGACCCAAACGCGTGACGTTCTCTCACAAGCCTTTTATTTTACGGGAAATGGGGAGTCATGCATGTCAGGCAGTGGTCTGGTGTGGAAAGACAGGAAGCCAGAGACCGACGAGATCGATTCCAATTGCCCGAGTTGATATTGGACAGATGGGGTCGATACCGGACAGGACAGGACCCACAGGATCGATAATGAATCAGGATATTGAAAATAAACAGGAGAAACTAGACGGGAACGAAAACTGGAGAAAATAATAAACAGGACGAAACTAGACGGAAACAAAACTGGAAACCGAAATTAAACAGGACGAAATAAACGGGAACAATACCGGGCAGGAAATACCAGCAGGAACAGGACCGAGTTGAAACCCACGTCTTGCGGGGCAAAAGTTCGTTGACGGGCTGACAAGGGAAGCATGACAGCGCTGAGCTTAAAATAGACAGAAAGCATATCTGTTAACGAGCCACAGCTAGCGCCACACGGGCGGGACCATTTGGGCGCCTTGGCAACCGTGACAAATATGCATTTATAAAATGACTCTTTGTGTTACGTTATTAATATCTTGCTACATACTGTACATTGTAATTATGTTCTCACATGGTTGCAATTATTAGTAGTGGGTTAAAATTAGCTCGGTCAACCTAAAAAGTCTCCCTTAATTACTCAAATAGTTTATAGACTAATACTAAAAAGGAGTATTCAGAGTTCTTTTAGAGAATAGATCACACAGGAAAAACAAGTATCGTGTTGTATCATGTTTTTTTTTTGCTGCTAAACGTTTTTTGTTGTTGCTGAGTGTTATTCCTGTTAAGGTCTGGCGTGCCTCCGTCCACCAGAGGGCGCCTAATTGTCATGATTACTGACGGGAATCACCTGTGCCCGCTCATTTGGCGCCAACCGCCGCAGGTCCTGATTGGCTCCCTGTCACTATTTGAACCCAGTCCTGTCTGTCCCCATTGTCAGTCCGTCTGCAAACCTCTGTGTATACTAGGCAAGCCTTTTTCGACCCTGACTCCCACCTGTCCCGTTTGTTGCTTCCGTCTGTGTCCGGCTACTACCTGTTTTGATCCTGACCACGTCTGGTCTCCTGTCCCGGCTTACGACACGTTTCCGACCACGCCTTGCTCTCCCAGTCCCAGCTACCGACCAGTTTTTCCGTCCCTGACACCGCCATCGCGTGCTACGGAAGATCCATTTCTATGTTAGGGTTAGGGTTACGAATACGAGAGCGACTTGATTCCCGTGTCCAGCGAACACCGGATCGTGGGCGCAGCCTATCCTTTTTCCTTCAATAAAAACTGTAGTAAACGCTATGCAATTGGGTCCTGTTTCTGTTCTGGTCCTGACCCTAATTGGTTTGTGATTGGGAAAGGTGTGTCCAATTACTCTACGCCTGTCCCTAATTTGCCTGACCCTTAATAAGAACATTTTGGACAGCACCCATGGTTGGGTCATTGTGGGTTTTAGTGGACCTGGAAGCAAGGCAAGATGCTCAAAAAGGATATTATTTAATGACAAAATCCTCAAAATGGTCACAAACAAATGGTCAAAATCAGCAATAAAACTGTTTGAACCAGAAAACAATAAACAAACATCACAAACCAGGGTTGAACTGGAAAAGGTGATTGCAAAATGGCAGCTGATAGCTACTGGTAAGAAATGTAGGTGGATGATAAAAATGACTCAACCACGGGTGCTGTCCAAAATTTCCTTTTTAAGCCCACGTGTCTCTCTTAGAATAAACTCTTCTTTTTTTACTTTGTTTGGGGGGTTTGGTTTGGCAATTGGACTATATTGTAAACAGTCCTTTTCTTATTTCCACCATTTTCATCCTAAAATGATGTGCAAGAATTCACTCTCCTGCATTTAAAAAACTCAAATTGCTAATGTTATTTTATTTTCAGCAAAATTTCTCAATAAATAAAATGAATACATAATTAAACGTGTATTCATGAGATTTCCAATATTTAAAGTTTGGTGTAGTACACGATAAAGCTTTACAAACTATATATTTAAAAATGATCTAATGTGTAATTTGAGTTTACTTTCTCACTTTTATTTTTTTACCTTTTTACTTTTCGAGCTAACTAGCAAGCTACTTTTTAGCTATTTAGCAAGCCATCTGGCTAAGTTGCTATTTTTGAAATTCATATCCAACCGCCCTTTGCGCTAATCAGTAACAAAAGGAAGCTCTCAGCTCGAAAAAGGTTGGAGATCCCTGGTGTAAGGAAACAGAAAATGAGTGCTACAAAGCACAAGGAAGAATACAAACTACTAAGACTCAAAGTGACAGAACTGCAAGTTTTTTGCCCAGCCTTTCACAAGGCAATCATGTCAGCTCCCTCTAGATTACCTCTTGTTCATCTCATCAGCTGCACCGCTTATCCTCAGTAGGGTCGCGGGGGTGCTGGAGCCCATCCCAGCAAGCATCAGGCAGTGGGCAGGGGACACCCTGAACTGGTTGCCAGCCAATCGCAGGGCACACAGGGACAGACAACTTGCTCGCTCATTCACACCTAGGGACAATTTGGACTGGCCAATCCACCTGAAATGCATGTCTTTGGAAAGTGGGAGGAAACCCACGCAAGCACGGGGAGAACATACAAACTCTGCACAGGAAGTCTGGAGCTGGATTTGCACCCACGCAGGAGGTTCCAAAGACATGAACTGTGCCGCACATGCGCTAACCACTGCGCCGCCGTGCTCCCCACTGACCTCTTGTTATGTAAAGTAAATAAGAATATCTTGATTTAGGAGTATTTTTTTTTTTTAAATATGTTCATAGGACAGTTCATGTATTTTTGCTTATTATGCAAATCAGTGTTTTTTCTTTTAATTAGTTTTTTTTACCACTAGAGTTGTTAAATAATACACAATTTCCTGCAATGCCAATTCTCCGAAAAAAATATATTTTTCAGTAACATCTGTGAGCTAGAAAGGTCTGATTAAATTCAGACATGAGGACAGAATTGTAGGCTGAGAAGGGGAGCCTAACACTTAATAAATTCAATCAATGCTTTATAGTTCGCATCTTTTTTTGGGGGGGGACAATTGCGCTGCAATTTTTATGCCATATGCAACGGGCTGCACACCATCACATAGGGCCAGAAGGTTTCGATTTTTTTCTGTGCCTTAATAAATGGGATCGACTTTTCAAAACAGTATCTTGTAATTCCTTGGGTTGTCTCTATGTGATATTAAAATTGGTTTGATGATCTGAAACCTTTGAGAGTGAATAATGTGCAAATTGACACAGAATTCATGAAGGGGCACTGTAAATGATTGATTTAATGATATAAACGATTTTCTTCTGCTTTTATTTTAATATTTTAATAAAAATGTTGACCCAAGTTTGGGCACTTTGCTGTTAAAATTCATATCTATTACAGAAAGTAGCTAAAGGTTTTTAACTTTTGGCATTTTTTAACCTTGTATTTTTTATTCCAAGTGATAACTGATCATTTCCAATCAGTGATCGGAAGCATAGTTTAGTAGCAAATTTTGCGGTTAAGGGAGACATCCACATACCTGTCAACCTACAATGCTCCATGCCCTTACAAACTGTCGTATTATAATCTTACACCATTTTTTTTTTCAAACGTGTTTATTTATGGAGTTTAACATGTTATATTGTACATGTGTTTCGTTATATCATATATATTGTTAATTAACATTTTGTTGTGAGATACTGAGTTGCTCGACATGAATGAGGTTTATTATTAAAAAAACTTAAAAAATTAAGTAGCTCAGACGTTCACTGTAGAAGGAAAAATACATGCAAATATAATTAAGTAGAATAATACATTTTCTTATTACAATTATTAATTCATTTTCTGGCATTCAATTATTGTTGGTAATATACTGATTAAAGGGATAACCACAAACCTGTCTTTTTTCATTTTCTCCTTTTATACTTTCTTTTTTTCCTCAACTTCTTTATACAACATAATAGTTAGTAATAAAATGCATCATAGCAAGTGAGCCGTTTGAGAGCCGGCTCTCTTTAACAAGTTGAGCCGAAAAAGCCGGTTCTCTAAAAAGAGACGGACTTCCTTTCAGTACACAACTCGAACTCGTTTGACTTGATTGATTTGCCATTTCGTGATAGTCGGTGTATACCGGATGGTACCCATAATTGACAAATTTGCGTTTTTCCGTACAGATTTTCTTGTCCGTCGTACACGTCTTAAAATGCATAATAAACATACTTTGTACGGCAAAACCGTACAGGTTGACAGGTATGCATCCAAATAAATTGCCTTAAAAAAACACTAGAATAATAGGTCATGGGTTAGTGTTAAGCACATTGTAAAGCGCCTTGGGAGGTCTTCATTGACTTGAAAATAAATGCAGACCGTTTACCATTTACCATTTAAACAGCACAAACATTTACTTATATTGCCCATAAGAATGGACAGTGTCAGGAGTATAACAAACATTTCGAACTCCCAAGTCTCTTTGTTATAAAATGTGCTATTTGACTCATATAATTTTCCTTTAACGAAAAATTAGTATGGGTTCTTTTGGATTATGTCAAATAACAACTGTATGAATGTTTTCTCAAATGTTCTCTGGTTGATAAATTGTAGTCAGCATACACAGTTACAGTGGGTGGTTTAGAGTGACGTGTGGCTTTGGCAACATCCAGTGGACGTATTTAAAACTGCCGGTCATTGTTGCTTATTTTTCTTTTGTGCTTATTCTCTCAGCAATGTCTCACGAACAGGATTAAATCTGTTGGCTGGTCTGATTGGGCCCACGGGCTGTATTTTTTATTCTTCTCCACTAAGAGTTGAAAGAGTGACAGTTTTTGAGTATTTCCCTTTGTCATTAGCTTAATATTATTTGACAACAGCTATAGTTTATGTCTCGTGATAGTTATGTTGTTATTATGGCTATTGTGGGAACGAAATCATACACTATTTGATACAATTTCAGTTTAATGAAACAAATGATGTGTACAACAAGAAAAAAACATTACATATAATCAGAACTCCAGGAAGTTGGTGACAATAGCAGCATTGTAGATCAGGTCTGATATGTAGCCCATAGAAGTCTGAGGTCCCATTTGTGTGTGATGATGAAGGTGGTGATGTCCTTGGCCCTGAGTTACATCCCAAAACAGTGACTGAGAGTGAGAAGGAACCACTTGGTCGACAGAAACGGGGCCATCTCCTCCATATACAGCCTGATGAGTCCCTGACTGGACCAAGTTCTGGGATTTGAAGTTTCTGAGGGCCTGGTAAGAGTGGTTGGATGCAGAGTGGTGGTGTGGTTGCCTAGCAATGGGATGCGAATAAGAGCCAGGAAGAAACGCCGGCAGATTTGATCCAAGATGCTGGCGATGGTGTCGCTCCTCTTCCCAAAGACGGGTCTCTGAACGCTTTGGGGAACCACGGTTGGAAATCCGGTGGAGGGATGAATTGGATGGTGTGGACTGGTTGCTGTAAAGTTGGATCCAGTCAGAGCAGAATTGTGGGATGTCGTCACAGGGCTGGTGATGATCCGCTCTGAATATGTCTGCTAAAGTGTTTGGGGAAGAGAACGCGGTGGTCACCAGATTGGAGGCAGACTCTTCAAGACCTCTACTAGCTGCAGCATGTTTGCTGGACTTGGGTAATCTCCCAGTCTTGATACTTCGAGCTCTTCGGTTTTGAAACCAAACCTGTGGAAGATTTTTGTTGTTAGTCTCGATGGAAACTTTGACAGTCAACATTAACGATTACAGATAACCTTAACTCATAGAGTTTAGATAAAAGGGAACCCTCGTGGACAATGAATCATAATACATACATACATACATACAGTAGACTACTGACCTATTTGTTAGTGTTATTGTTAAAATATTTTTTATTTTTATTGTTAGTATAATACTGTTTTTTAGAAAAAGTATTTTATCAGATTTTTGGGAACTCTTTAGCTATATTTTTTAACCAAACAGATATTGTGTGTCAAACTCATGGCCCGCGTGCCAACTATGGCCTGCTCTATCATTTTATGTGGCACGTGAGACAATGCTGAGAGAAGCAAAAGAGAAAAATGAGCTGCATTACGTCAAACGATTACTTAGGGTTTGAAATATGTCTACTGGATGTTACCAAAGCCAGGCGCCACTCGCAAAGCACCCACTGTTGCTGTATTTGGTGACTACCATTCATCAACCAGAGAACATTGAGGATACCCTTTCGGATGTTATTTTACATTGAATAAAAATTATAAGCGCACTGTTCAAGGCAATACAAAGAATATAAAATAAAATAAAAAAAATACAAAGACACTCAAATAGCACCTGAGCGTATTTGCATAATTAATATATAAATATATATAATAATAATAATAATTTCCTTGTATTGTCATTCTGTGTAACAATGTACACAGAACGAAATGTCGATTGCACCTGACCTGTAGTAGCGAGCCGATGCAGCCGCAGCCAACAGAGGGCGCCACCGACCACTTTTTAAGTCTTAGGAATGACTCGGCCGGGGCGCGAACCACCGACCTCCCAGTCTCAAAGCGGGCGCCTTACCATCTAGGCTACTGAGCTGGTATGATTTTTAAGGTAAAATTTTTATATTCAGTTAAAAAAAAGAAAGGCATTTGAATCATTAAATCAATTATTTAAATTAGTGTTTGAATGCTAATTGTGTCACTTTCCAGTCTGCATGAGTTTTCTCGAGTTAAATAAACTGTAGGGGGAATTAATTTAATTGTTGCTTTGCTTTTTGTTTATAAAATTCAGTGTTGATAAACACTACAAGAGATTAAATCTTGGCAAAGGAAATCATTTATTGAAGAAAAAACCCTCATCAATTATTTTGTCATAAAATCCCTGAATCATAATTTAATTGTGAACTTCCCAAAAAACCCTCAGGTAAGGCACACTTTTTATGTCATTAATTTACCCCGAACTAAAATGAGTTTGACACAACTGCAGTACAAGCAACAAGGAAAAATAAACACCTGCTATCAGAATGAAGTAACTATAAGTGTAGAACACATACTTCAACCCCCAAAAAACATGCACCCATTCGTTCACAATGTAAAAACCAGTGCTTTTCAACTAGTGTGCATAGAGTTCATGTACTGTAGAAAACTGACAAATTTTATCATCTCTTTTATATTCTCCACAAAGAACACAATCAGAAATTGTCGCTTATTTTAAGTCTGATTTAAATTTCACAATAAAAAAACAATATCATTATATTAAAACAAGGAAAAATACACATATTAAGCAAAATCTCCTCTCAATAAGCTAAAAACAATTATAACAACTAGCAGGAATTCTTCCTGATTTCATGTAGTATATTTGTATTTTTGACTTTCCCATAAAATAAGAAAAACAATCCTTGAAATACTGTTATTGCTGTATAAGATATCCCTGGTTGTTAAAGTTTTACTAACAAAATAATTGGTTTAGAATATTTAACAATATAATAAAAAAAATATACTTGATATTGGCAACATTTTCTCGCAATACGGTAATAATCTTATGAAATGTAACGTGTGTCAGCGGATCCCCAAGTGACTATTTCTCGATCCACTTTTTAGATTTTTTTCTTAGACCTACACCTTTGACGTCATTTTGGACCTCCCTAGTTATAGGAAGATATCCAACCACCCATTATCTGCACCGCTTATCCTCAATAGGGTCGCGGGGATGCTGGAGCCCATCCCAGCCATCCTCGGGCAGAAGGCAGGGCACACCCTGAACTGGTTGCCAGCCAGTCGCAGGGCACACAGGGACAGACAACTCACTCGCTCATTCACACCTAGGGACAATTTGGACCGGCCAATTAACCTAACATGCATGTTTTTGGAATGTGGGAGGAAACCGGAGTGCCTGGAGAAAATCCAGGCAAGCATGGGGAGAACATGCAAACTCTACACGGGAGGTTCGATTTCATGACCTCAAAACTGTGCCGCACACGTGCTAACCACTGCGCCGCCTTGCTGCCCTATAATAAGATATTATAATATATAAATTAGAATCTGAATCAACGAATTAAACTTTTTATTTGGAACATGACAAAACAAAAACAAAACAACAAATCGAAAAAAAAAACATACAAAAAAAACACAAACATTGTTATCGCACATGTTCGAAAGCCAGTAGGAAGAAGCAAACGCTTATTAAATCCTACCCCTTTTACTTGATTCAGTTAGCTCTTCTGTGTATTTACAAACAGCTAACACCTCTCGACACGTTGGCTCTGTGGATACACAATCGCTTCATTATCATCAGTATCACCACTTCATCACTGTTTTTATCCTGCCAGAATAATTTAGTCTCACCTCTTTATTTACTCTATAATTCTAGTAATCACCTAATATAATTCAGTCACAAATAATGACAATAACAACAATTAATGACAGTTATAATAATTATAATTATTGTTACCATTATATTAATATAATAATGATGATAATAATAATAATAACAACAATGTTGATTTGCTTACATCTACCTTTTGCTAAATCATTCAAACACAATTTTCTTCCTCCCTGTGTTTTGCCAATATTGTTTATTTGTATCTGGATTTGAACAGGTGAATACTTGGACATTTTTTGAGCTCATCCTGTAATTTGAACACGTACTTTTCCTGGTAGTTCTCACTGGTTGTGTTTTAAAGTTACTAGATCGCCTCAAGTTGTAGCTTCCTTCTTTTCGTGTGAATTATTTTTGTATGTTCTCTGGCAGTATATCTTTGTTCACTTTGAATATATTTTATTGTGTTACTTTTACAAAGTGTTTCAGAAAAATGATACTCTTTGAGAAGTAAATAACACAGACAGTCCTTTTTTTTTTCTTTTTATCTACAAAAAATATCTGCTTGTGAGTTAGTACAGGGAAATAGATATATTTATTATAATAATAATTATATTTCAAAATATATATATTTTTAAAAAACACACTTTATTATGATGAGTCAGTTAAGGTCAATCCATTCAATTTCACACACCTGTATTTTGCTTTCGGGCAAGTGTGTTCGTGCAGCCAGCCTCTCCCTGAGGGTGATGTCGGGATACGGGGTAACCGCGAAGGCTTGCTCCAGCTCGGAGAGCTGAGCTCGGCTAAAGATTGTCCGTTTCCTCTTTCTTGGACCCTCCATCAGACAGGCTGCTCTGTCGGGCTCTGAGGCGGGTGGGATACTCTCATTGACCCCGTCTTCAAAAAAAGGGAAAGATGTTCTCAATTCAATTGTCATCATCTATCATTGTTTTAAACATATACTAAGTACTGTATGTGCTTGTTGATAGTTACATTTTAACTAACGATCTTTCAAAGGGCCACATACATTTTGCCTTTTTTGAGGGGCCCAGGGTCAGTTTGAACATAAAAACTCAGACAATTGCAGGAGTGCCTGAATGTAAAAATGTTTTTTTTTTTTTTTTTCAGAAAGCCACAATAAAACCCTTCAGGATTCTTCGCAAAACAAAAGTCAGCAAAATAATGAAACTATTCCTGAAATAGATAGTAATCAAATAACACCCAGTGATACATGAACTAATTTGCAGTGCACAGTTTTAACCAGTTCAAGTTTAGCGTCTTACTTAGAGCACTGGACCCCCCAGTGGCATAGAAGACCTGCAAAAAGACATTTGATTTAATCTCATTATCACACTATTTTTAGTCACAGTACCAGAAACAAATGTTAATTTTGTTGTGAATTTGACATGGTACAATGACAATAAATTTGCCACTAACAATGCTCAGAATATAATGGAAGAATAGAAAAAATGATTGTTAATAAAGTGTGAAATGCACAACAAATTTAACATTCATTTCTGGTGCCGACCAAAGATAGTGTAATAATGAGATAAAACTGTCCTATGTCGTCTGTAACTCTGGTTGTCCAGTGGTAAGAGTTCGGCACTATCACTCTGGCGACCCGGATCGTATCCTGTTACAAAAACGAAACTATACTTAGAGTTAATTTTTAAGAAAGAAATGTGTATCAAAATGCCCTCTGGTATTGTTAAAGGGACCAGAAAAAATCTTGATGCCAATGATATTTTAGAGACCACTATATTATCTGGTCCCTTTTAATATTTCCTTAAATGTGTATAAATAATCTCCATTTCCAGTTTTTGGGGCCTACCTTTACTGTGTTCCTGTTCTTCAAATAAACCCGTAAGATCCACCACATTAGGCTGATGGTTCTGCTTTCCTAAAGAGAAATCTGCTTCCATAAACAAAGCCATCGACACTGCATAAAAACAGTCGTCCACTGATCCTTTGAAAGTTGATGCATGATTAGAGGACGGGGGGCCCACCTCTTATAACCACTGAGAGCACCCCCAACCCACCAAAAACACACAAACAAACATATACACACACACAGGAAATCCAGGTATTAAAAATCACCCACTTTAATCTCAAGTTACCGAGAATCAAATCATGCCGTACTCAAAGTCCCATAACAGACCCACAATCACTTCAATCTTCAATACTATAATCCACAAAAACAACATGATATTTGGTAACATCATTTACACCTGACGTTGTGGTACATTATACACAAGATACATGTCAAACTGAAACAGATTATTTGGCCAAATGTAAATTACGACTTTATCCCGTCAAACATTGAACAAATGCCTATCCCTAAGAAGCTGTTGTGTTGTTTATATTGTTAATAAAAACTGAAAACAATGCAAATCCTTTTCGACCTATATTTTTACATATATACTTTTTATATATTTCACACAATATTTTACATTCAAAGTAGATTAAATAATGTAATTATCGAGCAAAATTCCAACTTTATAAATGGAATGTTATATTTACCAGTGCAAAAAGGCTGGTGCAGAATGTGGTTGGAGATTGAAACTTTTCAGTCTCTTAATTTCTCCTCATAAGTCTCAATTATTTTCTTCCATTTTCTGTTGTCTTTGGCAATTAAGTGATAAACCTTACATCAGTGTTTTTCAACCAGTGCGCCGGGGCACACCAGTGTGCCGGGAGACCTTGTCTAGCATGCCGCAGGAAATTTGCCATTGTTCAGTATATTTCCTTTTATTCCAGTGGTCAGCCAAAAACCTTTAAAATTCATCGACCCGGCAGCAGTTTCCTATTCTTTTACCCTTTATATATTTATTATAAGGTAGACAGGGAAATGTTATTAATAACTTATTTTGTTTGATGAAGCTGTTCAAGATTGTACTCCGATAGAAATAATACAATTAATCAGTGTAAAAATATTGCTTTTAGTTGTTCTCATTTGGATTGATAATTTCAGAAAAACTTAATGTAGTAAAATTGGAAGTCGTACTGGCATATCTCATTTTGGGTACTATTTTATACTTTTTTTTTTTTCAGAAAATAAATGTGTTGTAAAACTTATAAAAGTGATAAATATGGTAAAATCCCAAATTACTGTAAAATTATTAACCAAAATACATAACCTGTATTACCTCCAGATCCACGGTGACCAGAAACAATGATGAAATGTTACACTGTCAATATAGGCAACACGATCATTTAAGCTTTAAAATTAGAAAAAAATGAATTAATATCTACATTTTTGACAGAGTGTGCCTCAAGATTTTTTTTTAAATAAAAAAGTGTGCCTCGGCTCAAAAAAGGTTGAGAAACACTGCTATTTATTATTAAATCTCATTATCCTCAAATAGATTCTCCTCACAGCACAGAGGTTTAACCCAAATTGTTAAATAACTTACCATATCAGTCATTTCAAAACATGTTTTAAAAAAATGCTAGTTCATTTTGTTTCAGCACAGATCTTGAATACCCATCTATCATACATACCTACCTATCTACCTATCTACCTACCTACCTACCTACCTACCTACCTACCTATTACCTCCCTACCAACCAATCTACCTACCTACCTACCTACCTACCTACCTATTACCTCCCTACCAACCAATCTACCTACCTACCTACCTACCTACCTACAGTATGTCCTAAAGTGAGTAGACCCCTCAAATTTCTACAAAGATTTTCTCATAATTTTTAATTAAACAAACTGAAGAAACATCACTTTGACACAATAAAATGTAGTCCGTGGAAAGCTTATATAGCAGTGTAATTTTTTTATTCCCCTCTAAAAAACTCAATATACTGTATAGCCATTAGTAGCTAAATCCCTGGTAACAAAAGTGAGTACACCCTAAAGCAAAAGTTCCTGAAGTTCAATATTTTGTGTGGCCACCATGATTTTGCATAACCGCCTAAATCGCCCTGGCCATGGATTTCACCAGAGCCTCACAAATTGCCACTGGAATGCTCCTCCACTCCACAATGACAAGATGACAGAGTTGGGGGATATTCCAGATCTTGTGCTTCTTTACCTTCTGCTCGAAGGTGCCGCCCAAGATTTTCTATTGGGTTTAGTTCTGGAGACATGCTTGGCCAGTCCACCCCTTTAACCTTAGACCCTTTAGAAAAGCATTGGTCATATTCGATAGGTATTTGGGGTAATTGTCAGGCTGGAACATTGCCCTGCAAACCAGTTTTTGGAGAGAGGCGATCATTCTCTGCTCCGGTTTTTCACAGTACATGCTTGAGTTTGTGTTTCCCTTAATGAAATGCAACTCATAATATCCAGTAGCACCCATGACATTCCCAACACCATGCTTGAATTTAGACACAACGCAAACATGTTTGTACTCCTTACCTGGTTGCTGCCACACATGTTTCACACCATCTAACCCAAATAAATTAATCTTTGTCCCATCAGACCAGAGGATTTATTTCCAGTAAGCCATGGCCTTTGTTTTCATTGTACCTACCTACCTACCTACCTACCTACCTACCTACCTACCTACCTACCTACCTACCTACCTACCTACCTTTAACTTGATTACTTTCAATTACTTTTGGATTACTCCAATACCAAATATGCGAATAAAAGACAAAAGAAACTAAATATGTAGAATAAAAATATATAAATATATAAAACTATGACTCACAACACGTGGTAAGCTTTCTCTCCTGGCTTTGATCTCTTTGAGCTCCAGCAAAAACTAACATAAAATGTGACAGAAACAAAATGAAAATAAATCCAAACAGCTTGCCAACATCATTTTTGCCGTTCCATGTATTCCGTTATTCCCCAAGCCTGCACAAAATTTAGTAATTTTATTCATATTTAGTTTATTTTGTCTTTTATTAGCATATTTGGTACTGGAGTAATCCAAAAGTAATTAATAGTAATCAAGTTAAAGTAACCCTACCCAACCCTGCTACCCACCTACCTACCTACTGACCTCCCTACCTACCAACCAAATATAAAACAATTAATAATGTATGAATTCAGAGATGTATATATTTTTGAAAAGAGTATTTGTCTATTCTATTTCACGTATTCCTTTCCATAAGGTTTGCAAGACACAAATTCATTTCAACATTTTGATGATGCTGAGGTTTAGAGTTTTTCCTCGCCCTTGTGTAGGTTCTAGATCAGTGGATGGTGTAATAATAGTCTGTAGTCCGTAATAGTATGGTGTCTTTGAAGACCCTTGAGACTTCCTGTGATTAAGGGCTATACATATAAGTATGACTTGTAAGTAATATTTCGACTAAAATTGTTATATTCTGGTTTGCTAAGAAAAAAACACACAGGGTGTTGGATGAGAAAATCTTTCTTTCCCCATTGACCAAAACAATATAATCTACCAAGCATGTGGACCAATACATTTCATTTGATGACTTATTTCTGAAAATGTGGTCGTATTGACAAAATTATATAAAAGCATTTCAGTTGACAAATGACTCTTTATTTAACCATCGGACTCGTTATGTCACACACTTCTTCGAAACAGCTCATCATTCAGTTTCATTTTTACAAACTCAAACTTTGTTATGATAATATCTAAAGACATTTCATGATCAAGCATCACAACATTTGAGTTCTTCACTGATGATGTTTCCCTTCTGGTGCAATGTCAAAGGTTAACATACTCAACATTTGTGATTAACATAAGTTTACAAGCAACACATAAACATACAAACTAAATATAGTTGACAAACGCAATGACTTGTCTTTACTTTGTGGGATAACACACATTCAGGTGCATGAGAGAGTGTTTGAGTACTAAATCATACTTGTCAATCATATAAATATATTGTACTCTCTCTCATACACAACTATACGCTCAGACAGTCATCCTCATGCACAAACACCATTACACTCTATTATACACACTACTTTACTCTCTCACACATACAACTGTATTCTCACACATGCACTTCTATCCTCACTCATGGACTACTGTAAACTCTCTCACACACTGTTATACTCTCTCACACACACTGCTATACTTTCTTACACACCATTAGGATTGCTATTACTATAGGGTTTTTTCCACACATAATGTAATGTAATGATCACTACACCTCTCAGTGTTGTTTTAGTTTCGATACTTTTGGTAACCATGGTGATGCAAACTGAACTGTGTGTGTGTGTGTGTGTGTATTTTGTACAGTTCAGCATCAAACTGTCACGACCAGAACGGAATCAGGACCCAAATGCGTAGCGTTAACCACAAGTTTATTGATAGAAAGAGGAAGGGCAGCGCCCGCGATCCGGTGCACGCTGGACACGGGAAGCAAGCCACTCATGCAATCGGATCGTGATCCGAATACGGAAGTGGATCTTCCATAGCGGGAGATGGCGGTGTCAAGGGCAGAAAAAACAGGTCGATAGCCGGGACAGGAGTGCAAAAACGTGGTCGGGATCAGAGAACGAGTCATAAGCCAGGAAGGGAGAACAGACTTAGTAGGAATCAAAAAACAGGTCGGAGCCAAAAACAAATGGGGAGATCAGGAACGGACAGGTGGAAAAACGGGTGGAAAAACGGGTGGAAAAACGAGTGGAAAAATGGGAGAGGCGGGAGTCAGGGTCAAAATGCTTGCCTTGAAACAACAGAGGTTCGCTGACAGACTCACAACCGGAGAGTGACAGGACTGGGTTTAAAAAAGGACAGGGAACCAATCAGGTAGCCCGCACCAAATGAGCGGGCACAGGTGATCAAAATCAGTAATCATGACACAAACTGGAGTTGTTCCCAGTATAGTAGTATGTGTGAGAGGGAATTGTAGTAATTGTGTGACAGCATAGTAGTGTGTGTATGAGAGTATATTAATGTGTGTAGGAGAGAGTATAGAAGTGTGTGTATAAGAGTATAGAAACGTGTGAGAGAGAATAGTGGTGTGTGCACGCGTGTATAGTGGTATGTGTGAGAGAGTATATTAATATGTGTGAGAGAGTATAGTTGTGTCAACTTGTGTGTATGAAAGTATAGTAGTGTTTGCTCATGGTGTTTGAAAGTATGGTTGTGCATGTGTAAGAGTTCAATGATAAATGTAAGAAGAAGTATGATTAACCTCTCAAAAGGCCTCTCATACATACACGCACACAGTTGCAAACTGCAGGAACTCAAAAACGGTCCTCCAAATTGGAGCGTATGTTTTCCTATCTACCACAAGAGGGCAGCCCAGTCTGTAGTCCTTTGAATCTCTCCTATTGAAAGTTCCTTCATTTCCCTTTACTTGGAGGCAGAATGTGGCAAAGGAAAACGTTCTCGTCACCTATGGAGTATCACTCAAACTTGCGCAGGTGATTGTAGAGGGACTGGACATAGGTGAATACACACATTGGATCTGGTTTCCGACCCATGATCATCATGTCGTCCACTTCGATTAGTCGGTCGCAGCCGGCCTTCAATCTGCAGAGGTGAAAACAATTCTTTTATTAGATTTTGATAAGCATACCTGCCAACACTACTGCTTTACACGTTAGACTACTGCTTTTTACCCTTTAAAGGTGCTGTACGGAATTTGGAACCTTTTTACTCGCTGTTGCTCGCTCCTGGGTACTTTTGGTACCCGTGGCAATGCACAGTGATCTCTGTGTGTGTATTTTGTTCAATTTAGCGTCAAACTGGAGGTGTTCCCAGTAGTGTTTAGTAGTAATTGTGTGACAACAGTGTAGTGTGTGTATGAGAGTATAGCAATATGTGTAGGAGAGAGTATTGTAGTGTGTCTATGAGAGTGTGGTAGAAGTGTGAGAGAGTAAAGTAGTGTGTGTATGAAAGTAAAGTAAAATGTGTGAGAGAGTGCAGTTGTGTGTATGAGAGTATAGTAGTTGGTATGAGAGAGTCTGTCAAGCTCCTTATGTTGCATGTGCAAGTACGTGCATTTTTTGGACACACTCGATTAAAACTCATATTTTTTCATCTTTTTGTGGGTTTGGGTATGCGTTTGGACTGTAATTGAATAGGCCTTTTCTTATTTTCACCATTTCCACAACAAAAACCTTTGGGGACAAGTATGAAGTCTCTCCACCCAGAAGAATACAAACTACGGAGACTCAAGGTGACCAAAACGCATTTAAATTCAAATTTTTTTGCCTAGCCTTTTTTAGGTTTCTGGTTACCTGTAACAGTAAGATGGCAGACGATTTTTTAGCTCCTTTTGGGTGATGCTTATGTTTTGTAAAAGAAATACTAATTTCTCAACCTACGAGTATATTAAAAATGCATGTTTGTATGATAGTGCATGTATTTTTGCTTATCATTTAAACCATTTTTTTGTTTTTTTAATTAATAAAAGTGCATTTTCTGCCACTTAGAGCAGTTATATAATACAACTTTAAGGTAGGGACAACTGGGATGCATTTTATTGGTTTAGTCTTAAAAAGCATAATAATGGCAAGATCAGTTGTTCATTTATTAAAATATATGGTTTAAAATCAATATTCACCTTCAAAACTGGACAAAATATATTTTTTTCTTTGAGACGATTGCCAAAAAATTTGTTCTGGTCATTGTACTCCCTAGACAAAAAGTAGGCAAAAATACACAAACTATAGTAAAAAAAGTGTGTTTCTTTAAAAAAACTCAAGAACTTAGCATTCATTTTACATAACATTAGCCTCTGTCATGATTACTGATTCGGGGCACCCGCTGCTCCCCCGTTGGTGCCAAAAGCCATGGGACATGATTGGCTGTTGGACTCTTTTTAAACTCCCGTCTTCCAAAAGGAAGCCGTCAGACCGTCTGCGAACCTATGCTCTCAGCTCGGCAAGCCTTTGTACATTATTCTGCCCTGTTTTCCTGCCCGATATCCGTTGCCGACCTCTTTTCTAGACCCGTTTCTGTTTTGCTCCCCCGTCCTGGCCATCGACCTGTTTTCTCGCTGTCAACGACGACCCTCGCTCGACACGAAAGTGCCACTTCTGCGTTCCTGCCATCTGCTACCCGTGACCGACGATCATCGGATCGTAGATGCAAGCACTGCTCTCTTTCTTAATAAAAACTGAGTAAAACGAACGCTATTGGGTCCTGTCTCCGTTCCTGGTCTGTGACAGCCTCACCTAGTGTGAGCCTACATAATTGTCAGCCATAATGCTTCAACAGGTACCCAAAAACCATAAAAAGGTGGCGCGAAAAATGTAACGAATGATGGTGAGGTTCGGTCACGTCTAGTCTTCATAGTTTGTATTCTTCCTTGTGCCCTTTGGCACTCATTTTCGGTTGTACTACACAATACACCAACACCTAGTGATCAAATGATACACAATGTTTGGTTTTCAGTACCCACATGTCACATATTTTGGTATAAAAAAGTCAGCACAAGGCTTTTATTTAAAAAAGACAGTATGTGTGCCATAGCTATTAGTAAATGTTTTTGGCACATAACGGGCCAGGCAGCTACAATCTATCGTATGATTCACTGTTAGTCTTATCTTGCTTTTAATTTGAAGTATCATCAATGATCTAATACTGCCAGTTCTTACTTTTACACATGTTTACTACTACTCACTCTGCAGTCCCAAAGGCCAGCTCAAAGTTGTGCTTGCGATTGGCTGGTGACAAGGATTGGTAATCGAACTCGGTCGGAAAGAAGGAGTGGACCAGAGCGCAAAAGGCCATGCCGTCGCTCCAACTGGACGAGAAGTTCTGGATGTCTATGTTCTGCAGAAAACAGGAGAATTTTAACAATACTAATCAAGACACTTCAAACCATAGATGTTGTTATTGGTTGCAAAACGTCGCTTGTCATCACAGAAAGAAAACGTGGAATGAAATTGCCTTTTTATAACATGTCAGTAAGAATTCCAAATTCCAATATTGAAATTGTCCTACGCTTCCTGCTTGTCAAATTCCGTCTAGAAAATGCACATTTTGTACTGACAACATCTTCCAGGTTTATGTCATTGAATTTCTGACAAACATCTTGACACTTGAAAGGCAAGCCAATTTGTATTACTTAAGTCCCATTTTATCTATCTATCTATCTATCTATCTATCTATCTATCTATCTATCTATCTATCTATCTATCTATCTATCTATCTATCTATCTATCTATCTATCTATCTATCTATCTATCTATCTATCTATCTATCTATCTATCTATCTATCTATCTATCTATCTATCTATCTATCTATCTATCTATCTATCTATCTATCTATCTATCTATCTATCTATCTATCTATCTATCTTTCTATCTGTCTGTCTATCTGTCTGTCTGTCTGTCTGTCTGTCTGTCTGTCTGTCTGTCTGTCTGTCTGTCTATCTATCTATCTATCTATCTATCTATCTATCTATCTATCTATCTGTCTGTCTGTCTGTCTGTCTGTCTGTCTGTCTGTCTGTCTGTCTGTCTGTCTGTCTGTCTGTCTGTCTAGCGAAGCCATATCCCCCTAGTGGTTGGTGTTTAGGATCAAGAACATTCACCAAACATTCATTCCCCTTTGCTCTTTCCAACCTGAAACCAAACAAGCCCACAGCACAACAAGGGATGAGTTGCTGTGCCATGCAACACTTCATCAGCAAAGAGGCCTGACAGGATATAATAGTTTACCCCCTCCGCATCATATGCGTCAATATCATTCATTCTTAAATCTTTTGATATTCACCTTTATCCTTTGCACACACTCTTGCATCCGTTAAATTAACCAACCTCACATCCATAGCACATTTTACCTCATGCATTCAACCATATTTGGGCCTTCCTCTCATTCCATTTCCCACCACTTCTGCACTACAGTACATACTCTTTTAGTTAAACAGCCCGTGTCCTTTATATCCATATGTTCACATTTTGCTTTCAAATCCCATTGAAGGACTGAGCATTTATTATTTCTCTAGTTTGACATTTGTAATCCTTGGCTGCGAGAGGGCAGCCGATACTGGTATGTACCACAGTACCATATGATAGGGCTGTTATTGTCACTGATACTTATTCCTAATATCGCTACTTGCCCATTCTTAATTTTGTGGGGTTAACATACCTGTCAACCTCCACGGCTCCATGCCCGTACAAACTGTTGTATTTTCCCTTACAAAATACAAAATGATCGTACAGCATTTTTTTTTTTTTCGGAATGATGCATGATGGGAAATCCCCAGGCGGCAGACGCATGCGCACAGCAGCATCAAACCGCTTGCTTCGTTTGCAACGAAAAAAAACGATACCGAGATAGACACAACTCGTTAGACTTGATTGATTTGCCGTTTCGTGATAGTATGTGTTTACCGGATGGTAGCCATAATTGACTAATTTGCGTTTTTCCGTACAGATTTTCTTGTACGTCGTACACGTCTTAAAATGCATAATAAACGTTCTTTGTACGGCAAAAATGTACAGGTTGACCGGTATGGGTTAATGATGACAGTTGGTGTGATTTCTAACTAAATTACAGCATTACAGAATTTTAAAAGCATAATTTGGCTTTTAATTTGGAATCCAAGCGGTATGATTTACGATAATTACCAAATATCCAGGAATGTATGATAATATAAAAACTAACAACACAGAAATGTATTTCAGAAGTCATAAATTGTGAGACCCCTCAATTAATCTAAAACAACAATTTGACACCATCTTTCCTGTGTTCAAGTTCTACTTTATGGTTCTCGACAGTACTTTAAATGATTGCAGACTTGTCCCAAGTGCACATGATTTCTATGGCTGAGTGAGATGAAACATGTTAGGTCATCATATGAACAATAGTGTGTTTCCTCTTAGCGAATACGATTCGCGGCTGCGTCGAATTTGACTCTAACCGAAGCCACATGGAACCGCTGGCACGGGCTGCTAACAGTGCAGCCATGTGTCAAAACACTTAGCTGTGATCTAAACCGCCTGAAATTTTGTACACACAATAAAATGTTTTATAAACACACTCACAGACTTTCATTTCCATATGCTCCAGAGCAACTAACAACCTAACACTCCGTTTAAAGGATTACGTGCAACATTTAAACCAAAAGAACTTTGCCAGGAGTCACACCTGCCCGAAAAATTCATATATAGTGCTGAAACTCTTGGGTCAGTTGAATACGATGAATTATATTAAGGCTGACATTACTTTGCAGGTTATCTCATCTCATCTCGTTAGCTGTACCGCTTATCCTCATTAGGGTCGCGGGGGGGCTGGAGCCCATCCCAGCCATCTCCGGGCAGTGGGCAGGGGACACCCTGAACTGGTTGCCAGCCAATCGCAGGGCACACGGGGACAGACAACTCACTCGCTCATTTACACCTAGGGACAATTTTGACCGACCAATTCACCTGAAATGCATGTTTTTGGAATGTGGGAGGAAACCGGAGTGCCTGGAGGAAACCCACGCAAGCACGGGGAGAACATACAAACTCCGCACAGGAAGTCTGGAGCTGGATTTGAACCCACGCAGGAGGCTCCCATGACCTTAACTGTGCCGCACACGCGCTGACCACTGTGCCCCCGTGCTGCCACTTTGCAGGTTATATTCTTCTTATTTCCTTTCACATTAGTCATTAGTGATAGTAAAACCTTGTATGCAGACTGTTTTTGTGGAAGGTCGGATGTAACATGACTGTTCCTTTTTTATTATTCCTAAATGTAAAATTGTCAATTTTGGATTAATTTTATTGTTTCAGCACGTTAACACTAAACAGGTTACCTTTCATAAAAAAACAACATTACAAGTGCAAACAAACAACCCAAAAAACAAAAATACCGAAACTTTACAAAATATATGTTATTTGTCTTAATCAATTGTCTAAATCTGTCACAATCCTGCACTCAGGTTGGTTTCGCCTCTCTCTCTCTCTCTCTCTCTCTCTCTCTCTCTCTCTCTCTCTCTCTCTCTCTCTCTCTCTCTCTCTCTCTCTCTCTCTCTCTCTCTCTCCTTTCTTCCCACGTGCCCATACCTTACTGTAATTTACACCCCACACGTCAAGTCAAGTCAAGTCACATGTATTTGTATAGCCCTTAATCACAAAAAAGTCTCGGGACTGCACAGGATTACAATTACACCATCGCCTGATCTTCAACCAACATGCGGGCAAGGAAAAACTCAAAACCTCAGCGTAAGGAGAAAAGAAACCTTGAGAAGGGGCTTCACAAGTGGTAATCCACCTTCCAGGTATCAACTGTCCTGATTACCCCCCAATCACACCTATCCCTCTTCACTATTTAAATACGCTGTACCCTTGGCTCGGTGCTAGTTTGTTGCCTTCCTTATACGCCCCAAGCACTCTTGTCCCAGTGCCTTGTCATTCAATTGTACCAAACTCTTGCCTGCCCTTCTGGATCACAAATACTGCCGAATGAACTCTCGGACTGTCTGCCTTGCTGTATGGACTCACTGGAACACTGACGCCTTGTCTGCATCCTCGAACACGATTATTGCCTGGCTACTTGACCTTCTGCTGCCTAAATATACAACCTCTGTTTGCTCTACTAACCGGTGTTTCTGCACTTTGCTTTTGTACCAGCCCGAGTGGGTTCTTGACAAAAAAATGTAATTGTTTCATTGTTCAATATCTAGCATTATTTGACGCTCACTCAAATTCGCATCAAATAGCTAGTTGCCGTGTTTTTTTTATACGTAGAACTACTTCCCATTTTTGTACTTTAAAAAAATATGGTACATTTTGTCTTACTAGCCTTTGGCTATCGTTGTGGTACAGGCTTTTCCCGATTTTAAAACCAGCGAAATGTAGACAGCAAAGCTAGCACCTTAAAGCTGCCAGGAATGTGCAAAAAGATTCTACAAATGTTGACTCGCTTGTGAATATAATCTGTGAGAGAACGAATAATAACCCTCTGTTACGCGTTTCTGAGTGTTCAATAAAGTGCTAATTAGATGCATCATTATTATTATTAAAACTTTACTTTCCGAGTTTCTAACAATAAACGTCTATCCGTTCGAATGTGATGAACAAGTTGACTAATGTGTGCTAAAGTGTGCTAGCTTGTTGGCCTGCGGACCAACATCATCATCAGAAATTAGGTGATCGAGATAGACAACAACCAACCTAAAGTTATGATAGTTTAAACAGCACCTTACCTGGTAGCCAATTGTCTTAGAGCGACACCACTCAAGAAGGATTTGTTTGATGCTGCTAGCACTGGAAACTCCAAAACTTTGTGAGCGCTTCAGTTTGGGTTTGGACTCCACGAGTTTGGGGCGACTGAATAGGTCAAAAGCAACATTTGTCAGTACATTACCATCATTTTATACAATCAATACACCATCTCTTTACCTGTTACTTGTGTCTGTGTCCAACCTCTCAAATACTGGCCGCCGAGACTGAGCTCCAATGTTTCTCGGTAAAGTCTGTGACCTCACCAGTTCTCCCCGTCTTCTTTCTCCTCCTTGGTTGAAAGCCTTATCTTTGTTTTCGCCATGGCCATCCCTGCAAGGGACACATACAGAGATGCTAACAAAACTTAAGCTTGGAATTGAAATAGTTTTCCAACTTTCAACTAACCTATCATGATGAGGTAATCCTGCATAAGTCACAGTTTTAGTAGAGGGAGAGGCTGTCTTTTCTGTAAAGATAGTCACAGCGATTCTTTATTATTATTCTTATTTGAGGTCCAGTTTGAGTGAATTTATATCTGTGAACCTCACCTGGAAATCGAGAATTACTAGCGGGTGATGGGGTCCATGTCTTCATAGAAGAAACTAATCACAAAGCAATTGTTTAGTCTCGATTTTTACCAGGTAAAATACATAACAAACTAGAGTTATTAGAGAGTCACCTGGTTGAAATGAAGATTCTGCACCTAGTCGAGGCTGTATGGTGCTGGCTGTTGATTGGCAGGGAGAAAGGGCCTCTGAGCTTGGAGGGGAACCATAAGAAGTTGGAGAGTCCAGAGAAGTCTTGACTTCTGCTGTCTTGGTGGTGGCCATGATGGGAAAATGGGCCATCCGCATGGCGACTGGAGGTGTGTGCTCAAGGGGAATGTCTCTGGGTGGAGACATTTTTCCATGTACCAGCAAAGAATGCTCTGTTTGGAGCAGAAATAGAGGTTAGGGGCCTGTCACACAGACATTTGCGGCTGAATCACGGCCAGAAATTTCTGCCTTTGAGGCGGACGCTATTGGACGCATTGAGTTCGCCATTAAGACGAGATACAGCGGTGCTCAACACGAGTTCGGAAATTCGCGCGCGGGTGGCAGCGCGAAAAACTTTTACCCTGCTCAATTCTTCAGAGCGCGGGTACACATCCTTTCACGAGCGTATTGAGGCTGAACCACGGCCAGAAATTTCTGACCGTGAAGCAGAAGCTGTTGGGCGCTGTTGGAGGTTTTGAGACCGCCATATAGACGAGATAGAGCAGTGCTTTACTCGCGGTCGTAAATTTTCACGTGGTTGGCCGCGTTCAAAACTTTTGAGCACGTGTTAAACCGCGTGCCGCACACGTGGTCAACACGAGGAAATGACGCGGAAATGACGCGGAACGACGTGCTCTGGCCGCGGCCAGGGCGTGCTTACACATGGGTAGGACGGGAAATTTCAGCGGGTATTCGTGGGTGGAGCATGGTAATAGCATGTTCTGCGCCTGTATCGCGGTGTTATTACGTGAAATTAGCGTGTTACGCGTGTGACAGTCAAACGGCTTTCTCCGCGTATAAACAGCGCGAATGCCGAGCACACGTCAGTTGTGCTCGTGACGTCAAGGGGGTGAACATGGATCCCCGTCAGCGTAGTTTCTCTTCATTTCGAATAAATCTTTCGGTGCATTCGCAATGGTCACAGCAAGGCTTTAATGCTAGGACCTTAACTTGGCCTTTTAGCTGAGAGTAAGAGTCCCGGCTCCTAAGCTTTGTATCGTATTATGAACTGATTGATAATGGATATTGAATAAAGAAGATAGACCAATAACCCTTAACCCCCCTTAACGCATTTTCCATCCCGGGCAACCACGGGCAAAAAAAAAAACGCAAAATTTTAGCCGTGATTCAGCCGCAAATGTCTGTGTGACAGGCCCCTTACATCACAAATATAGTATGACGAGCATAGTGTTCACATGTGCATAACGTGCACCCCTAATTTCGGTTAAAAATCAATGTCAAATTTTGTTTCACTTTCTCTCTGGTTAAACTAGGCATTGTAAGTGATAATCCTTATGGCAAGACGGCCAAGTTTTTCAGGGAGTGTGAACCTTCCAGGTCTTTAAATGGTATGCCCCAGCGGCAGTGTTACTGTGTATGACTTTACGTTAAACGTGCAGGAATTCAATACAGTTCAATACACTTGAGCATACGCGGTGCATCCTTGCCGCCGCAGCGGAGCAGTGATTGTGCGATGGGTAGTAGCAAAAAGCACAACGGGTAGTGGCGGGTAGCAGAAGCAGCAGGGTGCAGACTTCCGGCAAGGGGTCGCCTCAATGCCGTCCAAAATCGCATCTCGCCCCACCACCCTGTTGGTTTCTTTCCCTGCGTTCCCACCTGCAGCCGCCTTTCCAAACAATTTTGAATATTGTTACTAAAAATAGGCCGTAAAAAAGAGCAGAGGGCTGTTTCCTATGGCTGCCTGCGGTCCATCATCTCTTTAAGACCTCTCCTCTCTATGTATTAATAAAGAGTGAATGGTAATAGAACCGCTTATCCTCAGTAAGGTCGTGGGGGTGCTCGAGCCCATCCCAGCTATCTACGGGCAGTGGGCAGGGGAAACCCTAAACTGGTTGCCATCCAGTCGCAGGGCACACAGAGATAGGCAACACACTCGCCCATTCACACCCAGGGACCATTTGGACCGGCCAGTTAACCTGACATGCATATTTTGGAATGTGGGAGGAAACCGGAGTGCCTAGAGGAAACCCACGCCAGCAGGGAGAGAACATGCAAACTCCGCACAGGAAGGCCTGTAGCTGGATTTGAACCCAAGACCTCAGAATTGTGCTGCGGACATGCTAACCACTCATCTACCACAATATGGTATTATGTAATGGAAATATGTTTTACCAAGATAAGATTTACTTCTAAGGATGTTTTACGAATTTTCAGGATTATGTTTAAACAGGGTACGAGTAGGTGTTTACAAAGCAGAAGTCCAGGGTTAAATTCCAGCTGCTGCTGCCTCCCCATGAAGAGTTTGCATGTTCTCCCTGTGCCTGAATGGGTTTCCTCCGGGCACCCCGGCTTCCTCCCACTTCCAAAAACATGCACGTCAGGTTAACTGGAGACTCCAAATTGTTATGAGTGAGCGAGTGAGTGTTCTGCCTGTGTTCCCTGCGACTGGTTGGCAAACAGTTCAGGGTGTCCCCTGCCCACTGCCCGAAGATAGCTGGGATGGGCACCCATGCGACCCTAGTGAGGATAAGTGGCAGACAAAATGGATGGATGGATATTTAAACAGCTAAACAGTAATTTTTTTAATTAAGAAAACCCTCATTGAATTCGCAAAATAACTTGCCAATCGGATACAATTTCGTTTCGTACAGTATAATCGTTGAAAAGATTCCTAAAGATATTTTTTGACAGAGAGCAGTGTTTCGGCACCAGTTTGAGTCTAATTGTGCGCACAACTTATTATGAAATCATTTTGTAAAACACAGTATTAAAAACAACGGATATTTCTCATTGCGTAGTCCAGAAATCGTTGACACCCGGGCCTCTCAGACCAAATACAATGAGAACTAACAGAGAACTAACAGCGATGACATCACTGTAAAAAGGTCTGGGATTAGTCTGCCAGACTTGACAAATCTCTCCCATAACCACAGAAAACATTACTCCACCATTTTAACAGGCTACCACTCAACATCCTCGAGTAAAGTGACCCTTAGTAGTAAAACTCGTAAAGTTATTTTTTTCCACTTAATTAGCTTGACGTCACTTCAGTGCTAGATCTTTGAGTTTGAGGATAGATTTTACTAGCGTGATGAGAAACATTTGCGGGTACCTGTTGATGCGGCGTGTCCATTCTCCGGCGCCGGGACCGGGTCAATTTCTATTGGCTCTTCTCGCTCGATACTCTGGAACACACATTCAGTAAAATACAGTTAATGTATTGTTTTGTTTTGATGGGAGTTTGGCGTCATTTCTGACTGATGCAATTGTGGCTGTCAAATTTTGTTTAGCCAGCGATATAACTGATTGATGAAATGTGGAAAGAATGTTGGTTGTGCGTCATATTTGGATCATGCGTAATTTGTTACTACATTTGGAGAAAATTAGATGAATTCATCATGAAATGTACAGTATGAGTCAGGCTTAAGTCTGAAAGGTGCTACTATGAAGATTTAATTCCTGCTGTGACGGTTTTTTTTGTAAACATGCACGGAAATATAGCTCTTTCTAAAGCTGACTTATGTTTATTATCATCTGAGCGCTTCCTGATGTAAAAAAAAAATCCTTTTTTTTTTACCTAAAGTCAAAAACAAGGTCAACTTTATTGTCAATTCTGCAGCACAAACAGAGAATTGAAATTGTGTTTCTCTCAGCCCTTAGTGTCTAGAAAATAAAAACCAAAAAAAACTAAAAAGAAAAACATGCGAAACGTGAAATATATTAAGTGGTAACCTTAATTTTTTGCAATTATTATGCAATGAAATACACTCAAATACATTAAAATCACTAAACAAAACTGTTGTACAGGTCACAGCATTTGTTCAACAAACATAAGTACTGTAATGTATACTGTACCTTATAAACATTTTGTTTACCCTGTCACGGTTGCCATGGCACCCAATTGGCCCCGCCCATTTGGCGTCAGCTGCGGCTCATTGACAGATTGGCTTTCCGTCTATTTAAGCTCAGTGCTCTCATTTTTCCTTTGTCAGTCCGTCAACGAACCTCTGCCCCGCAAAACTGTTTATTTTCGATATCCTCTATCCTGTCTATCCCGTTGTGTCTGGTATCGACCCCATCTGTCCGATATCAACCCGGTCAATTGGTATCGATCTCATCGGCCAATTGCTTCCTATCATTTCACGCCAGACTGCTGCCTAACGTGCATGACTCCCCATTTCCCGTAAAATAAAAGGCTTGTGTGAGAAACTCACGCGTTTGGGTCCTGATCCGGTTCTGGTTCATGACATACCCTTAACTATTCTCTTAAAAAACACACATTGTCCCCTTAAAAACACTTAAACATCTTTTTTGTATAAGGGGGAATAGCTATAAAAAATATATACCGGTAATATGAATATAATTAACAAAATTAGCCACTTTCATACGTTTTTCCCACCCTGTCAATCAAAAAAGTAAAAAAGTAAAAAAAGAGATGAAAAATAATGTTTGAATACATCTATGTTCCATCTCATGTATTTAAATATCAATTTATACATCTTTTCCTATATAGCTTGAGAAATAAACATTCTTTTCCGTCTCATTTTGTTGTATTTTTTTCTAAAAAATATCAACTCCAATCTGAAACTTGAATACAATTGTGAAAATACTGTATACAGTAATCCCTTGTTTATCACAGGGGTTACATTAACAAGAATAACACGTGATACGTGAAACCCGTTATGTAGTAACCTTTATTGTTTGCAATTGTCATACAATAAAATACAATCAATACATTGAAATCCCTTAATAAAACCGTTGTACAGGTCCAAGCATTTGTTTAACAAATATAAGTACTGTATTGTGTACTGTAAGTTACTACTCTCTTAGGGACATAATGGAACTTAAATAAATGCCCTTTTAAAAAACTGTGCTGTATACTGTACTGTTGTTTATTTTTTTTACCAATAATACTCTCTGAATTGTTTAGCAATTCACAATGCAGAACACAACACATCATAAAAATCCGCCAAGCAGTAAGACCATTAAAGGGGAACCGCATGATAGCGAGGGATTACTGTATTGATTTGAATAACAAGCAAAAATAAAATTACTGTTATATGAACGTGTTTTTTTTGGGTACACGAGGTTTACCTAGATGTAGCTAGCATGATTGTCCGTCGTCCTGCTGCTACGTTTACCCCCCCCCCAAAAACAAAAAGAGATTGTAAAGCAGGAAAAAAATGAAAAAAATAATAATGGTGCGGTTTGGTCACTTTGAGTCTCAGTAGTTTATGTTTTTCCTTGTTTATTGTAGCACTCGTTTTCGGTTGCACTACACAAAAACACTTCGTGGTTAAATATCACTGTGTTCCGAGTTAAGGCCTCATGCAAAGATCGACCTCAATGTCAAACATGTGCCGCCTGGGCTCTACCAGCCTCAACGGAGAAAGCTGAGTATATTTTTGCAAAGTTGCACCGTGTCAACACCATACAAGTGCCACAGATCTTTTGAAAAGCTTTTTGGGAGGTAAAACCGTGATGAAAGCTGGCAGCAGCTGCTTGTGTTTGAAAATGTCAGAGTGAAGCTGATTGAGTTTGGCGGCCATCACTTGGCCGCTTCACCGCTGAGTGCGCGATGTCAAAATGCTCGGAATCAAAGCATCCGTGTCAGGGATCCTTATGAGGACAATGTGTATGATTTCGTGCCTAAACATACATACATCCATCTATTATTTGCACCGCTTATCCTCAGTAGGGTCACGGGGGTGCTGGAGCCTATCCCAGCTAGCCTTCGGGCAGTGGGCAGGGTCACCCTAAACTGGTTGCCAGCCAGTCTCAGGGAACACAGAGACAGACAACTCTCTCACTCATTCACACCTAGCAACAATTCGGACCGGCCAATTAACCTGCCATGCATGTTTTTGGAATGTGGGAGGGAAACTGGGGTGCCCGGAGGATACTCACGCAGACACGGGGAGAACATACAAACTCCATACAGGGAGGTTACGGTAGCTGGACTTGTTCCCTGAACTGTCATGAACAGGAACAGGAAAACCCAAATGTGTGACGTTTCTCACACAGTTATTACATTACTTTCCATTGCACTATTGCTACGATGCATTTTTCTTTTTCATTGCACTTTAATTGCAACCCAGTCCCCAAGAACGACCATGTCAATATTCTTGCCTATTTATGCTGACATAATATATTTCTCTTAATTGTTTATTACCCCCGCGACCCTACTGAGGATAAGCGGTGCAGCTAATGAGATGAGATGAGATGAGAGTAATTGTTTATTACGTGTTTATCATAGAATGCTATGTCTAATCTTGCTGTAAAGAATGTTTACTACATTGTTAACAATGTCAATGAAGACAATTGAAATTCTTTTCTATCATTGGGGTTTATTTTGTAACAAAAACACATCGGTTGTTATAATATCTCTGATAAGGATTAATTCTCAGGCCAGCGACTATAACTCTATAAAGATAATATTACAAAGTAATTGTGTTATTTTAAGTGAACTTTAACAAGGACTCTTGAGAAACATTATCCTATGAGAACGTGCAGGAGACCGAATTATACAGCTGTGTGTTGCATGAAGGGAAATAAAAGAGGCATATGCTTGTGAAGTGGAAACAGCTGACTGCAAGCAAAAGGAGACAAACCATCGAACGTCTGTTGTGTGGGAAGTGGAGCTCTCTAAAAAAATCCGAAATGGGTCAGAGGGGGAAACACGATAGTGGGGCTGCTCGGCTTCCTGTAAACTCCCTCCTTTATCTGCATTCGAGATTCGCTGGCAGAACACGTTGCAACACTTGGCATGGGACACGCAGCTGACGGGCATCTCAGGTCATGCCGCGTACACGGCAAAGACATGTGCCAATATTCTTAAGCTGTCAGTACGGTAATTGTTGTGATTAAGTTACTAGAGGATTGCAGTTAGATCTATTACAGCAGGGCGGCACAGTGGCTGGTTGGTTAGCACTACGGTGCAGAGGTCCAGAGTTCAATTCCAATTTCCACAGCCTCCCCGTGCAGAGTTTGCATGTTCTCCCTGTGCACTTTGCTTTTCCTCCCACAATCCAATTGATTGGCCAATCCAAATTCTCCCTAGGTCTGAATGAGCGAGTGAGTTGTCTTTCTCTGGGTGCCCTGCGACTGGCAGGCAACCATCAGGTTGTCCCCTGCCCACTGCCTGAAGATAGCTAGGATGGGCTCCAGCTCCCCCACGACCATACTGAGGATAAGCGGTGCAGAAAATAAATGAATGGACTTTTAGCAGATTAAAAGTGGCAGTGTACATTATTTAGTGCCTCCTAGTGTTCGAAACAGTTCATTAATTTAAAAAAATGATGTTGATTTAAACAGTAAACAAAAATGCATGAACTATAATACACACATACAGTATCGCTCATCCCTCGGGCCACTCACAGCTTGTGACTGTTTGCCACCAGCATCAGCTGGTCCAGTTTGCGCATGCAATCTACTACAGGTAAAAAAATACATATATTTTTTGTGAATGTCAATTTCAAGTTACAGTATCTTTAATTTTAGGTGTACAGTAAGCGCTTACATTAAAAAATCCCCATCAGACTTGTGATCACTGCCATGCACATAGAGACATTAGGTAGTGCTAAAGCCCGTAAAGCGGCATCCAAACCTTTCCACAGCTTTCTAAATGTATTTAAAAGGTCATTGCGTATTATGTAGCTCCTTGTAGTGGTTAAAAAAAACAAAGCAAAAGTATGTCAACTATCAAATAAACATGCATTTTTTTAAAACTCAAAGGTCGAGAAATTTGGATTTATTTTACGTAGGATGAGCCACACATAGAGGGAGCTGACGTGATTGTCCGCCATGTTGCTGCTACGGGTACCCACAAAAAACAAAAACCTTGTGAAAGGCTGGCCCCAAAAATTAGTCATGGTCACTTTTGAGTGTCCGTAGTTTGTATTCTTCCTTGTGCTTTATAGCACTCATTTTTGATTGAACTATACAATACAGTGACATCTAGTGGTCAAACAATACACAATATCTTTTTATAGAAAGTAGGAAAATATACATTTCTCAAAGGGTAGCAGGTCAAAGAAATATTTTCTTCTGCCATATTAGTCTTTTTAAATCGTATTGTATTCATTAAGCTGATTCTGTGTACATAAAAGAAAAGACCGCTGCTACAAAACTTCATTAACTTTTTTATTTCGTTTTTATTTTTAATTATTTTTTTTTTTAAATTTTATATTCTTATGTAAGAAATAACACCCCCAAAATAGATATAACTAAATGCAGATTTTTATAAAATATTTAAAAACGTTGAGGAATAAATACACAAGAAAAAAAAACTAAATTCTGAGATCAAATGTTATATTTAGTATTCGAGATACTATAAGAAGATATGTATAAATTTAATGTCTTTGGCACTAACAATCAGAAAAGAATTACTAAAATTCCTTATCAATTTTAATTAGTGATGTGCAGTAAAGGGAGGCACAGCAGTCATAATGGAAATATGAAATTAAAAATATATTAAATGATTATATTTATCCAATGTTAAAGTTTTTTCTCATTAGACTTCACAAATTGGGGATTTTCGTTTTTCAAAGAAAGTCACATTATATTATAAATATTATTAATACAATATGTATGTAACTTATTACTGTACTGAGCATCTGCAGATGCGGAGTGAGGCACGCAATCCTCTTGCCTCATGGCAGAGGGCGATAATCAGACCAAGGATTCTAACTTTGGCGCACACTTTAGATAGATAGATAGATAGATAGATACTTTAGCCCGAAATATTAACATTAGTAATAGCACTAGCGAGCTAACAGCAAGTGAATCTTCCAGTATTTTGTTTTGTAGTTGCTTCGGCTGTTTTTCATAATGAAGGATTAGTTATCTATTAATGCTTTTAGTCGAAAGGAGCAGCACATAGACTTAATTTATAAGTTAAAGTAAGACAATATGACATCTGCCAATAAAACCATTAATAAGATATTGGTTTCTTTATCTGTAAATCGAACCTCACTGCACATCAGTTGGTTTTAATGGTTTACAGAACTAAAAAAAACAACTGTGCTTATTTCATTGAATTTGACTGTTGTTAACAATCACTCCATCTTCTATTCATTAACCGGTTGGGTTCCCTTTTACTGGCACATGAAAGACTCTTGGCGCATGTCCTTTCTGTTGATAAGACGCTAAATGTAGATGTTGACAGGTCAAAATGCCTCCAAAATAAACCAGTTTTTCCATTTACAAAATATAACCCGATACTTCATGTAATGAAATGAGATGAAAATGAAATGATCTGCATTTATATAGCGCTTTTCAAGTCAATGAAGACTTCCCAAAGCGCTTTACATAGTGCTTCATATTTACCCATTAACACACACTCACACACCAATAGTCGTGCAGCCATGCAAGGCGCCAACTTGCTTATTGTGGGCATTAGGGGTTCAGTGTTTTACCCAAGGACACTTCGACATGTAACACGGAGGAGCCGGGATTCGAACCTGCGATCTCTTGATCCCAAGACGAGCGCTCCTGAGCTAATGCCGCCCCACGATTGTGCTAGCACTAGCCCCAATTCAAACGATTGTGCTAGTGTGCAAATGAATGCATGTATTAAGTAGGAAGAGTGGGAAATATTTCCCCCCTAAAATGAGCATATACCTCAAGTATGAGAGCTTTGCAGTAAGTTTCAGTTCAGGAGACTGCATGTATCAAACGTATTGTCTGTTTACCTATATTCATCCATAAACCACCATTTTTCAGAGAATCTCCTCTTTAGATCAAACCTAAGGAGACTGTTTGCAAAAGTCACAATAGGGCCTGACTGTTGCCACGGGATCACGAGTGCAGGGAAGGCCTTCTGTTTAAACAGGCGGAATAAGGGTTCATCATGAGTGCCACATCCTGTTTAGTTAACCGATATTGTTTGGCTGTCACAGGTATCTCCATGGAGGCATGATGGTTGGTGATGGCTGAGACAGCAAGGGGGGGTTTGATGAGGAAAGTTAATTGTTGAACAGAAAAACCCTAAGTGCTATTTTGGCGTCCATTTTCCACAGGCTTTGGGAGTAACATATAACGGTGCTATGTAATTATCCATCCATTCATTATCTGCACAGTGGGCAGGGGACACCCTGAACTGGTTGCCAGTCAGTCGCAAGGCACACAGAGACAGACAATCCACTCGCTCATTTACACCTAGGGACAATTTGGCCTGGCCAATTTTTTGAATGTGGGAGGAAGCCGGAGTTCCCCGAGCAAACCCACATAACTCGGGGAGAACATGCAAACTCTGCACAGATTCGATCCCATGACCTCAGAACTCTGCCGCGGGCGCACTAACCACTCAGCTGCCGTGTTGCCCCGTAATTAGGATACAAAAAAAATGTAATTGTATTCCATACAATTAAAAAAGAATATGTGATCAGACTAAAGGTATACATAGTTACATTTAGGATTACTTTGCAGGATTACATTTTAATTCAAAAATGCAATTACATATGCATAATGCACCGACGAATTGTGTCTATCATAATAAAACACGAGAGACAGAGAAATGAGGTTTTTTGCAGATATTTAACAGACGGACAATGTATTTACCACTACTTATTTGTCACACTGTATTGCAAAAATCACTTTTTTGTCCTCATTTTTTTTCTCTCATATGTCACTCATTTTGTTGAATTGGGGTTAGCCTGCAGTTTTGTGAGTCTGCTTACGTGCGATCAGGGTTTTAATAATTGTGCAACGTTTATGAACGTAAAAGAATAGTGCATCGTAACAATAGTGGAATGAAAAGAAGGGGAATAACATTTAGCAACAACAATAAAAAACAAAGTAAATCACAAGGTACATATTTTCACAGTTTGGTGCATTAACATATAGCAGCAAAAAAAAAAAACCCAAACAATTTGCAAAATATGTTTTCAGTTTTGTGCGCTCGTTCAGGGTGGTGATGGCCCTTGGGAGAAAGCTGTCCCTGAGCCTGTTTGTCTTTGTGTTGCGGGTTCTGTAGTGCCTACCAGACGAAAACAGGTCAAAGAGGTGGTAAGAGTCTTTTATAATGTTGACGGCTCTTCTATAGTATCGCAAGCCAGCAATATCCTTTAGTCTGGGCAGAGAGTAATTGATTATATTTTGGGATGTGTTTATTCCTCTGTATGTTTTTCCCGTCCGCTGCCTTACTGCCAGCATACGACACGTTGACGCCGTATGCCAGAATGATCTTGTCTGTGTCTTTGTAGAAATGTTTCTTAACACCTGTTTTCTGGTGACCGAGCCCTCCATAGTCTATGTCGATGTGATTGATTGTGTATAGAAAAAGCCTGCAACTGCAACATTAAATTGTCACGGTTGCCATGGCGCCCAATTGGCCCCGCCGTTGTGGCGCCAGCTGCAGCTTGTTGACAAATTGACTCCGTGTCAGTCCCTTTTGGTTGGTCCGTCTGCGAATCTCTGATTTTACACGGCAAGCCCTTTTTCGCCTGTCCCGTTTTTTTGCTCCTGTTTGTCTCCCGCTACGATCTGTTTTGATCTCGACCACGTCTGCTCTTCCGTCCCGAATTATGACCTGTTTCGATCTCGACCCCGTCTGTTCTCCCGTCCAGAATAATGATCCGTTTTTTATCTCGACCACGTCTACTCTCCTCTCCTGGCTTTCGACTTGTTTCCGATCCGACCATGTTTTTGCTCTTCTATCCCGGCTACTGACCCGTTCCTGACACCGCCATCGCTTGCCACGGAAGTCCCACTTCCGTGTTCAGAGCGACCTGCTCCCCGCGGCCAGCGATCAGCGGATTGTGTGTGCAATCCTTTCCCTTCTTCCGAATAAAACTTGTGAAAAACGTAACGCGAGTGGGTCCTGTTTCTGTTCTGGTCCTGACATAAATTAAATCGCAGGACTAATATTACTGTAGATTTTACATCATAATGATCAAAATTCCTCGACACCAGACAATCACAAAACAGCCAGTGACAGCTGGTGACTATATACACATGTATATATATTATACATATAGAACTGAAGCCAAATGTAGACCTGATTTATACCCACACATCCACATTCCCATTCACTCCTGTAAAGATATCACATCAGGAAAAGGGGGACGCGGTCTCGTAATCTCTTCTCAGGAATGTAAAGAGGAATCCGACACTCTCCAACCACCAATTTTTTTAAGTACATTCACACAACCTACAATTTCTAATAGAAAAATGCCTATAGCAACACTTTGCATTGAGACGGAAAATATGCGCTAGATATATAAATGGAGCTGAATGCATGGAGCTTCTTGCCTTAAGATGTTTGTGTTGGTGGAGGAGAAGCCCTCTCGCTGTGCAGTCTTGAGGAGAATCTTTATGATGGACATTTTATAGGGGCTATTCTATGGAATCCCACTTTTATTTTTCAACACAAGGATACTGCTGGAAGTGTGAATTTCACTACGGGGATGAATAAAGTATCTATTTATCTATCTATCTATCTATCTATCTATCTATCTATCTATCTATCTATCTATCTATCTATCTATCTATCTATCTATCTATCTATCTATCTATCTATCTATCTATCTATCTATCTATCTATCTATCTATCTATCTATCTATCTATCTATCTATCTATCTATCTATCTATCTTTTCTATGCAATTTTTCAATGTTTTATTTAAATGATATTATTATTTTTGTTTTTTTCACGGTTTTCCTTGGTTTTTTTTTGTTTTCTTATTTTATTTTCCTTTTTTCAGATTTTGTAAATGTGTTTTTATATTTTTTCTCTAGTTTTTCTGGATTTCTTTCTTTCTCCTTTATATTTTGTTGATGTTTTTTAAATACCTTTTTCTACTTGAGAATAAATCTAGAATATATACAACACGTCAAGACTAATAAAACATACACGCTTATTATTCATGTGCTTTTTTTTGTAATGAACGAAGGTTTTCATTTTTTTACCACTTTGTGCGGCTAGATATTATAATTTATTCTTGTGTATGCATATCGTCTTTTATTATTTTGTGAGCTAATAAACAAACATAGCTGTCAGGAACCAGAACAGGATCAGGACCCAAACGTGTGACGTTCTCACACAAGCCTTTTATTTTACGGGAAATGGGGAGTCATGCACGTTAAGCAGCGGTCTGGCGTGGAAAGACAGGAAGCCAGAGACCAACGAGATCGATTCTGAGTTGATATTGGACAGATGGGGTCAATAGCGAACAGGACGGACAGACAGGATTGATAATGAAACAGGTTATCGAAAATAAACAGGACAAACTAGACAGGAACGAAAACTGGAGAGAATAATAAACAGGACAAAAGTAGACGGAACGAAACTGGAAACCGATATTAAACAGGACAAAAATAAATGGGAACAATACCGAACTGGAAATACCAACAGGAAAACAGGACTGTGTCAGAACCCACGTCTTACGGGGCAGAGGTTCGTTGACGGACTGACAAAGTAAGCGAGAGTGCACTGAGGTCAAAAAGGGTACACTTCCCTCCATTCAGGACATTGGCCAGAAGCGCTGCCTATCCCATGCTAAGAACATTACCGGGGACCCCTCTCACCCCCATCATGGACTGTTCACTCTGCTAGCCTCTGGGAAGAGGTACTGCAGTGTGCGGTGCAGGACCACCAGGCTCCGCAATAGTCTAGTCCCCCTGGCCATTAGACTGTTAAATGGTCAATCTAACATATAGTTAACTTAAATCTAAACGGCTGCTAATCTGACTTTTTGCACTACTGGCAGTTTTTTATAGCTTGCCACTCCTTGCACATTGCTCTCTGCACTATTGTAATTACAGCGTTATTGTTACAGTGTTAATGTTACTGTGTACCTGACTTGTTAACCTGACTGCCCATTTTGCACATCTGGTTAGCTACTCTTCTTGCACTATCGGCACTATGGTAAAATACTATACGTAGCCAAAATACAATACAACTTTATTTATATCTGTACATTCAAGGAAACTGTGGGGGTCAGATGCATCGACATTTCGTTCTGTATACACGTGTACTAGAATGACAATAAAGTAGATCTGAATCTGAATCTGAATCTGAAGACAGAAAGCCAATCTGTTGATGAGCCGCAGCTGGCGCCACAAGGGCTGGGCCAATTGGGCGCCATGGCAACCGTGACAATGGCAGTGCCACACAGTTTAACCACATTTTTTTTTTTTTAAATCAAAACACCGGGAGATTGTTCTTTCTTTAAGTCACGTAGGAAATAGTAGTATTATTGTTGTTATTGTTACGAAAATATCGAGGTAAGAAAAATACAAATCAACGTCAGAAAATCAAATTTTAAAAACTACTGTCAAAACAGAAATTCTTCAAAAATAATGACCTATTAATGCCTGTTTTAAATTTTTCTCAGAATATTATTCCCTCTTTTTTGTGATAAATATTTTTTCGATTTTATATATAAATAATTTTTCCATTATGTTTTTTATTTCCTTACACTTTCGTTGTGAGCTTGTAGACAAACAAGGCCTTGAAACACAGTTAAATTGCGTTTTTTTTTTAATGAAAACACTTGGAAATAGTTCTTTCTTTGAGTCAAATCAATGTTATTATTATTATAATTATAATTATTACGATTATTATTCCCAAATACTAGAGATAAAAGTTTTCGTAAGAAAACTTGTTTTTGATGTTTCAAGAGAAATTAGCCACCTTCTCTTCTACATAATCTTAAATAAAGTAAAATCAAATGTCTATTCATGCATCATGGCATACTGTAAGATTCTTTATAATAGATCTCATAGTTTGGGCCTGCTCAGGCTTGGTTTGAATCATCTGTAAACTATGCTAGCATTGCCTTGACTGATGAGGGATTTCCCATAATGTGCTATAAGTAATTAGAGGTTTTTGGTTGTTATGATGTTTATTGATGCTATACTTGAGTTCTGTGTTACCAACCCATGGTGAAAACTATTGCTTCAGAAGAACTGATAAAGCTGCTACTTTCATATTAATGAGTATAATTGTATCCTTATTGTACTATCCCAATGTTACCTTAAGTGTGTTGTTTTCACCACCAACCCAAACTTTCCCCGTCATGCTGCCATTCTCAAATGTATGCTTCGTAACCAGTGTTGGGACTAGCGTGTTACAAAGGAACGCATTCCTGAAACACAATTACCGTAAATTCCGGACTATAAGCCGCTACTTTTTTTTCAAACTTTCAACCCTGCGGCTTATTCAGTGAGGCGGGCAATTTATGTAATTTTTCTAACGGCCGCCAGTGGCGCTCGAGTACAAAAGGTAAGATTTAGACCGGTGGAATATATGCGCCGAGGAGGACTGCAACTTCTTGGCTTGTGCATTAATTAAATTAGCGTAAAAACACCCTCATCGTGCAAAATGCAAAAAGAAAGGCACATCAAAAAATCCACCATCACCAACGGGTTCCAAAAAGCCGGTCTGCTGCGTGACAGAGAGGGGGGCACAGAATCAGGAGTGGATGGGAGCGTGGGACGACGTCTATATGACAAAGTTTCTTTCCGACACTGAGGAAGACGACTTTGATGGCTTCAGTTCTAAGGAGGAAGATGAGGACGGCTTACCGTGATTTTTACAAGTACGGTATGTTTTTTTAACAGACCCGTTTACTGTGTTGCGAGTGTGTTGCTAGCGTGTTGCAACCATTAACTGCCCTGTCACAGGCACCGTTTGGGATGAAAGTTATATTGTTATTATTAAAGCTTTGAAAACTCTCTCGGTGTACCGTCTTTCTTTGTAAATATGTGTAACCATTTATAATATGTATTTCCAACTGTATATTTTTGTAATGTATTTATTTGTATTTATTTTGGACACTTATTCTGATATGTTTTCCACGGGCGAATTAAAAAGAGGGGCGTAACAAACGCAGGCTGACGGGAAGTGGGGACCAGTAAAGGTGAGTGTTTGTGGACACGGCGGACAATAGTGGATATATATTTTTCCCACCCTTACCTTTGGAAATATACACTTTTTTCCTTGGATTACTTTCAACGGGACCCGGACTCTGCAGGTCTGCATCAAACCTTAAGTACCGGTATCATTTTCTGTTCATTTTGCCGGCTGTGATTTTTGGACTGTGTACTTTAATGAAGGACATTCAGTTTCAATCGCGGGACTTAAAGTAAGGTCTGGATTAATTTAGTGTTTGTGTTACATTTTTCAATGTGGGCGCATGCGGCCTATATACAGGTGCGGCTTGTGTAAGTACAAAATTGGTTTTCCTCTTAAAATGTGGTGGGTGCGGCTTATAATCAGGTGTGCTCTATAGTCCGGAATTTACGGTACTTTACCCTGTAACGAGTACCGCAACACGTTATTAATACGATTTTGTAACTTACCGGCATTACTACATGGAGCATTACTTTGTTACCCATTAACCCATAAGAACCCAGATGGATTTTTTATTAAAAAGGAGTTTAATGCAGATAATGAATTTCAGCGTTCCTAACTCTTGAACAATTCTGCATGGTGCCACATAAGACCTTCTATCCATTGAAAATGATGAGTGGACATGTTTATATCTACTTACAAATTACAACTGAAATACAGTTATGGTGGCCCCGTCACAATCACAGTATGAGGACGCTGAATTTCTCTTCATATAGATATTCTTCCTACTGTCCATCCAAGCTATATTTACAACTATAAAATAAATTACTCAAATAAGGGGATCAGATTATATGTGCGCATTCGAGATTCAAGATTGTCCTGATCGTCATTAACATAAAATGTTTATGAAATCTTACTTGAAAAGAAGTTTAAAACAGAATACAATAAATTGCATCCAAATATATAGGCTAAAAGACTATATACATATATTTTGTGTTGTGTGTTGATTATGTACATCAGTTGTGTGTCACCAGTGCGTGGGGAAAGACTTATGCAAGAACAACAAACCAAATCAATCAATGAGGCAAATGTGAGCACAGGATTTACAGTGAAAGTGTTGAATTTTGGTGTTTTCATTTGTAAGATCATTTTTTAAATACACCATGTGTTACGGTTGCCCATGGCGCCCAATTGGCCCCGCCCGTTTGGTGCCAGCTGCGGCTCGTTGACCGATTGGCTTCCTTCCTATTTAAGCTGAGTGCTCTCACTCTCCCTTTGTCAGTCGAACGAACCTCTGCACCCGCAAGATGTAGGTTTTGACTCTGTCCGGTTTCCTGCTTGTGTTTCCTGTCCAGTATCGTTCCCGACTATTTTGTTCTGTACAATTTCGATCTCCAGTGTCTGGTATCGTTTCCGTCTATCTCGTCCTGCTTGTTATTGGACTCCAGTCTCCAGTGCCTGATATCAATCCTGTCTGTCCCGTCCCGTCCGGTATCGACCCCATCTGTCCGATATGTGCTCGTGCAATTGGTATCGATCCCATTGGCCTCTAGCTTACCGTCATTCCACGCCAGACTGCTGTCTTACGTCTTCCGCCCCACGATTGCCCAATCACTGGCGTTTGGGTTAACGTGCATGACTGCCCCATTTCCCGTAAAATAAAGCTTGTGTGAGAAACGTCACGCATCTGGGTCCTCCTCCTGTTCCGGTTCTTGACACCATGCCTGAAGAATAGATCTTGGACAGTACCAAGAAAAGGAGAAGGAGATCATTGAGGGGGTTGAACCCCAGAAACTAAATGGATATGGACTGTTTTAGGTAAGTGTTTGTTAGCAAGTTCTCAAGATTGCAAAAACCAAGAAATATGAAGTGTTCAGTTTTCACAGGTTGGTGTACACGTTTTCTTTCTTTTTTTAATTTAGAGCATTTTTGAGCGGTTGGTTTCTTTGTAAATATATTTGGTAATTCATAACTAGATAGTTTCTTTCGGAGTAACACTGCTTTTTGAAGACAGTAATCTAGAAGGGGTAACTGAGTTACATTTCAAATGAAGTAAGTAGTAACTGTAACTAACTACTAGTTTTCAGTAACGTGCCAGACACGGTCCATTACCAAAGTTCTCCAAATATCTCTTCACAGTGATGGACTTGATACAAACACTTGCATTCATTCTTAAATTGTACACTGGTGGTGTGCACAGAACAAATCACTCTCTTTGTCTCCTACACGCTGTTCATTTTCCGCTCCAAGTACAAAGTACACAGTATCTCCAACATATGGCAACAATAGAGTGTAAGTCTCCTATCTGACCTATCTTGGCAGTCCACCTCCCTCCTTCCAGCCTTCACTTGTGAGTTCCTGGCAGTGATGCAATAAGCTAAGGGGGAGTTTGACATGTGAGGTGAGAGGTCAGGAAAGTATGACAAACATGGATACGGGAAAAGAAAGAGTGCCTTGCTTCTGTCACACACACAACACATAAATGTTCCCAAACTAGTGGCATATAATATGACTCATTTTAAAAAAGGTATTTCTCTACTCCACTAGAGAAACTTGTTCACAAAATAGGGGGAAAAATATCCCAAAAGAGACGCTGTGTAATATTTGACCGGCAGAGGCTCAGGAGGAAGAGCGCTCGTCTTGGGGTCAAGAGATCGCAGTTCGAATCCCGGCTCCTCTCTGTTACATGTCGAAATGTCCTTGGGTAAGACACTGAACCCCTATTACCCCAAATAAGCAGGTTAGCGTCTTACATGGCTGCACGGCCGCTATTGGGAAATGTGAAGCACCCTGTAAATTGCTTTGGGAAGTCTTGACTTGAAAAGCGCTATATAAATGCAGATCATTTCATTTCACTAGACGTTGAAGTATTGTGTTGTGCAGGGGGTCTCTAAAGTGGTTTTCGGTGAGCACCAGGTAACCTCCTAAAAGCACCTCAGTACCCCACTAACTGGTTCTGAAAATAGATCACCAATGACGGGTCCAGGGTTGGGTAGGGTTACTTTAACTTGATTACTTTCAATTACTTTTGGATTACTCCAATACCAAATATGCTAATAAAAGACAAAAGAAACTAAGTATGGATAAAATTATGACTCACAACACGTGGTAAGCTTTCTCTCCTGGCTTTGATCTCCGGCAAAACTGACATAAAGTGCGACAGAAACAAAATGAAAATAAATCCAAGCAGCTTGCCAACATCATTTTTGCCGTTCCATGTATTCCGTCACTCCCCAAGCCTGCACAAAATGTAGTAATTTTATTCATATTTAGTTTATTTTGTCTTTTATTAGCATATTTGGTATTGGAGTAATCCAAAAGTAATTAAAAGTAATCAAATTAAAGTAACGCTACCTAACCCTGGACGGTTGTATTGATTTTCTTGGAGATTTGATTTCTAACTAGCATGAGAAATCATTGACATAATCAGTGGTTGGCAGTGCTTATTTTAACCCTACTTCTAATAATTGCAACCTTGTTATAACAAAAAACATTGTAATGACGTAATAATAACATAAGTAGCTGTTTTAGAAACGCATTTTAAACTCGTAGCTCTGTGCGCTAATAAGTAACAAAAAGTAGCTCCCGGGTTCCAAAAGTTGGTGACCCCTGGTGTTGTGCAACCTAAAACGAGAGCTGCAAAGCTCAAGAAGGAATACAAACCACTCAAATGGAATAAACTGCTCCATTTTTCTTCTATTTGCTTTTGTCTTGCCTTTTGTGTGGTTATATTTGGGTGGGTCACCCGTATCAGCAAGATGGGGGACAATCATGTGAGCTCCCTCTCTAGGTGAGGCTCAGGCTATTTAAAATAAATGCTAATTTCTCAATCTACGATTTTTTAGTGTATGATAGTCCATGATCTTTTGCTTTTTATTCAAATGAATATATGTTTTTTACAGTGGCATGGCGGCTGAGTGTTTAGCGCGTCTGCGGCGCGGTTCTGAAGTCATGGGTTCAAATCATGCTACCAACCTGCCTGTGCGGAGTTTGCATGTTCTCCCCATGCTCGTGTGGGTTTCCCCCGGCCACTCCGGCTTCCTCCCACATTCCAAAAACATGCATTTCAGGTTAAGTGGACGGCCCAATTTCCCCTAGGTGTGATTGAGCGAGTGAGTTGTCTGTCTTTATGTTCCCTGCGACTGGCTGGCAACCAGTTCAGGGTGTCCCCTGCCCACTGCCCGAAGATAGCTGGGATGGGCTCCAGCACCACCGACACCCCACTGAGAATAAGCGGTGCAGATAATGAATGGATGGATTTTAGGAGCTATTTAATACCAAGATTAAAAAAACTAATAGATAAAATCGACAAAATAAACTGCCATGGACTGTGTTAGATACGTTTTATTGTTTTAAGTTATGAATTTTTATTTGGACAAAAATGGGAAGTTAAAAAAAGGTAGAGGATGATGAGAAGTATGCCGATAAGGGATGATTTTGCTTATTCTTTTATCTTTGTAAAATAAGAGGATGTATACTTAAAACTAACACAATACTATAATTTAGCGCAGAGTTTCTCAATTGGTGGTTTTGGTAGCGGAAACTATGCTAATAAAATTACAAAACAACAGTTGTTGTTTTAACTCCTTAACGGTAAATAGTAATAATTAGAGCGCTTGTCTTGGGATCAAGAGATCGCAGGTTCGATTCCCGGCTCCTTACTTATATGTCAAACTGTCCTTGGGCAAGACAAGAATCCCTAAAGCCCCCAAAAAGCAGGTTGGCGCCTCGCACGGCTGCACTGCCGCTATTGGTGTGTGAGTGTGTGTGAATGGGCAATTGTGAAGCACATTGTAAAGCGCTTTGGGCAGTCTTCATTGACCTGAAAAGCGCTATATAGATGCAAACCATTTAACCCGCCATTTCACACCACAGAAAAAGTCTGCCACTTCAGGTTTTAAACAGCACATTTTGTTGTTTTTTTATATTCTGCAGACTGATTCAGGCATAAAAATAGAATAAGCGATAAAATCTACCACTTTTTAGTGTAAAACTGTTGGCTTGTATGGAAGCATTAACATGACTGAGGTGGATACAGTTCTAGCTTGCCAAGCTCTATGATTGACCATCATTAATGTAGTCTGGCTTTTTGCTGGCATAAATTCCGTCTTTACACAGAAGAATGAATACAAGTTATTTACCGGAGGTCTCTGAGAAGGTTTAGACATGTGTAGTCTGTTCAACCAGTAAAATCCCAAACACAACAAAGTACAACCTCACCAAAACAGCCTTTCATTTAAGAGTTTATGCCTTTCCCCACCACATGCTTGCCAAAAACCGCAGCAGGTAAGATCACTAATCAACACCTTTCTAAAAGGTTTTCATGCTTTTGAGTGTGTCCCCCGCTTCACAAACTGAGTCCTGATGTGAAGCCACGTGACTGAGATTAACTACAAAGCTTTTTTTCAAGGACTCAGCTGGAAAGGACTTTGTTGTTTGGGCCACAAAATGTGTTGACGTCACATCAGCCCGAGGGCCAAACTTTGTAAAGTTGGACAAGATGCAGAGACAGACATGTATGGAAAATTAAAGGTTTAATTCATATCCCTACAGAAGGCCTCCATCTGGAATCACTAAATAAATGTTTTAGATCTGGAAGAATGATTATTTGATCTTTATCTGCACAGTTATGGTTGCAATTTAGTAACATAAAAACAAAGCGTCCAATATTTCAGGGTATGCTCCGACCCCTTACTCTTCTCAGCCTTCTTATTAATTTAGATCCTTGTTGGGACTAGTGATTGATTAGATTTTTGCCCAATTATCTTACTCAAATAGTACTAATAAACATAGTGGGGTCATTTTTCTCACGCTTATTGCCTGTTACATTTATTTATGGGGTTCATGTCCTTACTCTAGTGCTTCTCAACAAAAAAGACGGCCATTTGTTGAAGCATGTTGAAAAGGTCAACCACTTTGTCAAATGCCAGTGTGTATCTATAGCTACAGAAACATATGCATGGATATTGGTTCGTACATATGGCATTGTCTATACAGGGAGTGCAGAATTATTAGGCAAATGAGTATTTTGACCACATCATCCACTTTATGCATGTTGTCTTACTCCAAGCTGTATAGGCTCGAAAGCCTACTACCAATTAAGCATATCAGGTGATGTGCATCTCTGTAATGAGAAGGGGTGTGGTCTAATGACATCAACACCCTATATCAGGTGTGCATAATTATTAGGCAACTTCCTTTCCTTTGGCAAAATGGGTCAGAAGAGGGACTTGACAGGCTCTGAAAAGTCAAAAATAGTGAGATATCTTGCAGAGGGATGCAGCACTCTTAAAATTGCCAAGCTTCTGAAGCGTGATCATCGAACAATCAAGCGTTACATTCAAAATAGTCAACACGGTCGCAAGAAGCGTGTAGAAAAACCAAGGCGCAAAATAACTGCCCGTGAACTGAGAAAAGTCAAGCGTACAGCTGCCAAGATGCCACTTGCCACCAGTTTTGCCATATTTCAGAGCTGCAACATCACTGGAGTGCCCAAAAGCACAAGGTGTGCAATACTCAGAGACATGGCCAAGGTAAGAAAGGCTGAAAAACGACCACCACTGAACAAGACACACAAGCTGAAACGTCAAGACTGGGCCAAGAAAAATCTCAAGACGGATTTTTCTAAGGTTTTATGGACTGATGAAATGAGAGTGAGTCTTGATGGGCCAGATGGATGGGCCCGTGGCTGGATCGGTAAAGGGCAGAGAGCTCCAGTCCGCCTCAGACGCCAGCAAGGTGGAGGTGGGGTACTGGTATGGGCTGGTATCATCAAAGATGAGCTTGTGGGGCCTTTTCGGGTTGAGGATGGACTCAAGCTCAACTCCCAGTCCTACTGCCAGTTTCTGGAAGACACCTTCTTCAAGCAGTGGTACAGGAAGAAGTCCGCATCCTTCAAGAAAAACATGATTTTCATGCAGGACAACGCTCCATCACACGCATCCAAGTACTCCACAGCGTGGCTGGCAAGAAAGGGTCTAAAAGAAGAAAAACTAATGACATGGCCTCCTTGTTCACCTGATCTGAACCCCATAGAGAACCTGTGGTCCCTCATCAAATGTGAGATTTACAAGGAGGGAAAACAGTACACCTCTCTGAACAGTGTCTGGGAGGCTGTGGTTGCTGCTGCACGCAATGTTGATCGTGAACAGATCAAAGCACTGACAGAATCCATGGATGGCAGGCTTTTGAGTGTCCTTGCAAAGAAAGGTGGCTATATTGGTCACTGATTTGTTTTTGTTTTGTTTTTGAATGTCAGAAATGTATATTTGTGAATGTTGAGCTGTTATATTGGTTTCCCTGATGAAAATAAATAATTGAAATGGGTATACATTTGTTTTTTGTTAAGTTGCCTAATAATTGTGCACAGTAATAGTCACCTGCACACACAGATATCCTCCTAAAATAGCTAAAACTAAAAAAGCCCCACTCCAACTTCCAAAATATTCAGCTTTGATATTAATGAGACTTTTGGGTTCATTAAGAACATGGTTGTTGTTCAATAATAAAATTAATCCTCAAAAATACAACTTGCCTAATAATTCTGCACTCCCTGTAAAGTCAATACTTATTGTTTTTTCGATTTGCAATATATACAGTAGCGGAGTAGTTTGCATATTTTGCATTTGTGTGAATATTAAGCCTTGAAATATGTCTGTTTTGACTGGAAGTTTATTGATGCTTGGATGCGCATGGATGAGCTTTAATTTCCAGTTTGCTTTTCAGGGTGGGTGCGTACAAACGCATAGAGGACTACAGAACTACTTTGACCTTTTGATTTATCTCAGTTACTGTAAATTCTGGATCACAGAGCGCACCTGATTAAAAGCCACGTGCTCAAATTTAAGAACTAAACACTGTTTGGTCTTTGTACATGCCCACCTGGTTTTCACAACAAGCTTAAACAGCCCTAAAAATGAAAATTCACATCCATTTCTTACATTTTAAGCCCAAGTACTATCAAACCTCATTTTTTGCTACTTTTATGTATTAGATGAATCATTTTGGCAAAAACATGGATTTATTCCTCTCGAAGGGCATCATAAATGTTTCCAGACCTCACCATGTTGTTTTGTATTTATAAAGCATACATGGTTGAAAAGAGCAGCTTGCCGTTTTCCTCTGTGCCACCCTGGAATTAAAATGATAAAGTAGTAGTGATTTTGGTCTCTAATATACGGCTATTTGACTTGCATAATTTGCAAGACAGACTCAAGGACAATCACAAGGATCACCTCAAGACTCTTAATTCCCTTTTGTACGGCCAATAAGGTATATTGATTGATTTTTTATTCTATTTCTATACAGCAAAAGGTGTAGTTAAGTTTTCCCCCCCCCACTTATATTTGCACATGTAAACAACCATACCTAACATTGTCGAACTGCACCAAATTAAATCGTATTTTCCAGGCTCTTTTATCTACATTCTGGTAGCAAAATACTTTATACTTTATAGCTTACATGTGATTTTTTTTCCAAACAAACAATTGGGGATTTCTTTTTCATTGTCCTGTTAGATGGGGTTTATTGTACATTTTTAAAAGCCCAACGTGTAAAATGTGACCACTAGATGGCACTGTATTGTCTGCTAAGAGCGAGGGTAAGTGATTCTCGGCAGAGCGTGGCGACGATTAAATAAAGGATTCCACAGTGAATAAGAAATACAAATTTCTCGACCTATGATTTTTACCCTCATGTAGGTTTTAGATCAGGGGATGGTGTCATAATAGTCTGTAGTTTGCAATAGTCTTTGAACTGTGCAGTCCTTTGAGACTCTTTGTGATTAAGGGCTATACAAATAAACATGACTTGACTTGACTTGACTTGATTTTTTTTTTCAAAGAAAATTTAACACTGATATGATAGTTCATGTATTTTTCATGTACTGTATATCATCTTTCTTAGGCACTAAATATTAAACATTATCCCTTTAAAAGGAATATGATTTTGTAAAAACTCTACATTTAACAACTTTTAACTTTCCAGAGTTTAGTTATCAAGAAAAGATAAAATCATGATACAAGTGACCACCATGATATTGGATATATTGATGTAGTCTAACAGCAGCGGCTCCAGATGGCATTCAAGGTGTCCCACCGGCAGGTCAGTTATTAACTCGTTTCCACAGCCATGATGACGGGAACAGAGCCTATTGTCTGGAAGTCATTAAGAGAGCCAAGGGTTGCCAGGGAGTAGCCACATACCTCTCTGTTAAACCCCCCCACTGTATACACATGCACTCACACACATATATGCTAGTCAGTCTCAGCTGTGCCATTCCATTCAAGGTATATATATATATATATATATATATATATATATATATATATATATATATATATATATATATATATATATATACATATATATACATATATCATCTCATTAGCTGCACCGCTTATCCTCAGTAGGGTCGCGGGGGTGCTGGAGCTCATCCCAGCAATCATCGGGCAGTGGGCAGGGGACACCCTGAACTGGTTGCCAGGCAATCGCAGGGCACACAGGGACAGACAACTCGCTCGCTCATTCACACCTAGGGACAATTTGAACCGGCCAATCCACCTGAAATGCATGTCTTTGGAATGTGGGAGGAAACCGGAGTGCCCGGAGGAAACCCACGCAAGCACGGGGAGAACATACAAACTCCGCACAGGAAGTCCGGTAGCTGGATTTGAACCCACACAGGAGGTTCCCAATATATATATATATATATATATATATATATATATATATATATATATATATATATATATATATATATATATATATATACCGTATTTTCCGCACTATAGGGCGCACCGGGTTATAGGGCGCACCCCCAAAAAATAGTTTTTGGTCCTATATCTTCCATAGATAAGGCGCACCGGATTATAACGCGCTACGATGGGAACGTCGACAAAACAGTCAGATGATTCAGTCAAACTGATTACCCCCTTAACATTCCTAAAGCTTGCAAAGAAGCAAATACGTGTCGTAGACACGTGCGGATGCGGTGTCCGTACGATGTCACTCAAATGCGTCATTTCAAATATCATTCGGAAGGTTAAAGTCTTGGAATTCAAGAAATGCCAAACATTTCTATGTTTCTATTTTCTTTTTCGCTCACAACTTTACTGTGCATATGACAATAAACACTTGGAATTGAGTTGAATTCACTCAACTCATCACAGCAACATCAAGATCGTTCTAAAACAAGATACCGGGAAAATAGAAAGCCGCATAACTCACCTAAGTTCTCACGTTCAATAATGATACGCAATCATGGTCTTCTTACAACCAAGAGTTTGTTTTGGCCATCTAGCCAATCGGAGGCTCCGAATAACTTCAGCCAATAGCGATCGATTTAACAAATGATTGACACATTGGTTAGCCAATGAAACGCCGGTATATAAGTCCCAGCATACACCGCGGACTTGCTTACGCCATTGCTAAACTCGGCCGATTGCAGGGTTTGTTTTGGCCATCTAGCCAATCCGAGGCTCCGAATAACTTCAGCCAAACGCGATCGATTTAACAGATGATTGACACATTGGTTAGCCAATGAAACGCCGGTATATAAATCCCAGCATACACCGCGGACTTGCTTACGCCATTGCTAAACTCGGCCGATTGCAGGGTTTGTTTTGGCCATCTAGCCAATCCGAGGCTCCGAATAACTTCAGCCAATAGTGATCGATTCAAATGATGATTGACACATTAGTTAGCCAATGAAACGCCGGTATATAAATCCCAGCATACACCGCGGACTACTCCGCGTTCGGGGTAAAATCGAGTCGGCGGCTGTTGAGTAAGTTGCAAGACCTTGCGAATTTAATATTGAGCCATATATAAGGCGCACTGTGTTATAAGGCGCATGGTCAGCTTTTGAAAAAAATTAAGACTTTTAGGTGCGCCTTATAGTGCGGAAAATACGGTATATATATATATATATATAGAGAGAGAGAGAGAGAGAGAGAGAGAGAGAGAGAAGAGAGAGAGAGAGAGAGAGAGAGAGAGAGAGAGAGAGAGAGAGAGAGAGAGAGAGAGAGAGAGAGAGAGAGAGAGAGAGAGACCTGGAGAGGGATGGGTGCCACCGTACTTTACTTGCCCAAGACGCACCACAAGGAAATGGTGCTTCTACAACCCATGTAGTTAAGGAGCATTGTGTTTTATTACGGGTCCTAGTGATAAAAAAAAACCTAAACAGAATTCATTAACCCCTAAACTTTATGAAGGCCCGATAAACAAATGTGTAATGTAACTCTGTACGATGTCACCAATCACTAAGATACGACATTCCACGTATCGTAGGAAAGCTCAAACTCCTGGGATTCAAGGTATTCTGATCATTTCAAAATGTACTCATCACAGAAACATATCAATCACTTTAGGGAACCAACCAAACAACCAACCAAACAACCGCATAAGTAATATCAATCCTTAAGATTTTTATTGACATGTATTTCCCATCCAGGTCTCTTTTACACATCTGTGTCTAGATAACAAAAAAAGACAGTGACATTTTGATGCCATCGATCTCAGAGAGCAGGGGATAAAGGGAGGCCTCAGAGACAGAATGGAGGACTTTCGGCCCAGGTGAGTGCTTATATGAGGAATCTCTACAGGCAGATTCTAAATGTCAGATTTGATGTTTTTTTATGGTGATAAATGTATTGTTCGCTCATCCCCTGCACAGCAGTGGAACTCGTCCATGACTAAAACTACCATGCGCTCTTTGATCCGCAAGAATGTCTTCTGTGAAATAACTAAGTGAGAATGGCCTTTTGACATTTGTGCCGATTGTAAAATGGCTCATAAGTTTGAATAGTTCACATGTTCACATTGATACTCTGGAACGGTCATCTAGCAATTGCAGTCTTAAAAAATGATGTTGTCCATTATTCAATTCAGCTCCAGTATATGTTGTTTATAAGCAGTATACCACTACAAAAACCCTTACACAAACTTCCCAAAAAATTTGGTCTTTTTTTGGTTTATGATATTTACTCATTTCTTGAAAATAATAGGAAAAAAATAATCCTTAAAATGGTAACTCTTCTTATTTAGCAGACGGTAGAAAACTTTACTTTTTAATGAAAATTTCAACAACAAAAAACTTGAAATGAGCTAAACCATATATGTCAAATTCAAGACCCTCAAGCCACATCCAGCTTGCAAAAAATTATAATAGAATGATAGAATTTTGCTATTATTCTTATTTTCGGAGGACTACTGTACATTTAGACCACTTTTAATTGAATAGGAACTATAGGCCACTGATAGTGCCCAAATAATAGCCATAAGAACATTCAGCCGAATTTATTCTATCATATTGGAATATATTTGTTTTCAGTAGGTTCAATAAGCTTCACTAGACCATATGCAAAATTTTCAACATTCAATTAGTCCAGCCCTCGCCTTGTAGCCATATTTTTTATTCGGCCCTCCGTATATTTAACTTCGACACCCCTGAGCTAAACAATCAACCTTTTTCCAGTTAAGACCATTTTACTATAATTTTACTTGAAAAAAAAGTTAAATTATCTTAAAACCATTACAGTTAAAATATGCTAAACATGAGGTAAGATGTTCTGTTATTGAATTATTTGTGTAATACATTTGAAAGTATTATGGTATGGTAAGTTCATTAGTAGATTTTACAAGGGATGGATTGGTTGATGGATAGATAGATGGATGCATGGATGGATAGATGGATGGATGGATGGATAGATGGATGGATGGGATGCACGGACAGATAGATGATCATTCTAGGAAAAACATATGAATCAATCTACATTTACATTACAACAGTCTGAACTGAAATTGGTCCTATTTGAGATGCATGAAACATTTGCTGAACCACTACACCAGTGACCAGCTCAAATCATTATTTTAAAAACAGCACTGACTATTGAAACATCTGTAATTGCAAGAATAGGTGAGCATGGTTGGCATAGCCTCCTGCCTCATCTTGCAATGTATTCGTATTATTAAGTCCAAAACACATACACTGGCGACTCCGTGTCTGACAGTACCGGTAATTCATTTTCTACTGAGATCAAGTACCAAGTAAATAATTCTCATATCACTGAGTGAACGCAACCAATTTGTCTTCTCGACTTGACAGTGACAAGTGAATGCTACATGTGTGCAGATAAGCATCTGGTTTAAGAGTTGCGTAAAAATTGCAAAAGACAGAGCAAATGGCTAAAACTGCCCTCGAGCTCAACTTTTCCTTCTCAGGGTATCAGCAGTTATGTAACAAGTTGAGCACGTATTGCACTGATCCATAAATCAAAAGCATCTCAACTCTATTCTGATTGAGAGCAGGTGATAACCTTCTAACCTGAGAAGGCTAATCGTCGTTTTCCATCGGTTGCTTGACGTTCCTCTAATGAAACCCTGTCCAAAGAACACACATATATATCCATTAAGTATAGCTTATCATTTGCAGGGTTACAGGGGCCTGGAACCTATCGCAGATGACATCATGCATGAGAGGTGGGCAGTCTGTGTTTTGGAAATTACCCAGAGTACCCGTACCTTACACTAACTTTCCACTTAAGCCCCAAAAATGTTGAAGAAATATATTTAACTGCAGGTGCAAGTTCTGGCCTTGAGAGCACGTTTTAATCTATCCTTCTTCCAACACAACTGGATTAACACAGATATTCACAAAGCTCTAAGGAAGTCTCGTAATGATTTTGGCTATGTGAATCAGGTGTGTTCGAAGAGGTAAACATGTAGGAGAGGCTTGATTAACAAAAAGGAATACGCTGTATTCACAGTTTATTTAAAAAAACCTGATAATGGACGTGAATATATCGACAAGGTATTAAAAGGAAAATAAGACTATTTAAAAAATTACTCATAATGTTATGACAATTATGCACAGTTGAAAATCTTACAGTGTCAAGAACCGGAACAGGATCAGGACCCAAATGCGTGACGTTTCTCACACAAGCCTTTTATTTTACAGGAAATGGGGAGTCATGCACGTTAGGCAGCAGTCTGGCATGGAATGTTAGGAAGCCAGAGGCCGACAAGATTGATACCAATTGCACGAGCAGATATCGGACCGATGGGCTCGATGCCGGACAGGACGGGACAGACAGGATTGATATCAAAATAGGATATTTAAATTAAACAGGACAAACTAGACGGGAACGAAACTGGAAACCGATATTAAACAGGACAAAATAAACGGGAACCATATCGGACAGGAAATACCAAGAGAAACAGGACCGAGTCAAAACCCACGTCTTGCGGGGCAGAGGTTCGTTGATGGACTGACAAAGGAAGAGTGAGTGCATTGAACTTAAATAGATGGAAAGCCAATCTGTCAATGAGCCGCAGCTGGCGCCACACGGGCGGGGCCAATTGGGCGCCATGGCAACCGTGACACACAGACCATTAGCTCCTGTGATTTATCTTAGTATATTTGATTTCAATTCAGACTACTAAGGATTTTTTTTTCATGAAATAACATAAAAATATATTTATTTTCACTTAGTGTGTAGCTAACAATTTAATTGGTAGTGTATGTAGAAATATCTAATCTTCACGGTACAGTAAATATCCCAATAGGAAACGACAATGATTCAGATATTTTAAGAAGATTGTTGATATAGACTTGGCATATAGCATCATCTAATTTCAAGGGCTTCAATTGGCTAAATGAAACAAAAAAAATCGTGGTTTTAGGGATGTCCCTATACTAGTTTCTTCATATCTGATACCTATACTACAGATGCGTTAATTGATTCAATTTTTTTTCCTTCCTGTGAAGTAAAAATTTTTGTTTAAATGTCGATGTAAAATGCTTGTTGAGAGCCTCTTAGTTTAACGTTAACCAGGTTAAACTGCAATTGTAATTGTTGAATCATTAGCAACAATTGCCAATTTATTCTGTGTGTCGCAGCTAGTTTTCCTTCATGTGAAGGCAAATAGGCTCTGAACACCAAGAAGGGATTGCCAATTCAATGAAGAAGGGATAACAACATCTCGGCCATATTTTTCTACATGAGAATGAAGGAAAATGTAGTTAATTTCAGGATGTGTGCCATAGTTTGGGTTTAATGACTGGATCTTTTTCTTTCTTTTTTTGAAATACAGTTATTTTTTCACTCTCTACCAATCAAGTGGATCAGTTCTGGCTATCACTTTGTAGTTCACAACTCTGGGTTCAACGGTAGTTGACAAAATGTCATGTTTGTAATTATGTTGTTGGAAAATATTTGGTGACCCAGACTGATTTATGGGAGCCATAAACAAAACAGTGCCCGAAGCATTCCCAATGAAAATTTACTAATACACTGACCACCAGAGGATGCCTACTCTGCAGACAAGAAATAAACTTTGAACACTTTTTGTGTCACTGTGACAGATGGCCCATTAAAATACTAGTGTATTGTTATGATCGTTACCAGTGACGTGTGGTGAGGATTGTGTCTGGTGAGACACAGTCAGATTTTTATATTAGTGGGGATTTTACTGTCTTGTTGTATGCTATGTTTTTATACAGCACTTTGAGCAGCGATTTTTTTGCCTAAAAGGTGCTCTACAAATAAATTTGATTTGATTTGATCAAGGAGCCTCTACTTTCTCATGTTGCTTTGCTTACTCTATCCAGCAATTGAGAGTGTGTCCCCCGAGGGACGGAAATCGTGTGATCACGTCACCAGAAACATCGGGCGCTGAAAAGGTCTTGCAAAGTTCATGCATTATTAAAGCTAACTTCAGTATTCTTGCAATACATTTTTATTCTGCAAGCAAAATTCCCCTCTGTTTATGGAAATCATTGTTTACATATCGGAGGTATCACAAATGCAAAAAAAAGCACTGAATTGAAAGTTCTGCTTGAAATCCATCCTCTCACATAAAGTTGTTTTTTCTCAGAAGCTTTCTTGGAAACTAATATTTTCAAGAAACGTAACAATGTTAAACTGTTGTTTACTAAACTATAGTAAAAGCTAGGATTATTTTTGATGAGGGGTCAAGCTTTCTCTTGATATGCCCTATACCTATAAAGCTACATAACTATTTTTTCTGAAGGCCTTCTAAAGTAAGTCAAAATGGCAAAAATTGATTGGCACCCGTACTTCCTGTTTGAGAGACACTTGAATCCTTACAGACAGCACTCAGGCACCACACATCCAATGAATTTTATTTGTTATTTCCTCTTCTCCGTGTGCATGGAGACAAACAGGCCTGTGCACATCAATTTGGCACAAACCTCAGACTCCAAATAAGAATGCTTACGACACGTGTGTAAAACTGCGAATGTTTCAACGCCGACAGACCTGTCTGAACAGCCAAGCCAACTGCACCTACGTCATCCGCTCGTCTTGAAGACAGGAGGAACAAGAATGACAATCTTTTCAAGCACCAATGAAGTGAACCTTTCCAACCAGAGTAGCCAAGCGCACCGCCGGTGCAACTTTTGACCGACAGCAGGGGATCTCCTGCGGAGTCGCGGGAACAAAGGTGCCCTTGTTTTGTTTTGTTTTAGTTAAATGATTTCACAGCAGATAACATTCCTCTGATGTAGCCACCAAAAACCACTCAAGTGAGGCAAGCAGTCACCTTAAGAGGCCGAAATAATTTGATTCGCTTTTGTGCGTGACAACAATAAAGCGCTGACTGTGTTTGTGCCTTAAGAAGCCTAATTGCTATTGTTAATCTTTTGGCATTATGTTGAACTTTGGCACATAATGTAATGACAAAACCAATGCACCTCAGACAAAGAAGATCATCAGTGTTGCTTACAAGACAGGAAAAGGAAGACCAGTGATACAAATACTGGACTCTTATTCTAATTCCTTTGTTCACAAACAACTTCGGTTTATTTCTGGCCGTGCATGCAACTATTTTGCCTTATGGCAGAGGGCAATAGTGAGACCAAGGATTAAGATTTGGCGCACATCTCAGCCCCAAACAATAGGATTTGTGACGGTATGTAGAGCAAATAAGCCCAGCACAAAAATGACTTCCACCTGCTTTGTTTCAAATAACTCACTTTGGAATGGATGGATTGACGACGTTCCCTTTTGGACCGTTCCCGGATGTACCAATTCACCATGTACCATAAAAAAATCTGACAACAAGTTTTGAATGTAATTTAAACATCCAAGGCAATGTTTTGATAGAATATAGCTCACATAATACATAATTATGTCAATTGAAGGGGCATTCTCCAGTACAGAACATTACGCAAATTTCTCACATCTTTGGCTTTCTAACAAGTTTAGCAACTTCAAACACCGTCATCTGATCCTGGTGGTCTCAGATATCTGAGATCACCCTCAAAGAGGCATGATCTGGTCCAAGCGTCCCTGGTCCATATAAAAAGAGGAGCTGATTGATAGCTCGTCCTCTTTTCTTCTGCCTGGCTGGTTCGTCTCGCACGACGACCTAAATTAAAGTTAGAAACTACCTACAAGTATTAGCAAGTTAACATCAAGTTAAGCCATCCAGTAATTGTTTTCTCGTTGCATGGACTTCTTTTCATAATGGAGGATTACCTGTCTAGTGATACTTTTGTTCAAAAGGAACAGAGCATAGACTTCATATATACGTTAAAGTAAGACAGTACAAAAAAAACACTGCTACAGTGTATATATTTCTTTCTTGCTCTGCCAATCAAATGATGAATATGATGTTGATGTTTTAAGATAGACATTGACTTTAGATCAACAAACAAGTGCAGTAGTGAAGTCAGGCTGCTTCCATCTAAGGCAGTTAGCAAAAGTGAAGGCCTTTCTCACACGAGAGCATTTTGAGATTGTGATTCATGCCTTCATCACATCTTGGCTGGACTATTTTACTGTATTTTGGAATCAGCTAGTCTTCCATCTCACACCTACAGCAGGTCCAAAATGCCTCTGCTTGGCTTTTAACTGGCCACATTACTTTGGTTCTGGCTTCCCTTCACTGGCTGCTCATGCATTTCAGGGTTAATTTTTAGATTTTTTGTTTTGTTTTTACATTTTAAATGGCCTTGCCCCTCCTTACAACAGTGAGTTGCCTTACTGTCATGCTCCTGCTCGGTGCCTCAGGTCAGCTGATCAGCTCACCTTGAAGCAGGGGTGTCAAACTCATTTTAACTCGGGGGCCACACGATACAACAAACATTCTGCTGGGGACCGGACTAATAGATTAACGAGAAAGAAAAAGAGAGACAAAGAAATAAGAGAAAGAGGGAGTGAAAAGGAGAGAAGGCGGGACAAAGACAGAAAAAGAGAGCGAGGGAGAGAGCGTGAGAAACAAAAGATTAAAAGTGGTGAGAGAGGGGGAAAAGAAAGGGAGAGGAAGTAAGTCATCCAAAGAGAAATAGAAAAAGAGAATGAGAGAAAAGAGAAAAGAAAGAGCAAAGGGTATGAAGAGAGAAAGAGAAAAGATAGAAAAGGAAAAAAGGAAGTTAGAGCAAAAGAGGTTAAAAGACATAGAGAGTGAAACAGACAAAGAGCAACAAAGGACGAGAAAAAGAGAGGCACAGAGAGTGAAAGAGACAGAGTGGGAGAAAAGGGGTGGAAAAGAAAGAGAGAGAGAGAGAGAGAGAGAGAGAGAGAGAGTGTGTTTGTTCGAGGCACCTGGCTTTGGCAACATCAAGTTGAGATATTTCAACCTGTAACTTGCGCTTCTCTGAGTGTTGTCTCGCGGGCCAGATTCAATCCCTTAGCGGGCCTGATATGGCCTGCGGGCCGCCTGTTTGGCACCTGTGCCTTAGATGAAGCTCAGAGGGTATAGTGCCTTTTCTGTTGTTGCTTCCGGGCGTGGCCAATTGAGGGCAATGGGCAACCGTGACAAAAGTGCTTATTTATCACAAAAACATAATAAAATATTATTTTACACACAAACACAAAAAATATTGTACAGTTACCAAGTGTGAATTGAAATAAATTGAAGCCGGAGAAACATGGTTTCTCAACTAATGGGACACTGGGTCATATTTCACCAGAAGATGTCGCTATGTTGTTAAGTACAACCGAAAACGATTGCAAAAAAAGCACAAAAAAACACGAAAAGTATAAAAGAAGAGGGAGTGCAATATTCAGGGTTCTCATTGGACTGTTTAAAGGAATACACCTGAGAAGAAAAGTTTAGCATTTTCTTTTTAAAATGGGAGGGAGAAAGACTGTGAATAAGAAAGGAAGATGAAGTAAACCGGATAGAGTCTATAGCTTCCTGTTGGTGAAAGAGTAAGACTGCGGCGTGATATTGTTAAAGTGAGACGGAAGCTGTTTATCGGTTAAGGATAAAAGAAGACAGACAAATCTAAAGACTTTTCGTGGACAATATCTATGTATTATTTGTGATTGCAACATCCTTTGCTGTCTGGTCATCCTGGAAGGGGGATACCACATGTGCTGTCCCTTCTCAAGGTTTCTTAATTTTCCTCATGTTGAGGTTTTTTGAGTTTTTCCTTGCCCTCATGTTGGTTCCAGATCAGGGGATGGTGTAATAATAGTCTGAAAAAATAGTCTGCGTAATAACCTGTGAAGCCCTTTGAGACTCTTTGTGATTAAGGGCTATACAAATAAAAATGACTTGACTTTACTTAAAATGACGAAAGAACCGAAACAAACATTCCAGAATTCATTGTGGCTGGGTTAAGATCGGGAAAAAAAGAGAGAAAAAAATACACACTACTAAATCAATACTTTATAACTGTACCACATGTTTGACTTGAGACTAAAAAAGCTACAACAATGTGAGTTGAACTCCGTTTTAGAATGTACTATTGTCTCATGATTAAACGTCAGTATTGTTGAGTTCTGCTTTAAAACCACACTGACACGTCCGTGCAACCGCAACAAAAACACAGCAACAGCTTCCCTCGCCATACCACAACGGCATTTTCCCAATTTTGGAAAATTGCATCCCACTTACCCAGTGACAGTTGCAAAGGGGCATATTGTTTGCTGAATTGTAATCTACTTTGTGGTCAAACAATGCCAATATGGCAGAGTGCGGTGGCAAGCACGGACATTTTGAGGGATTGCTTTTGCATATAAATATGCACACATGTTGCATGCCCTTGGACTTTTAGTTAAAGGGCTACTTCCGAATAGTAGAAAGTAACATTTATTCATTAAAAAACCACAACATTTAAATCCATCTATATAACGGAGTATTATACCCCTAGTAGGAAGTGGCTAGAGTCAAGAACACATTCACGTTTTTGACTCTTTCTGGGTGAGTGATACAGAGGAGGGGATTCCTAGCCCCCTCGCTCAACCCAATTTGCTTGAACATCTCAGCGAAAGTCATTAGGTGACCAAACCCCCCAATAGCAACCCCTATTGCCGAACGCCAAACAGGGAGGTAAAGGGTACCAATGTTGTAAGTCTAAGGTTCAAACCAGGAACCTCCCAGTCTCAGGGTGGGCGCCTTACCCCCAAATCCACCGAGCAAATAATGATTGGTCAATTCCATTTGTTTTGCTGGAAACGTCATATGTGATTTAGATAATAAGCAAAAATATGTATCTATTATATAAACGTGAGGCAGCACGGCAGCGCAGTGGTTAGCGCTTGTGCGGCACAGTTCATGTCATGGGAACCTGTCGTGGGTTCAAATCCAGCTCCAGACTTCCTGTGCGGAGTTTGTATGTTCTCCCCGTGCTTGCGTGGGTTTCCTCCGGGCACTCCGGTTTCCTCCCACATTCCAAAAACATGCATTCCAGGTGAATTGGCCGGTCCAAATTGTCCCTAGGTGTGAATGAGCGAATGAGTTGTCTGTCCCTATGTGCCCTGCGATTGGCTGGCAACCAGTTCAGGGTGTCCCCTGCCCACTGCCTGGAGATGGCTGGGATGGGCTCCAGCCCCCCGCGACCCTAATGAGGATAAGCGGTATGGCTAATGAGATGAGATGAGATATAAACGTGCATTTCTTTTGAATACTCAGTAAAACATATTAGATATTGTACAGTTACCAAATGTCCCAACAAAAGTGTAAGTTTAATAAATGCACAATTTTAATTTGCATACTTAAAACAACATTATCCCTTAAAAAAAACTATTGATTTGAATAATCAACAAAAATACAGGATATTTCACATAAAAGTGAATTTTCTTAAATACTTAGCAAAACACTGTAAAGTATTTTACTGCAGGGGTCTCCAACGTGGTGCCCGCGGGCACCAAAGTGAGGACAGTTGAGGTGCCCATGGACCTGTTTTGATAATGGCTCACCAGTGCTGTTTGATTGTGAATTTCTAGTAAAATTATTTTTCTATTGGTTGACTGAATCTATTTAACCCTATTTTTAATAATTAACGTGGTAATAATCAATTATAACATAGCAATAACATGCTATAGTGTAATTATGGAAATTCAAATATATAAATTACAGTTCATGGACATAAAAAAAATATTCAAGTATTGATAATTGTTTTTAAGCAATTAATTAAGCGACTATTTTACCTAGCTATCAGCTAGCTTTGTAGCTAGCTATCTTCCTACATTTTTAGCTATTTAGCAAGCCATCTACCCATCTTTGTACATTTTTTGCATGCTATCCGGCTAATAATTTATGTTTTTATTATAGTTATCTGGCTAAATGTTGGCCTCCCTTCTATCTAATTATCAAGCTTTTTTAGCTTTATATCTGACTATTTAGTTGGCTTTTTACTCTTTTAGCTAGCTATTTAGCGCCCATTTAGTTTTTGTACCTGTTTACTTTTGTAGCTAACTGTCAAGCTATTTTTTAGCTATTTAGCAAGCTATCTTTGTCACGGACCAGAAACGGGACCCAATTGCGTTCGTTTACTCAGCTTTATTTAGAAGGAGGAAAGGGCTTGCACCCACGATCCGATGATCGTTGGTCACAGGTAGCAGATCACTTGGAACGCGGAAGTGGCACTTGAGCGAAGGCAGTGTCGAGAGCAAGGCAAAAACAGGTCGATGGCCGGGACGGAGGACCAAAAACAGGTTCAGAAAAGAGGTCGGCACCGGGTATCAGAAGTGAAACAGGGCAGGATAGAGACAGGAGTCAAAAAGGGCTTGCCTTGCGTGTAACTGGGGTTGGCAGACGCACTGACAAATGTTGACGGGAAGGCAGGGATTTAAAAAGAGGTCAGCAGCCAATCAGCATCCACGGCTGTTGGCACCAACGGAGCAGACTCAGGTGCCCCACATCAGCAATCATGACAATCTAGAGTAGTTTTTAGCTTGAAAAAGGTTGGGCCAAAGGTTACCAAGTGTAAATTGGGAAAAAAGGGGGGGAGAAACAAAGTTGAGAAATTTGTATTACTTTTCTCACCTGGAGGGAGCTGACAGAATTGTCTGCCATCTTTCTGCTAAGAATACCCTCACAAAAACAACAACAAATTACCCAAAAATTAGATTCTGAATGGGGTTTTTTTTTCACAAGGCAGCAAGAAAATGAAAGTATTATATATCACACCTGTAGAGCAGATGCTTTCATTTTATTTATTCTTTTACAAATGACTATTCTCATTTATTACTATATTATTTGTTCTATTTTGATTCGATTTTCTTTCTAAATTCTGAATTAGTTACATTTTACATTACACATTTTATAGTGGTGCTTAAGGTTCCAATATGAACCTGTGATCGGTAAAATCCATAATGTAACCTTTATTATCTTTACAATTTTATTTATTCCACCTGGGGAGGGGCCAGCTGAAGTGGCTCGGGAATCTGGTAAGGCTGCCTCTTTTTGGGAGGAGTGGCAGGCATGTCCCTTAGACAAGAAGCCCTGGGGACGAGTGTCTGGGGATCGGGAGTTCTGGGCTTCCCTGCTACATCCCCCGCAATCCGACCCAGGATAAGAGGGAAAAAAATAGATGGATTGATTGAAAAATTCAACATTCGATTGAAACAAAACTAAACCATCTTTTAAAGGTGAACTATTTTGTTCAACAAATAAAATAACTGTCTATTGTACCTGCAAACATTTTTCTAACAAATAGCTATTCTACCTGAGACTATTGAGCCAATGCACAATGTATCATGAACAGGAACAGGATCAGGACCCAATCGCGTGACGTTTCTCACACAAGCCTATTATTGTACGGGAAATGGGGAGTCATGCACGTTAAGAAGCAGTCTGGAGTGAAATGACGGGAGGCCAGAGGCCGACGAGATCTATACTAATTGCCCGAGCAGATATCGGACAGATGGGGTCGATACCGGACAGGACGGGACAGACAGGATTGACATCAAAACAGGATACCTAAATTAAACAGGACAAACTAGACGGGAACGAAACAGGAAAGCGATATTAAACAGGACAAAATAAACGGGAACAAAAACAGGATATCGAAATTGGACAAGACAAACGAGACGGTAACGAAACTGGAAACCGATATTAAACAGGACAAAATAAACGGGAACAATCCCGGACAAGAAATACCAACAGGAAACAGGACCGAGTAAAAACCCACGTCTTCCGGGGCAGAGGTTCGTTGACGGACTGACAAAGGGTGAGTGAGAGCACAGAGCTTAAATAGAAGGAAAGCCAATCTGTAAACGAGCCACAGCTGGTGCCACACGGGCGGGCCCAATTGGGCGCCATGGCAACCGTGACACAATACAAATCTGTGAAGCAGCAAAACTTTGAAAGGTGAACCGTGTCGTTTCTTGGGATCACTGTATTTTTAAAAAGCAATTATCAAACTGCATTTTTAGAGAAGGTAGATGTGCAGGAGCTGCAGCAGTCCCCAGTGGATATTCGTGGACGCCACAGCCAAGCGGTAAAAGCAACTGTTCTCACAAACTACTTGGAGATCTGAATTGAAAACTGTAGAGGATCTTCACAAAAAAATACAAAGATATCCAATTTTGTTTTAAAGCAGGAGTCTCAGTGGAGCTGATTAGCCCGCAGACTGGTTCTGAAGATATTAACAAATGATAGATAATTGTGATTTTCTAGGACATTTGATTTCTAACTGGCATGATATTTTTATTTGACGGAGCATCTCTTACCTCTACTTGTATTACAGTAAGTACAACCTGGTAATAACTCATTAATAACATAATAATAGCATGCGTCGTTGTTATTTTAGAAATGCATATCAAAACGGTAGCCATTTTTACTTATCAGTGACAAAAAGTAGCTCTGAGCACTGATGTAGAAGGTAGTGTTTGTTCAAGAGAAATTGTCAAAACATAAATGATCGGTCACTTACATTTGTTTTGCTGGAGACGGCAAATGTGGCTCGGCTGGAAAAGCGCCCGGTGGATGGGCTGCCACTGGAAACTGCCAGAACGGCAGAAACCCTTGAAGTGACCGGAGGGCTGCCTGAGCCGGGGGATGGGGAAAATGATGCAGGGGCGGAAGCCACCACGTTGATATGACCACCGTGGCCGTTGCAGGTCTTCTCCTGAGGGGGTGACTCGGTCTTGCTTTGGATCACCTCCCTGATCTCCCGGTGATTGGCCTGGAGTGCATTGTGGTGGTTCTTGCCATTCTGGCTGAGGAGTTCCACCTGCCTGCTCAGAGCTTGCAGCTGAGTTCTGAGTTCTCGGTTCTCCTCCTGGAGCTGGGTCACGACTCGGCTGAGGGTCCCGCTCAGACTGACTGCATCTTCAAGGCGATGCTCCATGTTTAACTTGAAGGATTTGATATCCACTTGGATTTCCCTGAGAGCATCTCTGAGAGTACACTCGTGACGGGCCAGGGCCTCACACACCGTCTCTCCATCTGGGCTGGGGGAACCTGGATGGCACAGGTCTCCAATCTCAGTCAAGGTTCCTGCTTCCATTGGGTTGGGAGGATTTTTTTGGTCTGGATCTGGATTCAGTTTTTTTTAGAGAAGGGTTAGATGGGAGGGGAGTTGACGGACAGAGGGTGCAAAGTGATAGAGAGCACTGAAGATCTGATCTGGTTAACGTCTCCTTCAATGCTGTCATAGATCAAACCTTTTCCAGAGATGTGCCCCCTGGATGGAAGAGCACAAAAAGACTTCCTTCAGATTAAGATGCATTGTTTTTTCATTCAACACCAAAGAAAACACAACATGTGTTTCTTAAGGACTCACATGAACTCATCTTATGTTTCATAACTGCCATAAAACACAACCATGAGGTAATCCTTGCTAGCAGCTGCCATGAACTTACCTCAGCCTCATTCTGTGTTACACATCGCAGCTGTATGACATTGCATACGCGTGTGTGTGCTCTGCACTGCCGGCACTGGTTTGTTTAAACACTCCGGCTAAGCACCGGTTTTGTCTGGAGGAGGGAGCAGAAGGGGAGGGAACAAGGATAAGGAGGATGGCAGTAGAGTGAGGAAACACGGAGGGTCATAAATTTAGGGGAGGAGAGAGTGGTTTGTGGGTGTTAGGTTGTCTTTAAAAGGCACTCTGTAAACTATTGGAAAGGCAATCTTCCTCCTTTCTTGTTGTCATACTTGTTATTTTATTGTTTACAAAGAGGAAATAAACTTCTTATACTGCTTGAATTTACTTCTTGTGGATTTATGAAAAGAAAAAAAAAACAGGATTGTAGGAAATTTATCTTGAGCTCCTTACCCTTGCCACGCGGCAGTACATTAATACATTACTTCACATTGGTTATCATTGCATAAATGCCAACCTTTTGACAATAAAAAGGAAGATATTTGAATTATTTTATGGTGAAAAGCACAATCTGTCTATATTTTCCTGTTTAGGAACCGGAAGTTGCAAACTTGTACCAAAACGGAAATCGAATGCAATCGTTGGAGATGTTTATTCAAAAACATATTCCTGTTTCAAAATAAAGTAGACTAAATTATTGAATGGGGCGAAAAAGTGTAAAGTGGTAGTGTTGGTGAGTATGTTATTGGAAAATCAAGACAACGTGTCAATCATTTGCCATGCCGGTTACACACCCTAGTGCTAACTTATTAGCTTGGTCTTTGGAACTTTTCTGGAAGTATTTATGAAACAGCATCTCTGGAAATCAAATGTATTTTAAATATGCCAATTAAAGGTTAAATGCTTATAAGAGTCAGATAGGTAATTATGAAACCTCAGTTAGTTGGGAAGAGTGTTTTGGTAAAATTAAATCTGCTACAGTTCTACTTGATAGGTACACTATCACCGATTAAACACGCAAATGATATGTATAAAATCGATTAGTGTTATGCATTGTACGTTTTTTTGTTTGAGTATTGGTAGTAGAAGCCGATTGCAAATGTTCACATATGCTAGCAAAACGTAATCTTTCTTGTACAACTTATTGAAGCATGCTCTATAAACAGAGTTCTGAGGTCTTGGGTTCAAATCAAGCTACCAGCCTTGCTTTGTGTAGTTTGCATGTTCTCCCCATGCTTGTGTGGGTTTCTCCGGGCACTCCAGTTTCCTCCTACATTCCAAAAATATGCATTTCAGGTTGATTGGCTGGTCCAAATTGTCCCTCGGTGGGAATGACCGAGTGAGTTGTCTGACATTGTGTACCCTGCGATTGCCTGGCAACCAGTTCAGGGTGTCCCCTGCCCACTGCCTGAAGATAGTTGAGACGGGCTCCAGCACCCCCGCGATCCTAACAAGGATAAGCGGTGCTGATAATGGATGGTTAGATGTTTACTGCATATTGTCTGTTGATGCCCTTCAACCTCCATTGCAACCTGAAAGGGGATATACCTAATGTGTGACCCCTTCTCAAGGTTTCTTAATTTTCCACATGCTAAGTTTTTTTGTTTTTTTGTTTTTCCTTGCCCTTATCTAGGTTACAGATCTAGGGATGTTGTATTGGTTGTCTGTGTAGTCCTTTAAGACGCAATAGTCTGTGCAGCCCTTTGAGACTCTTTGTTATTAAGGGCTATACGTACAAATAAATGTGACTTGACTTGACTAAATTGCTCTTTTAACCAAATGAATGGTTGGAGACAATAACTTCCCATTACCTTTGTAATTTTTGTAAATTCAACCAGTTAACTTCGATATAGCCCTGCGATTGGCTGGTAACCAGTTCAGGGTGTCCCCTGCCCACTGCCCGATGATTGCTGGGATAGGCTACAGCACCCCCGCGACCCTATTGAGGATAAGCGGTGCAGCTGATGAGATGAGATGAGAACTTCGATATATAGCACAACTATCTGTGGCAATTTATCACAAATACACACTTTGGTAATGCATACAATGAAGTGCTTTAGCATAACTCCACCTTTGTAGTATTTCAATTTAAAGTACTGTCGTTAATACACATTATTCAGGTATTTCCTGTGCGAATTCAAGCGACCATCCCTTTAAATTTGTTTTCAATGGTCAGCATAAACTCCTTGCCCCCGGTGCTTGTACGTCTGCTTTGTGTCTTAGATTCTGCCATCATTATCTATTCACCACTTGGCCTGACAGTGTTTTGCACTGATAAGAAACACAATTGGAGTAAAGCGGGAAAGACGTTCAGGGCAATGACTGTAAATCACAACTGTACTCAAATCCATCGTTGTGCGTTTTAATGATGTCTCTTTGTTTAAACGCGGAGCACTTCACGCATCAATTTCAGTACCTGTTCTTTTCCATTACAGTGCTGTTTGATGAGATAGATGGGCAATGACCCCGCCCCCTTGTAACTGGACCCTAACAAAGCAAACATTCCAAGCAGAAGATAGCTTGTGTGTTTGCTTGTGCGAATGGGAGTGTATGCGGGTACTCTTAAACCGCAAGGCCGATTCCCAATTCTTCCCCTTAGGTCTCATCTGGTCTTGCATTTACTGGAAAGTTGCCCCCCTATGTATCAACCCTCATCTCGATCTCTCCTTCTATGATCTTGCTTGAGAAGGGTGGCTGTGTGGGGGGTTGAGATACCCATGACAACAAACTAGAGGAGTTCAAAGGTCAAGAAGTATTTGCTTCCTTACTCCTCAGGGGCTTATTTCGTCCCTGTATGCAAGTCTCATGCTTGAAATACACAGCTGTTATTCTGGACCATAAAATCACTGAGGCTTACAAATTTATTTGGTTATTTGGAATTGCGTCATTCGAAACACTCTGCGACAGTCGAGTAAAAGAAAAAATGTTATGTTTCAGTAATCTCTTGCTGTACCTTGTTTTGATTTTTGCGGTTTTCTTCCTTCGTGGATTTTCATCGTGCACATTCGAGATACAGGATTGTCTTTATTGTCATTTAAACAATACATACATATATATATATATATATATATATATATATATATATATATATATATATATCTCATCTTATCTCATTAGCCGTACTGCTTATCCTCATTAGGGTCGCGGGGGGGCTGGAGCCCATCCCAGCCATCTCCGGGCAGTGGGCAGGGGACACCCTGAACTGGCTGCCAGCCAATCGCAGGGCACACAGTCATGGCGCCCACTTGGCCGTACCCATGTGTGTCCTGGTTGCCGTGGTGCCCAATTGGCCCTGCCCATGTGTGTCACGGTTGTCATGGTGCCCAATTGGCCCCGCCCGTGTTGCGCCAATTGCGGCTCATTTAGGGATTGACTTTCTGTGTATATAAAGCTCAGCGCTCTCTAGCTTCAGTGTCAGCCCGTCAACGAACTTCTGCCCCACAAGACGTGGGTTCTGTCCTGTTTTCCTGTGATATCTGCAGTCCAGTATTGTTCCCGGTTTTTTTGTACTGTTTAGTTTCGGGTTCCAGTTTTGTTTTCCGTCTATTCTTGTCCTGTTGGTTAGTTTCTCCAATTTTGGGTTCCGTCTAGTTTATCCTGTTTATTTTCGTTACCCTAAATCGTTATCGATCTCTTCAGTCTCTGGCATCCTGTCCTTCCACGCCAGACCAGTTTCCTAACGTGCATGACTCCCCATTTCCCATAAAAAAAAAAGCTTGCGTGAGAACGTCACGCGATTGGGTCCTGTATCTGTTCTGGTTCTGACATATATATATATATATATATATATATATATATATATATATATATATATATATATATATATATATATATATATATATATATATATATATATATATACACACACACAAAAAAATAAAAGACAATGTACAGTACTGTACATTTGTTTTTCTCTTATCTTCTGCATTCTGATTGGCTCAACAGTCGCCCTGCCCCTTTTCTGCCTGTGGCCTTCAATTAATTGAGCCGACAGCGCAAGTTCTTAGCCAATGAGAATGTGACGATGATGACAATTTAGGTCGTCCATCTTTCTATCACATGTGATCCACACGCTTGTACAGCATACCTGTCAACCTGTACAGTTTTGCCATACAAAGAACGTTTTTTATGCATTTTTAGACGAGTACGACGTACAAGGAAATCTGTACGGAAAAACGTAAATTTGTCAATTATGGGTACCATCCGGTAAACACCGACTATCACGAAACGGCAAATCAATCAAGTCAAACGAGTTCGCCCCGGGAAACCTCTATCTCGGTATCTTTTTTTTCGTTGCAAACGAAGGAGGCGGTTTGATGGTACTGTGCGCATGTGTCTGCCGCCTGGGTATTTCCCATCATGCATCATTCCGAAAAAAAGAAATATGGTGTACGATTATTTTGTATTTTGCACGGGAAAATACGACAGTTTATACGAGCATGGAACCGTGGAAATTGACAGATATGGTACAGTAGCACCTCTCCTTCAAATTTATTTCGTTCTGGGAGAAGCTTTGTAACCTGAAACATTTGTTATTTGTATGTCAAAAATGGTTTGACGATCTATCTGGGGCACTTGTAACATTGATCAGGGGTTACTGGATTAATTGGTAGAGGTTAGGTTTGTCCCTTTTCCTAAGCCAAAACCTAATCTGGAGAAGTGTCTGAAGTCAACTCAATGTGAAAATGTATAATGAGAACTGGAACAAAGTTATTTGTTCTACTGTAAGTGTTTTACTTTTATCAAATTGAAGTTTACGCTGCGGTTGGGTAGGTTATAACACAGCACCCTATCAGCCTAACAGCTTGACGTGTAGCTACTCCTTGCCAAGTTAAGTTTGTATATTACCATGAAATAGAAACCTGGACACTCCTTCAAAAATTCCAGAATGGGTTCGTTCTGTCATACGTTATGAACTCAAAAAGTTATCTGTAAAGACAAAGAAAACTTTGCTTCTTTTATAGCATTAGCTGGGCCAAGAAATAAGAGTGAGGAGACATATCTGACATATCTTATTACGGTCTGTTTGAAGGGAAAACTATAAAGTGTACTCTGCTTTACAGAGTCCTTCAGAGCTGACAAATCTGGATCAATTTCTATGTGAAATTGGTACAGGGCTGACAATTTCCTCATAGATCGCTAACATTACAAGGTTATTAACGTCTTTGGACACCTTGATGTCATGAATATAACTTTGTATTTAATAATTACGACATTTTCTACTGTCATTAGACAAGTTTGCATTATAAGGAATAAATAATATGGCTCTACTATCAGGAATAACGACTGAAGAGTCTCTTATTTCGGCCGCCCTATTTGCTTCGCATGTGAAGCATGGATACCGCAACTGTGGTGGTCCTGGCTTAGCGCTTTCTGTCGGATCTATTAATTGATTTGTGTTTGGCCTCAAACAATTGACTTTTGAGCCACTTTTTTAACACAAGACGTGAATCTAATAGCATTAACCAGGCCAGTGAAAACCTTGAGATCAAATTTGATTGGCTGGATTTCCATGTTGAGGATCATGCAAGCCAAATCGAAGCTGAGCCTTAATGCAAATTCTTTCTCAAACATTTGTTTGTCGCGTTGTGATTGAGTCAGTGTAGTGTTGTTTGGAGCCCTGATAGAATTAGCTTCCTTATCATTCCTTGTAAGTGAGGCTCAGTGCCGCAGCATACAACATAAGCAAAATAAGATAAAACTGCTGATTTGGATGCACTCTATAAAAGGACCAAAGAGATCTTGTTTAGTGCTGGAAATAAAATTTATTTAGAATAGAATAGAATAGAATATACCTTTATTGTCATTGTTACAAAATGGGTTAACATATTGTGACAACGAAATTGGGCATGACACTCCAGTTTTACACATTCACAGTGAGGTAAAAAACCCAAGAAGATAAAGGAACAGAGAACATAAAGTTATAAAACAAGGAGGATAAGGTTATAGTTATAATTTACACAAAATGTACCCAAGAAATGTCGGCATATAGGATGTTACATACAGTTTGGTATCGTAGGGTTTGTGCAATATGCATTTGGTGCAAAAATAGTCATCATAGTGCAAAAAATGGTCAACATATGAATTTGGTGCAAAAATAGTCATCATAGTGCAAAAAAAGATAGTCAACATTGTGCAAGGTGAGCAGTAAACATAGTGCAGTCAACATTGTGCAAGAGACATAGACATGAGTACCATTTACGTTCGTATGAGGTAGTGTTTTTGCAAGAGTTTTTCAGTTTTTTGTGCGGTGTGTGTTTAGGGGGGTAATGGCTCTGGGGAAGAAAGTGTCTCTGAGTCTGTTTGTTTTTGTTTTGTGTGACCTGTAGCGCTTGCCGGAAGGCAGCAGGTCGAAGAGGTGGTGGCCGGGATGAGAAAAGTCCTTGATGATGTTTTCTGCTCTGCTGAGGTAGCGAGAGCAGGCAATGTCCTCCAGACTGGGCAGAGAGCAACTGACGATTTTCTGGGCTGTTTTGATGACCCTCTGGAGCGTTTTCCTGTCTGCTGCTGTGCACCCAGCATACCACACCGTAATGCAGTACGTCAGAATGCTCTCCACTGTGGCTTTGTAAAAGGTATTTCCATAACAACATCAATATCTATTACATGTATAAACAAATCTTCTTTAAATCGTTTAAATATGATATATATTTTCTTTAAATACTGTACATCAACATTACTGTAATATGATCTGATACTCCGGAATAGTGCTTTCTGACTCACGCTGAGACTCCATGACTCACTGAGCTATCAAAATGAAATGGAGTTTTCTTGTAAAATAAAACTAAGTCCCTCCTTCGAAGGGCTTAGACGAGGACTACTGCGAGCCCATTTCGAGAACTCCTTCTTTTACGGTAACAATGAGTCAGTCAGCAGGTACTATGAATGACCTGCAAGAACGAGAGAAAAATGAAATCGAATGTATTAGATTGTATTGTGGTGTAGAGGTTTTTGCTTTAATTTCAATATATTTGGTGTTAAAAATATGTATTCTTTAAAGCGATCATTTAACCAATTCACCTCTAAATGCAGCTAGCGCTTTATCACAAAGTTTAGTTTTGAAATTTCTCTTTCTGTCTGAAGGGGCAGAAACTTAACAAATTAATTTAATTTTCAATTATGTTATCACTTTGAGTTCTTGGAATTCTGACAAGAATTACTATTAGGGCGGCATTAGCTCAGGAGTTAGAGCACTCGTCGAAGTGTCCTTGGGCAAGACACTGAATCCCTAATGCCCCCAATAAGCAGGTAGACGCCTTGCATGGCTGACTTCCTATTGCTGTGTTTGTGAGTGTGTGTGTGTGTGTGTGTGTGAATGGGTAAGTGTGAAGCACGTTGTAAAGCGCTTTGGGAGGTCTTCATTGACTTGCTATATAAATGCATACCATTTACCATTTACTAATCCAGAAAGCAATGGAACCAAGGAGGCAGGAAGAGTGATCTAACACTAAACAATTTATTCATGCATGTCATTTACAAGAAACAAGAGAGAGGAAAAAAAATGGGATGCTGGGAAAATCACCTACTAAGAAGGTTAAGTAACCCATTGGTTTCTTTTTGCTAGTCAATACGGGTGGATTCCTTAGCACAGAAAATTCCCGTAATAATTACCCTAAGAACCAACAGTATGATGGTTAGTCTCAACCTGTCACCTTGGAAGCTGAGCGTCTTGAGTGGAATTTCCGTCGTATTTTAAGGTGTTTCACCGTGCGCACCTCGTGTTGATGGAAGCCCGCATTGGAGGCTGGCATCGTCTACCTGACACGGCTGAACTCTGGTTGGCATCTCCTTTTAAAGGGGCAGTGATGCTGGACTAAAATCATGCCTCTTGGGAAAGGTGGTACCTTTCTCCCAATAGGGTGACATTTGGTTTGAAATTGACGGTGGGCCAATGGGCCCTCGTTAAAATTGTTTTTGAAGCCAATGGGCGGAAATTTACCGGAGGCATTTGTAGGCAGCAATGTCCCCCAAAGGACACATTTACTAATTATGGGGAAATGATTTCATCACTACATAGCCTTGAATGTTACTATCACAAACTTCTGGTTGTCAGACTTCGTAGTCGTTTTGTTGGAAATTGGTGATCTGTTTTGAGACCTGTGTAGGTCCAGAAACTGTCCATCAGGGGGCGCAGTCATTCCTCTCATTCCCAAGGCCTGAGTTCTTTGAACTGGGGTGCAATGCGAATGTTCAGTTCTGTTTTTGGTAATGGAAAAACAAAAGGGGGAAAATGTGGTCCCAACGAAACGAATGGGCACGTAGTCCGATAATCCAGTACAAACAAATAAAAGGAGATTCTTTGAAGAAGAAAGGGAAAGGTCGTTCGGGTCCGCTGCCAACCTAAAAATGTTTGGATTTTTTGGACAACCTGAATTTTATTTCTTTGTCTGACAGAAATATTTTATAGTGATGTGTCACGAATGAAATGGAAAGTGAACGACGGAGCCCGCTTCCCACCAATCAAGAGCAGGTCCCATTTGAGACTGTGCTTTTCTCCTGAATTTGATCGATATGCATTTTTTTCCCTTGGATTTAGTGTATATGACTTTACAATTTTTGAGTCTATAAAAGGTCATAATTTCTTGAATTTTATATATTCTAATTTAGGTTTCCTGTTTTAGGATCATGTGTTTCACGATTAGCTTTGTTTTTTCATGTGAAGTTTATAATTGTATTGCATATTTTATTTCTTGTTGCACTAAAAATCAATCCAAAAAAAATCAAATCAATATCATAAAATTGTATTTTGTCATGTTGTCTGTTTTCAGAGATTATAGGTTGCTTGACTGTAAAGTATAAAAAGTGTCACGAACCAGAAACAGAGAGGACCCAATAGCGCTCGTTTGCTCAGTTTTTATTAATAAAGAGGGAGAGTAAGGCTTGCTTCTAGAATCCGATGGTTGACAGACAAGGGTAGCAGGTGGCAGGAGACGCGGCAGTGGCACTTCCGTGTCGAGCGAGGATGATCGAAGATTGGCAGGAAATACAAGACGTTAGCCGGGACGGGAGAGCAAGGGCGGTGTCAAGTTCAGAAACAAGGTCAGCAACAGGTGTCAGGCAGGTAGATAGATAGATAGATAGATAGATAGATAGATAGATAGATAGATAGATAGATAGATAGATAGATAGATAGATAGATAGATAGATAGATAGATAGATAGATAGATACTTTATTCATCCCCGAAGGGAAATTCACATTTCCAGCAGCATCCCTGAGCTGAGAACAGTACAATAATAAAGCCAAAAGAATGCAATATACAAATACCCAGTGTGACGTGCAAATGCCCACTGTAGCGTGTTATATAGAGTAACTAAATAGTGCTACACAGAATACATATTGCAGTAAGATTCGGTAATATCCAATGTAGGTGGTGTGGTTTAATGTGGGCCTTTACTCTGCCGGGTGGAGTTAAAGAGCCTCATGGCATGAGGAAGAAAAGATCTCTTCAGTCTGTCCGTAGTACAAGACAGTGACAGCAGTCTGTCGCTGAAACTGCTCTTCTGTCTGGAGATAATGCTGTGTAGTGGATGCGATGGATTGTCCATGATTGACCGCAGCTTTTTTAGTGCCCGTCTCTCAGCTACTGTTGTTAGGCTGTCCAGCTCTTTGCCCACAACAGAGCTCGCTTTCCTAGCCAGTTTATTGAGACGAGAGGCATCCTTCTTCTTGACGCAGCCTCCCCAACACGCTGCCGCATAGAAGAGGGCGCTTGCCACTACTGCGGGAAAAAACAGGTCAGAGCTCGGAAAGGCAGAACGGGGCAGAGTCAGGTCCGGAAACAGGTTGGCAACGGGTATCAGGCAGAGAAAAACAGGGCAGGAACAGAGTCTAAACGTAAGAGCTTGCCGAGCTGGGAGCAACGGTTCGTATAACAATCTGACAGGGATCTCGGGGGTTTGAAAAGAGTCCATTAGCCAATCAGCTCTCAGGGCTGTTGGTGCCAATTGAGCAGTCACAGGTGCTCTGAATCGACAATCATGACAAAAAAGGTTTAAAAAAGTTTTTAAAAATCCATGTAGAGTGAAAGATGAGATGCTATTGTAATTTAGTAGGATGATATATATTTTGAAAATTCTGAATTGATTTTATGTTTAATGTTATATTATAATTGGTAATATACTAATTAAAGGGAAAGCCTTTTTTCTTCTTTTTTTTTAGCTTTTTTCCTTGTTTTTTTTACTTTTTTCTTGCGTTTTTCCCTTTTTGTTTTAATTGCAGTTTTTCATTTCACAACTTTTGTTCTATTTTATGTTTCCCTTATTTCCCCTTTTGTTTCCATTTTGTTGCTTTTTGTCTTAATTTTCCTCTTTGTTTGATTTTTTCCTTTGTTTGTTTCTTTTTTTCCCAAGCTTTTTACTTATTTTTCTGGTTGTCTTTTTTTTCTTTCTATTATCTGTATTTTCTTTCTATTTACCAAGTTTTTTTTTTAGTGTATTTCTTCTTGTTTGATCTTTTTCCCCTTTTTTCTTCTTTTGTTTACTTTTCCCTATCTTTTCACTTATTTTTTATTGCTCTTCATTTTTTCTTTTCCTCTCCCTTTTTCCTTTTGCTTTTCATTTTTTCTTCTTTTGTTTTCTTTTTCATAGTGTTTTACTTTTTTCTTGCTTTTTTTTCTTTTTCTTGCTTTTTTTCCTCTCTCTTTTTGTTTGAATTTTTTCTTATTTTGTTCTGTTTTCTATGTCATTCATTTTCATTTATGCCTTATTGTTCCCCCTTTTTAAGTAACTTTGTGCATGATGTTTCATAATAATTGGTAATATATGGGTCAAAGCTATGAAAACAATCTGAAGGAACGTCTGGGAACATGTAGAACCGGTTCTTTTTGGTTTTCTAAAACGAGCCACAACTCCCATCACTACTATTTTAGTTTTTCTAACACAATTACAGGGACTAAAAAACACAACAAGATGTCCAAAATCCTCTGGGTTAAGTTTTTTACCTTAAACATGTGTCGGTAACATTCCAAAACACTTTGGATCTGTTAATGATCACATGAAGATCGAAGTCTCGAATAAGCACAAAAATGATTTGGTAGTCCTAAACAAATTTGTTTTACTTGCAGCTTTCAAGATGTCTGCAAAAGAACAAGAACATAAAACAAAACACCTCTGCACTGCAAACACAGGGCTGCAAAATCTGTTTGAAAGAAATGACCTTACCTGCATTCCTGGAGTGTGAGGATTAAAACATGTGGCTTTCCAGGAAACAGGATTACCTTATATGACTCCAACACATCCATCGTCATAGTTTAAGACAATCAGGCCTAATAATTGTTCAAGATTTGCTGGCAAATTATATCTGTTTTCAGAGTCTTGTGCACTTGTTGACAGCCTGACGGCCCACCACATAAACTACGGAATATTTTGAAGCTCATATGCTGCCATAACGATTATCACTGTTTACCACTCCTCTGAATTCAACAGGCACCATTACTGGGGAGTACGCAACAGAGACGGACCGCATTCTTCCTCTACTTCTTCATCATTCCCCACATCCTTCATAAATACTCATTTGGAGGGTTCATCATTCCCCGCATCCTTCATAAACACTCATTTGGAGGGTGAGGGTACACACAGTTCAAAACATATGCTGTCCCTTACATGATCATACCAGTAAATTATAATACACACAGCTGAGTGCCCCTCACAGAGCGTAAACATTAAAAAGTACAGTATGTCCCACAGAGAGGGATTTACGTCATGAATAAACATACTGCAAGTGTTTTCTAGGAATGTATTTGAATTCATGTCAACACACCAACTACAAACACTGTAAAACTGTAAAACTGTAAAACTGTTTGACATTTGGTCATGCGATGTACTGTTTATTGACACTTCACACACACACACACATACACATACACATATACATATACACGTATACACATATACACCTATACACATACACATACACATACACATACACATATACTATATATGTATATGTATATATATTGTCATGATTACTCATTGCCCTCACCTTGTTTGGCGCCAGCTGTTGCTTTTTGCCTGATTTATTCCCCTCCTATTTATACCGAGTGCGCCAGTCAGGGAACCTCTGCATACGCAAGGCAAGCACTTTGACTCTGGCTCCCGTCGGTCCCGTTTTTCATCCGTATACCACTCGTGTGTTCCTGATTCACGTTTGTCTCCAGCTATCGACCCGTTTTGTCCTTTTGACCACGCTCTGATCTCCTGCTCCTGCTACAACCCGTTTTTGACCACCGACCAAGCTTTGATATCCTGCTTCAGCTAGACGACCCGTTTTTGACCACCGACCACGCTCTGTACCCCCGCTCCGGCTATCGACACGTTTTGCCCGTTCGAACACGCTACGATCTCCCGCTCCGGGAGATCCACTTCCGCATTCCGATCACGCTCCGTTCCCGTTAGCAGCTTGCTTCCCTTGTCCAGCCAGCACCGTATCGCTGGGGTTTGTTTTCCTCTATTTCTTAATAAACTAGTGAGTAAACGTTACGCATCTTCTGTTCAGGATATATATATATATATATATATATATATATATATATATATATATATATATATATGCATACAGTTTTAAAAACAAAACATTACCATTAAAACCAAAATAGCGTTATGTTATAATATTCCTTTGAATGCTGAATTTTTAATGAAATCCAAAGCACTTCATTCAGTGACTTTGTCTGCAAGATATAAAAAAAACATATATCATTTCTTTTGCACTGTATCTGTGTTTGACCATGTTCAACATGTGTGAATAAAGTTTATCACACTTTTTCTGTGGTGTGAAATGATAAATGCCGACTTGCATTATTACTATCTACTGTTAAGGAGTTAAGAAAAAAAACAGCTTTTTGTTCTGTTATTAGCATCGTTTCTGAAAATGGGTGCATAACCCACTTTTGGGTCCAAAACCACAGTTTGAGAGACACTGCCCCAAGATATAGACGTTCGTTGAATTAACAAAACATGACTAACACAGTCCATTGCAGCATGTTTTCTCTATTTTAATTATTAGTTTTTAATCCTGGTATTAAATAACTCCTAAAATGAAAAAAATGATTTCTACAATTTAGTAGAGCAGATAATTTGGTCATTTTTAAAGGGAATTGCGTATTATTTAGACATTTAGAAATACTTGCCCAAGTCACACCACAGGAAATGACTCCTACAACCCGTGTGGTTAAGGGATCCAACCAACCAACCAACCAACCAACCAACCAACCAACCAAACAACCACTGATGAAAAAAACATAATTCATTATAAAAAAACACAATATTCACGGATCCCTTAACCAGCTGAGTCGTCAGGGCACAAATGAACACATCTCTGGACAGCATTCTCCACTGTTGATGGCCCCTGGCCTGATCTTGGGTCGTGGCAAAGTTAGCACTAGTCTCTTCCTTATTGTTGTCAGCCCAGTTCTCTTTTGGTGTTTTTTTCCTCCTGCCGCCTTGGACTGTGCCCTAGAGAATGATCTCGACCGGTCCTGATTATTTTGCGACGTGACCATACCACTGAAGTTTCCGTCAGCGCACAGTTGACAACAGTTCTTCATAGGGTCGAATATGCCCTCTGATGGTGTTGCACACCGTTTCTTTGTCACATGGGCTAAATAATTGATGCCTAGAAGTTTCCTTTACTATGGCGTCTCCACTGCATGGATTTTGTCTCCAGTTTTGCTGTGAGAGTCCATGTCTCAAAAGCGTACAGGATGATGGAAGCAACCAGCCCTTGCATGATCTTTGGTTTCACTGCTATGTTCTTGTCCCTCCAGATTGGTTTAAGTCTGGCAAGTGCGGCTTTCGTTTGACCTATCCTGGCCATGATTCCTGGTTCTGAAAACTTTTCTGATATGACAGCTCCAGGATATTCAAATTTAGTGACAGGTTTTAGCTCTTTGCGGGTGATGGTGATGTTTGATGTCATACATTAGGAATTTCTGGTCATTTCTTTATTTTTTTTCTGTGCTGATTTCCATCTCATTCTGGCTTGATGCTTTGTCCAGGCAATTGAGTAGATCTCTGAGATCCTGTTTGCCCCCTGACAATCCGGCGATATCATCAGCAAAACGGTGATTGGTGATGTTTTGTCCCCCAATACTGACTGTACCTTCATGTTGCTTCAGAGGGAGGGGGAAGAATGCAGTCATGATTTGTGTCTATTAAAATCATTCTGCTTTCAACGAGTAGGAAGTATTTGTTCCTTTTGGAGTGTTATCTTACCTGTGAGTATATATTTTCAATGTAAATGTACGTAAATATTAGTTATTAGTTAAATTAGCTAGATGGTAATTTCTAGTAAGCATTTGAAAAGCCTCAGTCATTGGAGTTTTAGAATACCCGCTAGGTTAGCCACATTGTACAAATTTTTTTTTTTCATGTTTAAAAATCCAGTACAGCGGATTAAATTATTTTGGCCTTGTGTTTAGTTTCACAGTCAACTCCAACTCAAACGTCAAAAGCCATTTGAAAGTTTGTTGCGAATACAATGCTAACTAGTAGTGTTTTTTTTTTTAATTCTTCTGTCAGATGATTTTCTTAACAAAAGAGCATTAGACGAAGCAATCAGTACAACTTCCATGTATTATTTATATTTATTTAACATTAAAAAAATAGTAGTAATAAGAAGAAAATATTCTGTACCGCAATGGTTGTGCATTCATTACAACATTATCTAAGACAGTGATTTTCAACCACTGTGTCGCGACACACTAGTGTGTCATGAGAGATTGTCAGGTGTGCCGAAAGAAATTATCCAATGTCACCTTTTGAAATTCAAAATTTTACAAAACATTTATGGATCATTTTCTGCAAATATTATGTCATTGTCAAGTGTCTGTGCTGTAAAAACTGGGGGTATCATAAATTATCTAGTAATTAAACATACTGTTCAGTGTCATGATTACCGATTTGAATCACCTGTGCCCCCTCATTTGGTGCCAGCCGCTGTGGGCTATCTGATTGGCTCCCTGTCCCTATTTAAACCCAGTCCTGTCACTCTCCGGTTGTCATTCCACCTGCTAACCTCTGTTGATAGAAGGCAAGCCTTTATGACCCTGACTTACGCCTGTCCCGTTTTTGCACCCGTTTTTTCCACCTGCCCGTTAATGATCTCCCTGTTTGTCTCCGACCTGTTTTTTGATCCCAACCCCGTCTGCTCTCCCGTCCCGGCTTACGACCCGTTTCTGACCACGACCACGTTTTTTGCCCTTCTGTCCCGTCTATCGACCTGCTTTTCCATCCCTGACACCGTCATCGCCCGCTACGGAAGATCCACTTCCGTATTCGGATCACACTTCCATTGCATAGTGACTTGCTCGCGTCCAGCGAGCACCGGATTGTGGGCGCAGCCCTTCCTCTTTCTTTCAATAAAACTTGTAGCAAACGTTACACAATTGAGTCCTGCTTGCGTTCTGGTCGTGACAGTTCAGTGTCATTTTATAACATTTTTGGTTAGTGGTGTGCAGCAAAATTTTCCCAATGTAAAAAACATGCCCTCGCTCAAAAAAGGTTGAAAAACACTGATCTAAGAGGTATGTATTGGAGTTTTAAAATAAATGATAATAATTATAATAATTATAGAAAATACCCAAGTAAAGTACAGACACCTGAATACATTTGTTGATAGCAACTTTTCACCTCTGCAATTGAGTAAGAGTATAGAACCGGCTCAACTAATATTGCGTGAGATCAAATTGCATGTTGATAGTCAACACACAACTTATCACTGTGTCATTCACAACGCTTAAAAAAGTCCATGTAACCATGGACTCAGGTCACGCTCAAACTTATTGCTTTTTCCTTCACTGGATGCCAACTCCTTGGAATTAAAGCCGGGGCACTTTGAAAGCCAGTATGTGCGCACGTTTGTGTATCCGTGCATGACCTCGCCTCGCGGGTGGGGAACGGCACTCGGCGAAGACATTTAAAACGGGGCTGTGTATACAAGAGAAAGAGTAAATGGTGGAAGCGCTTCGGTCTGTGAAGGTCACGATCTGTTACAAGCCATTTTCATATAAACACGAGAAAATAATTGCAGCGGGTTTTTGCTACGTTTCCATTAAAAAGGCTGTCTGGAGTTTTAATCCATACACGGTACTGCACGAGTCATTAATCTACATCCAAATGTATTTTTAGAGCATTTTTCAGACACCTAAATGCAATTCAAAGTGCCAATGTGGGTCCAGCGGGCAACAGGTAGGCCCCTAGGACAGGAAAATGTGTTGATTTGGTCTCAATCTTGTCCCCAGTGTCCCCAACATTCAAATAGTCGGCCCTTGTCATTTATTTTTACTGAACTTCAATTACTTACTGACCTAAATATATCACGGATGAAGTACCTTTAGTTTGTGTCATTTTTTTTAACCCGCTTTTATGTATTTATCTAAAATTGTATTATTTGAACAGCGCTTTTGATGTAATAATGGTTTTCTTTTTGGACTATATAAACTTCTCAAATACACTCTATCTGTTTGTATGTCTGTCCACCCAAGAAAAGGGGGAAGGAGTACAGACGCTGCCCTACTTACGAACAACCATTCGTAAGTTGAATTTGTTCTTAAGTTGCCTCAGTGCTATATTTCGTACGTTTAAGGTTTACATAAGTATGTTTAAAGCTTGTATACGTAACCTGTATTGTTTTGTACTAAACAATAAACATTTCATAAAATAATATGCTCTATAAAGATAGATAAAGTTAAGTTTAACTTACTTTTGAAAGATGAGCTTCAACAGTTTGGCGACTTCCTCCACCATGGTAATAAGTGGCCGAAAAAAAACGATCGAACCATTTTCTCAACAGCATCAAGCTTCCTTATTTCACTTTCATTTCAAATGAAACGGCTCACCTCTTCTTTACACTTCACAGCAACTATATTGATTAGATGCACGAGATATTAAACAAAAAAAATGTCAAAGTTCTTAGGGCGCTGGAGATACAGTACAGAATGTTTACACAAGAACTAGGAAGAGGAAGCGGATTTCATCTTCGGGGTGGATGCCGGGTGACCTCTAACAGCGCAACACGCCGGTAGTAGCGGAATGAAGCTCTACAGTACTGTCCGTATATTTTTCGACATCCTGAAAAAAATCATCGCATCTACCGTCAAATGGTCGTTAGTAAGGGGGCGTCTTTATTACATTAAAAGGCGGACATTTGCAGATAAAATAACAATGTATGCGGTGTGTTTCAGATGTTTTCATGTTATCTTCATTAAAAAAAGAGCAATGCTTTTCTTTAAAAAAATAAGGACATTTCTAAGCGACCCCAAACTTATATGCAGGGTTGGGTAGGGTTACTTTAACTTGATTACTTTCAATTACTTTTGGATTACTCCAATACCAAATATGCAAATAAAAGACAAAAGAAACTAAATATGAATAAAATTACTTAATTATGTGTAGGCTCGGGGAGTAACGGAATACATGGAACGGCAAAAATTATGTTGGCAAGCTGTTTGGATTTATTTTCATTTTGTTTCTGTCGCATTTTATGTTAGTTTTGCCGCAGATCAAAGAGATCAAAGCCAGAAGAGAAGGCTTATCACGTGTTGTGAGTCATCATTTTTTATTCATATTTAGTTTATTTTGTCTTTTATTAGCATATTTGGTATTGGAGTAATCCAAAAATAATTTAAATTAATCAAGTTAAACTAACCCTACCCAACTTTGCTTATATGTAACATACATGGCGTGCTATTGGCTGCTGACCGAATCAGATCCAGTGCCAAATCTTAATGTATGAATGCAAAATCCTTTGCAGACTGCATACTCATCACAAAATTCTGACGTTCTATTGCGCTGGGCTGGGAAGCCTGTTTAACATGTTTGTTTGTGGCTTCTTTCTTCTGTGAACTATGACAGCTATTGGAACATTGGCATCATGTTGCACTTTGAAAGGAAATAGAAATGTGTTGCGGGGATCTTCATTGGAATTTTTAGCGTCTTCCCACTGACTCGTTCCTTCTCAAGTTTGATCTAGCGGTTAAAGTCTATTTAAACCTTTAAATAACCAGCCTCTCTAATGATATAGCTTCACTTGAATGTCTCTACACTAAGCTGTTGTGACAGATTGGTTTTATCACCTGTGGTAATTCTTAAGAAAAGCTTGTTTGGAAAAACCAAGCGGCTATTGCCATTTCTGTTCTGCATACCTGTCAACCTGTACAGTTTTGCCTTACAAAGTACGTTTTTTATGCATTTTAAGACGAGTACGACGTACAAGGAAATCTGTACGGAAAAATGCAAATTTGTCAATGATGGGTACCATCCGGTATACACCGACTATCACGAAACGGCAAATCAATCAAATCAAAGGATTTCGCCGCGGAAGCCTCTATCTCGGTATCGTTTTTTTCGTTGCAAACGAAGCGAGCGATTTGATGCTACTGTGCGCATGTGTCTGCTGCCTGGGGATTTCCCATCATGCATAATTCCGAAAAAAAAAAAAAAAAATGGTGTACAATTATTTTGTATTTTGTTCGGGAAAATACGACAGTTTGTACGGTCATGGAGCCGTGGAGGTTGACAGATATGGTTCTGTGCCGTCTGTTGGACATCAACAAATAAGTTGAACTTTGTCTTCTTGCTATTTTCTCTGGTGAGGTCAGTTTGCAAGGATCTTAGAGTAATAAAAAAATGGAGGATGATATCTATTGCTGCTTTTATTCAAACGGAGCAAAGTAAACCAATAAAACGTTTTTTTCCCCCCTATGCTTCTTTCTTGCTGTGCCAAAGAAATAATGAATGAGATGTAAGTTAATTTGTTTGTAAACCTGACTGTGCCTCACCAGACACGAACCTCATCGCACCTCAAATTCCCACAAATATCCACTGCCCACTGCCCGATGATTGCTGGGATGGGCTCCAGCACCCCCGTGACCCTACTGAGGATAAGCGGTGCAGCTGATGAGATGAGATGAGATGCATGAAAATGAATGTACATATTCTGTCAAAGCAGGTTGCTGTTATTATTCACATCAGGTGTTTACTCACCGTACCGGTTGGGTTGCAATTTGGGCCTATTTAATCTCCTCGTCGTCATGTCTTCCAAATGTTGAGTGAACTTAATACAGATGAGGCGACCCGACCAAAAAAGGAAGCACAGCAGGGAAACATGAGAGGGAGGCTGGATGCCAATTTCTAGTTTATTCAGTCGTTCTCAAGCTAGCATTCAGAGGAGAAGGGATTTCAAAATCAACAATCCATTGCAAAGCAAAAGCACTGTTCAAAGCATGTACAGATAGTCGCTAGGTGCAACAGCTCGAGGTGCTGTAGTTCTTGAAAAATATATAAGCCCAAAATATATAGCAGTAAAAGTATAATAAGGTCATTAATGACTGACAGGCAGTGACGTGCAATGAGGTTCATGTCTGGTAAGGGACAGTCAGAGTCACAAATAAATAAACCTACATGTCCTTCATCATTTCATTGGTAGAGCAGGAAATCAATATATATAGAAAAACAATGTTTATGTCATGATTGCCGATTCAAGGCACCAGTGACTGCCCAATTGGCGCCAACAGCCCTGAAAGCTGATTGGCTAAGAGACTCTTTTTAAACCCCCGGCTTTCAAGAGAACACCGTCAGATCATTGCGAACCGATGCTCCCATCTAGGCAAGCTCACACTTTCAGATATTTTTCCTGCCCTGTTTTCCTCTGCCTGATACCCGTTGCCGACCTGTTTCTGGACCCGTTTCTGTCCTGTTCTGCCATCCCGATATCCGACCTGTTTTGCCCCGCTACCTGCCTGACACCTGTTGCCGACCTTGTTTCCTAAATCGATACCGCCCTTGCTCTCCTGTCCCGACTAACGACTAGTATTCCTGCAATTCTACAATCCTCCTCGCTCGACACGGAAGTGCCACTTCCGCGTTTCCAGTCACCTGCTACCCTGTCCGTCAACCATCGGTTCGTGGAAGCAAGCCCTACTCTCCCTCTTTATTAATAAAACTGAGTAAACGAGCGCTATTGGGTCCTGTGTCTGTTTCTGTTCTGTGACAGTTTTATTGTCTTACCCTAACTTTTTATTAGAGTCTATGTGCTGCTCCTTTTAAATATAAGCAATAGATAGGTAACACTACATTATGAAAAAAAAGGTCCATGCAACAAAAAAAAGACTTGATTGCTTGACTTGCTGCTATCTTTTTAATACTATGGCTAATTCTATTGTATGAGGTTAAGATTTGCGCCGAATCGGAATATTTTGTCTCACTATCGTCCTCTGCCATGAGGCAAGAGAATTGCATGCCTCACTCTACATCTGCAGACGCTCAACACAGTAATACGTTACATACAAATTGTTTTAAAATATTTACAATATAATGTAAAAATTCAGCTATATTTACAAATGAAATCTAAACGTTTTGAAGTTAAATGAGGACCAACTTTAACATTGGATACATATAACAATACAATATATTTTTAATTATATATTTTGATGATGGCAGGTGAGGCACAGGCTAATATGCCTCCCCTCACTACCAGTCACTCTTTAGCCAATTAGATTTCATCAGCAACTCAACAAACTCGGACTGGCTAGGAGGCCGTGATTTACCAAAGCGATTGCTCCTACAGCCATTAAACTAGAAGAGAATGAGTAGCACAAAAGAAATATATTGTTGTGTTGTTTCAAGATGGACTAATCGAAAAAAGCTCGACATCTTTTAGAAAAGTCGGGCAACTCTGAAACGTGCAAACCTTTCGCAACCTGGAAATAGTTTTGTCTGCCACTTTCAGCCAAGAATTAGATCTTCTTCCCGAGGCTAAAATGTCAAATATTACGGTTTATCTCCCGCTGACTTTTTAAAAAAAATTTAATTACCGTCACTGTTCTTCATTGTCTCTGTTTATACAGTTTTGTTTAACTTAGATTTTCTTAGAAAATGCATGACAGGCTTTACATGTACCCCAATGCCCCACTAAGCCCAACTAAACTTTTACTACTATATACGAAACTGCACAAATATAATAGGAAAATTCACTTCCGAGGCCGATGGAACCGGTTCAGCTTAAGGCCAAGGAATGAAATGCATGGCCTGTCACTGCCCAAGGATATAAACTTGTAATAAAGACTTAAAAAATAAAGGACCAATACATATTAGTATAGATAGCAAATAATTGCAGAGTAGTGGTTATAGACAGGCTTAAGTAGGCTTAAGTATATACATTAAAAAAAATAGTGCAATGACATTAGCAGCAACATTGTGCAAAAAAAAAAAAAAAAAAAGTAAAATTTGAATACAAATTTTCTTTTACAAGATTTTTTTTTCAGTCTTTTGTGCTTGTTTAGGGCGTTGATGGCTCTGAGCCTGTTTATTGTTGAGTAAAAAATAATTAAAATGAGCAAACTAGCTTGTCATGAACTATGCTCATTTTGAGTATTACAGATGCTGCCCTACTTACGAACAAGATCGTTCGTAAGTTGAATTTGTCCTTAAGTTGCTTCAGTGCTACATTTTGTATGCTTAAGGTTTATGTAAGGATACGGCTTGTATAAGTAACCTGTATTTTTATGTACTAATATGCCCCATAATGATGAATAAAAGTTAAGTTTAACTTACTCTTGGAAGATGAGCTTCAAGATTTAGGCGACTTCCTCCTCCGTGGTAGAAAGTGTCAGAAAAAAAGCAATCCAACCATTTTCTCAACCACATCAAGCTTTCTTATTCCACTTTCATTTCAAATGAAACAGCTCACCTCTTCTTTACACTTTACACTAACGATATTGAATGGACGCACAAGATATTAAACAGCACTACAGTACTGTCCTGTACTCAGAAAAAGGTGCAGACAATACAAAATCTAACTTACAGCAAAGTCCAGAAATGTTTTGACATAGCGAAAAAAAAACTTCGAATCTACAGTTTTTCGTGAGTCAAATGGTCATAAGTAGGGGAGTGTCTGTATTTTTCTCCTCTTAGTAATTATACAGGGAAAGAAAACCTATGCGATCTACCCGATTAGACAATATCAGTTATTTTAAGGATTGTTTATCCTTTTTCACAAAATATGAGCAAATTGAGCAATTGCATTTTCTGCCAGTGGTAAATATTTTGTTTTTTTTATTGTGTTGAACAATCACATGTCAGACTTGTAGTATTAAGTGTTATACAACATTGATGCTAACACACACCAGCAAAAAATGTAAACATAAGAAAATAAAATCATGAAGCAATAAAAAAAAGCCAATCAATCAAAACCACCAGGACACATTTCACAGTCCAATGAGAATGGAACCTACTAAGTTAAACAAATTATTCTTAAAACCTATTCTTTATGAAGGTTAAACATAAAAAGGGGACGAAATGACTGTGTAAACTCATTACTTAGTTAAATAATAGGTGTTGTTTGTGAAAGGGGTCTGACAATCCTGAGTTATAAACAGACTGCAGCAAAAATACATAAAACGATGGGACTTATTTGACTTTCCATCATCAATTTAAAAAAAGAGTTTAATTCTATGGATAACATTACCTTTTTTAACAAACAAAACTACAGTAGGCTTGGTACCACTACTAGTACGATGGCTCTCTCTAGTGGTATGTTAAATAATCTGATGAATTACTGTACTCAAAGTAACGTGTTTCGTAACCTTTTTTGAGCTAAGCGGACATTTTTCCCCGTTGAATACATCTTGTGACACCCCACCCAAAGAAAGAGGTTTCGTATTAAACAAATTATATTGAAATTACTACATTCAAATGTCAATACTTTTTCAAAATATCTTAACATGTTATTTGTTTAACTTTACAACTATTCAGACTTTTACTACTAGCCAGGGTAAAAAATAAAAATAATATTCATAAAACAAATTACAGGTACCGTATTTTCCGCACTATAAGGCGCACCGGGCTATAGGGCGCACCCCGAAAAAATAGTTTTTGGTCCTATTTTTGACATACATAAGACGCACCGGATTATAAGGCGCTACAATGGGAACGTCGACAAAACAGTCAGATAGTTCAGTCAAACTTATTACCCCCTTAACATTTCGAAAGCTTGCAAAGACGCAAATACATGTCGAGAACACGTGCGGATGCGGTGTCCGTACGATGTCACTCAAATGCATCGTTCCATCATTCGGAAGGTTAAAGTCTTGGGATTCAAGAAATGCCAACCATTCCTTAGTTTCTATTTTCTTTTTCGCTCGCAACTTTACTGTGCATATGACAATAAACACTTGGAATTGAGTTTAATTTAAAAATAGACACTCCATTCCATCCATTATCTGCACCGCTTATCACAGAAACATCGCGTTCAGTCTGAAACAAGATACAGGGATAATATATAGCCCGAGTAGCTCACCGGAGTCGTTGTGTTCATAATAATGTGCAGACATTGTCCTCTTATATCCGTGAGTTTAGTAAATCCAGGAGAATAAAATATATATATATATATATATATATATATATATATATATATACATATACAAATACAGAATAGTAAAAAAATGCTTCCTGTATGCCGTCAACCACGTGCTATAGACATTCATCTTTTTCGGCCAATTGCAGGCTTTGTTTTGCCATTTAAGCCTATGCCAGCCTGTAAATGATAAAAATGATCCGCCCCTTGACCTCCGAATAACTTTAGCCAATAGTGATCGATTCAACTGATGATTGACACGTCTTTTTGGCCAATTGCAGGCTTTGTTTTGCCGTTTAAGCCTATGCCAGCCTGTAAATGATAAAAAAGATCCGCCCCTTGACATCCGAATAACTTTAGCCAATAGTGATCGATTCAAATGATGATTGACACATCTTTTTTGACCAATTGCAGGCTTTGTTTTGCCGTTTAAGCCTATGCCAGCCTGTAAATGATACAAAGGATCTGCCCCTTGACCTCCGAATAACTTTAGCCAATAGTGATCGATTCAAATGATGATTGACACTTTGGTTAGCCAATGAAAGGCCGGTAAATAAATCCCAGCATACACCGCGGACTACTTGGCGTTCGGGGGAAAATCTAGTCGGCAGCTGCAAGTTAGTTGGAAGACTTTGCGACTTAATGTTGATCCATAAATAAGGCGTCCTGAACTGGTTACATGACGCACCATAAATAAGGCGTCCTGAACTGAACATCCTGAACTGTTTGCCGGCCAGTCGCAGGCCACACTCGCTCATTCACACCTGGGGACAATTTGGAACGGCCAATTTACCTGACATGCATGTTTTTGCGAATGTGGGAGGAAACCGGAGTGCCCGGAGGAAAACCACGCATGGGGAGAACATGCAAACTCCACACAGGGAGGCTGCAGTAGCTGGTCTTGAACCCTGAACATCCACACTGAGAGGCTGTACGCTAATACAGTAATATAGTTCATGTGTTTTTGTTTATTATTCAAATCAATATTGTATTTTGATGGATACAATTTTTACCATTTTTTTACCCTTTGATGGGGTTTTTTGCACCACTAGACAATGCAAAAAAGAGAAAAAATATTTCTTAGGTGAAAGTACAATGCATTGCTTGGTTCCAGACTTCTGTTTTCTTCTCTGTAGGACGCCACAATTAGTATGGCTTTTTCTGCACACAAAAGAAAATCAAACTTAAATTTGACATCTTGTCATGACAGCATTCCAAATCAAATCTCACCTGTAAGGAATATTTTCTCACTGTGGAGAGATAACACACCAGTCAGTCCTTTTAACTCAATTTACAGCAAAGTGACTTTTGGTTTTATGGCAGACGGAACAAATGTTACTCACCTTGGTGTAGGTATCTTAACATAAAATAGAGGATGGACAACAGTATGACCAAAATACTGCAAACAGTGAATGCGAACAACCAGCTTGTCATTTCTGAGGGACAAAACAAAAGACAAGATGAACTTCTGCACTCAAACTAGCATCGTGTTTTGATACACAGGGTGTTCCAAAATTCTTATGCACATTTGACATAAAATATCTTGGAAATATTAAAGATATTGAAAACCATCTGGTAAATTCAAAATGATCTCAATTTTTACACTGAATGTTCAAAGATGTTCAATGTGAGCACCATTGGTTACATGACGCACTTTAAGTGTCAGGACCAGAACAAAGACAGGACCCACTTGCGTGTGTTTCTCTTAGTTTTATTAGGAAGAAGGGAAAGGGTAGAATACACGATCTGTAGATCGTTGATCGTGGGGGGCAGGTCGAGAGCGGAGGAAATCAGATCGATGGCCGGGACGGGGGAGCAAAAACGTAGTCAAGTTCAGAAAAGGGGTCGGAGCCGGGAATCAAACAGGAATCAGGACAGGAAAGAGTCAGGGTCGGAAGGCTTGCCTAGCGTGAGGTGAGGTTCGCAGATGGACTGACCACGGGTGACGGGCAGCCAATCAGCATCCGAGGCAGTTGGCGCCAAAGGAGCAGACTCAGGTGCCCTGCATCAGTAATCATGACATTAAGCCAATAGTCTGATTCTAGCAAAACGCGTCCCAGAATTGTATTGTCAATGGTCCAATCCTTTCACAAATCCTCACAAAAAGAAAATCACATGGTGTGAGAGCTGGATATCTGGCTGGCCAGGACATTAGATTGTGATCATTCTGCCCAGATCATCCATTCTACCTGTTTGGGAGTATTATGTTCAGAAACTGTCTAACCCTTGAGGCTCCAGGGTGGTGGCGCCTCATCTTGTTGGAAAATGAAGTCACCAGACCCTTACTCAATTCATTCATAAACAAGTTTTCCAGCATTCTGAGTTACGTCTCATCACTGACTGTTGCTTTTTTAAAGAAGAATGGTACATAAAGAGTAAAGCATGATTTGTCATGAACCGGAACAGGATCAGGATCCAAATGCGTGTCGTTTCTCACACAAGCCTTTTATTTTACGAGAAATGGGGAGTCATGCACGTTAGGCCGACGAGATTGATACCAATTGCCCGAGTAGATATCGGACAGAATGGGACAGACAGGATTGATAATGAAACAGGATATCGAAATTAAACAGGACAAACTAGACGGGAATGAAAACTGGAGAGAATAATAAACAAGACAAAAATAGACGGGAACGAAACTGGAAACCAATATTAAACAGGACAAAAATAAACGGGAAAAATACCGGACAGGAAATACCAACAGGAAACAGGACCTAGTCAAACCCACGTCTTTCGGGGCAGAGGTTTGTTGACGGGCTGACAAAGGAAGAGTGAGAGCCCTAAGCTTAAATAGACGTAAAGCCAATCTATCAACAAGCCGCAGCTAACACCACACGGGCGGAGCCAATTGGGCGACAGGGCAACCGTGACATGAATAACAGAAACTGTAGCAACCATTAACAATGCAATGCTGGGACGCGTATTGCAGGAATATCATAGTCGGTTTGATGTGTGTCATGTAACCAGTGGTGCTCACATTTAACATCTTTGAACATTTCACGTGAAAATTGAGTTTACAAGCTTTCTGAATTTAGCAGATGTGTTTTTATATCCTCAATGATTTCTGAGATATTCCAAATCAAAATGTTACCGACACTTTTGGAACACCCTGTATTTGCCTCACCTTCAACTGTCAGGATAAAACTATTTTTAATGGGCCTTCGTAAAGACTGATGGGAGACGATGCATGTAAACTGACGCCCCGATAGTGTGCGTGACGCCTGGAGATAGAAGAAACCCGAGAGCGAATAGGTGTCGTCCATGTTGTACTTGTGACTGGAGAACAGAATGTTGTTGATGGTCTTCGGAATAGGACCACCAACCCTCTGGCCTGAAAATGCAGGATCCTGCTCGTACCACTCAATGTGCACATCCAGGGGGTAGTAGTTCTCCGCCTTGCATAGCACTTTCACCTCCTCGCCCTCTTGCAACGTAAGCTTGGGACCAACATTGATGGACACCTGAGGGGACTCTGGGACAAATAAACAAAAAGGAGATCAAACAAAGTGCAATTTCTGTAGAAATTGCATAGGAATCTTGAATGTTCTCATTTGACACTGTTTTTTTGTTCACATTAGACAATACATCTATCTAGTGGACAAATATTACACAATGTACCTTTAATTTATTTCAGATGCCTTAAAAACAAGTGATATTGCATGAAGAAAATGCGTGCTAATCGAGGTGAGCTATTAGGGTTGTGAAAATAACCAACGTGGAGCATTTCTCAATCAAAAATATTTGTTGTCTTAGGAGTTTGAACGGTGTAAGTCAGATCTTGTATGTGGGAGTTAGTGGGTGGGCGATTTTTGTTCATAGTATGATAGCATTGCCACTATTTATAAACAAATTGCGGTGTAGACTAGTGCCCCTTGATACTTGAATGCACGAACACCACAGCCCCTGGGATAATGGCAGTACAAATAACTTACAAACAGGACATCAAAAAGCAGAACCTACACCCCTTCGTTTTTTGGAGCATTTAGCTCAACTTCCAAGGTACCTACAGCTTTTTTATTAACAACAAAGTTCTCAGTCAGACACCATAAGGGGCCTATTTTGTTTAGGAAGCCATAATTAATATACTCAGAATGAATGCATCGGATTATTGGAGTACAGTAGTCCTTCCTGGCGTCCTTTTTGCAACTGATGGGGCGCAGGGGCTGTTATTACGGATGCTCCTCTACTTACGACCATTCGACTTACGAAAAACGGTAGACACGAAAAAAAAAAATTGGGATGTCGAAAAATATCCATACATTGCTGTAAATTAGATTGGGTATTGTGTGTACCTTTTCACAGGACAGTACTGTTGTGCTTTTTTCCGCCACTACCGGTGTTTGGCGCTGTGAGATGTCATCAGCATTCACCCCGAAGAAGAAATCCACTTTCTCTTCCAAGTTCGTGCTTAAACATTCTATACTGTATCTCCAGCGCGCTAAGAACGTTGACATTTTTATTGTTTAATATCTCGTGCATCCATTCAATCCATTCAGACATACTAGCTTACTCTGCTTCAATTGTCCACCTTTATTGGCTTCAGAAAAATCCCAGGTTAGGTTTTTCATCGCCACTATTCTAGAAACCAGTTTACACCCGAACACACCGGGGAATGTATCATCTGCACTGTCCAATAGACCACATTGGTTCCGATGCTGTGACCACAACCAAGAAGTGAATATTAAGCATCCTAAGAACATCAAAAGGTGACAATTTCGATTTTAAAACTCATGCTATTTTGGTTCGTAGATGGTTTAACTTCGGCTGAATCGCCTGTACGAATGAATAGCCAAATTGAATCCTATCAAAATAGAGATCCCATTCTTTTTAGGTAATATTAACTTACCGTGGTTACCTTACTCACCAGACATGGGGACTTGAGACTTAGTGACTTGGACTCGAGTCGACTCGAGTCGCTGTTTTTATGACTTGTGACTTGACTTGGACTTGGCAATCTAAGACTCGGGACTTGACTTGTGACTTGACTTGCCCAAGAAAAAAATACTTGGGACTTACTTGGGACTTGAAGGTGAAGACTTGAGACTTACTTGAGACTTGCACATGTGTGACTTGGTCCCATGTCTGTTACTCACAAATCAGTCAACTATTAGCTAAACACCTTCCCCCAATCCACATGCCAGACACACTCCATTGCCACTAACTCCCCCCTGTCCTTGTCTCTTACATTGGACACTTATTCTTTGTTTAATTAAATACCATGTTTAAATAAAACCTAGTGTGTGTTAGATTCAACAGCGTGTGCATACTGTTTTCATTCCTTCCGGATTGAAAATTCGTATCAAAATTCGTGAACCGTAGTCAAAAGAATTAATACAAGTTTTGTCTTCTGGTTACTAGAATTGATCAAGCTAAACATTATTGCGCCCGCCAGTGGCAAATTTTCCAACTGCTTCGAATAAAGAATCATTCTTTCTAAAAGCTGCATGGATTGAAATCAAAGCAAAATTCCTGACATAATCAAGCAAGATTGACGGTTCCTCACCTTGAATTTGTAGACTGATATCAAGGCTGACTGGCAGTTGAAACACTGACACCGTGCACGTGTATTTCCCCGCATGTTTGACTTGAGTGAAGGGGAGTGTATAAGAAAGGTCGCCGCCTGCCAATTGTCTCAGATCAACCCCCGTGCCCTCCATTTCCCCCGAAAGGCCGACATGACTGAAGAGAATGCGTCGTTCGCCGTGGTATTGTCTGTGCCACCGCACGCTCACGTTTGCTCTCCTGTGGTCCACAGCGAACTGGCAGTGGAGCTTTTTTCTTAATCCCAGGCCGGATGTTACCATCGGAGTTTGTGTTTTCATCATCACTGCAACTGAAAAAGCAAACAGGACAATTCAAAACAAAGATATTAGTCAACATGTTAACCTTGCTGTTAATAGTGTATACAATTAGATTCGATTAGATTAAATGAGCGAATTAGCAGATATCTATCACTTTTACACCGATTGTTTTTTTGTTTTGTTTTTTCAAAAAACAAAAGATTTTCTCCATATTCTGTACCGTGTCAAATGTTAAAGGTTAAGTGCATTATTTGACCACTAGATGTCACTGTATTGTGTAGTGCAGGGGTCTCAAACATAGCACCCTAAGAGCACTTGAGTAGCCTGGTTGTGAAAATAAAGTGGCTCAGCAGTATGGGTCATAGTGAATTTTTAGGAAAATCGATTTCTAACTGGCATGAGAAAATCAGTGTCTTTAAATACAATGATTTAGTCATTGACTTGAATTATTTTAAATGGACTTCTGATAATTACAATCTGGCAATAACACAATAATAACATTGTAACAACATACTAATAACATAAATTGCTATTTTAGAAAAGCATTTCAAACTGGTAGCCCTTTGCTCTAATTAGTAACAAAAAGAAAGATTGGGCCGACTGTGTTGTATGGTGCAGAGACTTTGAGCCTAAATGCAGATTTGAGATGGAAATTAAATGTTTTTGAGATGAAGTGTTTGAGGAGTATGTTAGGAGTGACAAGATTGGATAGATTGAGAAATAAAATTGTGAGAGACAAAACTAGAGTAGTTGTGGAACTGAGCAAGTGTGTGGATATGAGAGTACTCGGTTGGTTTGGACACATGGAGAGGACGGATGAAGAGCGGATGTTGAAGAGGATCTACAGAGCAGAAGTAAATGGAAGGAGACCAAGAGGAAGGTCGCGATTGACGTGGATGGATGGTGTCATTAGTGCACTGGTGGAACGAGGTCTAGATGTAGTGGAATCTAGGGCTCTTGTTAGTGATAGGAATGAGTGGCGAGGTGTTGTGAACGGATAGTGGGATATTTGGACGTGTTCTAAGGGATGGGCAGGGCACCTGTATGATGCAGCAGGGGTAAACCAGTGAAAGCTGTGGGGCCCTAATGTTGAACAGAAGAGTGTGTTGTGTCACCCTGACCCGAGTGACATGGCCGCTTTCTTGTGTCCCGTTTCATCTGAAGGGACAAAAGGATGACCAACTTGGGTGCTAAGGTGCTTAACATGTTTGGGTGTTTGGGCATTAGGGTTGGCCAACGTAATTTTTTTGGTGTGTTTTTAGCTACCTTTTCCTATCTTTGTTTTTGTGTATGTGTTTTTCTTGCTGTCGGTCACCCCTTTCGAGGGATATAACCAGGGTAGATAGATAGTAGAAAAGATTAGTAACAAAAAAGGTTGCCGACCCTTGGTGTATTGCAACCGAAAACGAAAGCTAAAAATACAAGGGACAATGAAAAAATCTTCTAATTGTTTTGCCCAACATCTAACAAGGTTTTTTGGTTGCCAGTAGCAGCAAAAAAAGCAAACAGTTATGTCAGCTCCCTCTAGTTGAGGCTCATGTTAAGTAATATACATGCCATTTAATAAATAACTACATCGAGAAGACAATGTATGCCCTACGTATGTTTATAAAACCAACACATTTACATGATGGTTCATGTATTTGTGCTTATTATTTAAATCAATAAGCATATTTGTTTTTGACGAATTATGTTTTTGAACACTATGAGGTACTAAGTTATATACATTGTCCCTTTAAGGATCAGAGCAAGTCACTAACAAAGTGACTAGTATTAACAGCTACAATCACTAACACGACCCCCAGCATTTGTTGCTAGGCTGCTAGCATTACCATCTGCTGAGTAAATGTGAGGGCTATTATCTACTTTCAAGACTCCATGCAAGTCGCTACTACTGTGGATAGCATTAGTCGCTAGCATTACCAACGTGGCTGCTAGCATTATTGGCTAGTGCAGTTAGCATTAGCACCTGCTGAATAAGTCAAAGGGCCATTATACATTCCTATGGATCTATGCTAATGACTAGTATCGTGACTAGTCCCTATTAATGTGACTAGTCGCTACTATCTTGACTAGCTTTAGCAGCTGGCATCACCGACACGGCCACTAGCATTACAACCGACAATTATGTCAGCTCTTCGAGGTGAGGCTGATGTTACGAAAAAAAATGCAGATTACTCAACGACAAATATTTTAAAAACTGCACATTTTTATGATAGTTCATGTATTTTTGCTTCTTATTTACTGTAGTTTTGTACAAAAAACAAAAATCTGTATTCAAATAATTACAATACGTTTCATGTTCAGTTATTGTCCAAAAGAACAACAAAAGGGATTTTGCAATGAGCATGTTAACCACAAGAGGGCACTTGAAGATCAATCTATATAATTCTAGAGACTCCTGACTCTATCCTGCCCTGTTTTCTGTCTGATTTCCGTTGCCGACCACTTTTCTAAACCCGTTTACGTTTTTGCTCCTCCGCCCCGGCCATCGACCTGTTTTTCTCGCTCTCGACATTGCCTTCAATCGACACGGAAGTGCCACTTCCGCGTTCCCAGCGATCTGCTACCCGTGACCGACGATCACCGGATCGTGGGTGCAAGTCCTTTCCTACTTCTAAATAAAGCTGAGTAAAACGAACGCAATTGGATCCCGTCTCCGTTCCTGGTCCGTGACATAAAAGGCAGAACAGTTACTGTATTCAGTATCATGTAATTGTAACTATTCATTTTCAATCTATTCCAGTATAAAAGGCACACGAGATTATAAGGCGCACTTTAAAATTTCTGGCCAATTTGGGGTTTTTAGGTGCACCTTATAGCCTGGAAAATACGGTAGATGAGAAGTAAAATGGTGAGTTTGGTCACTTAGGGTATAGGTAGTTTGAATTCTTTTTTATGCTTTCTAGCACTCGTTTTCAGTTGCAAGACAAAAATGCAAAATATTACAGTGTCCCTTAAATTTCTCACAAATTTTAAATGGAACAATAAGCAAATATATCATAGATAAGTGTAGGCTGGTACCTTTAGTAATGAGGGTCTGCCTCTCCTCAATAGCAGGCCAATTCTGGACGTGATCCCCTCCCATGTGAGGGGGGTCACAAGGATATCTGAGGACTGCAGTGACTGTGAACAATCCTTTTTCGTGTGTCAGGGTGATGGTGAACCAAGCATTGTAGCCATGGGACTTCTCACCCGGCCACTTCACATGGACATCCTCCGTGTTGGAGCGATGTATGTCACAAGTCACAAGATCCAATTCCATGTTCTCCAAATAGTGCCGCAGGTCCAGTTTGGACTCTTGACAGAAAACACAACAGCAGTGTCAAGAAATGGAACGTTTTTATTAACAACTTCCCAATATAGAGCTCACCAATGATGAGGAAAGTGACAGCATGGGGGTTAATAGGAGTGTCTCCCGGCTGACCAAACTGAAGGATGCTGGATTTTTGCAGGTGTAGAACATCATCTGTGCCCTCGTAATTAACGAATACAATATAATCATTGAACGTACAAGGCAGTAACGTAAGAGGATGGACATACTGGTCATCTGGAAAGATTAAAAATAAGTTTGAGTTCATAAAGTAGTGGTGGCATAGATTCAAGTACAGCAATCCCTCGCCTTTTCACTGAATGTGTAAGTCTGAAGCACATTGTAAAGCGCTTTGGGAGTTCTTCAGTGATTTGAAAAGCGCTATATAAATCCAGAACATTTAGCATTTTCCATTTCATCATGTATTGTATTCTGCATTCTGATTGGCTAATCAACCTCCCCACCTCTTTTCTGCTTGTGCTTGCCTGCTCGTCAGCCACGCTGCAGTCTAAGTTGTACACGGACGTAAAGCAGCTTGATGAACCTACATGAAGTACGCGCGAATCTTTTTCGATTTTTAATTTCTTTAAAAGCCATCCTGTCAACAAAACGCATAGTTTTTAGGTATCCTTAAACAGTTCAATATTACATACTTTCTATATTAAGTATGTGTTAACAATGCCCAACCGAGTTCAAAGAGCCTTTATATATTCATTTACATGTTTTTCATTGTGCCTATCAGCTTTAATTTAATTACTTTTATCATCTGTGTTCCGGCCACGGAGCGCATAAGGCTGGACGAATCAGGCGGGAAGGGGGTGGAGAGTGATTGCACGTGCGTGGTGGTTGTTTTCATTTATTCTCGGATGAAAATCGTGAAAGTAAGAAAAGATCCAAAGGTTAATCCAAACTCCCCAAAAAAATGATAAGAGAAGAGTTTATACAAGCGCGTTTAAAAAAGACACGTCCATGGTGCACGCAGCACTCAGGCAGCTTGACAGAGGCTGCAATGATAAAACAAGCCAGAAAATGCCGTCAGCAAGTAGAATATTAGCACATAATAGTGAAAAGTTTTACCTGTCACCAGGGTTGGGTAGGGTTACTTTAACTGGATTACTTTCAATTACTTTTGGATTACTCCAATACTAAATATGCTAACAGAAGACAAAATAAACTAAATATGAATAAAATTACAAAATTTTGTGCAGGCTTGGGGAGTAGCGGAATACATGGAACGGCAAAAATGATGTTGGCAAGCTGTTTGTATTTATTTTCATTTTGTTTCTGTCGCATTTTATGTTAGTTTTGCTGGAGATCAAAGCCAGGAGAAAAAGCTTACCACGTGTTGTGAGTCATAATTTTATTCATATTTACCGGTAGTTTCTTTTGTCTTTTATTAGCATATTTGCTATTGGAGTAATCCAAAAGTAATTGAAAGTAATCCAGTTAAAGTAACCCTACCCAACCCTGCCTGTCACTAAGGCAAAGTACATGCAAATAGATAGCAAGCATAACTTTAATCAAATTCGATCAAATTGACTTAAATCATTCGTGCAGTCTTATTTGACAGTCGAGAGTACCTTTACATACTGTCCTCACAAATAAGTAAAATAAATGTTCGGGTTAAACTTTTGATTTTTACTTACCACCACATAGATATAAGAATAAAGTCAATAACTTCAGCAAACTCATGATCCCGAAGTTACGATGTCCCTGGTTAGAGACTTATTGTGATTAAGGGCTATACAAATAAAAATGACTTGACTTGACTTTACAAAGTATGGTTTTGCTTTCACTTTCATTTATAAAACTAACACCGACTTTAGAGTTTAGTATTTGAAATGGAATCTAAATGTGAATAAAAATAAGATGGTACATTTCAAAACATTTGCATTTTATTAAAAAATACATTCAAAACGTAAAGTTTGTAACCCCGGGGACTTCCGGTCTGGTACCTTTGTCATGTTCAAACAAGTCGTAAGGTGGCGCTGTCGGTAAATGGCAGCACCCAGAATCTCCCTAGATTCGCCTTGTTGACTAAAGCCACCGGAAGCGTCTGTTTCCCGCATGCTTACAAGTTTATATATTCACAATGTTGTTTGTTTTCTGTAATGACGGTAAATATAGTTTGTATTCCACTGCTGTTTTGTTTTGACACGTATTAGCTTTTGAATTAATAAACGTAATGAAGCCATCTCCGACAACTTACATTATCATGAATAAAGGTAAAGCTGATTGTTATGTTGTATGTATATTCATTTCGCTCTTAACCCTTCTCGTGTGTTGGGGTCGTCAACGACCCGTTTTGGATTTGAATACAAAAAAAACACATTTGTTTATTGCATCAAGGCTTTTTGGCTTCGTCATGTATGTCTTTTTAATAAAAATAAAATAAAACGAGTTTATTGAAAATAATAAATTTGTATTATTACTGTAGGTTTCAAAATGACAAAACACTTGCTATAGCCCAAACTGAAATCATAAGTGGACTGGACATATTGTCCATCTACTACAAGTAATAGTTTTCCAAAGAAGACACCACAAGTGTCACTTTTTTCCCCACAAATGCATCTTAACACATACTTGCATACGTAGGCATGTTTTTGCACACATAGACTTCGAACTTGGTCCTTCTTGGCTGCTGTCCTTTCTTGCCAATTTAGATTTTGTGTTTCGATTTGATCTGCTTTTTATAGTCAAGTCAAGTCATTTTTATTTGTATAGCCCTAAATCACGAAGAGTCTCAAAGGGCTTCACAGAGTATTACACTATATTACACAGACTATTTTTCAGAATCAAGTCAAGTCACATTTATTTATATAGCCCTTAATCACAAAAATGTCTCAACGGTCTGCACAGGATTACAATTACAAAATTGCACAATTACCTAAACTTAAACCAGCATGTAGCAACTTGTATAAAAGCTCTAATCTAAACGTTTTTAACATTGTCCTTGAAGTAAATATGTATGGGTCAAAACTGACCCTAACACTAAGTGTTTGTAGGTAATAATATTAGAATAAAAGAAATACAAAGACAAAATATTTGACAGAAGTGTTGTAATACCCCTAAGTCATCGTCTGGTAACAAAATAAACTTTTTTTTTTATCTATGGAAAGCTTTAGAGGTTGATATTAACATTTTTTTTCATAATTGAAATTGAGGGGTATACCCCAGAGAGCCACGACAAAAAAAGACAAAACAATATTTTCATGCATAAAAAGGCCGAACAAGGCACTTGTGTTATTATACCTTTAATCAAATCAATAACTTGAGGAGTCTTTTGAGTATGGATACTTTTTTTCCCTTTCAGACTGGGCAGTACTTCAGGGATCTTTCCTCCTGGCTGATAAATTGTGTACGCCCTCGTCCCTGAGCTCCCTCCAGAAATGTGACTGGGGCAAGGTGGGCAGTCCAATCCTGGCTGCTCTGAGGGAAATCTGTGGTGAGGAGAATGTTGGTGATCGTCTCAACGGGGACATACCTTCTTTGAGAAAACAGTTAATTTGTGTCCTGTGGTTGAAGTTGTTGAGCATGGAGCATGTGGAGGAAGCATGGAAGGAAAACCCCTTTTTCCCACTCCAAAACCCCCTGCCGGAAGTCAACTATACTGCCCTGATAGAGCTTCTGAAATCCTTGTCAGCTGCAGACATATTTGCACAACTTTTACTTAGTCTCCCTCCGTGTCAAATGTGTTCTGAGTTGGAGCGCTTGTTGGAACACATGAAGAGCAACCCCGTGGGGGAAGATGATGTGCATTTCTTTCTTGAGTTGTGGTGGCAACTTTGGAAAGGCAGAGATGAGAAATTTGCAGAGGGACACAATGGCTTTGAAATGTTGTTTGCGAAGCAAGTTGCTCGTCTTACTTCTCAACCTTCTTGTTCGACACAACATGCTGCTAAGAGGCTGAAACTGGACTCATCGGCATTAGCAAACAATACTGACGTCCTGGACATTCTCTTTCAAACACTCACAGTTTTCAAAGATGTTATATCCAAACCGGAGCAATGCTTCCAAGCACTCTCTAATTGTCTAGATGCTCTTTACACAACCTTCCTAATGGATCATTTAGTTGTTCTTCCAATCAAAGACAAAGTGGAGTTTTTGTCCAAAGCTATGATCGTCCAAGAGAAAGACGGAAGCAAGATGACTTCTGAGAGTATTCGAGATGCCCAGCGAGACCTCAGAGCTTCTTACACTCCATCCCAATTTCAGCCTGGCAGATTGAGCTTTGATGAGGCCCTTAAGAGTGTTTCAGCACTCATCCAGTTGTGGCAAAACCATGACTTGCTGAAGGTTTCAAGCAACTCTCCTGTCAACAACTCCACTTTTAAACTAGAGCAAAGTACCCGTAGGATGTTAATGGCTCTCGAAAAAGTTACAGTGACGGGGGAACAAGAGTCAGAGAAGGTTAAATTCAGTCATTTACTGGCATCACTGTCCTTCCCCATCGTAGAGAGTTCTCCTGAGGATAGTATGAGAGTTGCGGTGACCATCATCACTCACCGGCTGGAATATTTCTGTGACGTTGCTGTGTTATTTGCCAGTGAGAAGAGCTGGTTGGCCCAAACCGAGCAGTGGCTGGATTGTCTGGAAAAGAATGAAGCGGCCTTCCAGCAGTGTGACGCGGTCATTCAACTGGCCTCCTCTCTCACCAGTCACCTCAACAGCGATGATTTTGGTTTGGACAGAGGCAAGAGGCTCCTGAAAGTCGTCCTATCAGTCTTCACCACACTTTCCTTGGAGGACAAGAATAAAGTTTTGGCCGTTGTTCTCAACTCCTCCACCGAGGGCTTCTTTGGGGGCCCGGGCAGCTCCGGTCTAGCCACCAGCTTTGAGCAGGAGCTCAACATGGCTTTCAATTGCCTCATCCAGGGAGGAGCTTCCAAGGCAGAAGGCAACCTTAGCACAGCAGTAGCTTTAGTCGCCAGAGTGGCTTTTCAGAACCCCAAGGCCACTTTGAGATCCTGCTGTCATTCTGCTATTTTCAATAAAGGGGCCTACGCTCTCATCTCTAAGATTCTTAAGCAGTTGCCTGTTCTTGGAGGTCGCCAAGAAGAAAGTGATGGGAAGAGGTGCCAGACGCGGTTACTGTGCAGGTGTCTGCAGGACGTCGTAAGAAGTCGGTCACTGTCTGACAATGACAAGGAACAATTCCTCAAATTTGTGGCTCTGTTGATGGTGCCAGTGTCATCAGGCAAAGGTGACAAAATGAGTCTTTTGTCACCGCAGGAGCTTGTCAACACTTTTGTCCTTCCTCACCTCTCTATGTCAGGTCAGTGGATTCATCTTTAATATCTGGATAATAACTTCTTGAGAGCTTTTTTTGTTATGCTGTTCAAGTTGTTGCAGGTTCAATGCCAAATTTAAAAAGGCGTGTAGCAAGGATATCCCAACCTTTTTCCAACATCTTATCATGGTATCAATATGTTGTTACTATGTTATTACCAGGTTAATTAGTTGACCTAGGGCTAAATAGACTCAGTCAAACACAAAAAGAATCTTAACTAGAAAAGCACAATGACCCGGCACTCGTGAGCTATTTTCAGAACAGGCCCGCGGGCACGTCAACTGTTTTTAAGGGGCAACGCGTTGGAAATCGCTGCCTTACATTAATCCCTCGTTGGATTCCTAAAAGGTCCCCCAACAGTCAAAACCCGTAAAGTAGGAACTAGGGCTGCAACAAATGATTGTTTTGATAATCAACAAGTCGGTCCATTATTTTTGCAATTAATCTATGAATAGGATTTAAAGAAACATTTTAAATGAATTTTCATTCAAATATTCAAGTGTTGGACAGTTAGACACTTCAAGTTAAGTCACAGTTATTTACTCATTCACACGAAGGGAACATTTGGACCGGCCATTTAACCTAACATACATGTTTTTGAAATGTGGGAGGAAACGAGAGTGCCTTGAGGAAACCCACGCAAGAACGGAGAGAACATGCAAACTCCACACAGGAGGTTCGATCTCATATCCTCAGAACTGTGCCGCACACGCACTAACCACTGTGCCATCGTGCTACCCTAGGTTGAGACAGAAATAACTTATTTTAAACCACTTTTAATGCAAGATTACAACACACAGCTGGTGATTAACTTGCTGAATGCCACTATTAACTTATTAGTAACAATTATTTAATATTAATTATTATGATGATTGATAGTTTTACTATATTTTTTCTGTATTCATTTAATTTTTTGACCACTTGTAACAGTTTTTTTTATGTATCCCAAACAAAGGTGATAATACACAAATTGCACGTCCTATAAGACTAGATACTGTATTTATTTAACGGGGCAGGTAGGAAACTTGGTAGATGGAACTCTAAATGTTTGTGACAGTTTTTTTTCTGACTGGTTTTTATTCGAATGATGTTTTATTGTGAATTGTTTGTACTTATCCTGTGCTGAGTTATTGCGATGAGTCAAAAGGAGCCCCTTGAAAAGGAGATACTAGATCTCAAACGTTATCCTTAAAGCAATAAAAAAAAGAAAACAAATAAGTACCACCTTAGTACCAGTAATTCAAATTTAACTCCTAAATTCTTAATATTAATTTCACGATTTACCAATTTTTTTTGAATTCTTGCTTTCCAAAACTTTGAATCAATACATTTCCCCAACTTTAGTATGAATCATACTGATCTCAGTTGTGCCTTATTCAATGCGTTAAGAGTTACCAACGTGCCTTTCAGATTATACATTTAGCAGTTAATCTTGGTTCATTTTTTTTACATGTTCCCATTTAAACATTTTGTTTTTAATCTCTTACAGGCAACAACTTCATTGATGTCAATCTTAGTCTCCAACTTCTTCATGCTGCCTTATGTGTGGACACCCATGAAGGGGCCTGCTCCTCTTCAGCTCACTGGGTGTTGGAATGCTCCCCATTTCCTTTGCTCTTCATTCTGACTCAGCTGCAAGACCAGGCCCTCAGGTTGATCACACCGCCAGTAGCAGTTTTTTTTCCCATATACAGGGATCAGAATTTTCCGCGGATCCGCGTATTTCCGCTGTTTTTGAACCCCAAAGGCATTCCGACTTTTTCACTTTTTCTCTTGCGTTGCAAACAAATTCAAAATCCGACTGTCTCACTCTTTCCTTTATTGCTCTGGCGCACCCTGGCGGCCGTTAGAAAAATTGGCCGCATTGTCGCACTAGCTGCAGGGACTGAACTGCATTTCAACTTATCTTGCAGTATTTACAAAAAAATCAGTTATGTGGGCAAATTATTTTAATCTTCTAAAAATGTTACTTAAATGATAAATATAAGCATGGTTTTGGACAAGTAAATTGCCTAAAACCCAGGTTTTTTGTGTGTGCCGGGGGGGTTTGGGTTTGGGGGGGCTCCGCCCTGGTTTATTCCTGGACGCTGGCTATTTCAGCTGAAAATGAAAATCTCCAGTCTGATCCCTGCATATATGCTGCAGTCCTTTGTTAACATGGTTAATGGGGACCAGAACCCCCCGCGATATGCAAAAGTCCGCGAAATAGCCCCTCTTCCATTTTTAGCGTGTGCTAGGCTGGTCCTCTGAATAATGGATTCCAGCCACATGGAGGCTGTTCATTTTTGGCGCAAAAAAAAACAGAAAGAAGAGCCCCTCCATGCATGTCACATAATTGCTTTCCAGTCCCTGGCTGCCAGCAAGAGTCAATTAGGGATGATAGGTTGCGGCCGTATGGGTACTGTTCATTTTAGACAGTAAGAAAAGGAAAAAAGAGCCACCACGCAAGAAACGAATTATATCGCGGCCAAAACAGTGCAGTTCATTTCATCTTAGGCGGGCCACAGTTGAATGCTTCAGCGACCAGATCCCAAAACAAATCGCTCTGCCAGCCCCTGCTCTCAGTATTACTTGATTGGAGATAATGGATTGTTGCCACAACCATGCGTTTCCTTTTTTCACTTCTCAGATCAAACTAAGCATTGTACGTGACAAACATTTTGAATACATGCAGCCAGGTGTTCATATATACCTTTCAGGAAAACTAACTTACTTCCCACAATGCCATTCCCTTCATTCAGTTCATTACGGCCAAATTACTTCCCACAATGCAATTCTTGTCATTCATTTAAAAATCTTGTGTGGTTTTTAAAAACTTTGCAAGTCAGCTGTACCACGGGCTAGTTTAATGTCTTACAATATTCTTGTGGACCGGCCCAATAACAACATCAACAATTTGGCACCATAACTAAAAATAGTGTGATGATAAGATAAGACCTAATGCCTTTTCATGCGTTATCTGTATCTCTAGTGGATGGGATCTGGTGCAATGATGTATGTCGGTGGATTTGTTCAGACCGAGGACAATAGACTTTGGCCTGGACGGATCTATTGACACTAACAAAGATGTTATATAATGAAATTGTGAATATGCTTGATTGCTAATAAGATTTTCGAGAAGGGTTGTTCAAACCTCACTTTGTGTTTGCTGTTAAAAACGTCATATTGGAATATAATATTGTGAATGTGCTTAATTGCTGTTGAGATTGTCATGATTGTTTTCTGTTATTAGTGTCAATAAATTTGTTCAAACCAAAAATTATGAGGGCACTTTTCCAGTGCGCCTCATTTATGGAAATATATATCACAAAAGACTATTTTTATGAGGTTGCCCTTTTAATCCAGTTTGCCTTTTAAAGTGTGATGAATATGGTTATCCAATTAATGTACATGATCTATATTGTTAGGATTTGAGGTTCTACACAACATAAAACAAAAATCCTCTGCTGTTTCGTTGCCTTTCTCTGTATCCAGGTGTTGGGAGCAAGCACCAGATGGCGCTCTAAACCACTGGTCCATGGAAAGCAAAGAGCTACTGACCTCGGTGCTAAACACGCTGGCCCAGGTGGTCGGCGCTCAGGTGCAAGCTTCTCCAAGTCGCTGGTCCAGAGCGCTCTTCTGGCTTCGCGATAAGTTGAGCGGACTAGACTGGACTGTTTTCTTCCACATGAAACCCGTGTGGGGAGAGCACTTCAAAAATGAAGTTCCAGCCTCATTGTTGGAAGTGTGTGATCTTCCTGAGCAGGTGGGGGTTCACTTTTCACAACACATTTTTTTTGGTCCGTCTTGTGACTCGAGGCCGCTACCTCTGGCTTGTGTCATGATTGCAGCCTCTCTTGCAATTATTCATGGTGCCTGTGCAAGTACGTGCATGTCGACAGACCCGAACCCGATTGAAAAGTAAAACAAAACTGGGACTAGCACAAAAATGAGGCCTCGTGGAGGATTTGTGTCATATTAAATGAAACAGGATTGCCCAGTCAAACAGGCATTTATCAGGGTAATTGGGTAATTAGGTCCATCCATCCATTATCTGCACCGCTTATCCTCAGTAGGGTCGCGGGGGTGCTGGAGCCCATCTCAGCTGCCTTCGGGCAGTGGGCAGGGGACACCCTGAACTGGTTGCCAGCCAGTCGCAGGGCACACAGGGACAGACAATTCACTCGCTCATTCACCACTAGGGACAATTTGGTTAGGCCAATTAACCTAACATACACGTTTTTGGAATGTGGGAGGAAACCGGAGTGCCCAGAGGAAACCCACACAAGCTCGGGGAGAACATGCAAACTCCACACAGGAAGTTCGATCCCATGACCTCAGAACTGTGCCGCACAGGTGCTAACCACTGCGCCGCCGTGCTGCTGGGTAATTAGGTCAACTAGCATAATTGGTACTGGGTTACAAGGCTAGTTGGAATTAAGCATGGGCAATAGATATCTCTTCCGGAAAAAACAAGGTAACTGTTATGAAATGACTTGATTTTGGTGTAATTGTGGCCTGTGGAGTCCTTTCAGACATTTTGTGATTGGGGCTATACAAATAAATCCTTCATTTTCACCAAATTACTTCCCACAATGCCATTCTTGTCATTCATTTCGGAATCTCTTGTGCTTTGCAAAGACTCTGTAAGTCAATTGTACCACGGACCAGTTTAAAGTCTGACAATATTCGCGTGGACCGGCCCAATAATATCAACAATTTGGCACCATGACTAAAAATAGTGTGATGATAAGACCTAATGCCTTTTCATGTGTGGTCTGTATCTCTTGTAATAATGCACATGTAACTATAGTGCTGGGATACGTTTTTTTATAGGAAGTCCTTACAGAAATTAACTGATACCAACCATACTGCTTTACACCTTACACTACCGCTTTTCTCTTCTTGAAAATGCCTACCGATTAAAAAAGAAATTATACTTCCTTTTCAAACGTAAACAGCAAAAAAACAATCTTGACTCAGAGCTAATATTTTGGTCTACGGCTGCTTTATTCTGAAGCAAGAGTAAGTCTTTGTGCGTGTATAAACTGCTCCATTGATCACATATGATTTCTGTTTTTGCAAAAGTTTGCCACTTATGGTACAAGTAAAAATTGGGTTGGCATGTATGCTAACAGGATTGATGCTAAATTGTAACGCCAGTTGGAATAAAGCATTTAATGGGTATATCCTCCCCAAAAATAAGAAGGTACTTGCTATTCAGGTAACAGCAGTTTTTTTAGGTAGTGCTCTCAGCAATTAACTATCCGGGAAAAACATTATTTTTCTCTCTAGTTTTTCTAATGCAAACTGCGAACCTGTACACAACTGCCAATGTTGCTTTGATAGCTAACAGGTTAGTATTGTACCTTTTGATATTTTGGAGTGCGTAGTTTGTCAAAATTTCGATCCTTCAAGCAACTCCAAGAGCAAATGATGAATCATCAATCATACACTAACAAATATAAATAAAGAAAAAACACAGGGAAGGGAATCACGTCATTCTTTCCATTCCTCCTTCTTAATATGTTCCGCACCAAATAGCCTCGCTAAAAGTAAGATGAAAGCATATTGTCGCGGTGGAAAAAAGAGCATAAGGGCTCTTGGAACTCAGTTGGGCATTGTTGAAACATTCTCAGATGCGGTGCGTTGAATGTATGCTGCAAACTGCAAATAAAAAATGCCGTTTTTATCAAGTTAATCTAGGTTTTAGATCAGTGTATAGTGTTATAATAGTCTGTCCAGCCCTTTGAGACAACTTGTGATGAAGGGCTATACAAATAGACATGACTAGACTTGACTATTTAAATGTTGACTTTTCCTTTTATTTATTTACCGGTACTGTCTTTCTAACTCTTTTTAACAGGACTTACATGAAACATGAAGATAAGTCAGCATGTTTTCTTTACTCCTATGTGTCTTTCCGTCGTCTTTAGGAGTGGTCGGGTCTGAACCTGCCCCAGTACGGACACGGCACAGGCCTTCTGGCGTGGATGGAGTGCTGCGCCTTGTCCGACTCCCTTCAGTCTACAATGCTGTCTCATCTGGCCGTGGACCAGCACCAGGCAGAACACGTCAGCATGTTCAGCAAAGGCCTGCTGGTGGCGCTTGCGCAAACCTTGCCCTGGTGCACCGTTACCCAATGGAGCCGATTACTCCGGACTTTGAAAGAACTGATCATTTCCGAGCGCCTCCGTGTGCCTTTCTCGCTGGAGTATGTGGAATTTCTCCCGCTCCTAGATCTGAGGAAGTTCTCCTACGAGCTTCGCCTCTCGGTCCTCATGCTCCGAGTCCTCCAGCTGCTTTCCGGATCCAGCTGTTCCGATTGGTTGACGGCCGACGGCTGGGCTCACGTCGCCAGATTGTACGCGCTATCGGTGAGGGAGGTGATGACTTCGCTGAAGGACAAAATGATCTTGCCCCAAGGAAACGATGGGGCAGCGAAAAACTCTGGATCCTGTGCTTCGGTCAATGTTCCGAAGATGCCCCAAGACCATTTAGAGAATTTTGCAGAAAGCGAGAAGGATGTGGTGCAAATTCTCAGCCAGGAGGTCCTTTTCGTTCTCAGTCAGATCTTCTGTCATGTGCAACACGTCCAGGTAAGAAAAATGAATATCAGTGATTTCATGAAATATTTAAGATCACGGGATGTCACCTGCTAAAGTCCGAAAAAGAATGTAGTAGTATTTAAAGGGACAGTGTGTATTTTTTGACCACTCGATTTTCATGTATTGTGTAGTCCAACCGAAAAAGTGATAAAAGCACGATGAAGAATACAAAATATGGAGACTCAAAGTAAACAAAACACACCATTTTACTTTTTATTTTTGTGTTTTTTTGGATAGTAGTAACAGAGATCACATTCTTGTCAACTTATACATGTTCCCGTATTTTATACGTTTTTGAAAATGTAAAATTGTGTACGCCACATTTTTATATGGGAGAAAAAGAAAAAAAGACCGATCTCAGCTTGCCCATTTTGGCTCTAGACTACATTGTCTCGGTCATATATTGCTAATATGGTCGCGGTGTTCTACATCGTCTGTCCTGCTGTGAGTAAATGGGTGCTGCGTTGTGGTCGTTATTATCACTTAATACGGAGGATTTACAAGTTGTCTTTCTTTAATAAATTGAACCCTCCGTGAAAGGTTTGCAGTGCTAGGCAATTAGCGTCGCAACCTCGTACCTCGCCTTTGTAGCATCATTTCACTCGCAGAGTCTCGTAAAAATGCTCTGCCATTTCGTTAAAACAACTTCTAGTTGTTTCGCCTTTTCATAGCATTTGTTTCCAGTCGTCAACATGTTTCATCTGGCAGTGCCTCTTAAAATTATATTCTTTGAAAACGGCCACAGTTCCTTGTCGAATTAGGCAGTTGTTTTGGATTTTGGTGAAAAAAATACTCCAATTTTCCCTTGTCCCGAAAGCAGTAGTCCTCACAGGCAACTTTCCTTTTTTTATTTCCAGTCACCATGTCCGAAATGGGATGGCTAAAATTCTCACAAAATGGCAAGAGCAAGTTGGTCAAAAGGCTACTGCCATCATCTGGTGAAATAATCAACAGAAATAATAAAATATACAACAGGAATTCTACAAAGAATACTACTACGGTCATACTATAATCCAGAAATAACACAACAAAAATACAAAAAAATACTATTACAGAGATACTGTACCTCAAAAAACCAAGAACTGTAAAACTACACAAATGGGACTACAGAAATACTAAAAGTATTACAAAAATATTACAACAGTCTATGCAGCCCTTTGAGTATTTTTGTGGTTAAGGACTACATAAAAAATATTGACTTGATTTGCGATCATTAATAAAGGGAGCATTTGGCAGAGGTTGACAGGTATGAGATAAACATGATGATACGTAAGCACTTACTGTACACTTAAAATGAAAGTTACTGTAACTAAATTAATATACACAATTTTTTTACTTGTAGTAGTTTGCATGAGCTAACTGGATCAGCTGATCCTAGCAGAAGGCAGTCATAAGCGTCTCTAGTGGTAGCTTCTGCGGACTGCTCCTGAACTGTTTTTTTTTTGCTGCAAACAAAAACTTGTATACCAAAATGTTCGCTGTTCTAGGTGCTTGAAGAAAGAGGTATCTTAGTAAATGCTTTCCAGAATTAAATCTGTGAAATTCTGACTGCTCAACAGTCTGTTCTTTACTTCATTGGATTATTTCTTGTCTTCACTCATGGATTTTCCACGTGGCTTTAAATGATTCATTTCGTCGTAAGGTGATGATGCCAGGAGGCCCACGTGAACCGCTCTTCCTGTCCAGCCTGGAGATCCTCAGCCATTACCAGAGCATCGTGACCTCTTATCCTGAAAGCTGCAGCCCACTGGAGAGTGAGAACACCAAGCACTTCTTCTGCACCATCACAGACAATCTAGACAACCAGGAAATGAAGTCTGTTCTACAGCAGAAGATTGCGCAACTTAAGTTATCTCCTGCATGATATTTTGTTTCTGATTTTTTATTTTGTCTTTGGGGGTTGGAAATCCACATACATTAAATTTAAAGCATAACAGTAATTTTGTGTTTCATCTGGATGTATTTGTTGAAGATATGAGCAAATATCCTTTCAAAAGTCTTTCAAAATATAAATCCTTGCGTGTTGATGGGAATTTTGTCTCTAGTGTCAGGTGTTTGGGGGACGTTTGGAAGGAAAACACAGAGCTGCTCTTTTCCACCATCCTGTCAACCTTTAATGAAATTTAAAGGTGTAGATTTCATCACACACTGTATTTTTTTGCGCTAAACACAACGGTCTCCAGGATATCAAACAAACCCATTTGCTTGTTTACAACCAAAAGTGGAAACCTACCAAAACGGAAATCTATTGGTTGGAGCGGTTTATTCACGCACAAAGACTAAGAGTTCAAAATAAAGCAGTCGTAGACAAAAATACTTGACTCAAGTAAATATTTTGGGGGGTTATTTAACTTTAAAAAAGCGATATATGAAAAAATATATATCTGAGCGTTTTAAGGGGAGAAAAGTGGCAGTCTAACTTGTAAAGCGGTAGTGTTGGTGAGTTTGGCTCTAAATACAAAACACTGTGGTGACGTCTGAAAACATTTATGATGCCCTTCTAGAAGAGTATTTTTTTTATGCTATTGAGGATGGGATCATATTGGATTGTCCAAACGTAAAGACAGATTTGTTGATTATTAGCCATTGCAAATGATGAAACGCCACAATACTAACGGATTAAGAGAAAGAACAAAATAATGCAAAACTTATTTCCATTGTAATTACGTAATAATTGATATAAGCATCCAAAGTTATTTTGGGGGCTAGTTTACTTGTCTTTGGGTTAAACAAGTCATCCCTGTTTACTTTTCAGTTTTGTGGATTTTGTTGTAAAAGAAAAAAACAGTACAGAACAGCAAAATCTTTTTTCAATATTCACAAATTTCATTATTTCAAAATTTTCACCCACAAATCAACTTAATTTATACCTCCGAATTATAAAACATTTGGAGGTATCAAGCTTTACATCTTCGAATCATCTGCGTCAAAGGCAGGTTGCTGAAGTTTCCTTTAATACTCGAGTCGCAATAAGAGGCAAATACAATTTGGTCCATTACAGCGGCAACCACAAAAGACACATCAGTGTTGCAATCTGGCACTATTTTTCCGCAGTATGGCTGCTCTAGGGCTGACTAGAAATAAAAGGATCAGATTTTACGCGATGCAGCTCTCACTTGTGTATTTTTTCTGCACAGTATTAGGTATGTGCTTGTTTTCGTAATCTTCATTTTGAACTTTCACATAAAAAACATGACGTAAACACCTGAGCAGGTGCTGGAAACGGCGTTAAGGGGCATGGCGCTGTTGTTCTTAAACCTAAGGGGTTGGCGCCAGACTTGGTAAAGAAGACAAAAATTCCAATCATTTCATGCATTTTATTACAGTCATTGAGGGCATTACCATCTTCCATTAGATTCATGGCACACATTGTACATTAGCATAATTTATTATTACGTCATGAAAGACAAATCACAAAAGTTACAACCCCACATCAAAACATTTCACAAAAATGGCACCTCCACACAAAATAAACGTTACACTGCTCCCCATATTACACAAAATATACAAATCCGTATGAAGCTCTCACTCTGTCACTTAGCCAAGCAACAATAGAACACGAATGTGATAATGCACAGAAGACAACAGGTGCATTCTCCAGTTTAACATCTCAAAGGAGAGCATTTAAATCCCTGATGATTTTAAATACTTAAAGTAGACTGCACATGTCTAAATCGCTGAAATGTGTGGAACCTCGTTTGAAATTATCCAGTCACTAAGTGGAAATAAGGAGAAACGGTCTTAATTCAAGGTATCTGTACTTGACACAGCAGATGATACTGGTCTTTTTCAAGATAAGGAACATGAAAGTAGGATTCAAATACTGCATTTACTTCCTGCTACGTTAGTTATTGTAGACTTGAATCAGCAGACAATCCTGAAGCGAAATAAGTGAAAATTTCATGAAATGTGTTACCTATTTCGACACTAGTCAATCACTTCAATGGATTATAAAGTGATTCAAATACATTTTTGTGTCAATCAAGCGTGCATGAAATGTTCTATGGATGCACCAACACTGTTTACAATCCTTAGGTGAGTTATGCGCAAAAAAATTATTCCCATCTCTTAACGTATCACGAGAATAGAAAGATCTTATAGTGTGTGTTGTTGCATTGACAATCAGTTGCGTTTCTTTGGAGGTCCAAAAATGCTCAAATTGAAAATAAAATGAAAACACAAAACGGTTATATGAAGCAGAATTTGAAACTAACAGATTAAACACATGTGGAAATAGAAAAGGTCGAAATTGCCATGCACTCACGATGATGCCGCCGGCGGCATGAAATAAATTTGAATACAGAACTTTTGTATGTATTCAAATTCTATTTACCGGTAGGCTATACAAATATATTTTGGTTTATGTCCACGTTTATATACGTTTTTGTTTTGTTTGTAGTTATTATTTACGTTATTTTATTTAGATCCTTCGAAAATGGCCTGATGTTTGTGGAAGAGAAAAACGTTTTTAAAATAATGAGGATATGTAAAAATAATGCAAAAGTGAAAAATAATTTTTAAAAATGTCAAATATAAAATGTGGGAAAAAAGAGTGAACAAAAAAAAATGGGAAAAATAATGCAAATGTAAAGAAAAGACAATAGACTCTTGATAATGGCCTGACGTTTGTGCAAAAAAATACATGTTTTGAAATCATTGTGGAAATCAGAAAATACAAATGTGAAAAAAAAAATTGAATTATTTGCACTTCGGCTTTAGTTTCATATTCCGAGGATGTTTTCCAAACGTTTGTTTAGTAAGTCCAGTATACACCATTCTTACCCCAAAATCAGAAGATTTAAAGAAATATTGGATTTTTAATGTATGTTTACATTTTTGGGGGGGACCATATACATTGCTTTTATTTTCATTTTTTATTTATTTCAGAATTCTATTTTTCAGTTTTTCATTTATTTGTCTATTCTGGCATTTCTGGTCCTCTGTGCAATTCTAGGTTAGCTGCACTATGTACAATAAAGCTTTGACAATTGGTTCAAAGTCCTAGATGAGTCCAAACCAATATTGTCAAACATACAGCGCTCGCGGGCTGTATCCGGCCCGCTGGATGATTCAACCTGGACCGCCATTCATTTCTGGGTATGTTAAAAAGAATTTCTTGGTGATTTTACTCAAAAGTAAGGATTTTTTTTTTTTTTAATAAATGCAAAGCAGATGCTCTCTCTGGCCGCTGTAGGGCAGTGTTGCGTTTGAATAGCATGGTGAGTAGGCACAGGTGTAAAACTGCATTCCTCAACTCTTAAAACGCATGCAGTACCGGACATGAAAATCATTTTCCGCCCATTGTTTCTGAAATGTGTTTAGAAAATATCCATAGTCATCCCTAGGGAAAATTCGTAGAGCAGGTTACTTCAAGTAGGCTTAATGATAAAGCGCAAGACTGAAAAAGCGGAAAATCTGGAGTTGACATTCTATTACTGATCCCTAGAGCCAAACTGAGTTTGACATCCCTGGTCCAAACTGTTTGTTAAATAAAATGAACGATAAAGCTAGCTCGGATCAATACTGAAAAGACATTTCTTTGAGAGTACGCTTACGGTCCGTTTTGGGTTACTCTTTCTTCTGCCTAAAGACTCGCCGAGCTTTCTTCAGCTGGAGGTAAAACCAGTAAAGCTGAGGAACGAGGATGGCCAGATTGCCCACGTTACAGTGCCAAGGCAGGTGGGAAGGCACTTTGTGCAGGGGGATGTCGAAATCGTGTCCGTACTTCCAGTACATGTAAGGGAAGATCAGGATCCGACACAGAACGAACGTGATGAGGACCAAGATGCTGTTGATTTTGTGCAGCCTGCTGTTCTCCAGCCCCACCTGCAGGTCAGGGAGAAGAACTCGTTTTAACAACACCACCAAATTGCTCTTTGGATAATAAGTCAATAATGATGATGAAACATATCAGAATAAGTCTCTAAAATAAATACATTACAAAAATATACAGTTGCAAATACATAGTATACATGGTTACACAGATTTACAAAGAAAGACGGTTCACCGAGAGAGTTTTCAAAGCTTTAATAATAATATTATAACTTTTATCCCCAACCGTGCCTGTGAAGGGTAGCAAAACGCTACTAGCAACACAGTAAACGGGTCTGTTAAGAAAACATACCGTCCTCATCTTTCTCCATATAATTGACGTCATCAAAGTAGTCTTCCTTCAGTATGGGAAAGAGACTTTGCCATATACAGGGAGTGCAGAATTATTAGGCAAATGAGTATTTTGACCACATCATCCTCTTTATGCATGTTGTCTTACTCCAAGCTGTATAGGCTCGAAAGCCTACTACCAATTAAGCATATCAGGTGATGTGCATCTCTGTAATGAGAAGGGGTGTGGTCTAATGACATCAACACCCTATATCAGGTGTGCATAATTATTAGGCAACTTCCTTTCCTTTGGCAAAATGGGTCAGAAGAGGGACTTGACAGGCTCTGAAAAGTCAAAAATAGTGAGATATCTTGAAGAGGGATGCAGCACTCTTAAAATTGCCAAGCTTCTGAAGCGTGATCATCGAACAATCAAGCGTTACATTCAAAATAGTCAACAGGGTCGCAAGAAGCGTGTAGAAAAACCAAGGCGCAAAATAACTGCCCGTGAACTGAGAAAAGTCAAGCGTACAGCTGCCAAGATGCCACTTGCCACCAGTTTTGCCATATTTCAGAGCTGCAACATCACTGGAGTGCCCAAAAGCACAAGGTGTGCAATACTCAGAGACATGGCCAAGGTAAGAAAGGCTGAAAAACGACCACCACTGAACAAGACACACAAGCTGAAACGTCAAGACTGGGCCAAGAAAAATCTCAAGACGGATTTTTCTAAGGTTTTATGGACTGATGAAATGAGAGTGAGTCTTGATGGGCCAGATGGATGGGCCCGTGGCTGGATCGGTAAAGGGCAGAGAGCTCCAGTCCGCCTCAGACGCCAGCAAGGTGGAGGTGGGGTACTGGTATGGGCTGGTATCATCAAAGATGAGCTTGTGGGGCCTTTTCGGGTTGAGGATGGACTCAAGCTCAACTCCCAGTCCTACTGCCAGTTTCTGGAAGACACCTTCTTCAAGCAGTGGTACAGGAAGAAGTCCGCATCCTTAAAAAAAAAACATGATTTTCATGCAGGACAACGCTCCATCACACGCATCCAAGTACTCCACAGCGTGGCTGGCAAGAAAGGGTCTAAAAGAAGAAAAACTAATGACATGGCCTCCTTGTTCACCTGATCTGAACCCCATAGAGAACCTGTGGTCCCTCATCAAATGTGAGATTTACAAGGAGGGAAAACAGTACACCTCTCTGAACAGTGTCTGGGAGGCTATGGTTGCTGCTGCACGCAATGTTGATCGTGAACAGATCAAAGCACTGACAGAATCCATGGATGGCAGGCTTTTGAGTGTCCTTGCAAAGAAAGGTGGCTATATTGGTCACAGATTTGTTTTTGTTTTGTTTTTGAATGTCAGAAATGTATATTTGTGAATGTTGAGCTGTTATATTGGTTTCCCTGATGAAAATAAATAATTGAAATGGGTATACATTTGTTTTTTGTTAAGTTGCCTAATAATTATGCACAGTAATAGTCACCTGCACACACAGATATCCTCCTAAAATAGCTAAAACTAAAAAAGCCCCACTCCAACTTCCAAAATATTCAGCTTTGATATTAATGGGACTTTTGGGTTCATTAAGAACATGCTTGTTGTTCAATAATAAAATTAATCCTCAAAAATACAACTTGCCTAATAATTCTGCACTCCCTGTAGACGTCGTTCCATGCTCCCTTATTCATAAACACGCTAGCAACACGCTCGCAAAGTAAAGTTTACGTGCATTAGCTCTGTTTCCTTCTTTTTTCGGACTGGTCGATTGCGTTTAGCTTTAAAGCTGCGTCATGTGCCTTTCTTTTTGCAATTTGCATGAGGAGGATATGTCTACGCTAATTTAATTTGTGCGCAAGCTAAGAAGTTGCAGTCTTCCTCTGCGCATATATTCCACCGGTCTAAATCTTACCTTTTGTACTCGAGCGCCGCTGGCGGCTGTTAGAAAAAATACATAAATTGGCCGCATCACTGAATGAGCCGCAGGGTTGAACGTTTGGGAAAAAAGTAGCGGCTTATAGTCCGTAATTTACGGAAAATACTGTCTCTATTAAAGCCCAAATGTGTAATATTTGACCACTAGATGGCACTGTGTTGCCTGGTCTGAGCGAGGGCCGCTGATACCCAACAGTGTGGCGCAGACTCATGTGTTGATTCTATGGTGTGAAAGAAATACAAATTTCTCGACCTGATTTTTTTCCGTAAAAATTAACATTGGTATGATACTTCATGTTTCCATGATGCAGAGGTTAGCACATTCCTCTATCATGCGAAATGTCCCGGGTTCAAGACCTAGTGAAAACGTATGTTGGCCAGGAGAGGGATGGATATGGTGCCCCTACGACCGTAGTGTGCATGAATAAAAAATAGCATAAGCAGACCTTGTTCACGGAAAAGGTATTAATCAAAAGGGGAGGGTGAACTGTCATATTTGGAATCATTTAAAGAGTCTTTATTTATAAACGGAAATATTGTTGCGAAAAGAAAGGATTACAAGACACAACGTCTAACGAAGTAGAAATGTTTAAGGCGGATTCCTATTCATCTGTATCATTGTGTGTTTTGGAGTAAATATTTTACACGATTGGATTTTATGGATTGTCTTTGATGTAACAAAACCATTTTCGAGGAATTTTAAAGATGTTGAAGACGGCCAGGGGACGTAACAGTGAGTTACGCCGGCTTTATAGTTTTCAGGTATCTTGTTTCATCATGAGGATTCTCTGATGAGTATATTTTGAAATGGTCATCATATCTTCAGTGTTCATTTTACCTCTGAAAAGTAATGGGTCCCGGGGACTCGCATGCTCAAAAATCTATGGGTCCCAACAGAGATCTATGGGTCCCCAAAATTTTGTGTTATCGAGGTTGAAATCGTAAATCGGCGACAAATATATAATATAAATCTATATATTCATGCAGTTTTAATCATTAAATTATTAACTCATTTTCTGCATCAAATTATTGTTGGTAATATACTGATTAAAGGGATAACCACAAACCTGTCTTTTTTTAATTTTCTCCTTTTATACTTCCTTTTTTCGTAACTTCTTTATACAACATAATTCGTAATATCAATCACCAGCTCAGTAGCCTAGATGGTAAGGCGCCCGCTTTGAGACTGGGAGGTTCGGGTTCGCGCCCCGGCCGAGTCATTCCTAAGACTTAAAAAGTGGTCGGCGGCGCCCTCTGTTGGCTGCGGCTGCATCGGCTCGCTACAACGGGTCAGGTGCAATCGACATTTCGTTCTGTGTACATTGTTACACAGAATGACAATACAAGGAAATTATTATTATTATTATTATATTATCAAAGCAAGTGAGCCGTTTGAGAGCCGGCTCTCTTTAATGAGTTGAGCCGAAAAAGCCGGTTCTCATAAAAAAGACGGACTTCCTTTCACTACACAACGAGATCGGCGTGCAGATGAAAACTCGAACCGCGAGACCAAAACAACAATGGGGGATCTGCCTGATGAAAAGTTTGGAGTGCAGTAAATCTTTGTTAAAAAAAGTAATCGGGTAATAATGACAATTTTGTGGCAAAAAAGTTGCGTCCCGGGGACGCACGTTGATTTGAGACGATGCGTCCCCAGCAAACATGATGCGTCTAGGACGCAGGGACGCGGGCAAACGAGAACACTGTATCTTGAATCCCAAGACGTTAAGCTTTCCAATGATATGTGGCATGACGCATTTCCTACATGCCGACATTTCTTGTGTAAATTATAACTATAACCTTATCCTCCTCGTTTCATAACCTTATCTTCTCTGTTCCTTTATCTTCTTGGGTTTTTTACCTCACTGTGAATGTGTGAAACTGGAGTGTCATGCCCAATTTTGTTGTCACAATATGTTAACCCATTTTGTAACAATGACAATAAAGGTATATTCTATTCTATTTCGGTGACGAGTGACATCGCACAAACACGAATTTGTCCGTGGTTAAGGTACCGTATATTATTGAAACTCTTTCTGAGTACCGTCTTTCTTTGGAAAAATCTCATGTTTTTATGTGGGCACATGCGGCTTATAGTCAGGTGCGGCTTATGTATGCACAAATTATTTCCTTTAAAAATCTAGTGGGTGTGTCTTATAATCAGGTACACTCTATAGTCCGAACTTTTTGGGAAGTTGTGTTTCGGTAAGCATTTCCAGAGAGTGTCTTACCATTAGTCCATCCCCGATAATGTTAGCGAGTTGCCTACCTGGACAATGATTTTTGAAATGGCAGCAAAAGCCACGCTGAGTTCTGTGATGAACAAACAGCCGATGAAAAAGTCACCCAGTCCTCTCCTGAAGAACTGAAAAAACAAAATATTTAAAGCTTTTTACGCTCCGGTTTGAGGACAATTGGATTCTTACTATGCCGATGGGTAGGAGAACACCGAGCACTCCGACGTGATGAAAGACGGTCAGCCAATATTGGGAAAGGAAGGCCTTCAGCGTCTTCAGGGAGTGCTTGTTGTACATACTGTTGCCTCTCAGCTTGTGAGTGTGATAGTGGCTCATATACGAAGCGTACAAGTCGATGGCCGAATAAGGGTAGCCGAACACCAGGAACTCGCTGAGCACCCAGTGACTGAAAACAGAAGACATTTGTTTTGTGTTTTTCCCCAGTGGAGGTTGTCAACTAAATGCTGAAAACGTCCCAAAGAGTAAGTCATTCTGTTATCATGGTCTTTAACAACGCAATCGCTGATAAGAACAGCGCTAGCATGAGCTAACATGCTAACCCGCTGCTCTGTTGCAAAATTGATATAGCTGACCTCTTACAATTAAGGCTGTCTGTCTACTCTCATTAAACAAAAGAATTACCAAACTGCTACACAGTTCATAACTGCCAATATTACCTCGATAACCAACCCGCATATTGCACAAATATGATCTAAAAATTATGCAAACACCCAATGTAAATATCTTCTGCCTCTACTGTACATGCCCACACTTTCTTCAGATTCATTCAGATTCAGATCTACTTTATTGTCATTCTAGTACACGTGTATACAGAACGAAATGTCGATACATCTGACCCGCACAGTTTCCTTGAATGTACAGATATAAATAAAATGTTGTATTGAGTTGTAGTATTGAGTGCTAATAATATACTAAATAACTATGGCTATGTATAGTATTTTACAGTAGCACAAATAGTGCAAGAGGAGTAGCTAACCAGATGTGCAAAATGTGTCGTCAGGTGAACAAGTCAGGTAAACAGAACAATAACACTGTAACAATAACGCTGTAAGTACAATAGTGCAGAGAAACAGATGTGCAAGGAGTGGCTAGCTATAAAGAACTCCCAGTAGTGCAAAAAGTCAAACAAAACCCACAGATGTACAGATTAGCAGCAGTTTAGATTTACTATGTGTTTGAGTGACCATTTAACAGTCTAATGGCCAGGGGGACAAGACTATTGTGGAACCTGGTGGTCCTGCACCGCACACTGCAGTACCTCTTCCCAGAGGCTAGCAGAGTGAACAGTCCATGATGTGGGTGAGAGGGGTCCCTGATAATGTTCTTAGCTTGGGATAGGCAGCGCTTCTGGCCAATGTCCTGAATGGAGGGAAGAGAAGTCCCGATGATTTTCTCTGCTGTCCTCGTCACCCTCCTCACACTACCATGTATGTGGAAATATTGTGTAAATTATCTAATTTGGTTTCTCGGTAAAATGTGAAACTGGAGTGCCACATCCAATTTTGTTGTCCCAATATGTTCAACTGATTTTGTAACAATAATAATAAAGGTATATTCTATTCTATTCTATTTTGGGGTTGTTCACGCATCCCTTAATCGCCTGGGTCATCGGGGTATCACTGACGATGCAACTCTGGACAGATTTCTCCTCTGCTGAAGGTTCCTGGTCTGTTTTTGGGTTGCGGCAAAGTTGGCAGAAGTCCATTCTTTGATGTTGTCAGCAGTTTTTATTGTGGTCTTCCTCTCCCCCTGCCCCCTTGGACTATGCCCTGGAGAATGATCTTGACCAGTCCTGGTGATCTTGTGACGTGACCATACCACTGAAGTTTCCATCCGTGCAGTTGGCAAGAGTTCTTCGTAGGTTCTAATGTGTCCCCTGATGCTGTTACGCACCATTCGGTTCGTCACATTGGCTATGTTGCTGATGCCTAGAAGTTTTCTGTAGCATCGCCTCTCCAATGCCTGGAATTTCTTTTCCAGTTTTGCTTCGAGGGTCCATGTCACCCAAGCATAGAGGAAGATGGAAGTAATAAGAGCTTGCATGACTCTGATCTTTGATTTCACTGCTATGTCCTTGTCCTTCAAGACAAGTTTAAGTCTGACCAGTGCAAAAGTGGTTTGAGCTATCATGGCCAGGATTTCTGGTTCTGCCCCCTCTTTTGATATGACGGGTCCGAGATATTCAAATTTAGTTTGGAGCATTACCCATCAGCACAATGAATGCATTTTAGTACCATTAGTTATACTGTATTCAACTGATATGTGTCTGTGTCAAACATTTTTTTTCAAGTTAATTATGCAACAAAGTTCATATTTCCCTTTCTGGAAACGTTTTAACGGACAATGAAAGCGACAAGTGATGCGATGTGTATAATACAACGTGATCCTCAAAATTCCAGATCAAAAGGGCTTTTCCCAGTGATTTAGGATCTGGTATTATTTCTGAAGAGGCCGCTTTACACTGACAACAACAGCAACCAGATCATGAAAGTGCTCTATCTGAGTCAGATCAAGAGACTCCTCTTGCTACGGCGAACCATGAGAACCAGTACTATCTGTTTCATTGGGGTGAGCAAACCCCTACCCCAAAAAACAACCTGAAGAGAAATGGGCGCCGCAAGGCTGTACTTGCCCAAGACAAACCACAGGAAATTGTGCCACTAGTGGTTAAGCATTGCTATTGTGTAGGTACATAAATTCAATGTTAAATTCAAAGAGACCTGTCTGTCATGACATGCTTGCATGCTGTGGCGGTGATGGCTCCGCTTGCAGTGGCCAAAGACGCGTGGATGACATCAATGAGCCTGAAAAAGACACAACAGTAAACTACCTTCAGGAAGACAATCACAACCACATCACAAAACTAGACTGCCCATAGTACTACAGAGTTACAGTGCCAATTTTTGAATTTGTTAACACCATATAAAATATTGAATAAATAAAGCGCTTTACAATGTGCTTCACGCTTACAAATTCACACACACACACACACACCAATAGCGGCCATGCTCAAAATGTTCAGTGGCAGAAGACCTATGCATACACATAGTTTTTCATTTATTCCCCTTCCACTTTAGAGAGTACAAGTCCTTAACAATCTTATATATTTAAAAAAAAAACTGAATAGTATGTTCATGAAATTTCTAGGTGAATATTTCATAAAGCCTTTTTAGAGCTTAAAATAATTTTTTTGTACTCAAAGAAAATAAAATGCATATAATATTTACAGTACCTGCGAAGGGTTAATAGAAAATATTTTAATTTCAATTTTTTTAAGGACAATTCAAAGAGAAAGAAAAAAGGGAAGGAAAGAGAAAGAGAAAAAGATACCCATAGAGAGAAAATGAGATTGAAAGAGAGAAAGAGAGAACATGAGAGAACAAGAGAGAGTGAAAACGGGATTAAAAGAGAGAACGAGAGAACAAGGAAAGGGAGAACATGAGAGAATGAGAGAAAGAAAAAGATCGAGAGAAGGAGCTAACAAGAGAGACAACTAAAGAACAAAATAACGAGAAAACGAGAGAAAAGGATAACGAGACAGAGAGAGAGAGAGAGAGAGAGAGAGAGAGAGAACAAGAGAGACCAATTGAGAGTACAAAGAAAACGAGAGAGAGAATGAGAGACAGAACAAGGGAGAGAGAATGAGAGAACAACATAGAGTGCGTGAACGAGAGAAAGCGGGAACAAGAGAAAAAGCGAGAGAGAGAAAAAAAACGAGGGTGGACAAGAGAGAAAGAGAGAGAGAAAGAGAGAGATAACAATAGGGGACGAGAGACAAAACAAGAGAGAGGGAGAGAGAGAGATCAAGAGAGCAAACAAGAGAAAGATAGCGAGAACAAGAGAGAGAACGAGAGAAAAATGAGAGGGGATGAGAGACAGAGACAGAGACAGACACAGAGAGAGAAAGATCAAGAGAGCAAACAAGAGAAAGATTGCAAGAACAAGAGAGAGAACAAGAGGGGACAAGAGAGAATGAGAGAGAGAGAGAACAATAGGGGACGAGAGACAAAACAAGAGAGGGAGAGAGAGATCAAGAGAAACAAGAGAAAGATAGCGAGAACAAGAGAGAGAACGAGAGAAAAATGAGAGGGGACGAGAGAGAAAAACGAGGGGGGATGAGAGACAGAGCCAGAGACACAGAGAGAGAAAGATCAAGAGAGCAAACAAGAGAAAGATTGCAAGAACAAGAGAGAGAACAAGAGGGGACGAGAGACAAAACAAGAGAGATGGAGAGAGAGAGATCAAGAGAATAGAGAAAGATAGCGAGAACAAGAGAGAGAACGAGAGAAAAATGAGAGGGGATGAGAGACAGAGACAGACACAGAGAGAGAAAGATCAAGAGAGCAAACAAGAGAAAGATTGCAAGAACAAGAGAGAGAACAAGAGGGGACAAGAGAGAATGAGAGAGAGAGAGAACAATAGGGGACGAGAGACAAAACAAGAGAGGGAGAGAGAGATCAAGAGAAACAAGAGAAAGATAGCGAGAACAAGAGAGAGAACGAGGGAAAAATGAGAGGGGACGAGAGAGAAAAACGAGGGGGGATGAGAGACAGAGCCAAAGACACAGAGAGAGAAAGATCAAGAGAGCAAACAAGAGAAAGATTGCAAGAACAAGAGAGAGAACAAAAGGGGACGAGAGACAAAACAAGAGAGATGGAGAGAGAGATCAAGAGAATAGAGAAAGATAGCGAGAACAAGAGAGAGAACGAGAGAAAAATGAGAGGGGACAAGAGAGAAAAACGAGGGGGATGAGAGAGAGCCAGAGACAGAGAGAGACACAGAGAGAGAAAGATCAAGAGAGCAAACAAGAGAAAGATTGCAAGAACAAGAGAGAGAACAAGAGAGAGAACAAGAGGGGACGAGAGAGAATGAGAGAGAGAGAGAACAATAGGGGACGAGAGACAAAACAAGAGAGAGGGAGAGAGAGATCAAGAGAAACAAGAGAAAGATAGCGAGAACAAGAGAGAGAACGAGAGAAAAATGAGAGGGGGTGAGAGAGAAAAACGAGAGGGGATGAGAGAGAGACATAGAGACACAGAGGCAGAGACAGAGATCAAGAGAGCAAACAAGAGAAAGATAGAGAGAATAAGAGAGAGTACAAGAGAAAGAGACGGAGAGAGACAGAGAGGGACAGAGAGAGAGGAGAGAGAAAAAAACAGTTTTGCGAGGCGCGAAATGAAGATCCCTATTTGGAATGTTAACCCCGCCTGACCCGCGAGGCTAAACAAGAAACGTTGCCGCTGGGCTGCAGGGCTGCAGAGCTGCCTCCCAATCACAACACAACAGTAATAAATAGCTGAACGTGTAGGCTGCATGTTTAGCTCACAATCCCCGTCGCATGCATTTAATCAACCTCAACATGAAAAATAATATCTTGCATCCAATAAAGTGAGAACAACTTTGTGCTGACTGACCTTTCACTTACTATCAACACATCTGCGTCGCTCCATTGCGTAAAAGTATATCGCAAAACTTTTCGGAAGCCGAAATAACAGCCAGCGAACGTCACAACGCCACAAACCAATGTTTTAAGCATAATGATCAATGGCGTCGCTCACAAAACAAACGAAAATAACAAATCGACAGTGCTTAAGTGTCAATGTTGCTAAACTAGGTGAATGGACGGATGTGACGTCAGATTGAGTGGTCTTTTGTACGGTGCGTCACGTTTTCAAAATAAATGTAAAAATACGACAGGGCAGTTTTAAGATTCATTTACAAAATTACGAAATCAAATGTGTGAATATTACAGAAACAACAATGTGCTTTTGTTTGAAACCGTAAGTGGAAATTTAGGGTCGCGTGAGACTTAAAATTATAGTTTAGATATTGCTATTAGGCAAACACAGGGTAGTATCAGCCGATATTGATACACTACCGATACTTTCTGCCTACAAATGTCATGTTAATTTAATATTTGACTAGGAACAAAAGTCTAGAGGGACAAACTAATAAAAAAGCAGCAATGTAACGAAAATACAAAAACTGTATAACAACAGAAATGGCATAAGTAAAATATCTTCCATTTTACAATATTTTGAAAATCAGTCAGTGTAACAAATAAAGTATAAACTAAATTGGATCAAATCTCAAAGTTAGAGTGACAGTTAAAATGAGAAAACAAAATTGATACTGTTGGGAAATAAATATTACAAATGTATCGTTTACCAAATTGAATTAGTTATCTGATTCCGTTAACCAAACATAACCTTCATTCACCTAACAATGCATGCTCGTTTCTTTTTGTGAAAAGACAGATAGGAGACCGGCATTTCCGCACGGGGGCAGATTTATTTTTTTAAATAATAAACTAAGTGAATTCCATCGAATTAGCCGAATTAGTCAAATTAGTCTTCGTGGAGCCTCCTCTCTCGATTGTCCCTCTCAATCTTCTTCCTGCCCACGCCTTTTTCCCAAGCTGGCGTGTCGTCTCCTCCCATGGGCGGGCCAGAGACTCCCCACATGGACTCCACCTCGGCTCCTGGATGTCTGTCATTGTCAAAACATCCCCGCGCGTTCTCCAAACATCGCCTGCCATCTACGTCAGAATTCTGTTATCAAAATTTCCCAGCCAAAACACTCCGCACTTGGAACGGCGCGACCTGAAGCCCACTCATTGAATATCTTTTGCATTAAATGTAATTTGTATTTGATTGTATAAAATATAAAATCATTCAATACCAAGACGATAGATGTGATCCAAATACTCGCTCGGTATTGATCATATCAATATTTGTATCGATCCACCCACTTTTACGAACAACATTATTTTAGTGATAGTTAATATGCAATCGATTCATTTTTGGTTCTCTTGCCATCGTGACCACATATTTACAAGTTTTTGTTCAGGAACAGCGACATTTCTTCATTTTTGGTTGCAGCTTGTTGCTCTCTGTCAGGTGAGATTTTTTATGGTAATGTGTTTATGAAAATGTGTGGTGTTGCCACAGCAGCATACCGCTTTACCGCACAAAAAACCATGGAGCGGTTGCTGCTGCACCAGCTGAGGCTACAGGTCCGTCACGCCATCGACCCTCTGCAATTTGCCTACCAGGAGAAGGTGGGAGTGGAGGATGCTATAGTATACATGTTACACCGATCCCTCTCTCACCTAGATAGGGCTGTGAGGATTACATTTTTGGACTTCTCCAGTGCCTTCAATACTATACAGCCTCTGCTACTGAGTAGGAAACTGACAGAGATGGGAGTTAGCTCACACCTTGTAGAATGGATTACTGACTACCTGACAGGCAGACCCCAGTATGTGAAACAGGGGGGCTGTACATCGGAAACTGTGGTTAGCAGCACAGGATCTCCGCAGGGGACCGTGCTCTCTCCATTCCTATTCACTCTGTATACATCGGACTTTAAGTACAACTTTTGAGTCCTCCATGTGCAAAAGTTTGCCGACGACACTGCGATCGTGGGATGTATCAGAAATGGGCAGGAGGAGGAGTACAGGAAATTGATTCAGGACTTTGTCCGATGGAGCGACGCAAACCACCTGCACCTGAACACCACCAAGACCAGGGAGATGGTGGTGGACTTCAGGAGAACCAGAACTCACCCGGTTCCTGTAACCATCAAAGGAGAATGTGTAGAATTTGTCCAGACCTACAAATACCTGGGTGTTCAGCTGGACAACAAACTGGGCTGGACTGCCAACACTGAAGCTCTATGTAGGAAAGGGCAAAGCCGACTTTACTTCCTCAGAAAGCTGGCCTCCTTCAAAATCTGCAAAAAGCTCCTGAAAATATTCTATGAGACAGTTGTGGCAAGCGCCCTCTTCTATGCGACAGCGTGTTGGGGAGGCAGCGTCAAGAAGAAGGATGCCTCTCGTCTCAATAAACTGGCTAGGAAAGCGAGCTCTGTTGTGGGCAAAGAGCTGGACAGCCTAACAACAGTAGCTGAGAGACGGGCACTGGAAAAGCTGCGGTCAATCATGGACAATCCATCGCATCCACTACACAGCATTATCTCCAGACAGAAGAGCAGTTTCAGCGACAGACTGCTGTCACTGTCTTGTACTACGGACAGACTGAAGAGATCTTTTCTTCCTCATGCCATGATGCTCTTTAACTCTAACCGGCAGAGTAAAAGCCCACATTAAACCACACCACCTACATTGCATATTACCGAATTTTATTGCAATATGTATTCTGTGTAGCACTATTTAGATATTCTATATAACACGCTACAGTGGGCATTTGCACGTCACACTGGGTATTTGTATATTGTATTCTTTTTTGCTTTACTATTGTATTGTTCTCAGCTCAGGGATGCTGCTGGCAATGTGAATTTCCCTTCGGGGATGAATAAAGTATCTATCTATCTATCTATCTATCTATCTATCTATCTATCTATCTATCTATCTATCTATCTATCTATCTATCTATCTATCTATCTATCTATCTATCTATCTATCTATCTATCTATCTATCTATCTATCTATCTATCTATCTATCTATCTATCTATCTATCTATCTATCTATCTATCTTAAATTAAGCCTGATATTGTCCTTTCTGTAGTTGAAATTAAATTCCACACGGTGCTGTACTTCCTGTTTGCCTTTGTCATTTTTAGTTTTTTGTAAAGGTGTGCCCATACGTTTGGCCCTTTTTCTACCTGACAGACAGGATGCAGCAGCAGGCCAGGTAGGATAGGTGAAAAAAATGTGTCTGTCAGTCAAACGAACAGGTGTCTTAGAGAGTGGTCAGGGGGCGCTAGGTGAGAGAGAAAAGCTGCTTTAGCTTTATAGACAAGCATTGCATTAAGGGAAATTGGTTGAGGGGTGAAGTATCGATCATAGGAAAATAATATTGATCATATACCATTTTTGCTGCATGTTACTCTATCGAGAGAAGACCTAACTTTCCGAGAGTTTAAGGCAAGACTCAGAAGCTTTGAATGCACTTTGCGTTCCTGCAGAAGGCCACGAGAAGTGATGGCTGCGCGCAGACGGGCCATTAAACCAAAGTCTAAAGTAAATCAGAACTTTCTACATATGTGAGAAAGTGGGACACAAAGCGAAAGATTGTCACTACAGGGAGAAAAAAACCCACAGAAAAAAGATAGAAATGACAATTTTGGTGCTGCTGTTGATCATTGGCGGGACGTGAGGGCCTGCAAGTCCTTCTCTGCTGGCTTAATATCTGAATCATGTGATGGTAATTGTATTTTGTCCACCCACTCTTGTTAAATAATGACTGAAGCTGTTTTTGGCACTGTGTCTAAATAAAGGCACACATGTTATGCCAGTAATTCCCAATCGTGCTGCTTCTACATGTGTGCTTTCATAATTAACCATTCAACCCATCACATTTCAGACATACTTAATGCCAGGGTCAAAAATCTCCCCGGATACCAGTTCTGTAGGCCTGGGTACTCAAAAACCTTAAAGATGAGAAGTAAAATAGTGTGTTTTGGTCACTTTTAAGTCTGTGTAGTTTGTCTTCTTCCTCATGCTTTTTTGCACTCGTTTACACTTGTACTAATGGTTAAAAAAATTTGGTTTCTTTTAAGTATTTCATATCCGTTCACACGGGGTCGCTGATGAAATAGAAGCAAGTCATTTACATCAAATGGTTTTGCTGTTTTATTTCAGGGTTAGCGCCATTTTTCAAGACATTCTGAGTCTGTTTTTTCTATACATGTAATGAAAACTGAACATACATCCATTTTTATTTATCAAACTCATAAAACCTTTCTTATTTTGTCCATAAAAGTGCAGTGCTGGCTGTAACAGGCAAACTAGCAGTGCATGCACAAGTATACAGTAACGCCATTCAGATAATCCCTGAGTTGTAAACAGTGTTGTTCTTATTTTAAAATAGCTGCACTCAAAACAATTATCTGTGCTACTCAAACCACCGAATGTTAAAAGTTGTCTCCGCTTTGAGTTAATTCGCTTTACCACGTTTATAGTAAAGTCGTTTGGCTTTCTTCAGAAGGAGGTATAACCAGTAGATCTGCGGTAAGAGGATGATAAAGTTGCCCAGGTTGCAGTGCCAGGGCAGATCCAAGGCAGCTCGGTGCAGGGGAACGTCCACTTGCCGGGCATATATCCAGTACATGAAGGGAAAGATGACAATCCGACACAGGAAGAATGTCAGGATGACGAACATGCCGTTGATTTTATGCAAACTGGTGTTGTCCAGGCCAAGCTAGATCCCAAACAGGAAAGAGAGACAGAGAGAGCGATAGGAATTCAATTCGCAAAAATGTACAAAACCCGAAAGTTTATAGTAGGGCTTCAATGAACTCCATTGTGTGCTATTGTTGCCGGACATGTTTTTCCAAGAGTGATGAATCTCTCTATTAATACAATCTCTGCTGAGATGCGCTCATGCGCAATCTGTCTCAAGCAGTAATAGGGTTCGTACGGATGCTTGAAATCCTTAAATGCTTGACTTTTGGTGTTATAGGGTTCCTAAAGCTTGAGGCAATTAATTTAAGACTTTTAAAGCTTTTCTAAATGCCTTTTTGAAATTGAATTTAAGACTGCGTCAACGAAAACAATATACCTATCATGTGTGTGAATGGGTAAGTGTGAAGCACATTGTAAAGCGCTTTGGGAGGTCTTCATTGACTTGAAAAGCGCTATATAAATGCAGACCATTTACCATCATGCCTCGTACACATTACCTGGCACAGTCTTTAGCGATTGCAAAAAATGTTCGTCGGACAGCCATTTTCCTTAAATTGACACTTTAACATGGTCTAAAGCAGGGGTGGCCAACCCGGTCCTCAAGAGCCGCATGTCCTGCATGTTTTGGAGGTTTCTCAGGTGATGCAAATTTTAAGATTGTTTGCAAGCTGTGCGGGAGCTTGATAATGACCCAGGTGATTGGGATCACCTGTATTTGAACAGAGAAACTCCCAAAACATGCAGGACATGCGGCTCTTGAGGACCGGGTTGGCCACCCCTGGTCTAAAGTAAGCCTTTATGTCCGAAATTGCCACTAAGTACTGTGGGTAGACCTAAGACATGCGTCTGCTCTGAAATGCCCGACTGAAACCACATCACCCTTTTGATAGTTCTGTTATTGTGGTTATGCGATGTTGCCACAAATGTAAATCGGTGAATTATTAATAAAGACAACCGATATGTTACTATCACTTTTTGATCTTAAACGAATATAATTCGTATTAATATGTTCACATTTATAACTTATAACTTATAACTTTCGAAAATTGGATTTAAGACATTTGGATGCCAATTAATACCTCATTTTTAGAATAATGAATACAATGCCTTTCAAGACTATTCAAGGATCTGCAGGATTTCAAGGGTTGAATTTTGGGTTAAGTGATAGTAAATACTTGAAATTGTTGGCATGTTTCTCAACAACTCTGCTCAAAAATGACGACTCCGTCCTCTGGTGCCTTCTTTTATTGCATTTCTTCTCTCGTAATTAACAGCAGCACGCATTAGTTTGTATGGCATTGTCGTATGAAGCGTCATCGCCCCCAACAGGTCATGTCAAGGAGAGCACCATGAAAGGTGTATTATTGCAAGGTTTACGCATTAATTATGGACATTTTTCATTGTCGATTCAGCCAAAAACACTCCTCACAAATAAAATATATAAATATGCGTTTGCTTCGGGCTTGGTCCCACAAATCAAGGTCATTTGTCGGGATCAGGCTGGTTCGGGCTTTAACACCCGCGGGCCGTGACGGCTAAATTTATTTTAGGCCCGATCTTCATTTTAGCACAGTCACAACTAAATGATACTAAATACAGTAACTGTTCTGCTTTTGACAAACGTATAGATTGGTCTTCAAGTGTCCTCTTAAAGTTAGCAAGTTAATTGTTGGTTGCGGCTGAGAGAGACAGAACTTAACCACTATAGCACCAGCGATGTAAATAACATACGAAAAGGCATTAAATGTTATCTTTTTATCACACTATTTTCATGCACAGTACCAGAGATGGATGGCAAAAACAAAAAGTCGTCCTGTAAGATATAAATAAACACCAAAAAAAGCACGACAAGGAAGGAAATTCTTTTGTGTATCTGATGATGTACCAGACTTTGAAGGATATTGAATAAATACATAGTAAATTTTATGTTGGTATTGTGTTTATTGTTGACATTGTCCATAGGGCTTGCAACTAACGATTACGGTACTTTAATAATCGATTAATTGGTTGATTACTCTAACGATTCATTGATGAATCTGATATTTTAAAAAAACATTTTTAATTTCATCCGATATTTAAATATTGAAGTTTTGGACAAATAAATTGAGAAGAACATAACAGAATATTCTATAATAATAAAAAAACAATATTCAAAATTAAAAACCAGGTGACGAATGACTCAACAACAAAAATACATTCAAATGTATGCTTTACTTTCTGTTCCCTTGTTAACTTTATAATATTTAACTATTTCGTGCCAATTTGCTCATGCAATGTTCAAAAAAGGATGAAAAAAAAAATGATACTTTTATAAAACGGTCTCAGGGGGCTCTCTGCCGGACTAAAGTGGTACTACAACTCTACTCATTTGCATTGATTAACGTGCTTCGTGGTTCATAAATTGCACTCTACGACGAAATGATGAGCTCATTAGTTTCCAACACTTTTAATAATCCATTTGAAACGATTTTATCGATTTGTTGTTGCAGCCCTAGTTGTCAATAAATGATTTTAATAATGGCTGCCCCTTGCACACGAGTGGGAGTTATGCACAAATAAATAGTTAATTGTTGTTAAATGATTCTGCATATGTTAACTAAAATGTCTTTGAGAAACAGTGAGTGGTCTTGAGTTCCCTCTTGTGGTTAGCATGTTAATTGTTTATTGTTAAACTTAATTTGAGTGGTGAAATCAGATTTCTCATCTCATCTCATCTCATCAGCTACACCGCTTATCCTCAGTAGGGTCGCAGGGGTGCTGGAGTCCAACCCAGCAATCATCGGGCAGTGGGCAGGGGACACCCTGAACCGGTTGCCAGCCAATCACAGGGCACACGGGGACAGACAACTCACTCGCTCATTCACACCTAGGGACAATTTGGACCGGCCAATTCACCTGAAATGCATGTTTTTGGAACGTGGGAGGAAACCGGAGTGCCCGGAGGAAACCCACGCAAGCACGTGGAGAACATACAAACTCCACACAGGAAGTCTGGAGCTGGATTTGAACCCACGCAGGGGGTTCCCAAGACATGAACTGTGCCGCACATGCGCTAACCACTGCGCCGCCGTGCGAAATCAGTTTTCATGATGTTAATCTATGTTCTATGGAATAAAATATTTTTATTTAAATGCATTTTTATATTTTTGATGCAACCCTAGCGCTTACTGTAGTTTTAATTCCGTGCACCTTATAAACCAGTGCACCTTTTTATAGTGCGGAAAATCCGGCATTTTTCACCGTATTGATTTACCCGAGTAGTTAGCAAAAAAAAAATAGTCGTTAGTTGCAACCCTGATAAATAATTCTCTGATTACCTGAATAAGAATCTTTCCAAAGCAGAGAAAAGGTGTGCTGAATTCTGAGATCAAAAAGCACCCGATGAAGAAATCCCCTAACCCTCTTCTTAAGAACTGAAAAACAGAAAAATTGTTAGCGTGTTAAATAATTACAGTACAATAACTTTTTGACACATTGTCCTATTTCATGCTTTAAACTTCTAGATACGAAAATCCAAAGATTTTCTAAGAATCAACAACATGCAAGACAAAATTCGGAAAAGAAAACACATTTATTAGATATTTAATATTGTGCTAACAAATAAAAAATTGAAAACTAGGCGTTATTTTGGCAGATTTTCTGCCAGAATCGCCCTGTATTTGGCTCCATCCATCTGCCCATCACCTCTGACAATTCTTCCAGTCCCTGCTGAATAAAGACAACCCCATGATGCTGCCACAACCATGTTCGACAGTGGGAATGATGTTTTAAGGGTGATGTTACTCTTATGCCAAACATAACGCTTTGCATTCAGCCCAAAAAGTTCAATTTCAGTCTCATCTGACCAGAGCACCCTGTTCCAACTGTTTGGGTCTCCCATGTAGTTTCTTGCAAAGGGCAGATTTAGGAAGAGTAATGATAGATGTCTAATGCACAGATTCTCCCACCTCAACTATGTATGCCTGCATGTCAGCCAATGTGATCATGGGCCTCTTGGTTGCTTCTCTATTTAGTTTTCTCCTTGTTCTGGCTGAAAGTTTAGAAGGGTGCCCAGGTCTTGATATGTTTTCAGTGGTTTATTGTTTTTTACATTTTGATATTACAGCTTAAACAGTGCTCCGGGAGAGGTGTAAATGTTACGAAATCTTCTTGTATCTCATTCCCTGCTTTGAACTTTAATTTCATGTGTATTGTTTGGTTTTTATAATACGATCTGTCTCCTTTCACAGACCTCTGAGCCCATCACAACAAGAAGGTGCATTTTAAGTGAGACTTAATGACATACAGGTTCACTCTGTTTTTCATTGTGTTTTTTAGGTCGACATTGGACCATTCTAATGTCATCAGGGAACCTATGTAGTCAGTTGGCTGAGCTGAGAGAACAGGGCGCAAATCTTTTTGCAACACTTTTCAATTTGTTGTTATTGTAAATATAATGTAAAATGCTGAAATGAATTGCTTCCACTTCCCGATCGTGTCTCACATGTTGTTGTTTCTTAGATAACATTTACTATATAATAGTTTATTAACTTTAAGTTTGAAGCCTGCAACTTGGCAGTATGACAAACAGTTCTTGTGGGGTCAATACTTCCGCTAGGCGCTGTAAACGATTTTTTGAACGGTAAATTCTCACCAGAACGATGGGCAGGTAAACCAGAACCAGTGCCAAGTGATGGAGGACCAGCACCCATTCTCTAGCCATGAACGATTTCATGGTTCTCTTTGAGTGGCTGTTGTAAAGGCTGTTGTGACTCCGCAGCCTTTGCATGTGGTAGTGGCTCAGGTACATCGCGAACAGGTCGGTAGTCATGTACGACGCACCAAACACTACATAACTGTTGACCAGCCAGTGACTGTGGAGGGTGAGAAAAATTGGTTATCACAGTAAAATGGATTCTTATCTTTTGTTCATTCATAATTATAGTACATTGAACCTAATGCATTTCCTATGGATGACCAATTCTGCCATATGTAGCTAATAAATGAGTAAATAAATACCAGAAAATAGATGCCAAAAAAATAAATGAACACTTAAATAAATCATGTACGTAATCCCCTTGCTGTATCACAATTTACTTATTGTAAGGGAAATAATGGTCTAAATGTGCCTTTTATTCTGTATTCTATCCAATATATACTTTTACTTTTATATTTCTATAGTGCTCAATAAGTGTGTGGTTTTAAGGGTCAGGAGAGTAGGTTTCCCAAGCCAAAGGAACTTTTTCTCTACAATTTGTAGGCCACTGGCGGGCTTCCTATCTGTTATCAATCAGATGCACAGAACTCCATTCGGCTAACCCATACAACCCCAGGACAAGAACATAAGCTTCCCAAGCCAAAGGAACTTTGTCTCTACAATTTGGAGGCGACTGGTGGGCTCCCTCTCTGTTATCAAACAGGTGTACACGACTCCTTTCGCCTAACCCATATAACCCAAGGAAAAGAGCATAAGCTTCCCAAGCCAAATGAACTTTGTCTCTACAATTTGGAGGGCACTGGTAATTTTCTCAAGACTCTTCTCTATTTTCAAACAATGAACTGCTGTGATGTATCGTTTATTATACTCGCACGCTGTCTAGAGACCAACATTATACACTGCTTTTAAATATGTGATTCCTGTCTGAACCAATCAGATTCATTTCATGTGTTCATATAAACCAATCAAATGTGTAGTTTCCTTCTTTCTTTCTTCAATAAATAGGCCTTCTGCCAAAGGAGGGGCGTGTTCTTCTTCCCTGAGCCGACTCTGGAAGCATGCAAGTTCCCGACTCAAGAGTGTGTTCTTTTCTTCTTTCAACTACAATCTCAAGTTTTAACCTTGACACTTATCGTGCAACTTAGCGGATTTTTATCGCCTGTTTAGCACCTGTGATCTAGATACTAAAAATTTAAACACATTTAAACACTAAAAACAATGGATTACTGTGATCAAATTAAAACATTTTTGGGGGGAATGAATAACGTTTTTATTTACGACTAGAAGGCGCTAAACAATACACATTGTGTCTTTGTGTTCGACATACTATGTGCTTAAAGATTTTTTAATGGAGGAAAAATGTCCCCAGGCTAAAAAAAGGTTAAGAAACACTGTTCTATGTTGAACAGAAGGCGCGAAGTCCCGAGCCAGAGAAGCAGGTTCGACCTGTAGGCTACTTGTTTAACTTGAATACAAAGTGGAGGTTGTACCACCCTCGTGTGTTAAGTATTTCAAAGGTTTTGCTTTTTGCATTGCACATCATTCAATATATTGCCATTTTATTCATTTAATGTATTCCCCTGAAAATAATTTTAGAATCCCCTCGTCCACGGAGTGTATTCACAAAGACGTTTGTGTGTAAAACAAAACGGGACTTTGGAGGTTACACTCGTGTACTTTTCTATTATTGCATGGAATTACCTGTCAGTCATGACGTTCTTGCAAGAGGATACCACTGTGATTCCAATTGCAGTAGAAATGCTAGCGTGGATGAGTGAAAAAAGTCTGAAAAAGTAAAAACAAAATACATAAATCATTAAAGGGAAAGTGTGTATTATTTGAGCACAACTGAAATGAATTGTCTTTATTGTTATTAATAACAACGCATGAAAACATTGTATGCGATGAGATAAGACATGGCACGCTGGGGGAAATATATAATAAAGACTTTAATGAGAAAAATACATACAAAACTGTCAGGATAAAGAAAGCAACTGAAAACTAGCGCTAAAAAGCATAAGGAAGAATACAAACTACAGCTACTCAAAAAATGCACCATTTTACATCTTATTCTTTTGCCCAGCCTGTTTGAGGTTTTTGAGTACCGGTTGCAGTAAGATGGCAGACAATCATGTCAACTATGTAGGTGAGCTTCATGTCATGCAAAACAAATAGTAAAATTTTCAACCTATGAGTATCTAAGAAGAAACACTAGTTTAAATGTGAGTTTATGGTGAGTGTTTTTTTGCTTATTTACATAAATGACTAAAGTTTTTTTTTTTATACAACTAGAAAGTGCTAAATAATACACACACTGTCTCTTTAATGCATTAATGCTTAAGGCACACAGACCAATTGTGGTCCGGCACACCATTTCATGTAGCTTACAATGTCTGAGCATGAAGAAATAAATATATCAACTAAGACCTACATTTCCCACAATGCTGGTTGCCTACGAAGTGAAGGATCAGCACTACGACCAATGCCAATCGGTGGAATTGGGAAATATCTAAAAAATGTCCAAAACTGGTCTACTAGTAATCGCAAGAGCCAAGAAGAGAGCCACAGAATCGAGAGTGTTTTCCATTCAGGCCTCGATGTTGTGGAATGCTCTGCCCACTGAAATTCGACTGCAACCTCAGTGGAACTGTTTAAATGGTAAATGGTCTGCATTTATATAGCGCTTAAATCTAAGCGTAAAACACACTTCTATTCTCTAGCTTATGCATGACCAATATTTCATATTGACAATATCTGCCTATTATTTGTTTACTGCAACATCCGTTGCAGCCTGGTCATCCTGGAAGGGGGATGACCTCATGTGCGGTCCCTGTTCTAGGTTTCTTCATTTATCTCATGCTGAGGTTTTTGAGTTTTCCCTTGCCCTCATGTAGGGTTTAGATCAGGGGATGATGTTAGGGTAGTCTGTAGTTTGCAATAATCTGTAGTCTGCGCAGCCCTTTGAGACTCTTTGTGATTAAGGGCTATCTATACAAATAAACATGACTTGATTATGTTTAGTTTATAACATATATATAGATGTACATATACATATGCATATATCATCTGCTTCTGACTAACCCTTTTCGAACATGTTATGTGACATTACTTTGTTGTTGACTCATTGCTTTTGTCCTGTTTTTATTTTAATGTTCGGAATAAAAGTTTTCATTCATTCATTCATTCATTCAATATACACACATACACACACACATTTTTATACATACACACACACACACATATATAAATATATATTGTCCCTAGGTGTGAATGAGCGAGTGAGTTGTCTGTCCCCATGTGCCCTGCGATTGGCTGGCAACCAGTTCAGGGTGTCCCCTGCCCACTGCCCTTAGATTGCTGGGATGGGCTCCAGCACCCCCGCGACCCTACTGAGGATACGCGGTGCAGCTAATGAGATTTTATATATATATATATATATATATATATATATATATATATATATATATATATATGTGTGTATGTATGTGAAAATGAGATTGTCACAAATGCATCTGACTTACGAACAGTGGATCTCAGTAGTTTGAGAGGTCTATTTTCAGGCGGCACAAAGATGTCTCAGAGGTAAGGGCAAACGTCAACTTGTAACACCTTACTTAATTCTATTAAAACCTAATTCTCGTGTTATAACAGCCCGTTTCTGACAGATTACGCAGTGTAGTTTGCGTCACGTCGCCACGAGGTCTGTCGTAAACCGAGGACATCTCTAAACTGGGAAGTATTCTTTGACAATATATAAGCAAATTCAAGCTATATTATACAACCGTCTCTTTCGTTATAAAAGCAACAATTTAAGATATTTTTTTTTTGTATTACAGTGCAAAGGGAAGGCTTCTCGTCAGCACCTGTTCGAATGGAGTTTTAACAATGTCTACTTACTTTTCGCTGACGACGACGACATCTGCTTGGTCCCAGTCTTTGAACTTGTATTTAATAAATTTAACAAGTAAGAAAAAGAGGATAGGAAAGAAGAGGGCGCCGCTTGCCAAGGCAGTCCACATGATGCGCACTTCTTGTCCTTCTGCGGGTCCTACTTCAGAGCGCCGCGCGCGGAAGCTGAACCATTGGTCGTTATGGGCAAAACCTGCTTTGAACAGGTAAACCTGACACTCCCACAAGTCCTCTCCTACGCCATATTGGATGGGGCATTCGCGATAGGGATATGTCGTTCAAGAACGAAGTGGTTTTATGAGCCGACTCTTGGAGGTAAGCGACGGGAGCCGGCTCCTCACTTTCGGGACGCTTTTTCCCCCTCTTGTGATTGATGATATTGTAGTGGGTTGTACATAATTCACCCACAGAACTATTGTTTAGTTAGCGAGTTCCTAGGGGGACTCTTAATTCGACCGGTTCTAGCCACTCTCGTGTGTTTGTTTTGGTTATCGCAAGTTTACATGTTATTAAAGCAGCGTCCTTTGGCACCTTTGTTTGACACTCCGCCTACGACTCCCGTCTCTGCTCGCTACATTGGTGACCCCGACATTAGTCTCGTGGAAGTTTCCGAGGCTGTGCATACTACTGAGCATACCGTCATGGCATACGCGCCCGTTCTCAAGCTCCCCGAGTTCTGGGAGTCATCAGCGCTAACGTGGTTCGCACAAGCAGAAGCTCGATTCGCCCTGCACGGAATCACTAACGATGACTCTCGCTATTACCACGTGGTGTCTGCTCTGGGGAGCTCAACTGCAGCCAGAGCGGTGAGTTTCATCACATCCCCTCCTGAACTGGATAAATATAAGGGACTGAAGGCATATCTCCTCAGAATCTTTGAACTGTCGCGTTCTGAGCGTGCTCGACGCCTCCTTGCTATTCAGGGCTTAGGAGACAGTAAGCCATCGGATCACATGGAAATGATGTTAAACTTGCTTGGCACCGAAGAGCCAAATTTTCTTTTCATTGAACTTTTTCTGCGTCACATGCCGCCGCATGTCCAGACGGCGCTTGCAAATACAACCATTACAGATCCGCGTGCACTGGCAGAGGAAGCGGATCGGTTTTTCCTGGCCACGCATAGATACACACATGAGGTGCTGGCCCCTACACGCGCCTACACACCATCAAGTGCGACGCCCCCAGCCAGCAAGGCACGCGCGGCCACCGACGATCAGAATGTGTCAGGTCTGTGTTACTACCATGCACGTTTTGGGCCCAGGGCCAAGAAGTGCCGTCCCCCTTGCACCTCCAACGCGACGGGAAACTTCGAGGCCTGCACTCTGTAGCGGCCGTGAGTGCAGGCGCAAGAAACCGGCTACTGTTCATCCGGGACGCCATCTCCGGCCAAAAGTTCTTGTGTGACACCGGCGCCCAGAGGAGCGTCCTCCCTGCCACTGTGGACGATGTGGGGGGGGGAACACATGGACCTCCATTAACTTCTGCCAATGACACCCCCATCCGCACATACGGGACACGGACAGTGGACGTGTGTTTTGGGGGTCAGCAGTTTACATGGGACTTTGTCACTGCGGATATTGCTTTTCCTCTTCTTGGTGCAGATTTTCTGTGTGCCAATGGATTACTCGTCGATGTGAAAAATGGCCGCCTCGTTGACGCATTGAATTTCTCCTCTCTCGCGTGTGTCCGCGACAAGGGGATTTTTGAGGGTCTGTCCAGCTCTCTCTTGGACGGTGATATTTACCACCGGCTCCTCGCCGAGTTCCCCAGTCTGGCGAAGCCCACCTTCTCAGCCTCCACGACCAGACATGGGGTTGAGCACCACATTGAAACCAAGGGGCCCCCGGTTCATGCCAGGGCCCGACGACTCAATCCAGACAGACTGGCAGTTGCTAAATCCGAATTTGCTAACATGGAACGTCTCGGCATCATTCGCCGATCAGACAGCCCCTGGGCCTCTCCATTACACATGGTCCCGAAACCAGGCGGTGGCTGGCGCCCATGCGGGGACTATCGCCGCCTTAACGAGGCTACCACGCCCGACCGTTACCCGGTCCCGCACATTCAAGACTTCTCTGCACACCTGGCGGGCAAACTTCTCTTTTCCAAGGTGGACCTCGTGCGCGGATACCACCAACTGCCAGTGCATCCCTCAGATATACCGAAGACGGCCGTGATAACTCCATTTGGGTTGTTCGAATTTCTCAGGATGCCGTTCGGACTGAAAAATGCCGCTCAGTCCTTCCAAAGGCTGATGGATTCAGTGCTCAGGGACATGCCTTTTGTGTTCGTCTACCTGGACGACGTCCTGGTTGCCAGCTCCTCAGAAGAGGAACACTTGGAGCACCTCAGAGACCTCTTCACCAAGCTCAGTCAGCATGGCCTGATTATAAATCCCGCGAAATGTGTTTTTGGCGTACCCTCCATCCACTTCCTTGGGCATCTCATCACCAAGGATGGGGCTTCCCCCCTGCCGTCTAAGGTAGAGGCCGTCTCCACCTTTCCTCAGCCGCCAACAGCACGGGGCCTCAGGGAGTTTCTCGGCATGGTGACATTCTACCATAGGTTTATTCGCCGAGCCGCTGATGTCATGCGCCCACTCTACGAAGCCCTCAAGGGTAGGTCACCCAATCAAGCTGTTGAATGGACCGCTGAGAGGATCAAGGCATTCAAGGACACAAAAACCGCGCTGTGCCAGGCAGCCATGCTGGCTCACCCAGCCCCCGGAGCCCCAGTCGCACTGACTACAGACGCATCAGACCTTGCAGTGGGTGCTGTGTTCGAGCAGTGGGTTGACAATGCTTTGCAGCCACTCGCCTTTTTTAGTCGCCAGCTGGTCCCCAGAGAACGTAAATACAGTGCATTCGACAGAGAACTACTTGCCATCTGGTTGGCGATTCGCCACTTCCGTTTCATCTTGGAGGGGCGTGAGTTCATCGTCTTTGTTGATCATAAGCCTCTTACGTTCTCCATGTCCAAGACGTCCGAACCATGGTCTGCCCGCCAGCAGCGCCAGCTGTCATTCATATCGGAATACACGACTGACATCAGGCACATTGCTGGGAAGTCCAACGTGGTTGCGGATTGCCTGTCCAGAGCAACCATCAGCGCTGTGCAATTGGGGCTTGATTATTCCAGTATGAGTGTGGACCAGGCTTCTGATAACGGCATCCAAACGCTCAAGAGCTCAGACACTGGTTTGCGGCTGGAGGAGGTTGCGGTCGGAAACTCAGGGGCCAAGCTTTGTTGTGACGTCTCCATGGGTTGGCCTAGGCCGCTTGTCCCTGCTGGCTGGCGTCGGGCTGTTTTTGAGGCAATACATGGCCTGTCTCATCCTGGCAGGAAAGCATCCATTAAGCTAGTGGCCCAGAAGTTTGTGTGGAAAGGGATGAGAAAGGACGTCCGGGACTGGGTCGACTCATGCGTGGCATGTCAACGCGCCAAAGTGCACCGTCACATCAAGGCCCCATTGGTACCATTTGCCATCCCCGAACGGAAGTTTGACCACGTTAACATTGACCTGGTGGGCCCACTGCCCCCTTCACACGGTTTCACTTACCTCCTGACGATGGTGGACAGGACGACCCGTTGGCCTGAAGCAGTTCCGCTGACTTCCACCTCAGCTGTCGATGTGGCCCGGGCGTTCATCGGAACCTGGGTCGCCCGTTTTGGACCCCCTGCAGATCTCTCATCTGACAGGGGCGCACAGTTCACCTCCGAGATGTGGAACACGGTTGCCGAGAGCCTTGGAGTCAAACTTCACCGCACCACTGCCTACCACCCCCAGGCTAACGGGTTGTGCGAGCGGTTCCACCGCTCGATGAAAGCGGCCTTGCGCGCCAGCCTGACCGATGGGGACTGGGTCGATAAGCTACCCTGGGTCATGCTGGGACTGAGGACCGCTCCCAAAGAGGACCTTCAGTGCTCTTCAGCTGAGTTGGTTTACGGTCAAGTGCTGCGGGTGCCAGGTGATTTCATCCCAGACCCAACGACACCCTGGGCTGCATCCAGGGAGAAGTCCATCTTGCAGGGCACTGCGGGAGCGTTTGTGCCTATCCCCACATTGCGACACGGCAGGCCAGTTTCACGGGTTCCCTCCAACCTGCGCTCGGCTGGTTTTGTTTTCATTCGCCACGATGCCCACCGCGGACCATTGCGCCCTCCTTATGATGGACCGTTTAAGGTCCTGCAGCATGGCGACAAGACCATGGTCGTGGACATCGGTGGTAGGCCAGAGACTGTCTCCGTGGACAGGGTTAAGCCTGCCCACATGGATATGTCCAAGCCATTGGAACTGGCCCAAGCCCCACGGCGCGGCCGTCCTCCTGCGGCACGACCCTTCGGTCCCGTGGGTACCCACTCTGACCCTCCGCCCCCAGCAGCAACTGTGGGCTTTCCAACTGAGTCCACAAGCTCTCACCCCCCTGCTATTCCAACTCCTTGTACCCGCAGTGGCCGGGTCAGCGTCCCAACCAGGCACAGAGACTTTGACTATGGGTGAATTCTGGGGGGGCTTGTGTAGTGGGTTGTACATAATTCACCCACGGAACTATTGTTTAGTTAGCGAGTTCCTAGGGGGACTCTTAATTCGACCGGTTCTAGCCACTCTCGTGTGTTTGTTTTGGTTATCGCAAGTTTACATGTTATTAAAGCAGCGTCCTTTGGCACCTTTGTTTGACACTCCGCCTACGACTCCCGTCTCTGCTCGCTACAATATATATATAACCAGCTCAGTAGCCTAGATGGTAAGGCGCCCGCTTTGAGACTGGGAGGTTCGGGTTCGCGCCCCGGCCGAGTCATTCCTAAGACTTAAAAAGTGGTCGGCGGCGCCCTCTGTTGGCTGCGGCTGCATCGGCTCGCTACAACGGGTCAGGTGCAATCGACATTTCGTTCTGTGTACATTGTTACACAGAATGACAATACAAGGAAATTATTATTATTATTATTATTATATATAGATATCTCTCTCTCTCTCTCTCTCTCTCTCTCTCTCTCTCTCTCTCTCTCTATATATATATCATCTCATTAGCTGAACCGCTTATCCTCAGTAGGGTCGCGGGGGTGCTGGAGCCCATCCCAGCAATCATCAGGCAGTGGGCAGGGGACACCCTGAACTGGTTGGTTTGATCGATTCAAATGATGATTGACACATTGGTTAGCCAATGAAACGCCGGTACATAATTCCCAGCATACACCGTGGACTACTTCGCGTTCGGGGGAAAATCTAGTCGGCGGCTGCTTGCATTAGTTGCAAGACTTTGCGACTTAATATTGATCCATATATAAGGCGCACTGTATTATAAAGCGCATGGTCAGCTTTTGAAAAAAATTAAGACTTTTAGGTGCGCCTTATAGTGCGGAAAATACGGTGTCTATATATATATATATATATATATATATATATATATATATATATATATATATATATATGTATAAATATATATATATATATATATATATGTATAAATATATATATATATATATATATATATATATATATATATATATATATATATATATATATATATATATATATATATATATATATATGTACAGTAATCCCTCGGTTATCGCGGTTAATGGGGACCAAAACCACCCGCGAAAAGTGAAAATCCGCGAAGTAGCGACGCCCCTTCAAAAATGCTTAAGAAAAATCTCTCTCTATATATATTTTTTAAAAATTATTTTATTTAATTATTATTATTTTTTAGACCCGCGAAGCTCTGAACCCGCAAACGTGGAACCGCGAAGTAGCGAGGTCCCGCTGTATATGCCCCCGCCCCAAATGGATCCCTTATTGTTTACTTTGAATTTGTTGCCTATATTAAAGGTTAAATTGTTTTGTATTTGATCTTTTTTTATTGTTTGTGGATATTTTAAATTGTTTCGCTGTTTTCCTGGTATTATGTGTTCTACGTTTTTTTAACATAAAAAAGTTTATTTTTGTAATTTATAGTATATTTGTTGTTGCACTAAAAAGTAAATCTATTTCATTTTGTTGTGTTTTGCACAGATTCTGGTTTTGCTTGACATTCAAGGTGGTGTTCGTTACTTCAAAATGTTCTACTTGCTGACGCCATTTCCTGTCTGACATCACTATTGCAGCCTCTATCATGAACTTTTGTTGTGTGTGCAAGTACCATGAGTTTCTTAGACGCGTTGAAATAAACTCTTGTTTTTTCATCTTTTTCGGTTGTGTGGGCTGGCATTTAGATAGATAGATGGATTTAGATAGATAGATACTTTATTCATCCCCGAAGGGAAATTCACAATTCCAGCAGCATCCCTGAGCTGAGAACAATACAATAATAAAGCAAAAAAGAATACAATATACAAATACCCAGTGTGACGTGCAAATGCCCACTGTAGCGTGTTATATAGAATATCTAAATAGTGCTACACAGAATACATATTGCAATAAGATTCGGTAATATGCAATGTAGGTGGTGTGGTTTAATGTGGGTTTTTACTCTGCCGGGTAGAGTTAAAGAGCCTCATGGCATGAGGAAGAAAAGATCTCTTCAGTCTGTCCGTAGTACAAGACAGTGACAGCAGTCTGTCGCTAAAACTGCTCTTCTGTCTGGAGATAATGCTGTGTAGTGGATGCGATGGATTGTCCATGATTGACCGCAGCTTTTCCAGTGCCCGTCTCTCAGCTACTGTTGTTAGGCTGTCCAGCTCTTTGCCCACAACAGAGCTCGCTTTCCTAGCCAGTTTATTGAGATGAGAGGCATCCTTCTTCTTGACGCTGCCTCCCCAACACGCTGTCGCATAGAAGAGGGCGCTTGCCACAACTGTCTCATAGAATATTTTCAGGAGCTTTTTGCAGATTTTGAAGGAGGCCAGCCTTCTGAGGAAGTAAAGTCGGCTTTGCCCTTTCCTACATAGAGCTTCAGTGTTGGCAGTCCAGTCCCGATTGTTGTCCAGCTGCACACCCAGGTATTTGTGGGTCTGAACAAATTCTACAAATTCTCCTTTGATGGTTACAGGAACCGGGTGAGTTCTGGTTCTCCTGAAGTCCACCACCATCTCTCTGGTCTTGGTGGTGTTCAGGTGCAGGTGGTTTGCGTCGCTCCATCGGACAAAGTCCTGAATCAATTTCCTGTACTCCTCCTCCTGCCCATTTCTGATACATCCCACGATCGCAGTGTCGTCGGCAAACTTTTGCACATGGCAGGACTCAGAGTTGTACTTAAAGTCCGATGTATACAGAGTGAATAGGAACGGAGAGAGCACGGTCCCCTGCGGAGATCCTGTGCTGCATTTGGACTGTATTCAAAACTGTCCTTTATTCACTTTCATTATTTTCTTCCTTGTATAAAAGAAAACTGCGAGCACAGGCTTAAATTCACTCTATAAGCTACCAACCTTCAGATTTCCCCCACCCTGCCCCGCCCCCTACCTCCTTTCCTCTAGCATAATGTGCCCAGTGACCAGAACACAGATGATAAAAGCAGATCGATGTGGTAGAAAATACTATAAAGGCTCTTTGAACTCACTTAGGCATTGTTAACACATTTTTAAAGACACTTCTAACTCCGCACCTCACCCTTGAGGTTGCTTAGTATCAAAAAGGTGAAATGAGCTAAAAGTTTACTGTAGAGAGAAAAATAAATATAATTTGGTCGAATAGATATACAAAATTATGTAAATTGATTTTGTGTATGTTACATTATTTATAATATGTACCTTTCTTTTCTTTTTCTAGCTTATTTATACATTTTTTGCCTTTTTTGTTATTTTTTTCCATTTTTACTTTTAATTTGTATTTGTATTTTTTTTCCCTCTAGCTTTTCTTTTTTGCTTATTCATTCTTATCCTTTTTTCAGTTTTTTTTTAATTTTTCTTATCTTTTTTATTCTTGTTTAACCCTCTGTTTCCCTGCTTTCTTTTTAGCACTTATAAAAGTCTTGTTCCTAATATTACATAATAATTGGTAATATATAGATTATCATAAAAAATGAATCTGAAGATCCAAATCTCACACCATACAAAGTGTTGGGTAAAATGACACTTGAGAGGAAAATGTCATACAAACTAAATGGGCTGCTGTCGATCTCTGGCAAAGAAGAAATGCAATGGCAAAGCGAAGCCACTCGAGAGCAGCATCTTCATCATTTTTAAACAGACTTGTTGTGAAACATGGCAACAATTTCAAGAATTCACAAGCATTTCACCCAAAATTCAAGCACTTTTTGATCCTGGAAAACACAATATTAAAATTCAAGTATTTCTAGCACAAATACGAATCCTGTAAATCACTTTTACCAGATAAGAAATAAGCACTGCAAAGCTAAGAATTTTGATCAGACAGGGCTCAGGATGAGGACAGAATTTTAAGTCAGCCAGGATGCAACATTGTATAGTCACTATACTAGTGCATTCATTGAATTGAATTGTTTTTATTGTCATTGAGATCAACACAGTATGCCAGGAGATTAGACATGGTACTCCATGAACTAAAGACTTGGAAGAGAAAAAGGATAAAAGACAACCAGGCTAAAAGGCCAAGTCAAATAAATAAAGGAAATAGGTAAGATATGAAAGACTAGCTGGAGAGCCCTTATGCCTACTGGGCCAGAGGTTTCCCATCTCAGTAAACCATGAATAGTTGTAGAAGATGAAGAAGATGCCAAACAGCAGTTTTGAGGAGTTTTATTCATAATTTATATATATATATATATATATATATATATATATATATATATATATATATATATATATATATATATATATATAGCCATGTACCATATTTACTCTTTTCACTGCCACTGACAAAAAGTGTTACATTACAATATCCCTTAAGCATAAATATCTTATTTTTCTTTCTTGAAACCTGGTAACTAAACCAAATGAAAACAGTTATGGGTCAGCATCAGCACCATTGAATAGTACATTCTCCATATTGCATCAAGATATAAAAATATACAGATCAGGTTTTTTTTTTGTCTTCTCTTTACATTCTTTCCTTGTTGTTCAATGGCATGAAATGGGAGACGAAAACTTCATAGGTACTGAATATGACTTAAATTTTACTTTATATTAGTCAATATAAATCAAATAGCATTCCATTCACTCATTCACAATACTATACAAACATTTGCAAAAGTGGAGCTCTTTTAAACCCTCACAGTGCCACCAGCCTCGAACCCCAATATTTAAAAATGCAAAAAAGAAGGGAGTGTTTCGGTGCAATGGAGGTGGCCGGTGAGCTGCAAGCTTCGGTCATCTTGACCAATTCGTTTTACAGTCACAAAAGCGAGGACGGATTCGTTCAAGTTGAAAATGGCAGTAACAATCGTGAGCTAGTGATTTTCCGACCTAAAATAAAACATAAAAATCACAAAAACAAATGTTTTCACAAACAGAGAGGAGTCAAAGAAAAGCCTGAAAGTCATCTGATTTGAGGCAACCCAAAAAAAAAGTAAAGGCGCAGTCAGGATGAACTTGTGGTGCATAGAGACTCAGGAGACGGTAGTTGTTTGGGTTCCTTGTGTCACCGGGATTATTGCCCTGTCCATTTAAGCACACAAACACATGCACACATACTAGACCAGTGGTTCTTAACCTGGGTTAGATAGGTAGAGCATCTCCCACGCTCAGGAGCGATTCGTCGAAGTATGTCATGTAATATCTTCCTATTTCAACTCATCAAAAAAAAGGTGTTGGACGAATATGTACGATATGGATTTCCACGTATTGCAGAACGGTATCGGAGTCAGCGTCTTATCTGCATGATTTGCAATTTAAAGTTGAGCCTCTCACTAGCAAAACTCTTTGATCAGCTTTATAAAGATGGGGAATAAATTAAAAAAAAAAAAACAATGCTGACTGAATCCGGGGTAAAGAGCCAGATTCTACAATAAGGCCACTCTGCCTGCTGTTAGAATTGTACCTATCAACAAACCGATCCTCTCAACATTGTACAACATTGTGAACATGCTCGCAAAGCAGGGCAAGCCACACCACTTGTGAAGCCTGCGTTAAAAATGGCAAAACTGATACTAAAGATTAATGATCCAAAATACTACTTTTAGACAACGGCACCCGCAACAGGATAAAGGACACGAGTAAAGACATCTTGGCTCAAGTTATCGCAGATTTGATTTCAAAGCCTAGCAAAATTCAACCGCAGACGCCCCTTATTTAAACCGCCTTGCCGTTTTTGTGTGGTATGTGAAAGGCAACATGATAAAAGAAGACTTTATTTTGTAAGCCTCTTACAACAACAACTAAGGTAGTCGATGTGAAGAAACCTGTGGATGACTTCTTGGTGTCAACAAACGGAAAAGCCCTGTTTTTTGTGTACCATTTGTAACAACACATCTTTGTAAGCAATCCTTTTCGAGAATGCTCGACACAAAACACAGAAAAGGAACAGACTTTGCTATGAGAGTAGCGCTTGCTATCGGAACTGGTCTCTCAAAAGCAAGAGCAGAAGTCACACTTATTTGCAGTTCTGTAACTTATTGTGAGTGTACTATTTTGGTTTGTTCTGTACGGTTATTTTGTGCACCAATAAAAAAAACTACATTTATTGAATTTGGGAAAAAAAAACATTTTATATAACACTATGGTAGGGGTTTGATAAACGTGCATATGAAAATGGTAGCTGCAACAGGGTTAAGAACCTCCGTACTAGACACTCACACATATCTCTACCCTGGATGACAAGATTGGTGGGTGCAGACAAGGAGGGTGAAAGCGGGGCTTGGTGATCCCGTTCTGGCATGGTTCCCCCCTCCCGTCGTCTCTGCGAAAGAAAGGAGCCTCCTTGCTGCAGGGGGCCAAACTCCTTGCGCGAGGCGCCGCTCCTCTTTCGTCCCTCCGACCGTTGGTCTGACCGTCTGCCGGGGTGCTGGTGCCGCCTATTGACGTCCGCCGGGATCACATGCGCGAGGAGGAAGCTAGCTCGTAGAACAAGACGTAGCCGTCGCTGCTGCGCACTTGGCTGGAGGACATTGGTGTTACTCTGGGGAGGAGAACGGAAAGGGACAGTTTATTTTGGAGTGATCTTAATCTGTAAGATAAAAATACAGTAATCTCTCATTTATCAGAGGGTTACCATGCAAAAACAATACTTGAAAATTATAATCCAATGAAATCCTCTAATATACATTGCAACCAAACAAAAACACTACAGTACCATGACCAGAACGGAATCAGGACCCTAATGCGTAGCGTTAACCACAAGTTTATTGATAGAAAGAGGAAGGGCAGCTCCCGCGATCCGGTGCTCGCCGGACTTGGGAAACAAGCCGCTCATGCAATCGGATCGTGATCCTAATATGGAAGTGGATCTTCCGTAGCGGGAGATGGCGGTGTCAAGGACGGAAAGAACAGGTCGATGGCCAGGAAGGGAAGAGCAAAAACAGGACGGAGCCGGAGAAAAACAGGGAGATCAGGAACAGACAGGTGGAAAAACAGGTGCAAAAACGGGACAGGCGGGAGTCATGGTCAAAATGCTTGCCTTGAAACAACAAAGGTTCGCTGATGGACTGACAACCAGAGAGTGACAGGACTGGGCTTAAAAAAGGACAGGGAACCAATCAGGTAGCCCGCAGCGGCTGGCGCCAAATGAAGGGGCACAGGTGTTCCAAATCAGTAATCATGACATACAGTAATCCTGCACTTTTCGCTTTTCGGTGGATTTTTATTGTGCATTATGTTCTAAATATTGATTGACTTATCAGTTGCCTTTTCTGCATGTGCGTCAATAACGTTGAAGTTGTACACCTTCTTATAACAGCTTGACGAACCTGTGCAAATTTTTTTCAATTTCTAATTTCTCTAAAAGCCATCATGACAGAAGCACCGATAATCAGAAGATGATACTTTCTATCGCCAACAAAGTTGGACTTCTCCACATGCTGAAGTTCTATCTATCTATACACCAAAGCCATATCCCCCTCACCAAACATTCATTCCCATTTGCCCTTCCCAACCTGACACCAAACATTAAGACCACAGCACAACTAGGATTGAGTTGCTGTGCCATGCAACCCTTCTTCAGCAGAGAGGCCCGACAGCATACACTGGTTTACCCCCTCCGCATCATATGCGTCGATGTCACTCATTCTTAACTATCCTTAGCCATTCACATCTATCCCCAGCACACACCCTTGCATCCGTTAAATTAACCCACCTCAAATCCAGAGCAAGTTTCACTCCGTCAATCCAACCATGGTTGTGCCTTCTTCTCATTCTATTTTCCACCACTACATAATATTTTCGTGAAACGACCTTCATTCATTCTTTCCATATGTCCAAACCATCTCAGAACATTTTCATCAACCCCCTCAGCAAGCTCTCTCACCACACAAGTTCTTACTACAAGTTACTTCTTTTTTCCTTAACCTATCTAGTCGTGTCACTCCACACATACTACGCAAACACCTCATTTAAAAGACATTTAACCTAATACGCTAATTTAATTTCAAACCCCATGCCTCTGTGCCATCCATCATTGATGGTACACCCCTCTCTTTTACAATTCTCACTTTGCATCTATTCACAGATCTCTACATTTGAACAATCCGTTCAGCACACCCTTGCATCCTTCACCCACCCTCTTCTTCACATCCTCCACCAAACTAACACCTGCTATCACATACGATCCCAAATAGGTAACACCATCTACCTCCTGCAAGGAAGGTAAAAGCATTTTTACACCACATATTTGTTTCCCAATAACATCCACATAATGGTGACAAGATATCATCTGAAGTTAAAAAGCGGTGTCCTAAAATAAATTCAATCAATTGAAACCTTCAGAATTAATAGTGCCATAAATCAGCAAGATTATTTACAAAGTTATAATTTGACAGTACAAAAATCATTTGTAACAAAATGTTTATAAAGTACGGTACTCTTATTTGTTAAACAAATTCTTCAGCCCTTTGAAATTGGGTTTGTTGTTTGATTTAAATGAAAAAAAAGAGTATTTATTGAATACATTAGGGATTTTACATCGCAGTTTTCGACTAACATGGGTCCATTTTGGAACGCCTCCGCCCAAAATTACGGATTTTAGTGTTTAGTTTGACAATTATAATCCAATGAAATCCACTGTTGTACATTGCAACCAAGCAAAAACACTACAGTGCCACGACCAGAACAGAATCAGGACCCAAATGCGTAGCGTTAACCACAAGTTTATTGATAGAATTAATTTAATTTAATTTAAGTGTTAATTAACATTTTGTTGTGAGATACTGAGTTGCTCGACATGAATGAGGTTTATTACAAAAAAAAAAAATTAAGCAGCTTGGTATGCAAATAGAATAATACATTTTCTTATTCAAATATTTAATTCATTTTCTGCATTCAATTATTTTTGGTAATATACTGATTAAAGGGATAACCAAACCTGTCTTTTTTCATTTTCTCCTTTTATACCAACTTATTTATACAACAATAATGATTCGTAATATAATGCATCAAAGCAACTGAGCCGTTTGAGAGCCGGCTCTCTTTAATGAGTTGAGCTGAAAAAGCCGGTTCTCTAAAAAGAGACGGACTCCCTTTCACTACACAACTACCACGGAATGATGCATGATGGGAAATCCCCAGGCGGCAGACGCATGCGCACAATAGCATCAAACCCCTCGCTTCGTTTGCAACGGAAAAAAAACGATACAGAGATAAAGGCTACCACGGTGAACTCGTTTGACTTGATTGATTTGCTGTTTCCTCATAGTTAGTGTATACAGGATGGTACCCATAATTGACAAATTTGCGTTTTTCCGTACGGATTTTCTTGTACGTCGTACACGTCTTAAAATGCACAATAAACGTACTTTGTACGGCAAAAACGTACAGGTTGACAGTTATAGGGCCCTAAGCAAAATTAGATTTCGGGCCCCCTATAACTTGATAATTTATACACCTACTACCTTTTTTATTGTCAGATAAAATAAATAACGAGTAAAACCAGAGGAAAGAAACGAAAAATTGTGGAAACAACGTACTGCAATTCTTACGTGCAGTGGAGTGTTTACAGTTTACACAAATGTGAATTTCTTTTTTTTGTGTATGTTCTTTTTTTATTTCCTCACTTTCTTCCCTTTGTTTGCGTAAATGAAATAAAATCAACCTAAATGGAAGAATAAAGGTTTTCCAGCTGCTCGTCATTATTCAAACACAAGGGGGCAGCACATAGCTGTGAGTTACGAAAGAAGTATTATGCAATACGCTTGACATTCACAGCCCGATGCGAGTTTACGCAACATGCATTATTCATGAGAACAGGATCAAGTGTAAAATACAGTCACAGAGTAATGAGGAAATATCCCTGGCTACACTTTATAAAACAGTCTTTTGGGAAAATCATGACGACGAGATCAATGTAACAGTTCATACATACCTGGAGTCATTGAAGGTGTACCACTCCCCAGATGTTGGGTTGCGACAGTAGGCTGTGTAGTGACCCCCCATTGTGGTGCCTGAGTGATTGGACACTGCGTACAGGTTGTATACTGCATTTACTGAAAAATGGACGAAAAACAAGAGAAAACAGTTTTAATGTGTTCATCAATCATTATTCACCGTTTAAAAGGAATATTTAAGCAGTAATCCCTCGTTTTTCATGGGGGTTGCGTTAATAAAAGTCCAGCAATAGTCAAAACCCACATGATGGAAAGTATTTGTTAAATACTCTAATACTCTATTATACATCGAAGCTAAAGACCAAACCCAATTTACTGGCTCAAGTGTTAGCGGAAAAAAAAAGTACTATACATTATAAACTATATATATATAATTTTTTTACAAATAACTTCTATACTAGGAAACTAACTGTAATAATAATCTTTCCGCCATACATTATTGAACAACTGTATTAAGGAAATGCTCCACTTTACTTCACACGATACTTTGCCACTATCATGTGGACGTTATGGAAATCTACATTTACTTTTCATTTAGAAACCCAAAAGTTGAAAGCCATTTTGGACCAAAAATGAAAATGTAAAAGCGTCATATTAATCTTTAAAGGAAGGAAACACATACTGTATATATTTATTCTCATTGGAAAACGTTATAATGTGTTCTATTTGCTCTTATACAGAAACCATATATTTTTCTATTTGCAAACATTTTTGAAAAAGCACCAGGGAGCCACTAGGGAGCGGTAAAGACCCGCATGTGGCTCCAGAACAAGTTTACCGTGGCGAGAAGTCCAACTTTGTTGGCGATTGAAAGCCTCTTCCTTAGTGTTTTGCTGACATGATGGCTTTTGAAAAAACTTGAAATTGAAAAAGATTTGCTAAAACCTTATGTAAGTTTGTCAGGATTTTAAGTATGTTTAGATCACAATGCACACTGAAAATCTCCCAGGTAGTGAAACTGCGATAAGCAATCCTCGACACAGCGAGGGAATACTGTACCATATTTATTTGTGTATAATGCACATTTTTTGTGACCTAAAAAAACTCAAGGTTTGGGTGCTTGTTATACACGAGGTCTTACGATAATTCTGTATTGGTGCAATGGTTGATCAGTTGAAAATCTCACTGACTACAATCGCAAAACATTGAATACAACCAAATTTCTTGACCCACAAGAAACCTAAGGTCTGTTTTATAATAAATATAGTAGTTTTCAATGTGCAGAAGCGAGGCGCCTCTTAATTCCTTTCTTAGCCTCGTCTCGTCGAAACTGAAATGTGAGTTAAGCATTCCTGTTTTCCGCTATTACCAATCGAGTTACAAAAAGTTATAACGTTTTAATTCGGTATTCTCTATGTTTTTAGTGATTTATCGGTACCCGTTAGATGGCTACCTGGGTCCCAAAGGGGAAAAAGTTCTGCATATGATGCTTCTTTCAAGCTCAAACCTACCAATCATGCTCATATTTGCAAAAAGCTTGCTGAAAATTCACAGTGCCAGAGATGAATGAAGAATATAAATTAAATAAAAGCATGACGGGGGAAACAACTCCTTGGTGTATCTGATGATGAATCGGACTTTGAAGGACATTAAACAAATATTGCAAATCCTACTTTGGTATTGCCTTCATAGTTTGTGTTGTCAGCAAATTATTTTAATCATGGCCGCACCTATTCAACCTTTGTCAGTCATAATGTTTAGTCTGAGCTGAGAAAAAAAATAAACCGATTTATAAAGGAGCAGTACGAAATTGGAAACTTTGTCTCTCTCTGCTGCCATCTCCTGGCTTAAAGTCATGATCGCAGTCTCAGTCAGCTCATGACTGAAGCACGTGTTTGAATAAACTCTTCTTTTTTCATTTTTTATTTGTGGTTTGGGTTGGTGTTTGGACTCTAGTAGAAGGAGGCCTTTCACAATAGTCATGGTACAATGACCAATAAAAAGAAAACAAATGCGGGGACAAGCTTGACATCAGACTCCAGCAATCTCCCCAGACCCCATTTCCCGAACCTAATGTGTTCCGCTCCATATCTAACCTTTAACTTTTTAAGAACACCTTAAACAACACACCCTACCTTTAATAAAAACAAATAGGGGTGTGGTTATTCAAAAGTGTTATACACAAATAAAAAAAGCAAATTTATCAAGGATGTGAACATCCCCATTCTGTGTTTCCCCTTGCTGCACTTACTGCTGTTTTCAGAGGCAAACTCCCGCAGATCAAGGTCCTTCAGGGGGAAGTTGACAAAAGTTGACAGTTTGCTGGTTCTTCTTGCTTCAGAAAAGCGTTTGAGGTCTGCATGGCGAGTTAAGGAACGCATCTTCGAAACAGCAACAGCAATATAAACTGCTACCTAACCATAAACCAATATCTAGTGGTACTATTGGTGCTCATTAGAAGAGGTTTATACATGTGAGTGGGTTTGGTAAAGACACCAGGGCATGGAATCAGAAACCAGTAGAGGACTTGGGTAATCAAGTTCCCGTTTTAGTGAGCATAAAACAGATTTGTTTCAAACGACTTCAGTATATTTTAGTACACCCCGTCTCCAGTAGGTATCACTATTAGTTTTTGTTTTGTGCAGGGGATCTAAAATGTGAATTGTCAAAGCGATTAAATGGTAACACAAATAATAAAATACATGTATCTATTATTAATTATTGTTATATTTATTATCAATTGCATGTCGTTTTTCTAGACATACTTAATATTTTTTTTCTTTTTGATTTTAGCATTATTACTGATGTGACTCACCTGTGCCCGCTCATTTGGCGCCAACTGCCGCGGGTTCTGATTGGCTCCCTATTTGAACCCTGTCCTGTCAGTCCCCTGTTGTCAGTCTGTCTGCAAACCTCAGTGTATACTAGGCAAGCCTTTTTTGACCCCGACTCCCACCTGTCCCGTTTTTGCTCCCGTCTGTCTCCGGCTATGACCCGTTTTGATCCTGACCACGTCTGCTCTCCCGTTCTGGCTTACAACTCGTTTTCAACCCAGACCATGCCTTGCCCTTCTAGTCCCTGCTACCGACTCGTTTTTCCGTCCCTGACACCGCCATTGATCGCTACGGATCACAATCAGAGTACGAGAGCGACTTGCTTCCCGCATCCAGCGAACACCGGATGGTGGGCGCAGCCCTTCCTCTTTCCTTCAATAGAACTTGTGAGAAACGTAACGCAATTGGGTTCTGTTTCCATTCTGGTCCTGACCGAATCAAAGGAAAACAGTGCAAAACATTTATAAAAATGCCCAAAAATTAGATAAATAGCAACAATGTGAGGAAAATTTAATAAGTCTACATCATATTATTGCCTCATATATTACAGGTATTGGATCGGGACTCTGGATTTATCCAATCAATCGCTTTTTTCCCCCCCGAGCCCAGCCGTTCCGTCAATTGTTTTAACTCAATGCGGCCCGGCACTCTAAAAAATTCTTACTATTGCTGTACACGGTCTTCATTTCACCTCTAGTACTGTAAGAAAAGGTTTTGCATGCTGTAAGCTGGATGTAAGTGCATTGTATGTACAGCTCATTGGTTGGTTAGATCCCTTAACCACATGGGTCATCAGGGCACCATTTCCTATGGTGTGTCTTGGGCTAGTACAGCCTGGTGGCGCACATCCCTCTCCAAGCCATCATATGTTTCCACCTGATCGTGAACCACAGACCTTTCGCGTGTATGCATAAGCTATGGACCCTTGAAGTTTTTAGAATGCGATGTATTTGATTAATTAAAAACTAAACATATAGTAGGTTCATATAAACTGCATTTTTGTCATACTTTTGGTTAACACGTGGTCCGACACCGGCCCCCGAGATCGCGGATGATAAATGGCATCATTTAAGGTGCCCAATCCTGGTTTAGTCAACAGGGATTTGCTGTTGGAGGTGGAATAAACAATGTGAGTGGAATGTTATAACCAATCCTGGAGCTTAAACCATGAGGGCCTGCTACGGGGGCTGTAGTGCTTCAAGTTTGACAAGTGGGCTTGAGTAACATTCCAAATGTTTTCTGCTTTTACTGTGGTCATGTTGGAATATGGAAAGGATACGCAGGACTAAGATCTTGGGGAACTTCTGTACGGTGAACTTCTTGGTACATCTTCTTCTAGCTTTGCATTTGTAGCACGTCTGCAGAGGAAAACCGAGAAAAGCAACTCAGTATCGTGATTGAATCAAACGTGTTAGCAATGCTGTAGTGCGGTGAGACGCACCGGTTTCTCGTCTCCATCCAAGACGTCTTCTTTAGTGAAGAGACGCATGCAGTCCATGAGGCTCACCTCACCGTAGCCCTTCTGAGCCAAAATTGTGGTTCACAGCAACACAAACGAACACAAACAGATTCAGAAAGGACATCATTTTTGTGTTAAAATGAGTTTTCCGACTCTCTTGTACCTGTATAATTTTCAGATACAATTGGCTATTTAATTATCGTATTTATCAGTGTATAATGCGATCTACACAAGGTTTAACTGTAGTACATAACAGTTTTTGTGCAATGATCGATCAGTCCAAAAATATCACTGACCAAAAAACATTGGATTCCTTGGGAATAAAACTCGGGCCGCGGCAGTGAAAACGCTGAATCCTTACGACTGGACAAACAGTAATACAAATGACATACGAAGAGGCATTAGTTTCTATTTCATTGTCACAGTATTTTTAGTCATGGTAGCAGAGACGAATGGAGAAAAAGAAAGTCGTCCTGAAACATGTAAAAAACACAAAAAAACAAGACAAGGGAAATAATTATTTTTGGTATCTGATGATGAATCAGACTTTGGAGGTTATTGTAAATTATATGTTTGTATTTGGTTCATAAATATTAATAATGGCCGACGGTGTTCACCTACGTTTGACACATTTGATGCTTACAATGAAATAGCAGAATAGAATTTATTGTCATAATAACATGGTAAATGCCCAAAAAGTAGTGTGACGATGAAACAAACTTAAATGCCTTTTTATATGTCATCTATACCACTGATGGCTCAGTGGCTAAAATTGGGCACTCTCACCACCATGACTCGGGTTCAATTCCCATTAAATCCAACCACAAGGTTTGAGCTAAGAAAAAGTGAAACAAAATTCCATAAAGAGTTTTAATAAAAAAGTTTGGGTGTGCTTTATGCACAAATAAATACAATTATTGAAATGTATATTTTAAAGCTCTGCGATTAAAATAGACCACCAGGATCAGTCCCAGAATTAGAGATCGAGAAATGGAGGTGTCATCCATTGCCTTTTACGGCCACTGAACAACAGCTGCTCAAGCAGCTTTATTAAGACATGAAAAACATTCTAAGAAAAAAAAGTCACATCATTAAAGAAAAGGAGAAAGCATGGCAAGGTATGTGTAGGGGTCTCTTGTGTGTATTCTGTAGTTTAGTGGTATGATATTGGCCTTTGACGCAGGGCCAGTTCAATCCCTGACTAATGCAGCAAAGACCCTTTGTTTTGCCTATTATCCTGACATTCTTTTTTTTAATGTTGTTTTTCTCTTTTAGTAATTTATCACATATCTATCCTTGAGTACCGCGTGATTTTCACTATGTTGTTAGCAATGACAATAAAGACAATTTTTATCTTAAATCTTATCCATTCAATGTATTTTTTATTTTTGAATACTTTTAAATAGATCGATAGATAGATATAGATAAAGATATAGATAGATAGATACTTTATTCATCCCCATAGGGAAATTCACATTTCCAGAAGTATCCGTGTGTCAAAAAACAAAACAAAAGAATACAAAGAATACCCAATATAACGTGTTAATAAAGAGCATTTAAATAGTGCTCAGAAAAATAGACACTGTAATAAAAATAGGGTAATATGCAAATGAGGGTTGGGGTTTAATGTGGGTTAAAGAGCCTTATGACATGAGGGAGAAATGATCTCCTCAGACTGTCCATGGAACAGGACTGTGACAGCAGTATGTCGCTGAAGCTGCTTTTCTGTCTGGAGATGATGCTGTGTAGTTCATAAAGAACAAATGAATCTCTCTTTGACAAGGGAAGAAGTGAATGGAACTTGGGCCTATATATACTATATAACTCTTTTCAAATAATTATGTAATACAATCTGCGACATTTTTTAGAATCTCGAAAACTACAAAAATATATATATTAATCAAAGTTCTGAGGACCATTTGACAAGCATTCTTAAATGATATAACAATAAAGCACACAGCAAATAATTTACTACACGAATGACTATATAATTGACATAAGCATAAAATAACTGCTGCAACTATACAGTCAACAGTTAGATGAGATGAGAACATGGCCTATATGTAATATTCTAATGCAGGATAATTAATATAATACAACAGAAGTCAGAAGAAAGTCCATTGGAATTCTATAAAAAAAACATTCTTTTTTTTACATGATTAACAGAAGAAGTGTCAGATGTATCTCTGGGGATAATCTAGGCTTCATTGTTAGCCTGATATGGAGCAGGCTAGCTGTATAAAATAAATCACCACATTTACTTAAACTAACAAAATTGAACCTGCTTTCATGCAACTGACTAGAGGCAAAATTCAGACAAGATAATAAAATCAATTAATCCCTTATCTTAGTTTTGGGCAAGAACAGCCATTTGATAACAATAAAAAGGCGTTCAATGACAAATGTGAGTGCAACTCATTGTGTTGCGTATCTGGCATCCAAACCTTGGAGATAGGCAGAGATAAGTCCCAGAAAGGATCAAAGACGGTCGAGCAGAAACCACAGTGGCTGCAGGTCAAGGAGCTTTTGAGCTGACCGACAAACAAGTCTGAAAGAAAAAAATATTTCACTTGAGTCTCGTCTGCAATTTGGTACACTGGTGGTGAAAGGGAATCATCATTTGCTCAACTCACCGACGATTTTGCTGTCTTCCCTCTCCAGGTATTTACCCCACATCCTTTTCCCTTTCTCCTCGTCCCTGTTCACAGACAACATAACACACTTAATTCTACAAAATAGTGAATTCATAACAAGAATGGCAAATATCTGAATTCTACGGGAGGAGTTAACCAATAAGTTCCCGTGTTCAATAGCAACCGGTCTTGTAACTCAGTATCAATCCTGCTAGTTGCCTGAACATATCCACAATTGTACAAGTTAGAAATGAATGAAAATTTCACCAAAATACTGGATCACTGTACGTTTGGTTTGGCAATTCAGCTTCCCTGTTGCAATTATTAAAATACAAGATTTAGTCTTTACCCTGGAGAGCCATGCCATGTCTAATCTCGTTGCATGCAGTGTTTTACCCCATTGATATCGATGACAATGAAGACAGTTCGATGCAATTCAATTCAAATCCCATGTAAGTCATCATTTCTGTGTATCTTGCATCCCTATCCAAAGTGCCTGTTTGGTTTTATCTTTCAAATGGGCTTAAGTCTTTCAACATTCCCGTACTTGACCGCGCATCGTAAACAAGTGCGACAGAGGCTGCAATGATGACACAAGCCAGAGGTGGCAGCCACGAGTAAAATAGTTCCAAGTTCTAGACAGCTCCTTTAACTAAATCCAGGAACCAAAGAATTTTATTCTAAAAAGTGAAACATTATTATCACAATGGCATTACCACAACCTTTGGTAATGCTAACTGTACTGACCAAGCACAGCGAACGAAATTGTTTTGATGACAGCATAAGGAAGTGGCACAGATTAACATTGACCCACTAACAAGCAGTTAGGTAACGTGTAATGATATCCAAAAGAATTGGGGCATTAATCTGATGCGAGTGTCAAAGCAGGCCCAGAAACCCACATAGCCTTAAATTACGTCTCAGTTTTGCATTATGCGTTTATATAAATAAACTCAAAAACAGCTTTTTACGTTTAAACAATTTGCTTTTAATGTTTTTTATTTAAAATCATTCACCATTTCATGAAATGCAGAAAAGGTGGAGTCAAATTACTTACGGAAGATGATCAAAATCCTCAACAGTGCCTCTCGGCCTGACTGTGACTCTGTTGACCTCGTTGTGAAGCCCGTCCAAGAGGAAGCGGAGGAACTCTTGAGCATCCTGTTGGCTGGAGAACACACAAAATTATTCACCACCATGAATTCTTGTAAAACAAACGAGCTAACATAAGGCAATTTTATGTACCGTATTTTCCACACTATAAGGCACAAAACCCCAAAACTTTTTCATACATAAGGTGCTCCGGATCGCAAAGCACATAGAATTACATTTATAGTAAGGGCTAAGGTTACACTAAAAATTAGTAGCATTTTTGTGCATTGATTCATGAGTCATTTCACTGATCACAATTGCAAATAGTTGAATGCAACAGGATTCGAACTTGGATCACGGTGTGGAGATCACAGGAACCTATTCACTATTTTACGGATACAGACAACACTCAAAAAGTCAATTGGTATCATGTCATCATCACACTATTTTTAGTCATGGTATCAAGTTGTCAATTATCAGGCTGGACCAATAGATTTTGTCTTAAACTGCTCTGTGGTATAGAAAAGGTTGCATACCACTGAATACAGTATTGTATCGCCGACTGAAAAAGTCTTTAAGTAGCGCACGAGATTCTGTAATAAATTAAGAGAAAGGCATTGTTGGAAGTAATTTGGTTGACCTGAAAGATAAAAATAAACGAATGACCGCACGTATTCAACAACGTTTTTCACTTACAATGTTTAATTTTAGCTGACAAAAAGTGAAACAAACTTTTATACACATTCTATTCACTTTCCATTCTCATTTTTTCAACGTTTGTATCTGGTACCGTGCCTAAAAATGTGTGATAATGAGACCTATTGCATCTTCCTACTCTATATATGTTCCTAGCAGCCTGGTGGTTAGGATTTGTTGCTCTTACAGTCGCTATTTGGTTTGATCCCTGTTGCCATAATTGTTATGGAATTGTGGTAAACGATAAATATCCATCAACTAATCAATAAGTGCACAAATATGACAATACACCGTATTTCCGATTTTTTTCCGTACATATAGCGCACCTGATCATAAGGCGCATGTTTAAATTTCCAACCAATTTGGGGGTTTTAGGTGTGCCTAATAGTCCGGAAAATACCTCGTATACTGTATATATACGAGAGAGAAAAAAAGACTTACTTGTATCCCACAAATCTGGGAGCGTATCTCTGGATCTGAGTTTTGAATTCAGATGGGCTGACAGCTTCGCTGCTGGTTGATGACCACATTGTTTGTATCAGCTTTGCAAACTCTATCAACAAAGAGGTAAAATGACGTCAGAACCTCACAACTAATCAGTTTGAGATAGCAAACATGTGGGTGTTTGAGTCATTCACCTTCCATGAGGGCTGTATTGGTGCGGCTGTTGTTGTTAAGGTCTCTGCGGTGCGAGTTGTGCAGGCAGTAGTCTCTCAGGCTGTGTGTGTTGCTGAGACACTGCAGGATACTGTTCATGAAACACTGCAAAGAAAGAATACAATCGGTTATGTATGCCTAGAGGGAATCTTTGTATTATTTGACCACTAGATGTCATTAAATGTGTTTTTTCGGGTAGCCGTAGCAGGAAGATGTCAAACAATTATGTCAGCTACATTTAGGTGAGGATCATGTTATGTAAAATAAATGCATGTTTCTCTAACTATGAGTATTAAAAAAATGCATGATACTAGTATAGTTTATTGTATTTTATTTATTATTCAAATCAAGAATTTTTCACCAATAAGAGGCTCTGAATAATATACTCTGTCCCTTTAAAATTGGAGTTAATGCGTGTTGACTTTTTAACCTGGGGTACCAATCTGAAAATGCATCTCCATTAACAACCTGATAATCAGTTATTTTGCTCAATATTTGTCCCCCAACCCCAAAAATATGTTATTGCTAAACGGCTGAAGATATTACCTCCATCAACATATAACTAATTTTATGAAAATGCTTCAGAATGGTTTAAGTGTGAATAAGGATATCATATTTGGCCCAAAACTATTTTCTCGATTACATTTGTCATTCCCGGTGAGTCCGATTTTAATTCATTTTTAGACAAAGCAATGAACCTAACATTTATCTGACCATCATGTGGATAAGCTCCAAAAGTAAATTACACTAAATCAATTTCATTCAAACTTAATATTGATAGCTTGGGGTAAAAAAATCTACTAATAGTTTTTGCCGAACAAAAGTTTCATTTAAATACAGAATAGTAAAACATGTTCTCTCTATGCCGTAGACAACTAAACATGCTATTCACATTCATCTTTTTTGGCAAATTGCAGGCTTTGTTTTGCCCCTTTAGCCTATTCGAGCCTGTAAATGATAAAAAGGATCCGCCTCCTTTACCTCAGAATAACTTTAGCCAATAGTGATCGATTCAAATGATGATTGACACATCTTTTTCGGCCAATTGCAGGCTTTGTTTTGCCCCTTTAGCCTATGCGAGCCTGTAAATGATAAAAAGGATCCGCCCCCTTTACTTTCGAATAACTTTAGCCAATAGTGATCGATTCAGCTGATGATTGACACATCTTTTTCGGCCAATTGCAGGGTTTGTTTTGCCCCTTTAGCCTATGCGAGCCTGTAAATGATAAAAAGGATCCGCCCCCTTTACCTCCGAATAACTTTAACCAATAGTGATCGATTTAAATGATGATTGACACATTGGTCAGCCAATAAAACGCCGGTATATATATCCCAGCATACACCGCGGACTACTTCGCGTTCGGGGGAAAATCTAGTCGGCGGCTGCTTGCATTAGTTGCAAGACTTTGCGACTTAATATTGATCCATATATAAGGCGCACTGTATTATAAGGCGCATGGTCAGCTTTTGAAAAAAATTAAGACTTTTAGGTGCGCCTTATAGTGCGGAAAATACGGTACATAATTTAAAATGCATTACCTAACTCCCTGATTGAAAATAATGGATCTGTTTAGACACTCAAGCTTTACCAAGTATCAATCTCAATTCTTTACAAGACACTGCATTATAGAAAAGGGAGATTGATGCTTTTGTCAGAAAAAAATAAACCTTTCCATCTGCTATTTAGTCCTAACAACAAAAGCGTTCTCAGGAAAGTGGAGAGGTAGTAGTCTTCGGTGTCCAAAGGGGCTGTAGTCTCATGCACAACAGCAGTGTGTATTTTGGCAAGCTCAAACTGGTCCAAACCAAAGAGAATGAGTTCTCTTCGGTCCAGAGTTCAGAGTGGTCCGATGAGCTAACCCCACACAACGAGCCACACACAAATCTCATTTATTGGAGTAACCCTAGCCAAGCCTGTTGCTTAGCAGATCCGTACGCTTCACGACCCCCCCGCCTTGGCAGATGTCAACAAACTGATAGCATTAACCACACACAATGCAATAACTGCAAGTCGGTACAACTTCTCCCTTTGCCAAGCATGATGTCAAATTAATTGTTGTCAAGTGGGAGCTGTACTCACTGTGTTTCCCAGGTTTTTCAGTCCGACCAGTCCCTGGGCACTTTTTGAATTCTGGAAGAAAGACAAACGCACAATGAATCGATCAAACCTTAAATAAAATCAGCATGGTTTAAAAAAATTTACAATTTTGTTTTCAATTTAATGTAGTTTGTAATAATAAGTAAATATAAAAGTGGGAATGACAAGAACCATACACCCTTTTTAATGGCCAAATTCAACCACTTTTTAAGGATGTTTAAAGCCAAACTTTCCAATTTATCTATTACTATTTGATTGAAAAAATAAATATACAGTATGAATTATGTATTTTGTAAAGCCAAAAGTAAATCTGCGATTTACCTATGGAATTTTTATTATTGCGTGTTCATTTATTAAGACATATGATATACAGATCTTGAGTAAATCGCAAATATATTTGTTTTTTAAACAAATCTCTCCCCATATTATGTATTGGGTAAAAATAACAGAAATATGTAGCTTACATTTTCAGTTGCAGAAAGTGGTTTCCCATTACAAATTACCATTAGGAAAGGCTACTTTGCATGGCCCATACTAAATGTCCATAATTGATATGCACGAATACACATTTTATAGTGCCCTGTTAAGGTGTAGCATGCACTTGTCCCCTTGGGTGCGACCCCTAAGGGGTGATAATGCTTCATAGGAAAATCTCGTACAAACTAATGCCAGCTGCAGTTAATCACAAGGGAAGAAGTAATGCAATGGCAAAACGAAGCCCCCAGAGAGCAGTGTCAGCGTCATTAAGCGGACTTATTGAGAGACGTGGCACCGATTTCAAGCATTTAAAAGCACTTCACCCAAAATTCAAGCACTTTTCAATCTTTGAAAAGAACAATAAAATTGAAGCAGTTTTAAAGATTTTAAGCACCCGTACGAACACTCGATTGACATTTCTATCCTTCACAAGGTACATGAACTAATGATTTAATATCTAGTATTCAATAGTGATTCAAATGTCTTGAAATGTGAATACAAAAATTAACAAAATGAATAGTTAAAAATAAAACACAAATGTAAGAACACAAATGTAATACGGATTCTATTGAATGTGTTATTACTCTATTACAAAACTGACATCAATATTTGACATTCCACTATTCATTCAACTGTAGCGCTTCTTTTAAGGAAGGTTCCAATTGTAGTTGTGCAGAAAGAATAGTGTACTGAATTTTGTAATCGTCTTCCAAAGCACGATTGAAAAACTGACATTTTTCTTTTTTTTTTTTTCACACTTCCAGATAAAAGAACGTCAACATTCAGTCACAATACCATGAGAAGTTTTTACCAAGTAGTCTCAACTCATTGGCATTTTCACAGGGAAAATTAGGATTTGGCCTTTTTGTGTGTGCAGTAATGAATAAGCAGCTAATGTTCTGTGTTACCATGATTTCACATTCTTTCCGAAAAGAAACATTGTTAAGAACTTGTCACATAATGCTGTTAAATTACATTACATAAGTGCAGTGGTTATATAATTGGAGGCTCGAAGAGCGAACGCATAGTCAGGGGGTGGTTAAGGAATGTGCTCAGTTTGAAGATGCAGAGCTGCAATATTACCAAGCATCTTATCTTTATTTGTCATTTGATACATTTAAAAATTACATTATCAGGATAATCCACTGACTATGGTAAGTGTAGTTGAGTTGGAGTGTTCAGTCTACTGTAAACCACGATACACAAAAAATACAATGAAAGGAGTGCTTTATGGTCCAAGTACAAAAATAGCTTGGCTACGAGTCCCTAAAAAACAAAAAAAAAACAATTGTTTGTACCCCACCAGACTACTCACAAGCAACATTAAATTATGCTGTCAGAGACACTAAAATTTTCAAAGCATCATATTCTGAGCACTGATGTTCACAATTTATAAAAGAGAGTGTCTGATGAATGGTCTAATAATTTCCCTAATAATGTTTGCCACACCTGAGTGCTGCACATGAAGCATTTTCACCAAACATTTATGTGACAAGCATTGATAAAAGTTCCATCTTGACGTTGCTCATAGGGCATTTTCAATTGTATTTCATAAGATACAATACCCCACCTGCACACACAAGTACACCTGCAAACGCACACACACCCTGCTCTGAACTGTTGAGTGAAGCCTTGTCCAGATTGTTCATTCTCGTCTACTATCTATTGGCTGCTGATCTGAGCAACTGGCTGACGTCAGGGCTCAAAAAGCAGCATCCAAGCTCTGTCACTGTAGCAACGCTATTCTTATCTTTTTTTTAATAGGATGCAGCGCTAAAGGACATTACAGTGAGAGTTGAATGTGATTCAGTGTATTTGGTCTACAACCTTCAAAGTAAAAAAAAAAGTAGCTTGGGAAAAGCCAAAGCCAGTGGTCACGTTCTCATTTTATGTGATGAAATGTGTCTTATTATTTCCTTTAACAGTCATTCTGAAAATGATAGGACACGTGCAGATGCACCACATCCACCAACAACAAGGAGCAGCACATCAATACTATGAGTAAGATGTGTGTTTAAAACTGTGAACGCCAAAAGGCTGCGGGTCAAGATGGAATACCTGAGAGGGTGCTTACGGACTACGCTGAACAGCCAGATGGGGTCTTTGCCACAATCTTTAACCAGTCCTTCTCACAGGCTCCCATTCCCCCCTGCCTCAAAACCACCAACATCATCGCCATCCTTAAGAAGTCATTAGTGGTCAGCCTCAATGACTACAGGCCGGTTCCACTTACGCCTGTGGTCATGAAGTGCTTTGAGGGGATGGCGTTCCAAGCACACCAAGTACTCCCTTACCACTAATACTGCACTGAACCAACTTAATAAACAGGGGAGCTATGTCAAAATGCTCTTCAGCTCGCCGGTTCAACACCATCTTGGAGATTCTGGTGGAGAAACTCTCCCACCTCGGGGCTCTCTTCCTGCATTTATGCTGGATCATTGACTGTCTTTCAAACATCTTACGGTCTGTGAAACCAAGGAGGACAAGCTCCACTCATCATCATTGGTAAATGTGTAAAGAGAGTGCACTCCTTCAAACTCTTGGGCGTGCACATCTCTGATGACCTGTTGTGGTCTATCAACCCGAGAGTTTTCGTTGGGTAGGTCCAGCAGCGATTCCACTTCCGGATTTTACTCAGGAAAGGCTACTTAGAACAGTAGCTGCTAGTGTCCTATAGAACCACAGTGGCATACGGTATCACAACGTTACATACTGAGAACATGGCTGTAGAAGAAAAAAAAAACTTATAAAGAATCATCAGTACAGCCCAGAAAATCATTAGCTGCTCTCTGATCTATGGAGGACATTGATGGCTCACGATACTGCAGCAGAGCCATCGACATCATAAAAAACTCATCTCACGTCACCTCTTTGACCTGTTGCCCTCTGGCAGGCACTACAGGTCCCCAAACACAAGGACTAAAAGGCTCAGATACAGTTTTTTGCCCAGGGCCATCACCAGCACAGGACTCATTAAAAATGATTATCTTGACCATGTATTCATATTTAATTTATAGACTTTTACTTTGGAAATATTATTCTGATGCACTTCCAACTTACGCCAGTCTCTTACAAATATTTCCCTTTTTATACAAACATTCTTTTTTGTCTTTTTTTTCTATTTTATTACATGATTATCCTGGAGTGCCACGTCAAATCTTGTTGTAAACAATGTTCATTAGCTGTGATCAATTACAATAAAGACAATTATATTCTATATAAAGAGACTAACACCATTTTACTCTCAAGGTTAGAAATATGTGTGATTTCATAAAAGGATTTAAGCTGCCTGTCACATCATGTGAACGCAATCACACTTCAATATCCATTTCCTAAGCACAGCGTCAAAACGGATTTGGACATGAATGGGTACGGCTGGCTCGTGCTCTGATCCCAGCTTGTAGCATGACCACAACGGCAGCTAATTCCGTTATGCAAATGCTGCAGTGGATGATTTACAGACGTAAGCAGTTTAAGCACTATTGATGTGTGTGTGCTGGATTAAACTGTTGTACACACACTTGAGCTGCAGCTGTGAGCAGTGTTGTCACCAACGCTAAAAACCACAACATCGATTTACATCCCTAACATGCAACAATAATAATCTGTATTCGTTAGTCCTTGCGTGTTCATTTGCCAAAGTGGGCAAGTGAGGATTTAAAAAGGAATTTAATGGATCATAATTAATGATAATTGGATTATTTTTCCTTTTAGACATCAGCTATACAAGTAATATATCCATCGCGAGTATTTGACCATGTAATGTGTCATACATATTTTAGACCTATTTTGTTAGAAAGCAATGATTCACAGCCATAAAGATAAGTGATAAATAGTCACAGGAGAGATCATATGACCTTGCATTACAGTTGTTTCACATGAGCAAGCAGATTTACACACACTGTACAGTAAAGAAGTGGTTTATGGGGAAACCATGTGTGAATGGTTCATTTGTAAATGCCACGAAGCTCCCTGGGCTACTGCTGAACTATGTAAACTGATGTCCTTTAGCTCAAAAAAATGTTTATTGGAAGAGTATTTTAGAAATAAGGGTTGAACACAAACCTTTATTCATAAATAAGCAAAAAAGGAAGAAGGTTTTCGGCATGTATCTGATGACATTATAAAAAGCAAATTCTGCCCAATCATTGTACTCACTTCATTAATTGATGGAAATCTTATGCAGGGTTACTTTGGCTGCAAAACTGTATTAACGTGTTATAGTCAACCTTCCTAATCAACAAATTGCCTTGCTGCTTGGCGAAACATTTAAATATATAAGTTCTGTGTTTACATCAAGGGTAATCTAAGGAATCCAAATAAAAACATTCCAGACATCATGAACGTTAACATGGTAACTGCAAGGAAAGGTTATTTTGAGGCCAAAGTTGTACCAGAAAGAATTCACTACACAAAAATGAACCTAATTAAATGTATGCCTTTCAAAATGCAACCAATGAGAGCTTATTTTTTTAAAGGGAAAATTCAATGTTTTGTCACATTTTCATTTAAAGAAAAAAAGGTAAGCCATGGTTAACAAGATTTGTACAATAGGGGTGGGCAGAACGATCCAAAAATCGATGCAAAACAAGTACGTGAATCGTAAATGTTATTATCCAGCGATTAATACTTTGCGTCTCCACCAATTTTCTCCAAGCGTGCTTCTTTATGCAGTCAGAACAGAACTTCTCTCTCACCCAGTGCCCGCAGACACTCTCTAAGTGTATCACTGAATATGTGGCACACTTTTAGCCCCTCTGTCTACCTGGCAATGCTAAGTGTAATTTGTGTGGTAAAGTGGTTTGCGATCATGGCAACACCACAAATTGACATAAACACATGCCACATGAAAAAAGAGAGCAATCAGCTGCAAACAAAAATGTAAACAAGTTACTGTTGTTCCTGAACCAAACCTTTAAATTGTCGGGATGGCAACAGAGCCAATGAGACACGTTATTTGTATTACTGACATTATTTTCAAACTATTCTGCAAGGGAAGGTGCATCACTTATCTTGTTTGATATCGTTATACAGTATTTGTACTTTTTTTATTGCTGCTTTTTTTGGTTTGAGTATTGGCTATTGTTCTGATACAGTTGTAATAGAAATGTTTATATAAATATTTGTTTGTACCATTAAAGTTTGAAATTTTGTTATTTAATAAAAATAGAAACATTTTTACTGCCTAAATTCATTGTGCTGTGTTTATCAAAATTCTAAACTAACTAAAAGGGGGAAGGGTTTAATAATGCAAGGATCACGACATTTCCAAGCAAAAAATATTGGTATCTGATTGGTATTGATTGATACTACGCTGTATTTACTAGGATCGGATTGATAACAAAATTCTCAGTATCGCCCACCTCGATTATATGTAGGAGAGACAAGTCCCTTTGTTTGGTAACCCAAACTGCAAGGCATCACACAACCATCATATGTGATGGCACACCTCACTCAGGGAGTCTGTGTATTGATTGTTAAGTGACTAAGCACATCACACATAGTTGATAAAAAAATCTTATTCTTAGACTGTTAAATTTGTGTATTTACAAAGGCAGAATCATGTTTGACTTAGTTCCCTTAAGTGTATTGAAATTTTTCTGTTACCACTGCTAACAAATAGCAGAGATGGGGGATTAAGTCACATCACATGGAGTACAGTAGTCTTAAATTTGTAACTTTTGGGTTTGTGAATTGCTTGGAAAAAAATAAATCATACAAAAGAGACAACTTCACCTTGACTTAAACTTTAAGGGCCCTTTTTTATATTGAGAGCAAGTGTAACACTATACCTTTCTGGTATTTTCTATCCGGGAGAGGACAGGACAGAGAAACAGTGCTGATGTGGGAAGGGACAGAGTTGAATCCCAGCCAATCAGACCTGCTCTGCTTATGAATTAAATCCAGCGTACCGAGCTAAGAAGTAAAAGAAACTGTGATAATATCGGTCCTCAGGGATAATGTAGTGGGTGGACCTCACAAGTGTTGTGTGTAGAGGTAAGATCTTTAACCTAACCCCTAACCCGACCCAAAATTCGGGACAGGCCTGAAATGACAATCATTAGTTCGGGCTTAGGGTTGGGTTTTTCTCTCTCATTGCAGTACTACTTTTTTTTTAACCGACGTCTCCTGCATAGCTGCCTTTTTAATCCACCACTTTTCTTTTGCCGAGTCTCTGGCAGCTGCCTTTTTTTTATTTCACCACTTTGCTCCCCTCTCTGAGCCGCTGCCTTTTTAAAAAATCCTCTCATCATTTTTCTTCATTGTCTCGCTGCCACTCTTGTACGTATTAAGTAAATGGCCCAATTTGATTTCTACCTGAAGAGAATTAGTCAACATGGCGGGCGACCTTAAAATCCACTTTAAACTACTAAAGGAAAACCCAAAAAAACCCAACCATATTAATTTATTCAATATTCTCTCCCTTTCCAATTTAGCACATACCTATTTTGACTGCCGAAATGGAGGAGCAAGAAGTAAAAAATAAACTCAAGAAGGTTAACTGTAAAGGCATACAAGCACCGGTAAGAGTGAAGTTAGAATGTTATTCTTTATTTATTATCTAGTTTGTGCTTTTTCACTTCGATCATTTCCTTAGATTTTCCATTTTCAGACTATAGAAATAACCATTTTGTATATCTTTTCTCATTTATTTGAAAGGCACAAATCCAAACAAAGCCTAGTGGGCTGCATTTTTTCTCTGCATAATTCGTTCTCAAAGAGATCTGTCTTTCACTCTCGTTGTTTGGCCCCTTATTCTGTGTTCCAGCATTATTTCGTGGTTGAAATGCAGTTAATCAAGTTTCAAAAACATATGTATGTCTACTTTAAACCGTAAGAAATCTTGTTTTTTTCCCTGCCTAAACGGGATGAAGAGATACTAAAAAATTGCAAAAAAAATTCATAAAAAAAGGTATACATCCCGAGCTTGTCTAAGACATGCATGTACATGTAATTTAGCATACATGGTGTTCCTTTTTTTAATTTTAAACAGCTGTTCAAGATGACATGTATGTTTTTGGTCATTTAATTCTATCAAATCTATTTCCCCCCAAAATGCGACCTATACTCAGAGTGTGATTTACACATGTTTTTTCCTTCTTACTTATGCATTTTTCGGCTGGTGCGACTTATACTCCTGGAGAGACTTATAGTCCGGAAAATATGGTCATCGTCTTTTGCAATTCTCAATTCTCAAAATAAGACATTCACTATGAGTTTGTGGATAATTTTTCTCGCATTTTCCTTGTTCAAAATCCCCCAAAATCCCTGAAAAAAAATATTTTGTCAGATGTTAAAGAGATTGGGTCAGAGCCCAGCCTACCAGCACTCACTCACACAAACTCTTTACGGGTTTAGATTTACTTAATAATAATAATAATAATAATGCATTTTATTTAAAAGCGCCTTTCAGGCCACCCAAGGACACTGTACAAACAATGAAAGAAAAAAAAAAAGAAAAAAAAACAATAAATAAAAATAAATAAATAAAAAAAAAAAAAATACAATTTAAAAAGTTGTAAACGAAATAATAAATAAAAACAAGACATAAAATCATAAAAACATAAGAAATGGAGAAGCTATGTGTTGTAGGCAGTCCTGAACAGGTGTGTTTTTAGACGGGACTTAAAAGTGGAGAGAGGTGTGCAGTTTTGGAGGTCCGGAGGTAGATTGTTCCAAAGCTTGGGAGCAGCGCGACTGAAGGCTCTGGCTCCCATGGTGCTCAGATGGGCAGGGGGCACTGACAGTCGGAGGGAGGACGAGGATCTGAGGGAGCGAGTGGGGACGTGCACCTGGAGAAGGTCGGACAGGTAAGGAGGAGCCAGGTTGTGAATGGCCATATATGTATATAAGATGAGTTTGTAGCTGATGCGATGCTGAACAGGAAGCCAGTGTAGCTGTTGGAGAACGGGGGTGATGTGCTGCTGGGAAGATGTTTTTGTGATGATGCGAGCAGAGGCGTTTTGAACCAGCTGAATTTTATGGAGGGACTTTTGGGGAAGGCCGAAGAGGAGAGCATTGCAGTAGTCAAGGCGGGATGTGACAAGACTGTGGACGAGAATAGCAGTAGTGCGGGGGGTGAGGGAAGGGCGGAGTCTGGTAATATTGCGGAGGTGGAAATAAGCAGTGCGGGTGATGGTGTTGATATGTGAGTGGAAGGTAAGCATGCTATCCAGGATGACACCCAGACTCTTGACCTGGGGGGAGGGGGACACTAAGGAGCTGTCGATGTTGAGAGAGAAGTTGTTTACTTTGGATAAAGTGGATTTGGTGCCAAGAAGGAGGAATTCTGTTTTATTGGCATTTAATTTAAGAAAGTTTGTTGTGAACCATGTTTTGAGTACGGAAAGGCAAGAGGTGAGGGAGGGAGGTTCTTTAGTCTTTTAAAATCATGTAAACCATGTAACGCAGAGGTCTTCAATATTCTTACAGCTGAGAGCTACTTTTTGTTACTAATTAGTGCAAAAGGCATCAAATTTAATAAGCATTTCTAAAATAACAACCTATCGCGTTATTGCTATGTAGTTACTATGTTAACAGGTTAATTTTTGCAAGTAGCGTTAAATACTCAGTCAACCACTAAAATATTTTACTAGAAAATCACAATGACCCAACATTGGTGAGCTATTTTCAGAACAGGTCCGCGGGTACCTCAGCTGTCCTTAGTGGAAACCCTGGTGCCCATGGGCACCATTTTGGATTCCCCTGATGTAGCAAACAACTGCACTTACGAACAAAACGGTTATTAATCCAAAGGCAAAGAAATTATTGGTTGAAAATTCTAAACTCATCTACTCTGGTTGCAATGGTTTCAGTGTTAATGAATAGTACAACTACATTATATTTACTCCATATTTACTACTACCATATTTATTTGTGACCCTGGGTGAGTGTTATACACGAGGCTTTAGCGGATAATCGCAAAACATTGTATGTATCGGGATTCAAACCCGGGTCACAGTGGCGAGAGTGCTGAACTATAAACACTGGACTATCAGGAATGTAGAGGAGAAATGAAAAGGTTCTGGATTTAATCTGATCTCATACTTTCTTTAGTCACGGTAACAGCGACAAATGCTAATTGTGTTGTGAATTTCACATGTTAAAATTAAGATACATTTTATTTGATATAAAATGGCTGCAAGGAAGAGTCCCCGACCGCTTCGACTCCCTGCCCAGGCCACTTAGGCTTTCTTATACAAATGTATTGTCATTGTAACATATAGTGTGATAATGAGATAAAATCGACTGCCTTTTTGTATGTTGTCTATATAACTGGTGGCCCGGTGGAGGTTTTTGGTGCTCTTACCGAGGTTACCCAGGTTCCATTTCTGTTGCATCCGACCACAAAGTTTCAGCTGAAAATATTTTTTTTTTTTTTTTTATTGTAATCAAAAATTAGGGGCGCATGTTATACACGAGTGCGGCATCATACACAAAGAAATACGGTTTTGAACTTTTTTTTAAAACTTCTTAGAATGCAACCAATATCATACATTTTGTGCCATTTCAATATAATTACTAAAACAAAAGACTTCTCCTCTAATCTCTTGAAAACAGACGCAAATCATAACGCACTAAAAGTTCGAACATATCGGCTAAATCATCGTACTGTGTAATCAAGCACTCGCAGTTCGTTCTGTTTGTGCGTATCTTGGCATTAATACGAAAGTGCAGGCTAACGGCAGCAGAGCGCCTCGATCCAATTGGAGGGCCGAGTTAGCCGGCCATCAAAAGCACATTGACTGGGAAACCAGCATGAGACGGAAAAACAGAACAGTCTGTTCTGACCTGCCTCTCGCTTTGGCAGGGGCATAGTCAACAATATCTCCTTTCCCCTTCTGTTGCCACTGGTAAGTCTTCACCCCGAGAAACGACATGGTAGCGTCAACACTTTTAAGCAATTCCTTCCAGTATAGTGTTTGTCCTCTGAAAACAAAGTGGTGATATAGGTCGTATTTGTTGAGCCAGTGTCCAGTCCATTAAGTTCCATGAAACAGTTCACCATTTCACACCTTAACACTATTTGATTAAAGCAGGGAAAGAGTAAGGTTAAGTAATTAAGATGTTCTTAAGTAATAGCACAGAGTATTCCACGACCTATTTGAACATTGACTACAAAATGTGAACTTTTGACTCCAATATTGCTTAACGGGTAAGTGGGGGTTTCATTTCTAGCAGCAAAATTATTTTTCAGTGACGATATGTGGTGGCTCGCAAACCCAGGGTTTCTACACCTTTTTCAAGGCTAAATTCAAGCACCTTTTAAGGACTTTCAAAGCCATTTTTCCAATGTTTCCAGTTAAATAAAAAGAAGAAACCCAGTGTTGATCATGTATTTTGTAGATCCACATTTGTTAATCTTGTGTGTGCATTTAACAAGATGATTTTTGGATGATGAATAAATCTTGGCTAAATCGGGAATAATGTTTTGGAGACAAATCTCTCGCCATTGAGTAAAAATTACAGTAATATGCAGATTACAGTTTCAGTTGCAAGAAGTTATTCCCGTTACAAAATTAAACTGGGAAACGCTACTTTACTTTTTTGCAAAGCCCATATTAAATGCTGATAATCGATAGTTAATCGTAACCTTAAGAAAATAATTTACGTTTCATAGTGCCCTGTTTTGGGGTGGCATGCCACTGTCTTCTTAGGCGCCGATGCAGTTTGATTGAGCAATACTAAAAACACTAAGACCAGCTGCCGTTAATCACAAGAGAAGAAATGTGATAGCAAAGCGAAACCACCAGAGATCAGTGTTGGAGTCATTTTTAAGCAGACTTGAGAAACAGGGCAACAATTGTAAAAATTTACAAGCATTTTACCCCAAAATTAAGTACTTTTCAACTTTGAAAACAACATAAACATTCAAGCATTTTCAAGGATTTCAAGCACTCGTGTCAGCCCTGAAATAGTTGTATTAACTTTCAGTTTATCCAGTCCTCAAAGACCCTTTAATACAGGGTTCATCAATCTTTTTGAAGCTGAGGGCTGCCAGTTCGCATTATCTACATTTCCAACTTATAGTGTTATTACTATATTGTTACTATGCTATCACAAGGTTATAATTATTAGAAGTTAAGTTAAATGGTTTCAGTCAAGCAGTAAAACATCATACCATTTGAAAATCAAATTTCCCAAAAAATCACAATGACTCATCAATTGTGAGCTATTTTCAGAACTTGTCTGCAAGGCTACTCAGGTGTTCTTCGGGCACTACCTGGCTCCGGCGGGCACCATGTTGGAGACATCTGGTTTAAAATATTTTTTGCATCAAATAACAAATAAAATCCCAATGAAAGTCCAATGTTTTATCATTGTTTTAATTATAAATTGTGACGAAAATAAGTAACTGCTGATCATAGTCAGACGATGACAAGCTTTCAGACATAGCCCCCCTTTCAAGCAAACACAAAACAAGTTACTGATTGTCATAGAATAAAGAAGTCATAGCAAAAAGCAAAAAACAAACAAAACAAAAAATTGGCGAACTTCTGACATAACCCTCGACAAAAATGAGCAAATGGTCTATAGTTTTTCCTAAAACCTCATGCAAAAAAGTACAAATAAATAAATTAATTAACCGGGATTATGGAAGTACCAAGAATGCCTTTTTTACGTCGCATAAGCAACTCATAAGAATACATACTCTTAAATTACTCATGCATTAGTTACATAATAATCCAATTACAAGTAATCAATAATAAATACCTTTTTTTTTCAAAAGAAACTAAATATGAATAAAATTACTAAATTCTGTGCAGGCTTGGGGAGTAATGGAATACATGGAACGGCAAAAATGATGTTGACAAGCTGTTTGGATTTATTTTCATTTTATTTCTGTCGCATTTTATGTTAGTTTTGCCGGAGATCAAAGAGATCAAAGCCAGGAGAGAAAGCTTACCACGTGTTGTGAGTCATCATTTTATTCATATTTAGTTTCTTTTGTCTTTTATTATCATATTTGGTATTGGAGTAATCCATAAGTAATTGAAAGTAATCAACTTAAAGTAACCCTACTCAACCCTGGTGACAGGTGTGTCCAATCACCCACACATGTCCCTAATTAGACTGACCCTTCAATAAGGACATTTTGGAAAGCACCCAGATTCGGGTGATTTTCATTTTCCATTATGGACAGGTGTGGGAGCTATGCACACAGCACCCTCTGCAGCAAAGGTAAAATAAGTCAGTGTCCTTGTTTGCAGTATTTTGTTACATTTTTACAAAATAGCTCTGCTTGTACCTTGTTTGAAACTATTATTTATGAAAAACTGAAGGTAAAAATGAGCTTCAACGATCTTAAGCGAGAGCAAGTTTAAAGTGGTTTAATTGGACACAGGCTGTGGTATTTTTCTTATTTTATTGATTTTAATAAATCATCAGACAGTGAAATCAAATGCGCTGAAAATTTTGATTTTGTCTGCAGAGTGGGTTTGGCTGTTTTGCTGAAATTTGTCCTTAAAATACTATATGGCTCTCTCGCTCTCCCTCAAAAAAAAAGAATTATATAATGTATATATGTTCCTAATTATCACTCTTTGTGTCAAAAAGTTTCTGACCTCTAGTTAGTGGAATACGTGAGTGTATAATAGTGTGTGTGAGACTATAAGACTATACGTGAGAGTTTAGTAGTTTCTGTGTGACAGCATAGTAGTATGTGTATGAGAATACAGCAGTATGGATGCGAGAGTGTAGTAGTTTTTGTACATGACTGTGTATTACAGTATAGTTTATTTGTTAAGAGTATGAGATTACATGTTAGGGCAAGTAAGATTTACTCCTCACAGGGTCTCTTGCACAATAGTGGAGTTCTCTTTTGCGCTGGTGTGCCATTGGTCCTGCTGCACGTGTTCAGAAACAAACATAAACTGATTCCATGCACACCCTCACCAATGTAGTCACACATGTCTCAGATAGAAGTGCACACACACAAACACGGTAGAGGGAAGCCGGGGCACGTTTTGCTGCCATGCCGGTTGTGGACAAGGGGAGGGAAGAGTGAAGGACAAGAAGGCGTTTGACGGGGCGGGGGAGCAGGTGGACGCTGACAACAAAACATTAAACGTGCCAAGCAAGCTGAAATCTCTGGCAAGTTCCAGAGTCCATGCTAATATGATTTCATGTTACGTAACAGAAGCTGGCACATAACATTCACAGCACAACTCTGAGGTTACTGAATCCTCTCTTTATTTGACTACTATATATTTACCGTATTAAGGTGCAACTAAAACCCCAACTCTTCCAGATATTTGAAAGTGCTCCATATAAGAAGTAAGAAGAACCCGTTGAGGGTCCTCAGGAGGAATAACCTGGAACGCAAGTTGCTGAGTTTCCTCTACAAAGCCGCAATGGAAAGCATTTCAACATAGAGCATCACCGTGTGGTATACTGGGAGGTAGGCAAGGACAGGAAGAAGATACAGAGAATTATTAACACAGCCCAAAAGATCATCGGCTGTTCTCTGCCCAGTCTAGACTTTGCCAACTTGCGATACCGTAGCATAGCCATTAACATAAAAGACCATTCCCATATCGGCCACTATCTCTTTGACCTGTTTCCCTCTGGTAGGACAGACTCAGAGACAGCTTCTTCCCTAGGGACATCACAACCCGTATTGAACACATTAAACTGTGAAAACATATCTTGCGACAATTTTGGGTTTATTTTTCATTCGTTGTTCCCAAATGAAACTGTGTATATGGACAATTTATTTACAGTAATATAACAATGTAAGGACAATACTGGAAAACTAAATGTCACATCAGGCATTTAGTGACCATGACCAATAACAGCAAGTACAAAAAAACACATGGCAAGGGAACAGACACATCACAGAGCACACTAAGACCCTTGCACTGTCCAGACCAACTGTTTGTAAAGTAGTTTATAACCGTTAAAAAATAAAAAACGAATGTTTGGTTTCGAATTAACCCAAACACTATTGCTCGCGTATGTAAGGGGTTAATGAAAATTAGACTCATGTGGCTCGATGGTCTAGAGGTATGATTCTTGCTTAGGGTGCAAGAGGTCTCGGGTTCAATTCCCGAACGAGCCCTTTATTGGGTTAGTGTTGATAAAATCTTTATTCAACCTCCTGTTTTAAAGTTCGTCATCAGACGAATAAAGGCCATCAATTTTTAGAAATTGTGCTCTTCGTTCTCATGCTTGATTTATGAGTTAGTGGTAATTGAATCATCAAGCAATGTTGATATATTTTCTGCAAGACCCTCGGGCGACAATGGCTCAGGAGGTAAACGTCTTGGGATCAAGAGATGGCAGGTTCGATTCCCGGCTCATCCGTGTTATATGTCAAAGTGTCCATGGGCAAGACACGGAATTTCTAATGTCACTTAGTAAAAGGGAAAGTATGAAGCTTTGGGAGATGTTTATTGACTTGAAAAGCGCTATATAAATACAAATGCAGACTAGTATTAGTAGACTGGCTGGCAACCAGTTCAGGGTGTCCCGTGCCCACTGCCTGAAGGCAGCTAGCATTGGCTCCAGCACACCCGCGACCCTACTGACGAATAAGGGATGACAGTTAGATGGATAAAATAGGATACGGATATTATGCATTTGTTCTTGTATTATTCTGCGGTTATTTTTTGTATTCTTTGTGTGCAAATAATATACAAATAAACGTTATTCTTTCATTTATTTGTAATGCATAATAAATAAAAATACAATTCAAAATTTGATTTGATTAACAACATTACAATGAAGCGTGCCTATTTCGCTGCCGTTTTTTAAAGACCAGTCCAGTGTAGCAAGAGCAGTTGTAGTCGAGCCTATAGTGAGAATTAAGCCTGGTTATGTAAGCAGTGACCTGCTAGTGCGGGCCTATTGCGAGCGCCTGGCACATTGGCGTACAGCGGCTTAAGAGAGCGGCTTATCTCTTGAAAATGACTCACTCCAACGTTTAACCTGACACCATGTTTTTCCACAAAATGCACAACACACCGGCACTCTTCCCAACGTGACTTTTTATCAATAACGACCTAACGCACACACACCACAAATAGAATGAAAACTTGTGTTATAATAGAAGTGCCGATTTAAAGAAAATAGAACCGGCGGTTTATATACGTGACGTAACATCAATGTACCCTACCTTGGCTTGGTTAATGAGGAGCCCGACGAACGCCGAGACGAGGACCGAGCCCGACATGCTGCTTTTCCTCCTCATTTCTTGCTTAAGAAAGGGAAAGGCAGCTGCCGGAGGTTCTTCGGGAACGGTCACCGTATACGTTTGTCTCATGCTCGGCATTTTGAAGAAAGAATGGAGAGCAGAATGGGTGCCGCTAATTTTATACGCGCTCCCTGTTCTGTCGCTGCGTCCTGCGTGACACGCTCTCCGTCATTCATTAAAACTGAAAAACGCCGACAAATAAATCACCTCCTCTCAACGGCGATAACAAATGCGAGGGGATTGTGGAAAAAAAATGTCATAGAAATAACGCTAGAAAAAACTGTTTAGGAGTTATATCACTGTAGTGTCTACCTAATAGCGTACCATCATCATTTAAACAGCACGCTTGAGCCACCGCTATATCGTCCAGGGAGAAGGCCCCGCCCACTACATACGTCAGCGCCCGCCTCCAGCCAAGCTATCTACGTCAGAGGCGAGCATCAACTGATAATGAAGGTATTCCCAAATTCTTAAACATGCCAAATGTAAGCAAATAGTACATAGTTGCACAAAATCTCTATATATTTCATTGGTATATCCCAATTTTTCTGTGAGATAATAGATTTTAAAGAAAACCTGTCTCGTTTTTGACTTCCCAAGATGTGACGTCAAATGAGAACCAACGGCACGTAGTCGCCATATTGTTTTAAATAGTCGAAGAGTGTTTAAGTTAAGTTTTGGCAGCTTTTTTGTAGAATTGCTAGGCGTTGTGTCGCAGTTGGATGCAGGAATCAATCAATCAATAAAATCACTTTATTTGTCCCCAAGGGACAAGTAAACATACCCACGAAGGTACAACAGCAGCCATTAAGGGGCTAACTGGCTTAAAAAATACATGGAGAGGTAGCGACGGCGGGCTAATCGAGACCGGTCAATGAAAAGCGGACAGAGCCTCGGCGGATAAAACATGCAGTGAGCAGCCATGCTAAACAGGAACCAACAACGGAAAGCAGCAAGAGGTATGGCAACAAACGCGAAAAACAAACCAAGGAAAACGGAAGAAACAGAACCTACGCCAGGCTAGCCGGTCACAAAACACACGGCTGAGCAAATGCACCAAACTGCGAGCAAACAAAACATGAAAGCCTCTAGTAGCCCCAACGCTAACGAGAACCTAGCCAGACAAAATTATACCAACTGCCACCATCTTACTTTCTGCCACCATCTCCTGACTTGTGTCATCATTGCAGCCTCACCCTGCTCATGTGCATTTTTAGACACGCTCCAATAAACTTTTTTTCATCTTTCTTGAGGTTCAACTTGGCCTTCGGACTCTACTAGGAGAAGGTCTTTTCTTACTTTCACCATTTTCATGCCACACAGACAAATAGAAATTTAAAAAATATCCTGCGCGGACAAGTATTATGTCACTCTCATGCACCCCACTCAGCCTATTCCTACAGCTCTGATAAAAGCAGATAGGCGCAATGGACATGAAAGCATACTAGACCAGTAAATAGATGTAAAAAAACACCATTATTAACATTTTATAGCCCACTGGAAGTGAAGAGACAAAGTATTCTATCACACTTAAAAAACAAATCAATTATTATTTGCAAACACAATTCCAACCGTAAAGGACTATTCTGAAGTTGGCCGAGAAGCAAAGCCAATGCTACCTGTACCAGGAAGCACACCAGATGTTTTTTCATTAGACTTGAAAATATTGTAACAGTAAGATTGCATCAAGTGCACATTGAAAACATGTCCCCCCCCAAAACAGTGACATCATCATCCACTAGGTGATGTTGAATCCACGCTCATCAAGTTGTGCAACCTCTTAGTGCACAGATGAGAACTGAAAATCCAAGCATTAATCCAACCCTTGCAATCAAAACCGGAAAAGGCCATGTTAAGACTGATGACATTTCCCGTCCCCCGGCTACCCTACGGTTGGGAAAGATTCATAAATGTTCAACCTCTTCAATATTTATATTTATTTGGTTCTCAATAACAAGACTTGTCAATTGCCAACCACTACTATCCATCTATCCATTCATTATCTGCACCGCTTATCCTCAGTAGGGTTGCGGGGGTGCTGGAGCCCATACCAGTTATATTTGGGCAGTGGGCAGGGGACACCCTGGACTGGTTGCTAGCCAATCGCAGGGCACACATGGACAGACAACTCACTCGCTCATTCACACCTAGGGACAATTTGGACCGGCCAACTAACCTGACATGCATGTTTTAGGAAGGTGGGAGAAAACCGGAGTGCCTGTAGGAAGCCCATGCAAGCACGGGGAGAACATGCAAACTCCACACTGGAGGTTCGATCTCATGACCTCAGAACTGTGCTGCACACGCGCTAACCACTGCGCCGCCATGCTGCCCCAAACCACTATCACTTCTGCAAAAACTATGTTTTGACCATACTTTGTATTCTGAGAAGTGATACTTGGACTAGGTGTTAGGTCTCATTGGGTCAAATAACAAACAAGAACTGAATAAGAAATCTTGGCATGACATCCATCAATAACAAGGCCTAGCTTTATATTTCAACTTCAGATAAAACACACTTTCTGATGTATACTAGTTCATTGTCCAGCCAATTATCCTCACTAGGGTCGGAAGGGATAATGGGGTAGTGGGCTGCCTGGACTGGTGGCCAGCCAATCACAGTGCACACCGAAAAAAAAGCAACCTTTCACCCACACACTGATTTCAAGGGATAATTTTAGAGTCATCAATCAACATGACCTGCATTTTTTTGGTATGCGGGAAGAAATCCGAGTACCCAGTGAAAACTCTAAAGATTTCCCAACATGATATTTTTTGGGGCTTCGCGGGTCCAACCAATTTCTTAAATATTGAGTAAGTAGAATATGAGTAAAGAATCTTTCTTTCATCCATCTCATGTAGTTGCTACTTTGCTTCTACGGTCCACCGAAAATTACAAGTTCTCGAAAGCCTACCCGAGATGTTATTTTCAGTTGACAGCTAGTATCAAGATGGCGGCATGGTCGATATCGTACAATCTAACATTTTATTTGTGTGCTTAAACTTTAGCGGAGCTGAAAAACTAAGTCGACATCCGCCAAAAATTTGTAAGAAAATGTCTGAAATTGATACAGGCAGTAATAGCTTTGTATTTTCTCAACTGAATTAGAAAACAACAGAATTCAGCCTACTTTGTGAGCACTGCCAACGGACCTTTACTCAAGAGATGAAATGCTGACAGATGCTGTTCAAACACTTGTGAGAGTTCAAGGGAATGTGTGGGAGACTCCCAGCACAGAATGGAGTCTTCTGTGTAATTCTCCGGGAACAGAATGGTGTATACAGTACGAAATATTGGATTCTGATGTCCAAATATTAAATGCTTATTTTTGATGCAATAAATTATAAAGAACTTAAGGGGTTAATACTCTCAGTGAGTAAATACCTGCACAGAATGTATTACCAATGACTACAAACACAACAACAGATTTGATCATGCGGAACTTCTTGACAGTTAACAGTACGATGTGATCAAAAATAATATATATTGGGGTATCTATTCAAAAATACGTCATTCGATTGTACTTTACACTGTACAAAATAGAGACTAAACTAAAGACCAGGAGTGGTTGAGCAAGAGTATAAAGTATGTATGTCAATTCCAGTCTTATTCTAATGTAGTTTACTTGGGACAGTGGTAGATAGCTGACAGCTGTCCTCTATTGGCCATTCTACAATTAGGAAGTAAAAAATAGAAACCAAATAGATAATAAATAACAGAAAACAAAATATTATAATTGGATTTAAAATAACTTCTTCAAAAGGAATAATTATTGAGTCTGGGTGGGGAATGTTTACCTTTACTTTCAGTGTTTGGTATTGGTCTCAAAGATTGGTAATAACCCTCCTGTCATGTCCAGCATGGTCGGCGTGGCCACCGGCTGGCCCCGCCCCCTTGGCACCGGCTGTAGCAGATTTTATAATTTGCGTGTGTGCTTCTTAAGGGCGGGTTTTGGGGATTGCCCGTTGCGGGTTCATTGCATTACTTTGCATTATTCTGTTCTGCTTGACTTGAGGAAACCTGTACTTGCCCGTTCTGAGTAAAAGCCTGTTTTGTGAGTATTCCTAGTCTGAGTTCCTGTTTGCCTGTAAGCCTGTTTTTGTTTTTGTCCCTGAGTGTTGGACGATTTTTATTTCCTTAATAAAAGTAACTGATCGTTAACGCGAATGAGTTCACCCTTCCTGCCTCCTGCCTCTGATCTGGTCCGGTCTCGTGACACTTCCCTACTAAGGAAACACTCTAGGCATGTCATTTGGTATGGCCCCCTGAATGATTTAATCCGGCCAGCGGTAGATTATATAAATAAATGAAGTCGAAAAATGAAGCAGGTCTATAGTTGATTTCTATCCAAAGTTATGGTTTGTTTTTTTTCAATAAACGCAAACCAAATGCTCTCTGTTGAGTTTGCATAGTGTGGTGATTTGGTTCCGGTGTAAAACTGCATTTACGAATCTGTTATTTGTCATTGTCACTAAATGTCTGATGTGACATTTAGTTCTCCATTATTTAACCCATTTTACCGGAAAAAAATTAAAACATTCATTTTACTTATAAAGAGGAATCTTTTCACAATAAGTTAAACATTTGTGGCAAAAAAGAAATAGATAATAATAGTAATACTTAAAATGCATGGACCAAAGAGGTCTCCAATTTCTTTGTACTAATGTATTTTGACAATAAAGGCCATTCTATTCTATTTTGTTTTGTCTATCGGCCCAAAATTGAAACGCATCCCTCAAATCAATAAAAAGAGCAGTCTCTTTCGGCTCACAAGATTGTTTTTGTTGCTTAATCCATTTATTACCAAGTATTATGTATCATTATGCACAAAATGATTCAAAAAGGGGAAAAATAAATAAACAAAGAGAAAAAAAACAATGAAAAAAGAAACAAAGGAAATAAAGAAGAAAAAACAGAAAAAAAAGAAAAAGCAAGAGAAAAGAGATAGAAGGATATGAAATAAGAAACAAAAAAGAAAGTAAAAAAATGTTAGGAGTGAGAAAAACAAAAAGCAGGGGTATAAAATAGGAAAAAAAGAAAAAGAAAAAAACAAGTAAATAGGGAAAGGAAACAAAAGAAAATAAAGGAAAAGAAAAAAGGAATAAAAAGAACAAGAAAGCAGGATATATACCAGGATATATACCATATATATTACCAATGATAATGTAATATTATACAGAAAATGAACTGACATGTTTTAATGTGTTGTTCTCCTTAATTATTATATCATCTATCATTTTACTCTCCATTGAACTTTTAACTTATTTCAAATTTGGACCTTTTTATACAAACCAACTTTAAAGTCAAGCAACAGGAATCCCTGCGTGACATAACAAAATCTCTTTTTAAATTAATGACTTTTCATTGCAACCACAAATAAACAACATATAAACTGCAAAATAAAGAATAAACTAAACAGTTAAAAAAAACCTAATCGACAAACACATCCCTGAGAAACACTGGAGACATAACTTAAAATAATCACACACAAAAAAAAACATAATACAAAAAAAAAACAATTTGAATCTTTTATATACTCAACATATTTAAAGTCAACAACACAGTATATCCAAGGAAAAGATATCTATTGACCTATCAAAAGAGGAAAAAGCGTCTAGAAGGAAGCTAGCTGCCTCTTGTTTTAAATAATGAAGGCTGTTGTAAGCTGTCGCTGGATATGCTGCGGGTTGTGTTAAACATGTATATATACTGGGGCATATATTTTGGAGGTTATAAAGGTTGTGCCCCCCCAATGCATTTGATATGCATCTCCTGAGACCTATGTCTGGCGATGCCACTGATTTGAGTTGTGTTGTGTGACACTGATTAGCTTAAGGCGTCGCAGATAGATAAATAGATGAAAACATTTATTTAGTCTCAAGCAGCAAAAGAAAGCAAAAAAAAGAAGAAAAGAAATCAATGTAAAAATATCTCTCTTTTAAGACTGTCAACACTATTTTGAAGTAAAGGAAGCAGAGAGGTGTGCAAAGCGCAGTACTCCCACCAAGTGGCAATAATAGATACTGCTAGTGCAAACACATGCCTTAGTAAATTAAAGCGTGTGACCAAAGAATCATGAAACCAATTATTTGTCCTTTTGTCCAGAACGATTGTTACGACGCTATTATTACACATGTGAGACTAACCTTGTGGTGGTCTTACAAAACGGTGTGAACTGCCTTTTTTATTTATGCAATCTCTCTGAATATTGTTGTTATATTGTACTCAGACTCATTGGTTTTATGGGTATTTTTTTTTCGAAGTTTCTCTGTTGTGTCATTTCCTCTTGAAATATATTGAAATACTTTGTTTGCTACCTTAAATAGTTGGTCCCTCTAACTGCTGTCCATTACTAAACAGTATGACACAAAAGTGAGTACACCCCTCCTATTTCTGCAGAGATTTTATCATTATGTTTATTTGAACACTGAAGAAACATTGCTTTGACACTATAAAAGTCTGAGTACAGCTTATACAGCAGTGTAAATTTATCTCCACTTTAAAAAAACCCTCATATAACTATTAGTAGCTAAACCCCTGGTTCAAAAAAGAGAGTACACCCTAAAGTAAAAGTTCTTGAAGTTCAATATTTTGTGTAGCCACCATGATTTGCAGAACCACTTAAATCTTCCTGGCCAGGGATTTTACCAGAGCCTCACAAATTGCCACTGGAATGCTCTTCCACTCATCCATGACAACGTGATTGAGCTGGGGGATATTCAAGATCTTGTGCTTCTCCACTTTACGCCTAAGGAAGCCCCAAACATGTTTTATTGGATTTAGATCTGAAAATATGCTTGGCCAGTCCATCCCCTTTTGCCCTTAGCTCCTTTAGAAAAGCCTTGGTCCTCATAGAAGTTTATCCGGGGGTCATTGTCAGGCTGGAACATTGCCCTGCGACCCAGTTTCTGGAGGAAGGGCGTCATTTTCAGCCCCAGTATTTCACGGTACATGCTTGAGCTCATGTTTATCTTATTGAAATGCAACTCCCCAACTCCATTTGCAATCATACAGCCCCAAACCATGACATTACCAACACTATGCTTGACAGGTTTGTACATCTCACCTAGTTGCCTCCACACATGCTTTACACCATCCAACCCAAATAAGTTTATCTTTGTCTCATCAGACCAGAGGATAACTTTCCAGTAAGCCATGGCCTTTTGATCGTGTCAAAGTGATTTCATTTTTTTGGCAATTTTTCGAAAGTAATATCCTCCACTCTATTACTTAAAACAAGAATAGACCGTCGGCTATCACATGAACGTTCTCTTTTTCTCTCCGTTTAGAAAATGTAATCACACCTACAAACGCGATGCTCCATATACTTGACTAACTCAAAGAAAGTTCATTTTTCTAGCTTTGCAAAAAAGCTAAATCAGGGATGTCCAAAATTTTCCAGAAGGTGGGCCAGATTTGGTAAACTGAAAATGTGAGACAGCCGACTATTCAGGCTGGCATTCTATGGTAATCTTTAATAAATTCACCCTCCGTGAAAAGCAGTGCTTGGCAATCAGCGTTGCGACATCGTAGCTCGCCTTTGTAGCATTTCATTTGACTAGCAGGGTCTCGTGAAAAAGCGCTTCTGTACCGTTAAAACAGCTTCCAGTTACTTTATCTTTTGCTGTGTTTGTTTCCAGTTAGCTTTTTATAGTCACTATGTTTCATCTGGCAGGGCCTCTTGATAGAATATACTGTCTCTTTAGGTAGACGCAGTTGTTTCAGGTTTCGGTGAAAAAAAGACTATTTTCCACCTACCCTGGAAGCCGTCCGTGGCCCTCACAGTCAACTTTCTTTTTTTTTTGGTTAATATTTTTTACAATTGCAATGTCGAAAATATCGTTGGCTAAAATGGTCATAGAAAGGTGGTCAAAGCGCCACTGCCATTATCTGATGAAATTGTGATCATTTTTTAATTTTTTGTACAAATTTATTTTCTACTGCGGTCAACATGACTAGCGATCAATAACATGAATTTTATGACAAGCCACAGGCCAGTTAAAATTTGATCACGGGCTGGATTTTAGACATGCCTGAGGTATACTGTTTTCGGCTGTGCTAACATCATTGCACAAGGGTTTCCAATCATCAATTAGCCTTATAGCACAGTTAGCAAACACATTAACTATTAGAAAATTGGAATGCTGGTTGCTGGAAAAGGGCCCCTACACCTGTGTAGATATTGCATTGAAAACAGACATTTGCAGCTAAAATATGAATTTTATCATGTAAACAATGTATGGCGTGTACTTGCGATTAGTTTCATGTAATCGTTATTGAAAAAGACAGTGCCTTCCCTTCAAATTAAGGACATTTCTAAGTGACTCCAAGCCTTTGAAAAGTAGCGTAAATACATATACTTAAATGCATTACTTGAATTTTAAAAAATCTGAGTGTACATACCCCACTTGTGCTTGGCTCCCACGCTGAAGAATTGTGAGATCTGGTGTTGCTGCTACCGTTACTGGAGCTCCACGAGAGCGCCTCCTGAGTCGTAGTGCTCCGAGGCAGGCCCGTGCCGTACGTGTTAGCCACCTCACCGGTCCGAGTGCGATAATTCCTCATGGTGCTGGAAGAGGAAGAAGGACTGGTCGAGGAACTGGCGCTCGTGTCGTTGATGCCCAAAGCAGCCAAGTCCTTGGTTAAGTCACTCTGGGATACCGATTTCCGTCGGTTGAGCGACATTCTGGAGGCCACCGGTGAGGAGAAGAGGTAGCTGGACTGCACTGAGGGGGAAGAGTAAGAACTGTACGAGGTGTAGGCAGACCCGCCGCTAAGTCCAGAGCCTGCATAGCTCTTGACAGGGTTTCTGCTAAGGCTTTCACTGCGGCGGTTGTTGCTATTTCCAAGGATGTCAGTCCGTGGGATGACCCGTCCCCGGTCCGGGTCCAAGGAGGTGCTGTAGTTGCGAGTGCGGCCAGTGGAGCTGCTCTGGTAGCTGGAAGAGGCGTAACCTGAGGAAGAGGTAGACGAGGTGGGGGATTTGTAGGAGGACAAGCGGTTCCGCTCCCCGTAGGAGCTAAGGCTTGGGGTGAGGGACGAGCTGTAGGAGCTGTAGTGGCTGGTGTAGGACGGGCCAGCGTATCGCTTGGCAGTGGAGGACACGTGGGACATGATGCTGGTGCTGCTGGGTTCTCAGCCACAGGGAAAGAGGGCCTGCGGAACACTGCATCGACTGCAGCGGAGAGGAAAAAGAATAGTTAGCTTTTTGGCTCATCTCCAACAACAAAAACTTGACCGTTTAAGCCAGAGTTGCTTGAACTGCTATGCCGCGAGACAAATTTCTTGATATGCTAACAAATAATTTGGCTCAAAAGCACTATTTTTTCCTCTTCCAGGGTATGTTTTAAGAAGACCATATCGAAAATTTGAGATCTGTAATACCACATTTTTCAGACCAATACAATACCTTAATCTTCAATAGTATCTGCTATACCACTTACCGATACCATCATAACATACAATTCAATACCCTCGTCAAAAAAAAATCACAGTTACTAAGAAATACCTTCAAATCCTGACGTAACATATTTACCTACAAGTGGCATGCGGTATTTGAGGTGTCCGAGAAAAGTTAAAAGTAGAACATTTTCTCCATTAAGTACACCTGAGTTCAAAGAGCCCTTATGTTTTTCCCCACTGTTTCTGTTTGCTTTTATTTGACTATAAGCAAAGCTGTTTGAGACGGACCACATTAGGTAGGAGAAATGGAGGGACGGAGGTGGAAGGTGAATGACTTCATGCTTGATCGTGCAGTTTTTATATTGTTTCTATTTGTTAGTGTAGTATGGAAATGGTGAAAGTGAGAAAAGGCCTAATTATAATCTAAACGTCAACCCACAGCCCCTAGAAAGATGAAAAAAGAAGAGCTTATTTAAGTGTATCTAAGGAATATAAGTACTTGCACACGCATTGTCAAATAAGCTGACTGAGGCTGTGATCTTAGCTTTTAGCCAGGAGATGGCCGCAGAGACTAATGAATTCCGTATAACTCCTTTAAGCCAGAGTTTCTCAAAACGCTGCGCCACGAACTGGTTCTCAAAATGCTGACATTGTTTGGCTCAATTTAAGTACAGTAATCCCTCACTACAACACAGTTCACCTTTTATGGTGTTGCTTTTTATCATGCAAGGTGTTCTGCATTCTGATTGGCTAAACCAGGGTCTGGCAAACGTTTTGGGAAAGAGCATTAAAAGCATGGTAAAGTGAAAAGCTGAGTGATTAGCTGTTACCATAACATTAGGTGGTCAATTTGGCTGTAAGACAGGAGTGCCAACACATTTCATAACTGTGTTAAAATTTTGATCCACTTTTTGTTTTAATTTAATTCAAGTCATGTTGGTTGTAGGGCAGCACGGCGGCGCAGTGGTTAGCGCTTGTGCGGCACAGTTCATGTCATGGGAACCTGTCGTGGGTTCAAATCCAGCTCCAGACATCCTGTGCGGAGTTTGTATGTTCTCCCCGTGCTTGCGTGGGTTTCCTCCGGGCACTCCGGTTTCCTCCCACGTTCCAAAAACATGCATTTCAGGTGAATTGGCCGGTCCAAATTGTCCCTAGGTGTGAATGAGCGAATGAGTTGTCTGTCCCTGTGTGCCCTGCGATTGGCTGGCAACCAGTTCAGGGTGTCCCCTGCCCACTGCCCGGAGATGGCTGGGATGGGCTCCAGCCCCCCCCCCCCCGCGACCCTAATGAGGATAAGCGGTACGGCTGATGAGATGAGATGAGATGTTGGTTGTATTGATATTTTTATTTATTTATTGTTGAAAATCTGGAATCTATTTAAGTTTTTATGTTCCTTTTAAAGGAGTTGCTGATAACCTAATTTTATTTCCTGCCCTGTTAGTTTTCGGTTTGAGTAAAAGATAACCAATATCAGTTGTGCTAGCTTTTTAGACTTTCTTACATGTTACCGAGCTAACATTTTGTCTTTTTTTCTAGTTATCAAGCTAGATCCTTTCTAGCTAGCCATTTAGTTTTGGGTCTGGGTATTCAGATGGCTTTTACTTTTTAAACTAGCTAGCTAGCTCCCTCTTAGTATTTACCTGAGTATGAACTTTACATTAAAATATTATTATCATTTATGTAATCATATTTGGCATTTGGATTCCATATTTTGCTTAAAAAAATCCCGTTATTACAAAAGTATTTTATATAGCTGATGTTATATTTTACTGGTTATTTTTGTTGTTGTTGTTGTTGTTGCGCTCTGTGCAGCCCTTTGAGACTTGTTGTGATAAAGTGCTATACAAATAAATGTGACTTGACCTGACTTGCTTATTTTTATTTTTTAACATTTTCAAAAACACTTATTAGCTTTTTGCAAAAAAAAAAAAAGAAATCAGAAAAAAAAAAAACAAGGATCGAGCATTAGCATGGACGGAGTGTCCCCACCCCCCCACGTGATCCCTTAAAAATACACAATCTCCCCCAAAAGCTTTACATTTTATGACTTAATGGCCACTTACACACATTGTCCTCCGCTTTTTAAACACTAATGAATTTCATTTCAAGGTCTCCATTCCTGCAGGGATCCCGAGGCGTGCGTCACAGTGGTGGAGTGAGCCCCCGGGACACACGCCCCCTCGTTGCGTCACTCTCAAACGTGCCACAGCGCAAACTCCCACAGAATGGCTTGACGTCTTAATGCGACGACACAAAACCACAGCTCTCTCGCGTTATCGGAGGTTATTTTCTTGTCCAGCTGCACCGGCGGTTGATTTAGGAGCAGGACTTTAAATTCACGGCGGCGATCACAATTCACTTCTGATACACTTTCGCATGACGTAATGATGAAGATCAACGATGCACGTATTTAGTCGTTCGTGCAGATTAAAACTGTAAATTGGAGCAAAATGGGTGACGCGTGAAGACAGTTTTAGTTCAGAGTGTGCCCGATGCAAAGAAACGAAAGGCAACGTTAAAGCCATCGTGCACCCCGCTGGCTAAATTCGGAAATACAAAACAATTGTGAATATGCTTAATTGCTGCTAAAATTATCGAGAAAAATTGTTCAAACCTCACATTGTTTATTTGCTGTTAATAGTGTCAATAAAATTGTTCAAACCGCAAAAAAATACAAAACAAATTCTATTTTCTGTTGCACTTTTTTTTACGGGATTTTTATCGGAAATATGGAACATGGAACAACATTTTTGTTGTGAATGCACGTCAACAAAAATTGTTCAAACCTCATATTGTTAGAAAATGATAAAATTGTCTCTCATTAGCTGCACCGCTTATCCCTCAGTAGGGTTGCGGGGGTGCTGGAGCCCATCCCAGCAATCCTCGGGCAGTGGGCAGTTTTATTTTTTTTAGTATTTTTGTACTATCTCTGTAGTATTTTTTAGTATTTCCATATAACAAAGTTTGTTGTATATCTGGAGTATTTCTGTAGTATTTTTTGAAGTACAGTGTTACTTTAATTTTATTTTTGTAGTATTTTTGTGATATTTCCATAGGAGAATTTATGTAGTATTGCTATAGGTATAATTTGCAGTAATTCAGTTGTAAACCTATTGTAGTAGTATTTTTGGAGTAAAATTTCTCCCATATTTTTTTTTCATTAGAGTATTATATATTGGTATTTTTTTTAGTATTTCAGTCGAAGTATTATTGATGTATTTTCAAAGAAGTATTTTAGTATTCAAAAATGTGGTATCGGTCAGCCTTAGCATTCAAATGCAGAACACCCTATCTTTTTAGATTATTTCTTATGTTTAAATAACCAAATAAGGGAAAACCAACGTAAATCCATAAAAAACAAATCTACTCATTTCCAATATTATTCTGTTGTAGTGCAGCCAATTTCCAGTTTCTGGCATAAGCCCAGAGCTTCAATAGGAAAAGGTCAAAGTTCCCTTGAGGTAAGGCAAGCCAGTCACTACTTATTGTTCTGATCCCAGGTAAGCTCCAAGCGTAGCAACATTTGAATAAATTAAAGTGTCTGGTGTTGAGTTCAGTGCGGCAGGTTCCTATTTCTTATATATGAACCCTGGACTTTTAGTGCAGCATACTGTTTCGTTGTGTTTTTTCTCTCTTCTGGCAGCTTGCCTACTCCGTAAGCATACCTGCAGTACTTCTACTCGGGGCAATTTCTCTCCTTCAGGGAATCCCTTACGCTTTCTCGCTACTTCGCTGTTTCTTCGGCTTTCTCTCCGACCAAACGTTAATCAATAATTCAGAAATGGAGTAGGGAGGCAGGCGGCATTATGGGGATACGTTAACATTCACGGCAGGCCAAAACACACATGTGCAGGCAGGGACATTGCCTTAAATTGAGTGTGCCGATTGACACGTTAATAACCTGTTTTGGGCATGTTACTGAAAATAAGTAATTAGTTATGGTTACTACAGTATTTTCACAACCATAAAGCGCGCATAGGAGTCTCAGATTTTCGTCAAATTTTGCGGCGTGCCTTTTGTACAGACAAGCTCTATGGCCCTAGGTTTGGCACCCGCCCCCCAGACTGGGAGGTCACAAGTTCGAGCCTTGGCCGAGTCAAGACTTACAGCATTATTAGGTTATCCAATGTTTTTGTTAGATCGTTCACATTTCCATCTAAATGCGACGTCTATGTGATCTCCTGTGCCTTCTCCCGCGTGACAGGCACGAGTTTCCCACCAGCAGAAGAGAACACGTGATGTCACACGCAATGCATTGTTTGCGAAAGCACTCATGGACGCTGATGCCGTAGCGTATCTAGAAATTTGTAAGTTATTGTTGTCAGCTTGGTGCTTTCGTTTCATGAATCAGTGTCATTTTTCTATCCGGGCCAGGACTACGGTTGACGTCACGCGCAATTGATTTTTTGCGGAAGCACTCATGGACGCTAACGCCTTAGCGTATCTAGCCATTTGTAAGTTATTGTTATCGTCTTAGTCCTTTCGTTTCATGAATCTATATCATTTTTCCACCCAGACATGGATTATTGTGGTGCAGAAACTTCCTGTGGATTATAATAAAAAGACTGGATTGTCGACACTTGGGCTAACATGTCTGCTGGGGACGGTTTGAGCTTTCCCAAAGTAAAGAAAGTGAACCTTTTAATAGAGATTTAGCAAAGCTGTTATGGTCAGAAACACAGGACGAGGATTTGATTTGGATTGATTAACTTTATATGGATTCCTGGTAAAACAAAATGTGACTGCCAAACTGGTTAATACCAGGTCTTCTTTATTTTTCCCATTTGGTTTTATTCTTGTGTTTTACTTTGTAGCTAATACTTAAATACACCAACTTAGCTTTGCTTCCGTTGTATTTCTAAATACGCACACTTGTATGCTCGTCTATGTTGTTGTAGCACTCCCGCGAGCAGAGGGCTCTCGCGCCAAATTGTGCGGTGTGCCCTGTGTTGTGATAAACACAGAATTACGGAGACTGCGCCTATTAACATGGTCTGCCCTACGGTCGGGAAATTACAGAAGTTCTCTATTTTAAAAGTATTCGGGTTAGAACACTCATATCAATTTTGTCTCTGGGCTTCAAATCACTCGAAGATTTCCATCTCTATTTCTGGGTTATGTCTGAGACATTTTCCCTTTTTCTTCACCAGGTATGGTGTACTGTATTGCAAAGACAATTTTACGAATAAAAAGACTAAAATTCAGTCCTCTTTTATCCTAAATTCTGTGTTCACATCAGCGCCATTGATTTTGTTGTTCATGTAAAACCAAAACCCTTCCCAAAAAGGTGCATGATTTCAGTATTTTCTTCAAAATATGGCTTAAAATGTATGTATATATATATGTGAATTTCCCTTAGGGGATGAATAAAGTATCTATCTATCTATCTATCTATCTATCTAGTGAGAACATCAGAATATTAGTATGGAGAAAATACACATTCTTGTACTCTGTGCTTGAGACAGCGCCACCGTAACAATTCAGTTAGGGTTTGTAGGTAGATATAAACACTTCTACTCGTTAATAGTATACGGCGTAGTTTTCCTGGCGGATTGTGAGTTGTAAGTTACTCTGTGACCAATAGAAGAACGGTTAAAGGAAACATACAGTAGACATTGTAATTCATGGTCGGTTTTTGGATAGTAGTGGAGTAACGCAGCACATAGCAACAAGAGTTGAGTTACACAATAGAATTAGAATAGAATTTACTTTTATTGTCATTCTTTGTAACCATGCACACAGAACGAAATATCGATACACCTGACCCGTACAGTTAAACTGTAGCGAGCCGATGCAGCCGCAGCCAAACAGGGCACAGCCATTTTAGTCATTAGGTGACCAAGCCCCCCAATTCCAACCCTTAATGCCGAGCGCCAAGCAGGGAGGCAATGAGTACCAATGTTGTAAGTCTTAGGTATGACTCGGCCGAGGCTTGAACCAGAGACCTCCTAGTCTCGGAGCGGGCGCCCTACCATTTAGGCTACCAAGCTGCTGTCAACAATGTGTTACAGTACTTAGGACTATGGAAATGGTGTTTCAGGAACACGTCTCTTTGTAACACGTCACTCCAAACACTGTTAATGACAAGAACATCTGGTGAAAAAGTGAGCACTGCGGTAATTTTCTTACAAAATAGCAAACCAAATAACATTGTTCATGGGTAACATCTTAACCCATTAATCTAAGTCGTGCTTCATGGTTAAAAGTTGAGACACGAGTAAGTGAGGCGGGTTGGTGAGAATGCTGAGATTGCGGACATCAGGAGAAGTGATAAACGCTAAGGATTTCCCTCTCAAAAGGGGAGTCGCCAAGGAAACAACACACAGGCGCACGCTTTGGATACTTTGGAATTCTAGTTCCCACTCCAATGTTGCGCTACTTGGTAGTTTCCATAGCGACCATTGTTTTTGTGTTTATGTCGGTGCACAGGGGGTTTAAAGTAGTAGCATATTGCATTGCTAATTTCATTCCAGAGGGGCCTCAAAAATTCAGTCCGACGCGACCCGAACCCAAACCCAAACCGGACAGATTAACTTAAATTGATAACTGAGCCCAAAATAAACCCTAAGCTTTAATTTGTCGCCAAAGTAAACACGAAGTTTTATTTCGGTTGTGCGCAGCTTGGGGTTTACTTGGCGCAGAGTGCCTCAAATCAAGTGTGCACTGCAAGCGCAGCACAAAATGAACGGTTCGGCATTGAAAGTTTGGCAACGTTCAGTTAAACTGAACAAAATGGCACCGATAAGAAAATCCTATTCAGAAGATTACAAGAAGCAAATAGTAAAATATTTGGCCAAAAAGCAGAAGGAAAATGAAATGAAATGAAATGAAAATGAAGTTTGTAACGCTTGTAAGCTATTGGCAGGAAGTGGAAATAACGTCTGACGTGAGGGAGGTGGAAGAAGGAAGCCGCGCGTCTTTTACCCAAACACAGAGGATGGAAATTTCTTTGGATTTGGTGAGTTTGTCACAGTTGCCATGGCGCCCTGTTTCCGTTCTGGTCCTGACTTATTTAGAGTTTACAATGATAATTGGTAAACATTTTCTTTATCTAAATAATTACATTAGTAAACAAAAGTACATGATGTGTAGATCCTCTACGAAAGGAAAAAAGAAAAAAAAAACGGCAAGAGAGAAGCCAGCCCGACTTAAAGATTGACATTTTAAGCACGGGCACAAGCTTTTACCTCTACCTCATACTATTCGATCTACGATCTTGAGGCTACCTTTAATGTTCATTTTAGTTTCTATTGAGCTGTAATTTGTTCAGTGTTCTCATTTGCCCAGGGACGCATAATTTTTGCTGGGGACGCATTGGGTCAAATCAACGTGCGTCCCCGGGAAGCGACGTTTTTGACACCAAATTGTCATTATTACCCGATTACTTTTTTTTTTAAAAACAAAGATTTACCGCACTCCAAACTTTTCGTAAGGCAGATCCGCCATTGTTGTTTTGGTCTCGCGCCAATCTCGGCAAACGAGATCTCGTTGCTTCGAGATGACGTTATTGTTGTGGCGGTTGTCGAGTGAAAGAGAAGTATGCCTTTAAAAAACAGTTGGTATTAGGTGCAAATCAACAAAAAATTGGTAATTTCTTCAGTGTCGGTAATAAGGCGAAACATAACACAGAAAGTGGTAACAACGGCAATAATTCCGGCACAAAAAAACGGCGGAGAAATTCTTCAGAAGACCGCGAAGGCAAGGAAAACATGTGTTTTGAAGCGAACGATTCGACGAAAGAAAATAAACAAAAGAATACTCTGAGAAAGAAAAGGACTTTTCTGCCAAAATGGACTAAATTATATTCCTGGTTACGCTATGAGGAGGATGATAATGGATTGGACCTTGAGAAGGGATTGCAACTGTGGCGGGAAAGCAAACCACAAAGAATATATGAACTGAAAAATTTGAAGTGATAACTGCTTTGTATTACCAATTAATTGTGATGATTAAAACTGCAAGAATATATAAATATTTCAGCAATATTTTTTATATAGTGTACAATACTGTTAACTGAAAAATCTAAAGTGATAACTGATTTGTATTACCAATTAACTGATGATTAAAACTGAATGAAAATATAGATTAATATAATTGTTTCAGCAATAATATTTTGTATAATGTACAATACTGTTGTGAAATGAAAAATCTTGAAGCGATAACTGATTTGTATTACCAATAAACTGTGAAGATTAAAACTGAATGAATATATAGATTTATATTATATGTTAGTCGCCGATTTACAATTTCAACCGCGATAACACTAAATTTTGGGGACCCATAGATCTCTGTTGGGACCCATAGGTTTTGGCCATGCGAGTCCCTGGGACCCATCACTTTTCAGAGGTAAAATGAACACTGTTTGTTACTATATTAATGATGCCGTTTAAAGAATGGGTGCAACTAACTGTATAAAAACTGTTCACTTATTGGCAACTGTGGATTGTCAAATGATTGACAGTTTTGGAGAAGGCTGTCTTGAGCAGAAGGCAAGAGTAATTCCTTGGCAAAGAACAGATGGTATGAGGTTTCACTGACTGACTGAGTCTTTCAAAACCGCAAGCATTTCTTTCCACCAGCAGTAATTCAACAGCTTAGTTGAGATGTTTACCACCAGTGCCGGGATGGGATTTTTTGTTTGTTTGCGGGATCGACAGTTTTTCATGCTCCCGGCACATGAGTAATCGGGATATTCTTGACATGTCATGTGTAGGCTGTTACTCTAACCCTCATATTGAATTCCTTTGGTTCACTGATACATTTTGAAATGATGATATCATCCTTTCATGGCACACAGTCATGGCACAAATGTAGAACCTATTGCTCAACAAATCTCCTGATTAATAACTCATTACAAATGGCCCGTTATAGCGTCAATTGCACTTCAAGGATGTCACGCAGTAAAAATAATTCAACGCACAACGACAAGCAAAACTCTATTTTTCACCCAGTTTGTACAGAATTGCACATTAAAGAGGCATTTAACAGTCACAACTTGTCATGACAGCAAAGCATGCTGGGGAAAGTCCTCCAATTACTGTCACTGTGTGCTGTAATCGTTTAGTCAAGTCAGCCTAAAATAATTGCTCTGGCAATCGTGTGGGTACGTTTAAAATAAGGGCGTAAACAGAAGTGCTATTTTATTATTACATGTAATTTATTTTCTTAAATGTTAAGTATCTGTTACTACTTGCTCCTTTTTCGCCCTTTTGACCATTTTAACTGTCACGACCAGCACACAGGGTAGACCCAATCACGTAACGTTTTCTCAAAATTTTATTGAAAGAAAGAGGAAGGGCAGCGCCCGCGATCCGATGCTCACTTGACGCGGGAAGCAAGTCGCTCTCGCAATCGGATTGTTATCCGAATACGGAAGTGGGTCTTCCGTAGCGGTGGCGGTGTTAGGAACGGAAAAACTGGTCGGTAGCCGGGACTGGGAGAGCAAAGCGCTGTAGGGGTCGTAAACGAGACGTAAGCCAAGACGAGAGAGTAGACGTCGTCGAGGTCAAAAATAGGGTTGTAAGCCGGGACGGGTTGGCAGACGCAGTCAAGATAAAAACAGGTCGTAGCCCAAGACAAACGGGAGCAAAAATGGGACAGGGGGGGAGTCAGGGTTGAAAAAGGCTTGCCTTGTATACACAGAAGTTTGCAGACAGACTGACAACAGGGGATTGACAGGACTGGGTTCAAATAGTGACAGGGAGCCAATCAGAACCCACGGCAGTTGGCGCCAAACGAGCAGGCACAAGTGAATCACATCAGTAATCATGACATTAACCTTTTATATTCTGTCATTTTTTTTTTCAATATAATTGCTATCTGAAATTCTTTGAGAGCATTGTAAGCTATTTTAGATTGATACATTATACAGTAGTCAGCGACCTTTTCTGTTCTGCGAACGGTTTTATGCAGCCCTACCCAATCATAATATAAGTAATAATAACAACAACAATAACAAGCACTATGTAATCACGAGACCACTAAAGGGTCCAAATGGCATTGTAAAGGCATTCAATTTGATCTTATAATCACACCATTTTTACTCACATTTTTACATCACATTCACCAGCTCGGTAGCCTAGAGGGTAGGGCGCCCGCTCCGAGACTGGGAGGTCGCTGGTTCAAGCCTTGGCCGAGTCATACCTAAGACTTACAACATTGGTACTCATTGCCTCCCTGCTTGGCGCTCGGCATTAAGGGTTGGAATTGGGGGGTTTGGTCACCTAATGACTCCCAACACAGCAGTTGGGTCTAAAATGGCGGTGCCCTGTTTGGCTGCGGCTGCATCGGCTCGCTACAGTTTAACAGTATGGGTCAGGTGTATCGACATTTCGTTCTGTGTGCATGGTTACAAAGAATGACAATAAAAGTAAATTCTTCTTCTTCTCCTCTTCTTCTTCTTCATAATGTACATTGTTGTTTTGGCTGAACTCTATCCCATAATGGTCCAATACAACATTGTACAACGTGCCACAGTTAGTAAATAAGTCTGATGAGATCAAATGTAATGCCTTTTCCTTTGTCATCTACATTCCTAGTGGCCTAGTGGTTGAGAATCTGTGCTCTCACTGCCACAATCCGGGTTTGATTCCTATTGCATCCAATGCTGAGCAAATAAGGTCAGCAATACAGTATTCATCGACTGATCTATCGTTGCTCAGTTACGGTGTTATACTACTGTCAAACCTCAGGGTGAAAAACGTGTGTAAGAACAAATAAAGGTTGCCGACAGCTGCAAGAATACATGTAGGGAATTATATCTTCAATGAAACTGGTTACCGGTAATTGAAAACAAAGGATAACTCGATTCTTTAACCGATGATTGGTACTCTTACTCAAAAAAATTGACAAATGTGAGGCAGTTTTTAAAAGAATGTAAAATGTATGCTTAAATAAATCTCATGTTTTTCAATGAAATTAGTTAAAAATGCAGCAGACCCCCACAAAATCTTCACGCTATATCTGTTAATAAAATAAAACTTAAATATGAGAGTTATTAACCAAAAACGTGACCTTTATGGTGACTTCTGGAGCTTTGAATAATGATGTATAGCAGACACAGTGCATTTGGTCTCGCTTTGGAAAAAATATACTGTTTATCTTTACAAAATAAACCAAATAAATCCCTCCATCCATTATCTGCGCCGCTTATCCTCAGTAGGGTCGCGGGGGTGCTGGAGCCCATCCCAGCTATCTCCGGGCAGTGGGCAGGGGACACCCTGAATTGGTTGCCAGCCAATCGCAGGGCACGCAGGGACAGACAATTCGCTCGCTCTTTCACACCTATGGACAATTTGGACCGGCCAATTAACATGATGTACCTTATTTTCTGCACTTGATTATAAGTCGTATCTTGATTTGCATTGTGCATTTTTCTAATAGGTTAAACCAATGGTTCCCCAAATTTTGCAGGCTGGCGCCCCCTTGGCTCCCCGGCGAATTCCTTGACATGCCATGTATGGTAATATGTGATCATTCTTAAGGTGCTGGTAGTCATTACTTGTGTTTCCTCTGGACCGAGGGACTACGCGAAAGCAAATTCTGCGACGGGCGTTTTTCTTCAGTTCCACGTCTGCTTCGTCAAAACCCAAATAGGTCCAAACAAGTGATGTACCGCCCTTCTTCGGTGCAAGCTTCGTTTCCTTTTCGTTTGTTGACTCTGGGACTATGTTTACGGAGTCCGGCATGACATTCAATGAGCTCACACGGTGGGCGATCGCTTTCATTGGCTTGTGCCATTATTACAACTTACCTCTGATTGGTTGGCGCTTTTAACACTAGAACAGTAAACAATTGTGGTTGGCCCAAACTCCATCACTCACTACAAAACCTTGAAAAACCGCAGTGCTTTGCCATTTCACAACGGCACTACATCACATCATGATGTCGATTCGATTTTGGTTAATCGTGCAGCCCTAACGTGTTTCGTACAAATCGTCAAACAAACGTTCAAACTTCTGACTTCGACTTTGGACTGCCGCCCCCCTACCGCCCCCTTCTTTCTCACCGCCCCCAAGGAGGCGGTACCGCCCACTTTGGGAACCACTGGGTTACACAGTCTATGTACTTTTTCACCTGTGCATCAATGTTGCAAAGAGAGAACTAGAAAACAGAAAGTCTTTCCCAAAAAAACAAGCACTTTTACATATATACAGGTATATACATAAAAAAAAAACCGCAACATTATTGATGCACTGGTGAACAAGTGGAGAGACTGCTTAACCCAGTGGTCGGGAACTTTATGTCTCGAAAGTTATATATGGCTCTTTCCATGAGTACATATGGTTCGAAAATAAGATAACAAGCTAACACTGATAACACTTTCTCTTTTGCCCAGCCCCATCTGTACTGAAGGAAAATACATTGGTACCTTCATTTGGAGTATGTTGTGACATTTTTACAAAAATTGTATGGAAACTATTATTTAAAACAAAAATGACTGACAAAATCAGCCTTAACACTCTTAAGTAACAGCAGAAGGGAGACAAATTTTAAGTGGCATACTTTTCATCCTGGAAGGGGGATTACTACTTGTGAGGCCCCTTCTTAAGGTTTCTTTTTTCCTAACGCTAAGGTTTTGAGTTTTCTTGCCCGCATGTTGGTTTAAGATCAGGCGATGTTGTAATTGTAATCCTGTACTGTCCTTTGAGACATTTTTTGTGATTAAGGGCTATGCAAATAAATGTGACTTGACTTATATAGATATAGGAAACATGCTACGGCATTATTATTATTTTTTCATAGATTTTGTGAAACAATTAAATGTTACACAGTGAAGTAAATGGAGCTGAATTGAATCTCGTCTGGAGAGCAGGTTTGGCGGTTTCGTGGAATTTTGTCTTAAAATATAGTGTCGCTCTCCCTCAATGAAAAAAAAAACATTTATAATTTTGCTTTTCTGGCTCTTTGTGTGAAAAAGGTTAAACCAGAGGTCAGGAACGCAGAACAAATTGCATTATTGAAATCAGTTTTTCTGGTACCAGGAGTTAAAATAGTGTGATAATGAGATAAGTTCTAAGGCCTTTTCATCTATCATCTGTTCCACCGATGGTCTGGGGGTAAGTTGTCGGTGCCCCACCGACTGTCGTCATGACAATGAGTATACGTTACTGACCCTGTTTCGTGTATATTTGTCTTTGATTTTTTCAATCTGGAGATGGAATAAGAGCTTGCTCTGTCCACTCCATGCATCGGCCCGGTATTGCAGTACCTCCGGGAACGGTGCATTCGCAATGATCGCAGCAAGGCTTTAGGGCTAGGACCTCAGCTTGGCCTTTTGGCTGAGAGTAAGTGTCCCGGCTCCTAGGCTTTGCAGCGTATTATGAACTGACCGATAACGGATAATGGATAATGAATAACGAAGATAGAACAATAACCCTTAAACCCCCCCCCCCACCGAAACAACCTGAGTTTGAATCTTTTTGCATATTCTGTATTACTAACTGGGCCAGAGATGGTTATCAATTGATTAATACGGCAGTATACCGAAAACCTCATGTAGTAATGTACACTGATAAATATTGTATGCATTTCCAATCTCATCCACCATATTTTAGGATATATAAGGCACACTTTCAAATTTCTAACCATTTTTCTGTTTTTAGGTGCACCTTATATTCTGGGTAATACAGTAATTGTGAATTTTAAACTCCCCCCAAAATACAATGTTCTCTGCTTGAAGTTTACTGTAGCTATGCAGATACTGGACACAACCCTACAGATAAAAATATAACAATGAGAGGAACACATGCAATGTTAGTCTCTGAGCTGTTTGGGGTCTGACAAGATTCTAATTATACTCTGAAATGTGAGCAGGGAGAACATTGCTGGGGCCACCCTGACGCCTCTTTGCTTGCTTTCAGTCATCAGCTGCAAACTACATCACATTAATCTTGCCATTGCTACTTGACAACTTGATCTCAAGAGCCACAGGTAGACCTTAAGAAGCTATTCCCTTGCAAGAGTTCCAACATAATGCATTGCATGCATATGGCTCCACTCAAGGATTCGATTCGGTGGTTTTGATTCTAGGTGGATTCAACTAAATTCAACCCTGAGCTCCACCACAAAAACCCTGAAACAGACAAAGCTTTGATAAAACAAGCTTAGTAACATCAATCCAACTTCTCCGATTTCATGTGGGGTACATGTCGAACTAACAAAGTTTTTGTGTTTTTGCAGAAAAATGCAGTTCAGCTAGCTGAAAATAAACTACCGTAATTATTTGTGTACAATGCGCACTCCGTACTTATGTATTTTTAATTACAAATCGGTATAAAATTATTTTCTCTGCTCAAACTTTGTGGTTGGAAGCAATGGGAATCAAATCTGGGCCATGGTGGTTAGCGCGCCTAATCCTAACCACTGGACCACCGAACATATAAATGACATGCGAAAAGGCATTCCATTTTATCTCAATATTATGTTTAAACTTTAGAAGACATTCAAAATAAGGAGAAAATACATGAATTTATTTTGAATGCCTTCACAGAATTGTATCCCGTCCAAAAGCCCTCCTCTGAGCCCCCTCTTTGTATTAAATCTTCAGGTTTACAAAAAACAGATCAGTCAGAGGGGGTGTGAAAATTAAAGAACAGCAACATGATTGGCCGATAGAAACAATGAGGGACAATGATGTAACAGCGAAAACAAGCTACTTTTTGTTACTAATTAGCGCAAAAGGCACCCAGTTTGATATGCATTCCTAAAATAACAATTTGTTATTACTAAGTTGTTACTATGTTATTACCAGGTTATTACTGGAAATAAGGTAATCTAGACTCAGTCAACCACTAACAAAATAATTTCATTAAAAAAATCACAATGTCCTAGCACTGGTGAGCCGTTTTCAGAACAAGTCCACCTTAGCTGTCCTTAGGGGGGCATCCTGGTGCCAGTGGGCACTACGTTGAAGACTGCTGCTATACACCTTTTGCCAAGGGCAAATTACACAAAATTAAACAAGTTTTTAAAGCTGCTCGGTATCTTTATTGGTCCCAACCTAATTGTTGGTCTGTACAGAAAACATGTCGAAGCAATACTAATTAAACCTGTGCAAAACCAATAAATGTCAAGGCATTCAGATTATAAATTCGGGCAAGGCTTTTATTTTGAGAATATTCCATTAACGATTAACCATTCACTGATTATTTAACGGCCCCCAAAAGGGTTCTTCAAAATGATACCTTTGTGGATTACAATAGTAAGGGGTGCCAAATCTTCACAAACTCAACACCACATTTTCTATTGCCTCTTGGACCGACTGACGTTGTTTGGGCCCTGATTGTGTTACAGCTCTCACACTATAGTTAACATGAACATTCTACTAAGAATAAGGATCCAAGTGCAAATAAAAATGGAAACACTTGCGCTAATTATTACTCTATTATTGTAATTTGTGGGTATTTAAAGCCTAAGAGCAATTACCACAAGCAGGAGAGGAGCTTTATGCTATGCCAATTGACGCTTGTTGCCTTAGCAGCTGACTTGCAGATGGTTGCCTCACTTTAAGCACTATTCTTTTGGTAAATTAAGCCTCATTTTATGCAATGAGACAAGAATGACTAGGATTATTGTTACAGCGCCACTCATTCTATTTTTGGATCAACACACACACGCTTATCCTATAGTCCAGGGGTGTCCAAACCAATCAGAAAGTGTGCCAGATTTGGTAGGCTATAAATGTGTGAGGGCCAACCATTCTTTAATACATTCACTCTCCATGAAAGGTTTTTAGTGCTTAGTGATTAGCGTCGTGACTTGGTAGCTCCCCTTTGTAGCATTTTCATTTGACTCGCTGGGTCTCGTAAAAAAGGGCTGCTGTGCGGTTAAGGTTTCCAGTTGTTTCCCATTTTCACAGCGTTTATTTCCGGTTAGCTTTTTGTAGTCAGTATGTTTTGTCTGGCAGTGCCTCTTGATATTATATTATTTGAAAAAGCCACATTCTCTTGGTAAATTAGGCAGACGCAGTTGTTTCGAATCTCAGTAAAAATATACAGTACTCCAATTTCTATTTATACTGGAAGCGGCACCTATAGTCACCATGTCGGAAATCGGGTGGGCAACAATTCTCACAGAAAGCCAAGGAAAAGTTGGCCAAAAGGCGACTGCCATCATCTGGTGAAATGGTGATTTTATTTTTGTACAAATTTATTTTATGATGCAATCAATATTACTGATGGGCCACATACAGATGCTCCCCTACTTATGAACATTCGAGTTACGAAAAACGGTAGATTTGGAAAAATATCCGGACATTGCTGTAAGTTAGATTTTGTATCGTATGCACCATTTTCCGAGTAAAGGACAGTACTGTAGTGCTTCTTTCTGCCACTACCGGCGTGTGGCGCTGTGAGAGCTCATCTAGCATCAACCCCAAAGAAGAAGAAAGAAGAAGAAGAAGAAATCCGGCTTCCTCTTCCTAGTTCGTGAGTAAAGATACTATACTGTATCTCCAGCGCGCTAAGAACTTTGACATTTTCATAGTTTAATATCTCGCGCATCCATTCAATATGGTTGGTGTAAAGAGTAAAGCAAGGTGTGCCGTTTCTTTTGAAATGAAAATGGAATAAGAAAGTTTGATGCGGTTGAGAAAAATGGTCAGATCGCTTTTTTTCGTTCACTTTTTACCACAAAGAATGAAGTCGCCTAACTCTTGAAGCTAATCTTCCGATATTAAGTTAAACTTAACTTTATTTATCTTTATAGAGCATTTTTTTTATGAAATGTTTATTTTTTGTACAAAACAATACAGGTTACTTATACAAGCCTTAAACATACTTATATAAACCTTAAACATACAAAATATAGCACTGAAGCAACTGACGAACAAATTCAACTCACGAATGATCATCAAATTTGATGATGGGCCATAACTGCCCCCTCCGGCCGGACTTTGGACATATCTGCTAAAGCCAATGGAACACAATATTTTAGTTGACTTGCAAAAATGGAAAAAGGTGACTGAGATTTTTTTCTCTGCAGTTTTTTACATCTGGAACCAAAAAAATGAACAACAAAAAAAACTTCTTTTACAAAAACGAATCGATAAATGCTAATGCTAAGTGGTAAAATCAGCGATGCACCAAAATATAATGATTGTCCATAAATGAGAAATGCTTAGCTCAAAAAAAACAAATCACAATTTTTGGGGTTAAATATTACTCTGAGAGTTCATAGATGAGCATTGGGCTTTTGAAGTGTACATTTTTGGGGGGATTTACAATTTGGGTGAAAAAATTGGATATTTTTGGTATATTGTCTAGGAACAACCAAACAACTTCAGGGATGAACACTTGAATGTCACGCACAACGCAACCGATGAAATTTAGTAAGTTATCTATGTAGTGTGAGAATCTTAACATCCCAAGTCTAAAAGGGGACACAGGACAAGGGTGGGTGGAACGATCCAAATACCGATATTATCGATACTGAGCAAGTCCTTGGATCATATCGATACTATTGTCTAAAGATCAATACTGTCTTCCCATTTTAATTTTCACTGTAATAATTCTGATCCAGGGTCATAAGATTATATATACATTATAACTTTTAAAATGGATCCAATTGTGGTTAAACTTTATTTGCACTACTGATTTTATTTTCAAAATATTGTGCCATGAAAGGTACCGTATTTTCGGGACTAGAAAGGTGCACCTGATTTTAAGAGGTACCTGCAAAAATACCCCTTTGTAAAAGATTATTTTTCATATATAAGGCGTATTGAACTATAGGGCGCATGCAATTAAAATACAAAATAAAAGAACGTAGATCATAGAACATAAAATTTCATATGACATAAATATTGGGGAATCAGGTTTCACAACTAAAATGAATCAATCCATTAATAAAGGGTTACTCAATATAGAGCATTTTGTTGTAATAATGCATTTCTGAAATCTTTAACCGTAATTCCTGCTTTATAAAAGCGCACTGCAAATTTGGGGTTTTGGGTTGCGTGTTATAGTCTGGAAAATAAGATGTTTTAGTTGACTTGTTGACATCGTTATACAGTATTTGTATTTTTGTTACAATGGTAACATTTTGAATGGACTCGCTCCACTTTTGTTCCTAAACATGTGCTGCCATTGAAGTATTTAATCTTTGATACTGTCAAAGGTTTTTAACATCGTATTGTTTACAATATTCAAAGTTTGGCTACATTTGAAAAATATTGTGCAATGGAAGGTATTATAGTTGTCATGTTGACTTTTTCACATTTGTATTTTTATTACATTTCTGCTTTTATTGCTTGAATCTCTTCACTTTTATTCTGAAACAGCTGTAAAAGGAATATTCATATTTATTCTTTTATACTATTAAAACACGTGCAACGTATGTGAAAAAGGAACAAAATCAAATCACAGCAATAAAAGATATTAGAAAAGAGATACCGCCGATTTCCACTCAAATACTCCGTGTGCAAACCCAAATGGAAGACGGTCAAATTTTAAAATCTTTTAAAATGATTTTAGACCGTTTATGCAAATGTTTTGCATAGTGTGTACCCAACAATAAGTTGTACAAGTTTAGAATGGTGTATAACACACTTACCTGCAGTAGCAGTTCCCATAGACCGCAGTCTCCTGGGCCACTTGCCCTGCTATTTACTGATACACGGTGTCCACACACTTGCAGGTTTTGTGACACTGATCCCACCTAAGGAAACATAAGGACACAGGTTACGTTATACCGAATGTTGGTATCCCGTTTATGCAAATGTTTTGCATATATATAACACTACAGAGTTGTAAAACTGCAACAAATACAAAGTTTAGATTACAGTTGTTTCTTTACTGTGAATATATACATGTTAAATCACATATGTAAACACACATTATATATATATATATATATATATATATATATATATATATATATATATATATATATATGTCACGGTCGCCGTGGCGACCAGTCTGCCGCGCTTCCGAACTCAAGCTGTAGCAGATCAGCTACTTAAGGCTGGGTTGTGGGTTTGGCGGGCGCTGGCTCATTACACATTCCCCGGTTTGTTATGCCTTGTCCTGTTTTTGTTTAAAACATTGTCCGTTCTGTTATGCCTTGTCCTGTTTAGTTGAGTTGGAAGAATCAACTGTTTGTTTTGTCATGTCCCAGAGTTATGGACAACTTTTATTTTGTTAAATAAAACTTATGGATCGTTACGCAATTGAGTTCTCCCTTCCTTCCTCCTGCCTCCGTTCTGGTCCGGTCACCCCTTCCACTCCACCACGCCTCGTGACAGCCCCCTTCCATTCCGTGACATATATATATACATATATACATACATATATACATACATATAAATATACATACATACATACATACATTTATACATACATATACATTTACATATATATATATATATATATATATATATATATATATACATAATATACATATATATATATATATATATACATAATATACATATATACCGGTACATACATATACATACATACATACATATACATACATATACATATATCCAGTGGGACCTCGCTACTTCGCGGTTCCACGTTCGCGGGTTAAGAGCTTCGCGGGTCTAAAAGATAATAATAATAATAAAATAAAATAGCTAAAAAATAATAATAATAAAATAATTTTTTTAAGCATTTTAGTGAATATATACATGTTAAATCACATATATACATGTTAAATAACCGCTACTTCGTGGTTCCACGTTCGCGGGTTCAGAGCTTCGCAGGTCTAAAAAATAATAATAATAAAATAAAATAATTAATTTTAAAAAAAATAATAATAATAAAAAAAAATTAAAACGCATTTTTGAAGGGGCGTCGCTACTTCGCGGATTTTCACTTTTCGCGGGTGGTTTACTGTAGATATATATATATATATATAAGTATACAGATATATATATATATACAGGACTGTCTCAGAAAATTAGAATATTGTGATAAAGTTCTTTATTTTCTGTAATGCAATTAAAAAAACAAAAATGTCATACATTCTGGATTCATTACACATCAACTGAACTATTTCAAGCCTTTTATTATTTGAATATTGCTGAATTTGGCTTACAGCTTAAGAAAACTCAAAAAATCTCAAAATATTAGAATATCATGAAAAAGTATACAAGTAGGCTATTCAACTAATCACCTGAATCATCTAATTAACTCGAAACACCTTGCGAGGGTTTCCTGAGCCTTAAAAACACTCAGCTTGGTTCAGTAAACTAAATCACAAGTATGGGGAAGACTGCTGATCTGACTGCTGTCCAGAGGACCATCATTGATACCCTCCATCAGGAGGGTAAGACACAAAAAGAAATTTCTCAAAGAGCAGGCTGTTCACAGAGTGCAGTTTCAAAGCATATCCACAAAAAGTCTGTTGGAAGGGCAAAAATGTGGCCGGAAACGCTGCACAACCAAGAGAGACGACCGCAGCCTTAACAAAATTGTGAAGAAGAGCCGCTTCCAGAATTTGGGGGAGCTTCAAAGACAGTGGGCTGAAGCTGGAGTCCAGGTATCAAAAGCCACAGTTCACAGACGTGTCCGGGAAATGGGCTACAATAGCCGTATTCCCATGGTCAAGCCACTTCTGAACTCAAGACAACGGAAGAAGCGTCTGACTTGGGCTATGGAGAAGAAGCACTGCACAGTTGCAGAGTGGTCCAAAGTCCTCTTTTCAGACGAAAGCAAGTTTTGCATTTCATTTGGGAGTCAAGGCGCCAGAGTCTGGAGAAAGGCTGGAGAGGAGCAAAATCCAAGTTGCTTGAAATCCAGTGTGAAGTTCCCACAGTCAGCAATGGTTTGGGGAGCCATGTCAGCTGCTGGTGTTGGTCCACTGTGTTTCATCAAGTCCAGAGTAAATGCAACTGTGTACCAAGAGATTTTAGAGCACTACATGCTTCCATCTGCTGAAAAGCTCTATGGAGATGAGGATTTCATTTTCCAGCATGAACTGGCACCTGCCCACAGTGCCAAAACCACCAGTAACTGGTGCACTGACCATGGCATCACTGTCCTTGATTGGCCTGCTAATTCCCCTGACCTGAACCCCATCGAGAATTTGTGGGGTATAGTTAAGAAGAAGATGAAAGACACCAGACCTACAAATGCAAATGAGCTGAAGGCCGCTATCGAAGCATCCTGGGCATCAATAACACCTCAGCAATGCCACAGGCTGATTTCCTCCATGCCACGCCGGATTGATGCAGTAATCTGTGCAAAAGGATTCCCAACCAAGTACTGAGTGCATCAATGGACATTTTCAAATGTTTGATTTAGTTTTGCTGTTATAAAATTATTTTTTTACTTGGTCTGAGGAAGTATTCTAATATTTTGAGATAGGATTTTTGAGTTTTTTTCAGCTGTAAGCCAAAATCAGCAATATTCAAATAATAAAAGGCTTGAAATAGTTCAGTTGATGTGTAATGAATCCAGAATGTATGACATTTTTGTTTTTTTAATTGCATTACAGAAAATAAAGAACTTTATCACAATATTCTAATTTTCTGACACAGTCCTGTATGTATATATATATATATATATATATATATATATATATATATATATATATATATATATATATATAGCAGCACGGCGGGGGCAGTGGTTAGCGCGTGTGTGGCACAGTTCTAAGGTCATCAAATCGAACCTTCCTGTGCGGAGTTTGCAAGTTCTCCCCGTGCTTGCGTGGGTTTCCTCCGGGCACTTCGGTATCCTCCCATATTCCAAAAACATGCATGCCAGGTTAATTGGCCGGTCCAAATTGTCCCTAGGTGTGAATGAGTGAGCGAATTTTCGTCCATGTGTGTCCTGCAACTGGCCCGCAACCAGTTCAGGGTGTCCCCTGCCCACTGCCCGGAGACAGCTAAAATAGGCTCCAGCACCCCGCGACCCTACTGAGTATAAGCTGCGCAGATAATGTATGGATGGATGGATATATATGTGCATATATTGTTTCTTGCCTGTGAATATAACATGTTACTATACCTATTTGCCAACATGTTTTCCTCATTTCAAATTTTTTTTTTTTTTAAGTTTTAAGACATTATTCTTTGTGGCCATAGTAAAATTAAAAAATGTTTGCAATATTTCTATTCTTTTTTTTAAACATTGAAAAAAACAAATGAAATGCCTATTGCTTTAAATGAGATAGTGAGATAATTTTCCTTATTCGTCTATTTTGAGAAACAAAATCAAATTATGCGATTGGCTGGCAACCAGTTCGGGATGTCCCTTGCCCACTGCCCGGAGGTGGCTGGGATGGGCTCCAGCCCCCCCGCGACCCTAATGAGGATAAGCGGTACGGCTATTGAGATGAGATGAAAATCAAATTATTTAAACCGAGGGACAAATATACTTAAAATGTTCATGTTTTTATGTAAAGCAAATATAAACTGTTTTGAAATGTTAACAGCTCTGACAACTACAGTATTTATTATATTAATAGTTTCCTTTGATGTGCAAGGAAACTATTAAAATTTTAACTATATTTCTTTTTCAATTTTGCATTTTCAAACAGCAAAACAGTTCATGTACTTTCTATTTTTTTGGTTCAATGACAAATCATCTAATGACTTTTAACTTCATATATACAATGATATTCTTATTGCCAATTTCTAAAAGGGTAGGGGATAATACAAGTCTGAGAACTACCCACAAAATGATGAAAAATGATTTGACCTGAAGGCTTTTAATTTCAAAGTTTAAAAAGATCCCAAAAGACTATAAACAAAGCTGCTTGACGTAACCAGATTAATGGGATTGGAAAATGTCACTCCGACACCCCTAATGACACCCATTTCATTGATAGTCTAATAATACACATGTACAGCAACATTGACAACAACCTAAATTGACTAAAAACGTAACATATTGCGTTCTAGCTTGGTGCTTATAACTTACAGTGTCATGATTACCGATGTGATTCACCTGTGCCCGCTCCTTTGGCGCCAACTGCCTCGGACTCTGATTGGCTCCCTGTCACTATTTAAACCCACTCCCTTCTGTCACCTGTTGTCAGTCCGTTTGCGAACCTCAGTGTACTCTAGGCAAGCTTTTTCGACCCTGACTCCCACCTGTTTTTGCTCTAGTCTGTTTCCCGGCTTCGACCCGTTTTTTGATCCTGACCACGTCTACTCTCCTCTCCTGGCTTTGGACCTGTTTCCGATCCCAACCACGTTTTTTCCTCTCCTGTCCGGCTACTGACCCGTTTTTTCCGTTCCCGACACCACCCTCACTCGCCACGGGTGTCCCACTTCCGCGTTTAGAGTGACCTGCTTACCGCATCCAGCGATCACCGGATCGTGGGTGCAACCCTTTCCTTTCTTCCCAATAAAACTGAGAAAATCGTAACGAGGGAGGGTTCTGTCTCCACTCTGGTCTTGGCGTACAGTCTCGACAACCCAATGAAAATGGACCCATACCAACAAAACAAAATCTAAACTTCATTAAAAAGCACTAACGCCAAACTTGTATCGAAAAATCCAAGTAGATTGCTTGGATGAAGACCTGATTGACTGATTCCGGGAAAAGTTCATTTATTGCATAACAGTATTTCAAAACTCCTGTTTTGATACGACAACTACAAAATCTTTCACTTTCAACATAAGGGGAATGGGCTACCCGCTTAGCTGTTAGGCAAAAAAGAAGAAAGCAGAGAAGCTCATCTATCATTAGTGTACTTCGGTTTGAAGACGTATCCAGCAAAGAGAGGAAAATGGCCAACCCAAAAATGCATGTATTTAAAAAGTAATTTCGTTTTTATTAGGTGCTCACCCTTGTTGTCCTGAGCGATCCGGCCAATAGACAGTTAGTTCTCGGCTCCCACTTAGGAAGATGTGGCCCCGGAGAGTGAGAGGATAGCATGAGCACAGCCGTCCAGAATGCAACAGATCAGGTTACAGAGCTGGTAAATATAGCAGACACCTATGACCTCTGCGGGTCACTTAACACTAAGATACATTCCAGTTTGCTTTTAAGGAACGCGCATTCTGAAAAAGTTACGCTGGACAAACAACATTTGCAAAAAAAAAAAAAAAAAAAAACGCCAATTCTGCTAAAGAGTGCAGAAGTTTGCGACAGGATTCAATAAAGGAGCTCAGCTCACGTGTCAATTTGTCCCTGGTTTGTGCCAGAAAATAATCTCATGGTACTGCAAATAGCATAGCCGCACTATTTGCACTGGACTCAGACTTCACACCACTAAGTAAAATGTAATAACACGGAAAGAACAGCGAGCAGTACAACGCAATCTGTTCTGTGACTTTGCTTGACTTCCAAGTCATTTGAATTCTAAACAAGTGCCGCAGTAGGAAACAATGTTAAGGGAATGCATGCGATTAGTAGGGTGGGGGGCGGTACTGGGAATTTTGGTATCGATCCAAGTAAATATGAAGTAATATCAATCTATACCGATCTGATACCTATACTTTTTCCTTGGAAATGTCATGATCATTGAGTAATTCAACCCTCACCCTCTTAAGTTAGTTTAGAACTACGATAAACACTGCACAAACATTTTAGGCACTAAAATTGTTCATTTTCAAAAATGAACCTGTCAGAACCATGACAAATGGAAGACCCAAACGCGTAACGTTTGTCTGTGTAGTGTTTGTTGATGCCCTTGCAACATTTATTGGAGCCTGGTCATCTCAGAAGGGGGATTACCTCATGTGCGTTCCCTTCTCAAGGTTTTATTTCCTTATGCTGAGGTTTTTGAGTTTTTCCCTTGCCCTCATGTAGGTTTTAGATCAGGAGATGGTGCGTTAATTAATGACTGTGTCGCGGCATAGTGGTTGAAAAACACTGGTCTATATGAACTGCGTGGAGGCTAAATGTAAACAAAACACTGCCAATCAGAACGTCACTGTGCCCTAGTGTAATGGCACCTCCAATTGCACTTTGTTCTGGGATAGTTGAAAAAAAAAATTCAAACGCACTACAAGCCCCCTTCCTCCCAATTTGAGAATCAATGAGCTACCCCAACATGAAATTTCATCTGTTTTCAGAACCAGAACAAATGGTAGACCCAAACGCGTAACGTTTCACTCAAAGGTTTATTGGGATATTGAGGAAACAAACGCCAGCGATTCAGTGCTCGCTGAACAGGGGGAGCAAGCATCTCACGGGATCGTAACGTGAGTGGAATGCAGAAGTGATTCGCCGGGACGGAAGATCGGAGCGTGGTCAGGGACAAAAATGGGCCGATAGCCGGAGCGGGAGATCAGAACGCGGTCAAAAGGACAAAACGGATCGACAGCCATAGACAAACAGTAAATTAGGAACAGACAAGTAGGAAACGGGACCCAGAGTCAAAGTGCTTGCCTTGCGTATGCAGAGGTTCGCTGACGGACTGACAAGGAGTGACTGGAGTACTGGGTATAAATAAAGGAATCAATCGGGCAACTAGCAGCAGCTGGCGCCAAACGAGCGGGCACAGGTGAGTGCAATGAGTAATCATGACATAACCGTAAAGATTGTATAAATATAAATCATTCTGTTAAACCTGTTTAAGAACAAAAGACAAGAGTCAAAAAAAGAAGCAATGTAAAAAAAATACAAATACAGCATTACAATGTCCATTAGACGACTTAAGTATCTTCCATCGCACAATATTTTGAATATAAAGTCAGTAAGAAGCCTTTTGAGTCTTGTTGCCATAGTGACGATGGATATAAAGGTTTTTGCTCAGGAACAGTAACATGTTTACCTTTTAGTTTGCAGCTTGTTGCTCTCTTTTTATTTCCTGTGTTTATGTCAATTTGTGGTGTTGCTGCGGTAGAAGGCCACTTTACAACAGTAATGACACCTGGCATTTTCCTTTTTGGTAGTTGAAATAAAAGTCCACACTGTGCTGCACTTCCTGTTAACTTTTAATTTTTTCAGGTTTTGGCACATATAGTTTGCCCTCTTTTCTGCCTAACAGGCAGGATCCATCAGTAGGCCGGTTAATAAGATGTGCTTAAAGTGAGCCAGCCTGTCTGTCACACCCTTAGCTATAAACTTAATGAGTGTCAGAAAGCTTGGCGTGAAAGATATGCGTAAGTTTAAAGTATATTGGTGGAGGAGCAAAGTGTAGATCCCAGACAATAGTACCAATCCGATCAAAGTGCTGACATGTCAATAATTTTGAAATTTGGATCGAACTCCCCAAACTTAGCAACTAGCTTGAATTCATTGCGTTCATGCATTTCTCTCTCTTATCAGACTTATTCTCATGGTAATACTTTGGGGGGAAATAAACAAGCAAAACATGATAAAACTTCACACTTTTCATGATGTTTTTTGTAGAATTATATTTACCCAAAACTCAGACACATTGGTTTTACATGGGAATGATGCTTGAGTTGTCATGATGTTTTAGTAGGCTTTCCTGACATCTTTTTACATTCCCGGAGAAAATTGAGTATTTTATGCACACCGCAGGCTGACAGGTATTTGGAACATAATTCATCTAACTGGCTAACCCAAAGCTTCCAATTCCAGCTGTAGAAAAACTAAAACATAAAAAAAAAAAAAAACAATTTGGTATATGCGGGCGGCACGGCGGTGGGTGGTTAGGGCGCATCCCCACAGTGAAGAGGTTCAGGGTTCAAGTCCAGCTACCGCAGCCTCCCCGTGTGGAGTTTGCATGTTCTCCCCGTGCCTGTGTGGGTTTCCTGCGGGCACTCTGGTTTTCTCCCACATTAATTGGCCGGTCCGAATTGTCCCTAGGTGTGAATGAGCGAGTGAGTTGTCTGTCTCTGCGACTGGGGTGCAGGTTGTCCCCTGCCCACTGCCCAGAGTGCTCCAGCACCTTGCGACCCTACTGAGGATAAGCGGCGCAGATTATGGATGAATAGATGTGGCCTATGCAACGTCTCATGGGAGATACTTTGATCTTTAATAAATTAAATGAAAGAAAAAAATAGAAACAAAAGAAAAAATCCAACAACAAAAGGAAAAAAGAGAGCTTAAAAAAAGAATATTCTTTTCATTTTTATATAAACAGAGTAACACTGAATAACACTGAATAACAAATACTTATTAACCTACAAAATATGATAAAATACCAAACACTTCTAAGCTTTTTTATGCTCAACAAAGTCAGAGTCAACAACAGCATATTGACCGATAATAAGAGAAAAATGGCGTCTCAAAGGGAGCCGAATGACACGAGTCGGATGCCGCCGCATTCACCAATCGCCTTTTCTTCTGCCGCATTTGTAATTATTGTTTTTGTAATCGCCGTTTAACCATAAGATAGTCGCTCTTATGAACGGGGACATGATCCGATAGGTGTGATGTAAACAATTCAGAAAAGAGCGGAAAACTGAGCCACTAAAAACAGCGTCGGGTGTGCCAAGGGGGGGCCTTCTGCAGCATGAGAAACGAAGCGCTTTTGACCGTCAATAACCAGGGCCCAAGGCAAAAGCGAGGTAAAAGGCGGTTTAGGGCACAGCAACCACTAGGGGGCCTCCAAGAGTGGTTAACTTTTTTGGTACCAATATTGTCACTTTGTGTGTCTATGCAAAAATACTTCCCCAGAAATAAAACAAAAACACTACACAATAACTACAAAACTAAATGTCAAATATAGTGCTTGAAAACAGGGACCTCATATATTATTTTGCCTACATGCTGAAAATGAAAAAAATAGTATAGAACTACTACAAAAATACTACTACAGTAATACTATATTACAAAATACTACTACAGAATTATTTACTTCAAAAATACTACAAAAAGACAACTACAGCAATATTACAAAACACCAAGGAAATATGACAAAAATACTACTATGGAAGTACTACAAAAAATCTACAAAAATACTACTAAAATACAGCTTTGGAAATACATCAATTATACTGAAATACTAAACAAATACCAAAACATAAAACTATAATATAAAAAACTACTAGAGAAATACTACTACAAAATACTACTACAAGATGATTACAACAGAAACTGCAAATTACACGATACTACAAAAATTATCTTGTGGAAATATCACGAAAATACCACAAAAATAAGACCACAGTATAACACAGTACTACAAAAACACTACAGAAATACTACAGGTATACAACAAACATTTTTATATGGAAATACTACAAAATACAACAAAAAATACTACAGTAATACTCAAAAATACTATCAGATAACTAATTCGAACAATTAGGTAAACTACTATCTAAAATGTACTGTAATAATACATAAATACTACGAAACAACTACAGATATACAACAAAAACATTACTTTTGAAATACAACAAAAGTATTACATAAATACTAAAAAAATACTTCCATGGAAATAAATAAATATAGTACAATAAAGGAATAAAATTAAAGTAACACTACAGACTTCAGAAATATTGGAAAAAAAACTACAGCAATACTTCAAAACTAAATAACAAATGAAGTGCTTAAAACAAGGACCTAATATACTATTTTGCTCGAATTGTGGTCGTTTCAAAATCATTTTAACGAAAGTAATCTATTTCAAAAGAAGTATACCATGAAGTATACCATGTCACATGCGGCCCCCGTCTCCAAATAGTTGCCCTGGAGTAGAACATGGAATGAGTTCTCGTAGGTATGCAAACTAACAAGTAATTGGGGGCCCAAAATCTAATTTTCCTTAGGGCCCCATGAAGGCTTGGGCCGGTCCTGTCAGTAACGGTAACAACGTTGTAACGGTGGAAAAAAATAATTAGTTAGTTTACCTCGTTACATAACAGCGTTTTTCATAACAGAATTATTCCCGTCACTGAAAACACCATCTACTATGAAGCATGGAGGTGGAAACATCATGCTTTGGGGGCTTTTTTTCTTATCCGCATGAAAAAAGAAAAACATGGGGCCATATATGGGAACATTTTGAGTGAAAACTTTCTTGCATTAGAAAGGGCATTGAAGATGAACCGTAGCTGGGTCTTTCAACCTGAGAATGACCCCTAACACACTGCCCGGCAAACAAAGGATTGGCTTTGTAGGAAGCATAGAGTGGCGTAGAGTGGACTAGCCAGGCTCCAGATCTCAACCCAATAAGAAATATTTGAAGGGAATTGAAAGTTTGCGCGCGGCATGACGAATGTGTGGTTAGCTCACAGCCTCACGGAGCAGAGGTTCAGGGTTCAAGTTCAGCTACAGCAGCCTCCCCGTGCAGAGTTTGCATGTTCTCCCCGTGCCTGTATGGGTTTCCTCAGGGCACTCTGGTTTCCTCCCACATTCCCCAAAACATGCATGTCAGGTTAATTGGCCAGTCCAAATTGTGTGAATGGGTGAGTTAGTTGTCTGTGTGCCCTGCTACTGGCTGGCAACCAGTTCAGGGTGTCCCCTGCCCACTACCCGAGGACAGCTGAGATGGGATTGATGTTGAGATTGTCGTGTTTGTTTGCTGCTGTTGGTGTCAGTGGATTTGTTCAGACCAAAAAACAATCGATTTTGGCCTGGACGGATCTATTGAAACTAACAAAGATGTTATATAACGAAATTGTGAATATGCTTGATTGCTGTTAAGATTGTCGAGAAGGGTTGTTCAAACCTCACATTGTTTGTTTGCTGTTATTAGGGTCAATAAATTTGTTCAAACCGGACGGATCTATTGACACTAACAAAGATGTTACATAACGAAATTGTGAATATGCTTGATTGCTGTTAAGATTGTCGAGAAGGGTTGTTAAAACCTCACATTGTTTGTTTGCTGTTATTAGTGTCAATAAATTTGTTCAAACATTGGTTAATTACAAAAAAGAAAACATGCAATTGATAGTTGTTACTAAATCTTTTTAGTTCAAACAAATACAAATCTTATTAATGTGTTCACATTTTTAAGACTCTCCAAAATTGGATACAAGACATTTAATGCCAATTAGAGGTTAGATCGGGCCTAAAAAAATTCAGCCCGACCCGACCCGAGTCGTTGGTATATTAACCCGAACCTGTCCAAACCCGACGGATTAACCTGGTTTGATAAACAAACCCAAAATTAACCCAAAGCTTTAACTTTCCGCCAAACACGAATCTTTACTCCGGCTGTGCGGACCTCAGCGCCGCACTGTGCTTTTCGTCCGAACTAGGCAGCTTGGGATTTACTTGGGGCTGAGTCCTTCAAATTAAGTGTGCACTGCGAATGCAGCGCCTAAATGTACGGTTTGGCGGCAAAGCGCGCATCTCGGCGACGTGCAGCGAACGAAAGTGACACTGAACAAAATAGCATCAAAATCTCAAATTCAAGCTGCAAATAATGGAAAATTTGGCCAAAAGGTAGAAAGAAAGTTTGGAAAGCTTGTAAGCTATAGGCAAAAAGCAAATATGAAGTCTGAAGTGTGAGGGAGGTGAAGGCCGCACGTCTTTTACCCAAACACCGAGGAGGAAAATTTCTTTGAATTTAGTGATTTTGAGATAAAATGAGAGTTTGGTAAGAAAGTTCTATATCCAAATCATTACTTGAGTAAAAGTAAGTGCATGCTGTGTAGATCTTCCACAAAGAAGGGAAAAATAAATAAATGGCGAGAGAGTAGCCCGAACCCGCCCCAATTTTTGAGCCGGGTGAAGGATTTTATACATTTGACTATAAAGGATTTTATACGATTGAATACAAGTTACATTTAATGAATTTAATGCTATAGGTATTTACTGACTGTGCCTTTATTGAAAGTTCAGGGCAGGCATAAGTGGTGAAAGAGATTGTTTACAGCTACAGGACGTACTGCTGATAAGATAATCAGCACATCCAGACGTTGTTGACGCAGGCGTTGTTTTGAGTACCCCAGACATCGGGACACTCGTCTACGAGATGGTGAAGCCCAGGGGGCTTCTTTGGCACGCCCATGGGAGGAGCCGGCACACGATATGCGGTGAGAAGATGGCCAATAGGAAAAAAGCTAAAGGACTTCAGAAGAAGGCTTCCCAGAGACTCCAATGTCACTAATTCGGCCGTTTTCAATGGAGTACACTTAGTTAAATTGTTAGGGAAAATAAATCTGCCCCCTTGTGGAATATCGGCTTTCCTGTTCATTTTTCCCTCAAGAAACGAGCGCGCATAATTGTTGGGTGAATGTAGGTTGTGTTTGGTCAATGGAGCCAGATAACTAATTCAAACAATTAGGTAAACGGTGCTTTTTGATATTCAATTCCCAACACGGGTCAGAATCGGGCCGGGTCCAAGATCTTACCTCTAATATCAATAAATGCCTTATTTTGAGAACAATAAATTCAATGCGTTTTAGGACTTTTCAAGTATTCGCAGAAGCTAAAAAAGACAGAGGCAATTAGGAAGCACAACGCAATGTGGACTCTGTGGTCCGCTACTGTGGCAAGACCACATATTTACATAAATGCATGAAAAAAAACAAGTTAAATGAAAAAAAAAAAAACTCTTACACTGAACTGTTAAACCATTAAATGCTAAATATATTTTTGACTTTATAATTCCGTGATGACAGGTGAAGTCGAGCCTCCCCTGACTGTACTCGACTACTTCAAGTGCACTTTACTGACTCACTAATATTACAAATTGAAGTGAGGGTTATTAAATAGAGAGTAGAGACACATCTCTCATTGGTGTGGTGCAATTTCGTGGACAGGCTCCAGGAAAGGTGTTATGTGACATGTCACACTTGACACGAAAAGATGATAGAATGACATAGCCTTCGGTAAGCGCTAGCTAACGCAACCTACAGTATGATGACGATAGTGGTCATGAGGGTGACAAGTAGTGATGACTTATCGACGTGACAAGAGTTCAGGAGTTGTAATTCTTCGCTAATACCTCATTATGCTTGCAGAATACATTTTCTCCAATGTAACCAAAGAAGCACCCCTAGACGGATGCTGGGGACGTGGCTTAAAACCGCAGCATCGGATTTAGAACTCATTCAACACAATTCCAATGTTTTTCACGGCATCCTAGTAGAGTTGGGTAAACCACATCCGTTTTTTGCATACAAGAAAACCAAGCTTTTTTAAAACGACATTTCATTCCCACCACAAACTACATGTGAAAGAAAAGAAAACAAAAGTGTTCGGATACCTCTACACACCGTTCTGTCGATTTTTTTGAAAGAACTTTTGAGACTTTTCCTGAAATGAGCTACATTTGACGCGAATGATATTAGAAGGGACCATTGAAACTAAATGGAATAAACCCTTAACCGTTAGGCAAGGTTTCCATGGTTTTGAGAACTGGTTCGGACGTTTGCGCCACTCGGTGTGATGGTAACCGCAAATACTCACCCAGCAGCGGGAGACCAAGTGGTAGAAACAAAACCCCTTTAGAAAGTAGCTCGCTGGCCGGTTTGCGCCGCTTTCGTCCCGGTTACATAAGTTGCAGTGGTCGGCTGGTGTTTGAACGGAAGATCCGCAGTCCGGGGCGTTTAATGAAGCGAAGGCTGGAATCCAGTCGTTTCTTCTATGCAGTAAAAGAGTTTCAGCCACCGGGTAGCGGTAAGGGTCTCTTTAACGGTGACGTCACTACGGCAGGCGAGCTGGGTTTTGATTGGTCAGAATTTCACGATGAACGTCACGCAGCCACGGCGGTGGACTGCCTCCCACTCCGTCGTCAAGGCGATGAACGTAAACATCACCCACTTCGGTCGCTAGAAAAAATGCTGCGTTCTAGGTTGTGAGGAAAGGGGAATACTAATGTGTATCACTGTACGCTGTCGTCTTCGCGATGTCATGATGTGAGTTCCACCTAAGGGAATTTCCCAGAGACAGCTATCCATCCATTTTCTGCACCACTTATCCTCAGTAGGGTCGCAGGTGTGCTGGAGCCCATCTCAGCTATTTCAGGCAGTGGGCAGCCTGAACTGGTGGGCTGGGTTGGGTAGGGTTACTTTAACTGGATTACTTTAAATTACTTTTGGATTCCTCCAATACCAAATATGCTAAAAATAAGACAAAAGAAACTAAATATGAATAAAATGATGACTCACAACACGTGGAAAGCTTTCTCTCCTGGCTTTGATCTCCGGCAAAACGAACATAAAATGCGACAGAAACAAAATGAAAATAAATCCAAACAGCTTGCCAACATTATTTTTGCCGTTCCATGTATTCCGTTACTCCCCAAGCCTGCACAAAATGTAATCATTTTATTCATATTTAGTTTATTTTGTCTTTTATTAGCATATTTGGTATTGGAGTAATCCAAAAGTAATCGAAAGTAATCCAGTTAAAGTAACTTTACCCAACCCTGCTGGTAGGGCACACAGAGACAGACAACTCACTTGCTCATTCACACCGAGGGAGAATTTTACCCGGCCAATTAACCTGCCATGCATGTTTTTGGAACGTGGGAGGAAACCCACACAAGCTCGGGGAGAACATGCAAACTCCGCATAGGAAGCCTGGCAGCTGGATTTTATCCTGTGACTTCAGAACTGTGCCACGTAAGCCCTAACCACTTAACCACTGTGCTGCCCCAAAAGACATGAAAGAAAAAATTAATCTTTCCAAAATAAATTATTAGGAAGGAATTTGTTTGATGTCATAATAGATCCATAATCTCAGGAGTACAAACTAAGTTACAATTTAGGTGTATCTCAATTTTAAAGTAAAAAATACAAATGTCATGATTTCCCTCATCTGTGCCAGCTTGTTTGGCGCCAGCTGCTGCTAGTTGCCTGATTGATTCCAATCCTATTTAAACTCCGTACTCAAGTCGCTCCTTGTCAGTCTGTCAGCGAACCTCTGCACACGCAAGGCAAGTACTTTGACTCTGGCTCCCGTCTGTCCCGTCTTCATCCGTATCCCACTCGTCTGTTCCTACTTTCCCGTTTGTCTCCGGCTATTGACCCGTTTTTGCCCACCGACCACGCTCTGATCTACAGCTCCGGCTATCGACCCATTTTGCTCATTTAACCACGCTCTGATCTCCCGTCCTGGCAAATCCACTCACTTCCGCATTCCAATCATGCTCTGATCCCGTGAGCTGCTTGCCCCCCCTGTCCAGCGAGCACCGGATCACTGGCATTTGTTTCCTCAATATCCCAATAAACTTGTGTGAAACGTTACACATTTGGGTCTACCATTTGTTCTGGTTCTGATAACAGATGAAATTTCATGTTGTGGTAGCGCATTGATTCTCAAATTGGGAGGAAGGGGGCTTGCAGCGCGTTTGAATTTTTTTTTCAAGTATCCCAGCACAAAGTGCAATTGCACCTCCATTACACTAGGGCACAGTGGCGTTCTAATTGGCAGTGTTTTGTTTACATTTAGCCTCCACACAGTTCATATAGACCAGTGTTTTTCAACCACTGTGCGGCGACAGTCATTAATTAACGCACCATCTCCTGATCTAAAACCTACATGCGGGCAAGGAAAAACTCAAAAACCTCAGCATAAGGAAATGAAACCTTGAAACTGGGCCGTACACGAGGTAATCCCCCTTTTGAGATGACAAGGCTGCAATAAATGTTGCAAGGGCATCAACAAACACTACACAGACGTCCGTCAACATGGAACATAGGCCAGAGAAAATAACCTTCTGGTTGGTAAATTATGCGTTTTCCAAGTATTTTAGTTTTTTTTTAACATGAACAATTATTGTTTTAATGAATAGAAAAAAAAATGTTTTAGTTTGTTTGCCTGATCTCGTCTTGTCCAGTTTGGATTAAGCCCGGATTAAAAGATGAATGGTCAGGTTACCAGCTGATACCTGATGTCTATTCCAGTCAAGTTCATTTGTATAGCCCTTAATCACAAGAAACGATGCTCTCATCCCTTAAGACACAGGTGTCAAATAGAGAGACAACACTCAGAGAAGCGCAAGAGAAAAACAAGCTGCAGGTTGAAATATGTCAACTTGATGTTGCCAAAGCCAGGTGCCTCTCACAAAGACACTGTACTTGTATTTAGTTCTCTCTCGCTTTCTTTCTTTTCTCCCACTCTGTCTCTTTTACTCTCTATGTCGCTTTTTCACTTCCTTTGTTGCTCTTTGTCTCTTTCTCTCTCTGTGTCTTTTAACCTCTTTTGCTCTAATTTCCTTTTTTCCTTTTCTCTTTCTCTCTTCATACACTTCGCGCTTTCTTTTTTCTTTTCTCTCCTTCTGTTTTCTTTTTCTCTTTGGATTTCTTTCTTCCTCTCCCTTTCTTTTCCCCCTTTCTCACGACTTTTTATCTTTTGTTTCTCACGCTCTCTCCCACTCTTTTTCTTTCTTTGTCCCACCCTCTCTCCTTTTCCCTCACTCTTTCTCTTATTTCTTTATCTCTCTTTTTCTTTCTCTTTAATCTACTAGTCCGGCCCCCGACAGAATGTTTGTTCTATCGTGTGGCCCCCGAGTTAAAATGAGTTTGACACCCCTGCCTTAAGAGATGCCAAGAAGGAAGACTGATTACTCCAGAGTCGTTTTGGACACACAACTATACATTAAAAAAGTGCATCTGAACAGGATCGCTTTCCATTAATGAAAGGGATTTACAAAATTCAGAGGTGGCTTCCTCAGTCTAATGACGACAGTGAGTTTTCAGCCATGTGCATACAAAGTATGCAGGATTGGAAGACAATGGGAACTGAAACTCTGACATCTTTGTTGTGAATTAGATTTAATTGTGAGTTTACTTCCAAGAAAAAAACATTTACCAGATAAAGTCTGTGAAATTCTGTCCTGCAACATATAATTATGAACCTAAATTTTACTGCAAGTTAGTAAAGAACCAAGAAAGATGCTGAAAGTAGTCGTTTTTTGTCTAATATATAAAATACGTGTTTACACAAATGACTTTTATTTTATTCTGTATAGTCAGTCTTGCTGTAAGTAAAGAGGTGCTGTATTGTTTGTAAGGTTTATCATCGCTTAATAAAGGGATGTGAAATCATTCATACGGGTAGCAATTGGCTGAGGTTGACAGGTATGAGAAAATGAGTAGAGAAATGAAGTGGTTTGTACTTAGTTTGTATTCTCCCCTCTGCTTTAGCACTTGTTTTCAGTTGCACTACACAATACAGCGACAGGTTGTGGTCAAAATGTACAAAGTGTCCCTTTAAGCAAAATAAATTGAAATGAAATGATCTGCATTTATAAAGCGCTTTTCAAGTCAATGAAGACTTCCCAAAGCGCTTTACAATGTGCTTCACATTTACCCATTCACCCACACTCGCACACCAATAGCGGCCGTGCAGCCATGCAAGGTGCCACCTGCTTATTGGGGGCATTAGGGGTTCAGTGTCTTACCCAAGGACATTTCGACATGTAACACGGAGGAGCCGGGATTCAAACTGCGATCCCTTGACTAGCGCTCTACCTCCTGAGCGACTGCAACCCCACCCCCCCAAAAAAAAAATCTTTCATAAGCTTTGAGGCTAACACACAAATAATATATACAGTTTAATTGTGGCCTTGGGTAAATGCACTCAAGCATGACTCACTCTATCTCTTGAGCTTTTCAACCCCTCTAAATTTCCACTTGAAGATGGCTGTGATACATTCACAAGCGTTTAGTTTCTCTTACCTGATATATAGTTTGTGGTTCTAACCTGAGTATTTGTCAAATTTATTTTGCTTTAATGCATCCAAAATTCTAGCACTACACTAGCAGAGACAACATGTCACGTCATGTTTATTTGTATAGCCCTTAACCAGGGTTGGGTAGGGTTACCTTAACTTGATTACTTTCAATTACTTTTGGATTACCCCAATACCAAATACGCTAATAAAAGACAAAATAAACTAAATATGAATAAAGTGAGGACTCACAACACGTGGTAAGCTTTCTCTACCGGCTTTGATCTCTTTGATCTCCGGCAAAACTAACATAAAATGCAACAGAAACAAAATGAAAATAAATCCAAACAGCTCGCCAAAATCATTTTTGCCGTTCCATGTATTCCGTTACTCCCCAAGCCTGCAAGAAATTTAGTAATTTGATTCATATTTAGTTTATTTTGTCTTTTATTAGCATATTTGGTATTGGAGTAATTCAAAAGTCATTGAAAGTAATCCAGCTAAAGTTACCCTACCCAACCCTGCCCTTAACCACAAAGAGTCTCAAAGGGCTGTATAAACCACAGACTATCATTACACCATTCCCTGATCTAAAACCTACATGAGGGCAAGGAAAAACTCAATAGGAGGAAAATGAAGAAACCTTGAGAAGGGATTGCAAATGAGGCAATCATACTTCCAGGATGACCAGGCTGCAATGGATGTTGCAATAACAAGTTATCTATCTACCTTGGTCATATCCCTCAAGAGGGGTGAGCGACAGCAAGACACACACATACAATAACAAAGAAAATAAAAGGAAAATAAATAGCACAGAAAAAAACACACAAAAATTTTTAGACCATGGCCAACCCAATTGCCCAAACACCCAAACAAGTTAGGCACCCCGGCACCCAAGTTGGTCATGCTTTCGTCCCTCCAGATAAAATGGGACACCAGAAACAATAACAAATAATAAACCGATATTGTCAACATAAAATATAGGTTGTTCATATGCTATGGAATAGTAGTGTGTTTTAAGCTTAGATTTAAACAGTTCCACTGAGGTTGCAGATCGAATCTCAGGGGGAAGAGCATTCCACAGCACCGGGGCCCGAGTGGAGAACGCTCTCGAACCTGCGGATCTCTTCTTGGCTCTTGGGATCACTAGTAGACCAGCATTTTCAGGGTGAAGGCTCCGGACCAGGACATGCGGGGAACATCTTGGTTGTTTTTTGATGTTGATGCCACTTCACATGGCAATGGAAGTCGATTTTTGAGCCAAGCACTCTGTCAGATTTGGGGCAGGCATGTACTGATGTTTGAGGGAATTTGATTTCTGCCTACTGATGTCACTGTACGAAAATGTTATTATTTCTGTTGTGTTCCTGCAGGTGTCTCTCCAGCTGGTTCTCAAGGTGGTAAGGTTGATGCTGCAGGGCCTCAGGGGTGAGCCTTATAAGGAAGCCAACACATACAGGGTGTTCCGAAATTGATGACCCCATTCTAAATGCCCACATCTCAAAAACTACTGGATGGATCCTAATGAAACTTAATACACTCTATATTAAGGGTTATAGGTTTTATTACTAATAATTACAAAGACAAGTACAAATCTAATTTGGTTGTATTACAGATTTTCATAAATGTTTACTATGAGCGCTGCCTGTGACAATTCACTATTCGAGCTTGTGGCAAACTTGCTATAGCATGGCAATTAGGTTAGCATAGGTAGCCCTTTTCTTGAAAATTGTTTCACACTTGGTGCCTTATTTGAAAAATGTCTTCGGTGACTGAGTCAGAGCATACACTTACACGCAAAATGCCTTTGTTTGAAGTGAACGGCCTTTACTGTAACCTGAGAAGATAGAAATTCCAAATGTTACACACAAAAACTTGAAACGTTTTTACACAATCTGTAAAAATGTGAGGTCATTCCAACGATATTTGTCAAAATTATTAAACAATAAAATGGGGTCTACCATTTTTGAACACCCTGTACTTTATATATTGATATTAATTAGAACATGTCACGAATGTTTGCAACATGTTTATCCTCCTACAGGAGCCCTATCATTTTCCATTATCAAACATTTTTGACAAAGTGCCAGAGATTTTCACACCTTTCAGGACAGATTTTCTTTTTGTAACCCAGATGATTCAATAAAAAAGAAAGGGCTCAAGAGAAGGATTTTAGAACATATTTGGAATTTAGCATTGTGAGGGTTGTTTGCAGTGCTCTGCTGTTTTCTTTGCAAATTCAACTCTCCTTATTTTGTCTATCAAACGTATCCAACACACGGAAACGCCGTACGGATATTGATGCCACATATTCACATGTTTAACTTGAATGCAAAAAAACCCGACATTTTCATGTTCTACAATAACTCGCTCAGAATTACAAATCTGTTCTTATTTAAACTTTATTAGTTACATTTCCTGATATTCAAGTATAGCGGTTGTGAGTTTCAATGAGAAATAATGTTAAAGCCCGTTATCAAGCAACTAACATGATACGGTATACAATGAGACACTACTGAAAATCAGCTGTAAAAAAGTGTTTACACAACAAATGTTACAAACACAAAAAAAAAAGATTTGTAATCCGATTGCAGCATCTATTTGCACAATCAATGAGTTGCTCACATTCAACATGGTAGTGAGGTTGTTCAAAAAAATACAAAATCAATTAATTCACAAAAAGCCACAAAATATCCTTGGTGAAAAACAAGCAGGCGTATGCAACAATATAAGAGAACAGTCACATAGTTTGTAGTAGTTTGAAATGAATGAAAGAGACTTGCTAAAGAATAACATACTTGTATTACACCCTTCTGATTCCTTCATTTTTAAAATTATTCTACACAAAACCCAATGGTGACAATGACTTTAGTAAAATTTAGCATTATTATTTTGTCATTGCCTTTACCTTCACTTGAGTTCTCTAAATATATTATGTATTAATAGCTTTGCTACTGCCACAGCATATTTATTATACATTATAATTGACAGTGTGTTATCTTTTCCCTCCCAGTAAAACAAATTCATTTAAAAAAAAACAATTTTAGTTTGAAAAATAATCAAAAACACATGAACTATCATGTAAAAATGCAAAAAAATGTTAAAATATTCATAGAGAACTTTGCATTTCGTTGACATAAAATGAGGCTCAACTAAAGGGAGTTAAAGTAATTGTCCCAATTTTGCTGCTACAGGTAAATGAAAAAAATCCTGCAAAAAAAAAGGAAAATGGTGCAGTTGCGTCACTTTCCGTTCTCATAGTTTATATTCTTCATTGCGCTTTTTAGCACTTGTTTTTGGTTGAATACACAATACAGCAACATCTAGTGGTAACACTGTTCCTTAAAGTTAACCAAATAATAAAAGACTCAGGTGTTAAGAATGGTGTGGTCTAATCATTGTTTAGTGCAATTAATGTTGCAATAAAAAGTGTGGTTGTGAATGCTTTCAAAAAGTCTTATTTTGATCATTTAACCTGGACTGGGTGTTTTATGTCAATACTAAACCCTTTTCTACTAAATAACAAAGAAAAACGTGAACAATGATCGATATATAACAATCTAAACAAACGACAAATAAAAAACACTTATGTGACCTGCAAGTAGATAAATAAGCCATGATGGGTGGTTGTTTTATAGGGAGAATTTCCAATATGACTATTTTGAGGAGCGAAAGCACAAATATTGTGTGAAAACATGAGAAAACACATCTTGTGAAGTTTTAGGTCGATCGGACATATGTAAGAGGTGCCCGGACGCCAATTTAGCCCAGTAATAAGCAATCAGAGCTGGATTTCTTTTAAGGTGCATTTAAAATTTGGGTGTAAAACGTCGAAAAAACATGTATGACACATTTGTGTGGAGGCAGAGCTTGTAGAGGGCAACATACAATACAAGATTGCTTCCATGTGTACGAACACAATCCAATAGAAAACATTGGAAATGCCGACATAAGCCTTGGGATGTTAGACAGAAAGGGCTCCATTTGTTGTCATCTTATTGTCCTCTTCCTGGTTTATTTCGATCAACAAACCAGGAGATTGTATTATTAATCCACTGAATTTACAGAATTGGTGCAAAAGATCAACGACCCCCCCCAAAAAACAAAACTATTTACATTTGGTGTTACGAAGCTAAAAGCTACATTTGTTTCTTGAAATTTTGCATACTACTGTCTTTTTTACAGAGAAATGTGTGATGACTATAGTGATGACATTATCAAAAATGTGTGTACAATATGCAGAGTATATGAAATAACACTTGACATTTTAAATCTTGTGTTTTTTAAATAATAATAAGGTTAATGAAATATTAATACTACCGTTTCTTGTATTTGACAGAAAATTTGAAAATATTTCCAGTGTCTGAAATAATGTCTGCCCGGATGCCAAGGGCGTGCATCTTTTACGTCGGGCGTACAACTTACAAAATGTCTCCGCCCGGGTGGCTGACAACTTTTTCAAGAAAAAAAAAAGCAAAACATTATTTTCAAATCAAACGTTTGCTTTATTCCAATTTCGAAATCTTCGTTCGGTTTGTAAATTTCGGAATTTCGGTTTGTTTAGCAATTTGCATTTTTGGCAGCCAATCAGAAGACTGCATCGAACAGAGAACACAAGGAAAATGAATAAGTGGTTAGGAATCAAGCCAAAACCTTAGCACTAGAACAAAGATTCAAAAGAAGCTAACAAAATTTATGACGCTACAAAACGTAAACGTACATTAAAAGCATCGTGAAAAGAGGAGTTCACGTGGCTTGTAGCAGACGACACAACGCAAACATTGCATGAATGTAGATGAGGAAATACAGGTACATACTGATGGCAGATGGAAAACTGAGATGTCATATACATGCGATGAATGTTATAAGTAGATTTATGATAAACTTAATTTTAAAGTGTTGTTCCGGTATATATTCTGATTATCAGTCATTATTACTTTGCAACAATGTTTTATTTTTGCGTTTAGTCGTCTTATTGTGTTTCATGTTGTGTAAAATGGGGCAGGCAACTTTATGGCTGGGCAGGCAACTTTTCAGAGTTGTCTGCTCTGGTAACTTTTTGTCACGAGTTTCAGACACTCGTATTTCTTAAAACGACAAAATCAAGGCAATACCACTCTGTATGCTTTGCTCAGGATCATGCTAATTCAGGCATGTCAAATATATGTCCCACCGGTCGGACCCTGCCTGTTAGATGATTTAATCTGGCCCGCCATAGATTTTTGAGTATCTTTTTAAAAAGAAAAAGGGAGAGTAGGTAATTTCCATCCAATTATGATTTCTAAAATAAATCCAAACAAAATCCTCCCTCTGGCCGCTAGAGGGCATTAAATTACATAATCTCATTTTTAGTAAGCATACCGTAGTAGTTTGATCTGATGGTAGTCTAAATTTACTGCCAATGCACTGCTAACACTTGTATTAATTTATTTCAAACCAGTACAACAACTATGGCAAAAATGAAATAGTTTTCATTGCTCCTACTTCAGTTTGCATGATTGTAATATGTAGGGTAGGCCACTAAAGTAGGCGTAATGATAAAGCATCATATTAAAAACAACAGAAAGCTAAAAATGTTTACTCGCTTACTAATCCGGCCCGCCTGAAAACAGAAACTCGATCCGGCCAGAGTCAGAGTTTGACCTTCCTGTGTTAATTAAATATGCTACACACCTTCATTAGGTAAATTGACAAAAGAAAGGTGACTTTTGATGAACATAAAGTAAAATAACGACTATGTCCTGTATATTTCCTTTGATTAATGTATATTTCAAACATGACAGTATTGTGAGACCACAAACTTGCTCTTATTGTTCTTGGCCATGAGACCACACTAACAAGTTACAGTTTGCAGAATGGTCATTTCTGGAGGAGTTTCCAAATAAGGTCAATACTGTACATACGGCCAAGCGACCAAGTTGTTTTTTTTCTCATTGCGAGAGACTTGATTATGATGTATCAGAAAGTGGTTAAAAGTAGCGGTGAATTGTTTGATCGGTCATTCATTTTTTCAAGTTATAATTGCTCTCACAATAAGAAATAATTTACAGCAGTATTATGTGGTACTAATCTAGTTATGTTACTACTAATGTGAAGTTCTATCATATTTAAAAGTTAACAATTGCTACTATTATTCAAGGTCTAATTTAACAGACCCAAGTGTTGCTGAGCAAATGCCTTGAATTGTATGTGCAGTACATATGGCCATCTGCTGAAGCATTTTTAATCAATATAGCGCAATGTTCCATGCTAAGTATTTAACTAATATTATTATTATAAAAAAGAAGAAACCTAGAAAATGACACCCTTGTATTTCCCTGTACACCAAGATTAGGTTGGTTCTACAGTAATTTATTTTTTTATTGTTTTTGCATAATACTTAATTTATCTGTAAAATATAGTTTGCTAGTGCTGAGAAATTTAAAGCTTTAACTAGCAAATAGCGCTTCAAACTGCTATGAATCTCAAGTTTTAGTCTTAAAGGGACATAATTACTCTTTACAGCCTCCTAATGGTAAAAATTGCATTAAAAAAACTATATTGGTTTGAATAATAAGCAAAAAACATGAACTATCTTACAAACTTGTGTTTTTTTTTTTTAAATACTCGCAAGTCAGGAAACGTATTTGATTTTATAACATGAATTAAGATGGAGCAGACACCACTGTCCACCATCATGCGCCTATGGATTACCCTGCAAAACCAAAAACTTTGTGAAAAGTTGGGCAAAAATAAGAAGCAAAATGGTCCTGTTCGGGCACAGTGAGTTTCTGTAGTTTGTAATCTTCCTTGTGCTTTGTAGCACTAATTTTCGGTTACACTCGCTACACAATACAGCAACAGTGGTTGAATATTATACGGTGTCCCTTTAATGCTGGTACGATGAAATTGTAAAAGCAATTAAAATAGCTTTAAAGCTTTACTGAAGTTAAAGCTTTAAAATACTTGAACACTATAATTATTGCTTTAAAGCCTCTATACGTTTTTACTATAGTTCAACAAAGTCAACTTTGACTGTAACTTGGGTTTAACAGAATTAACTTTTACTCTCGAGGTCCCTTAACTCTGCATGAAAAGCCATATTATAATTTCTAAACTGACTAATACTTGTCATAAAAAACGAGGTTCTAATATACGTCCAAAGTGAAAGTTATTTAAATTAAAATAGTTTTGAACACACTATTTGATAACCATGTGTGGCTGAGGTTAATAATGTTTTAAATATTGGACAAATAGTATTGTTTCTTATATTGACTATTAATTTGCACTATTGATCTTTGTTTTGACGTCATTGTCACTATCGGCCAATCACGTTGCTGTTCTTTAACTCACACAGACCCCTTAAGCCGTATCGGTTCTTTGTTAGCTTGAAAACGTAATAAAAAGGGGAAGTTCAGGGAGGAATGGAATGATCTCATATGCTTTTCTACCTGTTCTTCCTTGAAAGTTCAAAATCCATTGATGTCTTCTCTCCTTAGTTTGAGTGTCTACTAAAGTTTAAACATAACACTGGCATCAAAGAAATGAAATAAAATAATCGCTACGACAGAACACAATTGATTTATAAGATGAGATCAAACACAGTCCTGAGAAATGTGCAGATGACATTTTCGTTACGCAGGCGACGCAGCATCACTGATTCCAGGCTCTTGATGTCATGTGGCCTTTGCCGCAAGTGGCCAAGCAAGTGATGTTACTCCACTGATGCTCTTGTGGAGCAACCATGCAAAGATAAAGGTGCGGCAGTGCTATCGCATTAGAAGATTAGAGTTGCCAACAAAGTTTTCTCTCTTGAGCTGTCCTCCTAATTGCTGCAACTCGTGGATGCCACAAACCAAATCTAAATATAGTAAAAGACATTTCTATCCAGGGAGGCGTCCCAGCAACCCAATGTCGCTCAAAGAGTGACCTATCTCTGCTTGATTCTTCACGTTATCAATCAGGGTCCGGCACTACGAGATATGCATTTTGTAACGATTCTTCAATGCCAGCTAAACAATCCTCAATTAGTCCCAAAGTAAATAAAATGCTTAGCTGGAAGCCAGCTATTCACTTGGTCTTGGGCACAACGAGTATCTCATCCCCATCTTGTATATTGTAGGAGTGCAGGGCTCGTGTGTTGTACTTAAGTTCGTCCGGACCAAAAGCGCTGTTCTTGTCGATATAATACAGCCTCATGCTGTTGATGGACAGCTGCACCACCGACGTTAGCTGCTTCTTCAGCTCGGCCACAGTTTGGTCCAAACGGATGTTAAGCTAGGAAAAGTCACATCATTGATACAGTTATGTCTTTGTGCTACATGTCTAACTTTAAAGATCAGTCTTATGGTCAACCAGTCAGCCATAAATCAAATAACAACAGTTACGACATCTAGCTTCATCAGTTCCAGTGCATGTTTCATGTAATACCGTATTTTAGGCTTTTTAAGGCGCACACCCCAAAACAGTCTTTTGTTGTATATGTCAGTGATTTTCAACCACTGTGCCGCGACACACAAGTGTGCCGTGAGAGATTATCCAATGTCACTTTTTAAAATTTTATAAAACATTTATCAATCATTTTCTGCAACTCGATTTTCTCTCATAGCCACAAACTGGGTTTGATTCCTGTTGCATACGATTTTTTTGTGATTTTGGTCAGTGATATACAATAGCATAACACAAAACATGTGAATAAATACTGGCTGCATATCCTATTTTATCCAACAGTATTTTGTGGTTTATAAGGCGCACTTACAAAATTCTAGCCAGTTTTGGGTTTTCAAATGTGCCTTATAGTCCAAGAAAATACAATAATTATGAGAGCATACACATACATTTGCTATGTAGTAATTTGTTGCTTATTTGACGCAACCAACTGACCTGTTCTACTTTTTCTTCGCAGTGGACTTCAACTTGAGCATGGCAACGTGGTCGGAGATCGATCTCAGCCAAAGGTTCCAACTTCCCATACTTGTTCACCAGACAATGGAATCTTTAACACAAAAGACACTGTTGGAATTGAGGTCCTCAGATTGTCCCAGTCTACTATGTGTTTTTGTTACAAAGAGTGCATGTATAATTAACACACCTCTGTACTAACAAACACACGAGTACTATTTCCTTTACCCTGTGTTTTTATTATAAAACAATCTTTACAAAGTAACAAGTAAATCATTTAATGTTTGTTCGAATTACTTACACTGAAAACTTGAATCTGTTTTTACCCTTGAAGACCTGCAAAGTACACTGCAGAGGTTGCCAGGTTGGTCTGTTATTTTGACTATTTTAGAACACTTATTCATTCTTTTGGGTCACTGTTAATCTTTTTTGTTAACTATTATGCACTGTTTACATAATTGTCACTGTTGTGTTGCTGTTCTATGATATTTCACACTCTTCAAGGCTAATTTGATTCAAGTAACCAACACAATTTAATCAAAAGAAAGGGCTAGAGGGAGGACCTTTATAACAAGTTGGTATTTTTGCAACCTGAGGGTTGTTGTACAGTCCTCTCCTGTTCTCCTTCAAGCTCAAGATTCATTGATGTCTTCTATTTTTTGTGTCTACTTAACTGTAAACTTAACACAAAGACATTTTGTCTCTCAAGTTTCAGTTACAGATCCAAATAGTAGTGGTGATTAACTACAATTGTCACCGCCAGTTGAAGCTTAGACGGGAGTTTCAATACGCCCTTACAGGTTTATTTTTTTATTTTTTAAGGACTTCTGTGACCGAATGAGTCATGTGAGTATACACACATACCTGTGAGGCAGCTCCTCCTCAGGACAGTGCAAGTAGTAACGGATGAAGAACCTCTCAGCATCTTCTCTCTCGCTTTCAGTCACAATACTTCCATTCAGCAATGAAATAGAAGGTAGTCTGAAGATACAAGAAAATGATTAGGCAGATATTTGCAGCACAGTGTAAAAATGCAATAAAGTGTACAGTACTAAGAATTCGCTTTCTCAGGTGACTTACTGCGCAATGATCAAGCTACGCCGCTCTTCAGTTGTATACGTCTGCAGTAAAGGGATGCCTTGTAATCGCACTTCCTCTAACTTTGGAAAGAAGTTCAGTTTTTCGATGTCTTCCCATCGATTAAGACCTGGAAATATTGCGAGGAGACGTACTATAAAGGTATTAAACTGTCACAGTTAAGGGAGTGGTCATCTTATTTATTTTTACAAGTAAACCATGTGAGAAACACCATTTTTGTCAGATTCTTGAGTGCGGCCATTTGGCTTCTCACTATCATTAGAAAATTATATTACACAGAAAATTGCAAATCACAACAGCCTGTTTTTGCATCGCGGACCTACGATTGGTTGTTGAGGTCGCTAAAAAAGATCGGATTTTGCAACCTAAAACATTCAAAGTGCTATTGATGAGTATATACATCAGCTCTTCATTTGTTAATGATGAGGGGGTTAAGGAATTGTGCCTCAAAGATTTGTTATATCTTTAGGCAAGGTACTGTAACTCAGTGTTTTGCAACCAGTGTGCGGTGGCTCACTAGTGTGCCATGAACCGGATCCGGTGTGCCGACATAAATTGTCCACTTTTGTCAAATCCGTGACAACAATTTGACATTTGTCCGCAAACAGGATCGAATATCTGTGCGGTCCTCCCTAACCACTAGGTGGAAGCAGATCAACATTTTTATAATTATATTTACCTGCTTAACTCTCCTCAAAAAAAACTTTCGGTAATTGAAGATAACCTTTGAGCTTGTACTGATATAGTTGATTTTGTTTTCAATTTAAAGTGGCTTTAGAGAAGGGGAGAAAAAAAAACATGTGGTTTTATTTCAATGGCAAATAATATGTTTGTTATGTCTTTACAATACAAGAATAAAAGTTAAACTATGTCAAGCAGGATAAAATAAATTATGAAATTAAAAAAAAAATGACTTGGCAGTCATTACAAATTGTCTGGACCACAGTGTGACAATTTGTTTTTCTATCTAAGACATTTTGATAAGAACACATTTGTATTGCCAAACTAGTTGAACGTTAGAAAATATAACATAAGTGTGCATTGGCTCACAAAAGGTCATGAAACAATGTTATGAATGAGTTTCATAGTATTAAACCAGTTCAAATTAACATTAGCGTTACAAGCTCACTCTCATACATAATTATTTAAAAGTGTGACCAAAAGTGTGAAGTTTTTTGCAAAATGATGAGCATTATAACCAGCTATAACATCTACTGAGTTTTTTTTTGAATGCTTTATTAGTCTGTAATTTGAATCTTTTCTGTATTAAGATTTTAAGAACCTTCATTTTGTTTTAATATGGATGAAGATACACTTGTTTTCAACAAAATACTTTAAAGAAAAGCAGGATTACAATCATCATGGTAAGTTCAAACCCTAAGTACACAAAAATGGTTTTGGTTCCTTGTACTCTCATATAACGTCTAAAAATAGACAGAGCACAACGCTTTCCACTGATATTTTTTATGCAGAGCTCAAAAAGTGAAATGGAGAGGGAGCAGCTGCAGATAACAAAGCTTCTGGTTGCTATGAGAATATTTCTAATTTTACCAACTACCTCATTTTTAAAGTATTACTAACAAATCCAAAAATGCCCTTCCATCCCTTTATAATGCTTATCTAAGGTCACCGATGACTCAACAATCTTTTGTTGTAAACTCTTACAATGAACTTGAAACGGAGTAGTGCCAAATATCTTAGCACACTAACACTGTATTGCACAAGTAACAGTGCATTTAAGGAACATTTCCATGGTATGAACTTGTAAATGGACAACACCCTGTTCGGTGCAGTAATTGCTTTTCTTTTATTATTCAAATGTTTATATAGTTGTGAAAAGGCAAAACTAAAATCCCAATGAAATATTAAATAACTTGCCAGAGCTGATATAAAGTTACTATCCAACAACAACAGATGTTGTTTTTTTAATTTCATTTTTCTCCTTTAAGACTTCATTATTTGTGTATCCTGAAGTGCGATGACTAATCTCATTGTAAACAACATTCACTATGTTGTTCTCAATGAAAATTAAGCAATGTCATTGTAGATTGCTAAAATTGACAAGGTACACTAGAAAATGTTATGATAAAGCATGTATTTTAAGATGATATTGCAGCTTTGTCGATAAAGCATGAGATGTACGGGCGCGTTATGTTATACCTGATTCTATATATTTTGAAGTCAGTCTTCTGTCTAACAATAAAAAAAATCAAACAGTTATAATCGTGAACATAAGCATGGAAGAACCGGTGAGTAAAAACAAAGGTCAAGAATCAGGTCAACACAAAAAAATAGTGGGAATCTCTTCAAGGCATATACAGTCGGTTGGATTGATTAAATCATGAACAAAAGGTCCTTATTTCTCACTCGGCGTTCAGTCGAAAAATGATGTGAATGTTGCGCCTAGTGGACTGCTACATATAAGCAAAAATAAGTTTACTGCAAGTGGGAAAAGATTTAAGAAATATGCTGAAAAATTGTGTTGCTTATTTGGTTAAATAGACCTGTTAACACAAATGATCTTTGATATTATTCTACGTAGTATGCCGCTTTGTGTTTCTCATCTCATCTCTCATCTCATTAGCCGTACCGCTTATCCTCATTAGGGTCGCGGGGGGGCTGGAGCCCATCCCAGCCATCTCCGGGCAGTGCGCAGGGGACACCCTGAACCGGTTGCCAGCCAATCGCAGGGCACACAGGGACAGACAACTCGCTCGCTCATTCACACCTAGGGACAATTTGGACCGGCCAATTCACCTGAAATGCATGTTTTTGGAACGTGGGAGGAAACCGGAGTGCCCGGAGGAAACCCACGCAAGCACGGGGAGAACATACAAACTCCGCACAGGAAGTCAGGAGCTGGATTTGAACCCACGAGAGGTTCCCATGACATGAACTGTGCCGCACAAGCGCTAACCACTGTGCCGCCGTGCTGCCCCGCTTTGTGTTTATTAAAGTTAATTATCGCTTAAAATGGAGAATTGCAACCATCTTTAAGAGGAGCGATTGACTGAGTTAGACAGGTAGGAGCATTCAAATTATTAAAGAGCCTCGAACCTGAGTTGTGGAGGTTTATGCTGCGAAGGTTGGGGAAGAGCCGTGGCAGGATATCCTTACTGTCCTGTATGGACGCCAAGTTGTTGTTGGCCATGATCAGTGTGTCCAGGCCAGGAAACATGGATCCAAACTTGCGTACTTCGGCCCAGTCTTGCAGGCTGTTATCTGTTATGTGCAGCAAGCGGAGATTGGGGCAGGCCACACTGGAGGCTCGCACGCCACTGTACTCATTAAGGCACAGGAACAACTCCTCCAGCCTGAAAATTGACTTTGGTTACTCCATTTGTAGGCATTCTCAATAGGGACAGTAATTACAGCACTATAGATAGTTTTTGAGTGACGTCACGTGCATACCCGTATGTGGACATTCGGCCATATTGGATGGGTCCAACAGATGTGGTTTAATGGTCTCATGAGTATACACTGCTGTTATGGCTGTTCAAAGGACATTGGAAGAAGTTGTTTTTATTGATCCCCGCTATAGTTACCTCTTGGTTGTATTTCTTGTTGACTCTCTATTGGGTAAACAGGTACTTTAACAGTACGGTGCGTCGTATGAGGTCTCCTTAAAAAGTTTAGAGAAAATATTGTCTCTATTAGGCATGTTTTAACAATGCCCTGAGTTCAAAGAGCCTTTAAAATTATTTCCCACCGCACCTATCTGCTTTTATCTTACTTTAAGCCATGCTGTTTGGGACGCGCAACACATTAAGAGGAAAGGGGGCAGGGGGAGTTTGGAAAGTGACTTTATGGTGTTCATCACAGTTTTGATGTAAGTGTAGCATTAAAAAGGTAAAAGTAAGAAAACATCAGTTTCTAATACAGTTCAAATGCTAACCCCCCCAAAAAATGAAAAAGAAGAGTATATTCTAGTGCGCCTAAGAGATGCACGTACTTCCACGTGCGACAAAAGAAGCCCGACATCAGCTGCAACGATGATTTAACCCAGAGGATGGCATCGGCGAGTACAAGCCTTGAACATTCCATATAGCAGCTTTAATGTAACTTCTCAGGCCAGACATTTGTTTTTCCTGCCAAGTGCCAGCTATAACATTACCAGCACTTGGTCTCTTACTGAGGCTAGCTACCAACTAACCGTACTTCTCAGATTCTCTCCATACAAGTCAAAAACAGAAATGCTTGCTCCCCTATAGTAGCTATACAGCACTTAACTCCAAATTAACTAGTTTTTAACTTTTATTCAACAGGCAAACCATCTGCCTCGTCGACGACACAGACCAGTCCTCTTCTCTTAAACTTTTTTGTGGAAAACCTGATTGGGCAAACCTCACCCAGACCCTATACCTCTGCTGCCCTCATATAAATTGAGTTTGAGACTTCATATGTAAAAAAACAGGTGTACAAATGTATGTATGGGTAGGTACCCATCCAGCATGGCCACCACTACGTGGGTTGCCTGCAGGCAGATCACGTGATAAGAAACTTTCAGTACAGACATTACTTACTCTGGTATTTGGCGTGTGAGCAGCATGACGGTGTCCCAGGACACTTGGGTGTTGTTAAGGACGAGGCGTCGCACCCGAGAAAAGGTTTCAGCACACTGCTGATCAAGGGTAGTCCCTGCTAGCGGGTTGGAGCTCAGATTAAGGAAATCCAGATTCGGAATGTTTGACACAATTTTAGCGATCTGAAAAGCAGGTTTTAAAATTTACCATCCCTGGATTAAAAGAACAAAAGCCCATTAAATAACGCCGAATTCATGGGTCACATCTGAACCACTATGACATAGGCAACATACAACAAGCATAATCTCATTTGTGTCATATGGACATTTTGAAAGTGAATAAAAGAACAAACCCAGAGACAGCACCTCATGCCAGTCCTGCAGGTTGTTATGGGACAGGTCCAGCTCCATGACATGGGCACAAAAAGCTGCTATTTCACTCTGGTCCCCAGCTCTGCTGATTCCACATCCGTTCAACACCAGCACACTTGGCAAGTTCAGGCGGTCTGACAAAAACATTGAAAATGACAGTCAGAATCAGTTTCAATTAAAAATGGCTTTATTGTCATTCATAACAATGAAGTGAACATTAGAGATTAGACATGACACTACAGGATAAACACGTATCCATCTAATATAATCTTAATTTTTATCTCATTTATTTAAATCTGAAATGTATTTATAAATCCCGAAGTGCGTGTCTGTTCTTGTATGTCATAGGCTCTGAAACAGCTGAATTGATCTTCGGGACTATTTACACTGTTGTACTTCAAGGCCTCTGGGAGTGTCTTTAGCTAGGTTTTGTGTCAAGGCATCACCAATAAAATCAATAAACATCTGCTTTCGTGTACAAGTGGCTCTGGAGCTGCATGTGGTCAAACTGCTTTTTGGCCCTCCCCTGTGGTTCCCTGGTGCTTTTTAAACAAGCCATAGCCCCAACCATTTCGCCCTAATAGAATGCAAGGCAAACGCAAGCGGGTCAACGCTGAGACATTATGCTTGTAAACACTTAAATGAGTAAAATAAGATAAATAATGTCAGGATAACTGGGCAAAAATATTTACAAGGTAATGCTTAGCGACTGACTTCGGTTGTATTTGCATCAGGCCCAATAGTGCAATAACCTTAAGCAGCAACATAATTCAGATATAAAAGTCAATAAAAAAGACATGAATACCCATTTTTTTAACAAAATGGCAAGGTATACTGTATATTTATTGTGTATATATTTTTAGAGTCGTCTCTGCTTGTTTAGGTAGGTGATACCCCAGGAAAGAAAATGTCTCTGAGCCTATTTGTCCTAAAAATTGAGAGTTATCTACAACCTGCTGCATCTGCTGGGATTGAGATGAAAAGCTTTTGTTCCTTTTAATTGGACTTTCGCGCTATTTTAGTTATTACTTATGTTTATTTTATTGGGGCGGCAGTAGCTCAGGAGGTAGAGCGCTCGTCTTGGGATCAAGGGATCCCAGTTCGAATCCCGGCTCGCCCGTGTTACATGTCGAAGTGTCCTTGGGTAAGACACTGAACCCCTAATACCCCCAATAAACAGGTTAGCGCCTTAGATGGCTGCAAGGCCGCTATTGGGAAATGTGGAGCACATTGTAAAGCGCTTTGGGAAGTCATTGACTTGAAAAGCGCTATATAAATGCAGATCATTTCATTTCATTTCATTTCATATTTTCACTTTGTATTTTCTTGTGATGCCTTTGCAACATCTATTGCAGCCTGGTAATCCAGCAAGGGGGTTCTCTTGTGTGTGACCCCTTCTAAAGGTTTACTTAATTTTGCTCATACTGAAGTTAAGATTTTCCTTGCTCTCATGAAGGTTTCAGATAAGGTGACGCTGTAATGTTCTGTTTTGTTTTTTAGACGATTTGTGATCAAGGGCTATACAAATAAATGTGACTTTACGTGAAATCAGACTTGTTGACTTTCACTTTTAATCTGTTAAATTTAAAAAAGTAACTTTAATCAGTTTTTACGCTAAACACTCTTATTTGTATTGTGTATGAATGTGTGAGGTACGATTAACACAGATGTATTGATTAGATGTAAGACATCAACAGCAGTGGTAGGGTGTCCAGGACCACCAAAGCCTTCTCTAATGGCTTGAAAAATATCAGAATTGTGATTTTAATCATATTTTGTCCATAAGTACTTCTTGATTAATTCGAAATTGTCTTTCAACGTCCTTTTTGTGTTTATCCTGGTTGCGCTGCTGCCAGATTTATGCTTTAATATTTAAACATTTCACGATTCAAATTTCAGCCATTACTTGTTGCAAGGGTCTGAAATCTATCCGGAGGCCTTCACAATCAGTTCTGAAGGCCATGTAGCATAAAACAAGTGCAGATAAAGATGTTGCTTTAGCCAATCCGTTTTTGAGTTGGCGACACCATAGTCTTTCTAGATGGCGAAGGAAAACGACAGCTTTCAACTATGATAGGCTAGTGATCGCACCAACTGCAGTTAAACTTTATTAGGATGAGCTGCAGAAGCAAATTATATATATATATATATATATATATATATATATATGGTGGTGATTTAATCGTGTTTTTGTCAACCCACAATGGCTGAAGGCGGTAAAGAAATGGATGTGGTCACAGATTTGCCATCAAAGCCATTTTCAAGACGAACTTAGAGCTTATGCGAGCAAGTGCGCTCGGAAACTGAGCTACACAACTAAAAGGTGAAGAAAAATAGAGAAATCTTAACAAGACTTACAGACTGTCGTTTTTTGGGGGGAAAGCAGGAACTTTCAATCCGGAGCCACAAAGAAAGCGCTAAATCCCAAAACAAAGGGAATTTGGAGCTTCTTTCTCTCATTACTGATAGACACATATTTACATTAACACGTGTCTACTTAAAAGTGAAAAGAGGAGGGTGCATGTTATGCAAAAATAAAGAGTTTTGGTGAGGATTACGTGGCTAAATCCCTGAATAATGTGGCAATTTTATATGGTTATTATTGTTGCTTTGTATATGCGGCACAGGTGTAGCTGCAGTAAACGTTTTATAGCCAAAAAATAGAGGTCTGGATTGATTCAGACAAAAAACTACTGAAGGCCTATACGCAAAATATATGTTCCACTTTACCTTTCATGGGTGACCCTTGAGGGCAAGCAGTGGGCACCACAACTACACCCATGCCAGGCCCTCGACGGCATGGAAAGTTTTCTGGACTGTACTTTTCATTGATCACCTCCACAAAGCTTCGGCCATCCTGGCACATTGGTGACCCCATTTTTCTGTTCTTCTGTCTTCAGAACAGCCTCACCCTACAAGCATGCATTAATGTGAGCTTGGATTCTTGTCCATGCGTCAAACTTGTCATTTCAATCAGTGAAAAGTGTACTTGAACTCCAACCTCATGTCACGCGGTATGGGATTAAGCTGCTAACCTTGTCACAATGAACTGGATAATTTTGCTGTATAATGGATGGAGAAATTGCTTCCTACGCTCTGAAGCAAGGGCACACCAAGTGTGATTTGCTGGAAGAATATCGTTACTATACTTGTAGTCTGTACAGCCCAAGGAGAATGTGTACAAAAGTGTGAATCATGTTATTAACATATATGAAAATAGATGTATCTGATATTTCAACTCACTATTTTAAACTATAACACAATTTGCTTACAGTATGAAACATTTTGCAGTTAGAGTGAGTCGTGAGGTTGCTGGGATACAGACTAGATAAGACCGCTATGGAATCTGCTGTTGAAAGGCATACATTATGTAGAGGCCCATCAGATCAAACTAAAAACACGGATGGGAGGCTCTGGTTACAATGTTTGATTTAATCAAATAGCCTGCTGGTAAACTGCAGTAAAGTCTGAAAGCAAAGTGCACTTCCTCCATTGAAAACCTATTATTGTTATAATTTTCCTACTCCACATTTACATTGCAGTTATAAGCAATTTAAATTGGTGGTTTATTGTTGTTACATACATTTATTTTCTTGTGGCCCTGTTCTATAAAGATGTAAGCCACGGTGGTACCTACAACCAGCTATTGTAGATTGGCAGTTACTTCCGTGGATTCACAGTCAAAATTTGTTTTGAAAGGCAGTAAAACTAGTATTGCTAAGCTACTCCTGAAATCTAGTTAAAATGTGCCAACCCCTTGAAAGTTCATTAGAATTTAACCAAACTCCTACGCATTCAGGAGGCCATTGTCCAAAAGGTTGTACTTTGGCTACTGGACTCTGGTTGTTTACTGTATAAACATGAAGTGTCTACAGTAATATGACCTCAACCTATATGAATGAAATGAATCAATACAGACAAACATGTTCAAAATACTTTTCAGACACAACGTCTGATTGAGAAACTAAGCTTGACAGCATGTAATTATTACTCACTAGTAAAATGAAATACTGCAATTATATTAATAAACTAAACCAAAATATACATCATTTGAGACCAGTTGTAAGTTTTTTTTCCTTTCTTAATTAAAGACATATTTAAGGCGATTTAATAAAGATCATTTTTATGTGGAGTACTGGACTATTTGCGTTATTAATTTCTCTGTATTTAAATACATATATACAAGGGATGTGCAAGTTGTGATAGCTGGTGATAGCTGAGAATGGATTAAAGACTGGTATCAAGGAATCAGTAATCAAGATAGGAGCCAGTTGCTTTTAAGTGGCCATTTATTGGTCAAGAACCTGAAATTACAGGAATAGTAGTTTTTATTAACGGTGCTATACTTAATTTGGTAATTTTCTCCTCATGGACACCATTTTCTGGCTTAAGTCATTATTGCAGCCTATGTCAAGCTCCTTTTGTGGGGCATGCAAGTACGTGCGTTTCCTAAATGCGCACGAGTAAATTACCTCAACCCTCATCTTTTATGAGGTTTGAGTTGGCGTTTGCATTATATTTGAAACAGTCCTTTTCTTACTTTTACTTACCATTATAATGCTACACTAACAAAAAAATCAGGAGGATGAGCATAAAATGACTTCCCTTCCCCCTATTCCCACCTAGTGTGCAGCGCATCAACGTTGCTAAATGTGAGATAAAAGCAGACAGGTGGAGGTTTTTTTTTTTTATATATAAAGGCTCTTTGAACTTACTTGGGCATTGTTAACATATACTTGATAGAAAAAAAAAGTTCTAATTTCTACTTTTTAGAACCTCCAACGACGAACCCCACCTTTAAATAAAAAAAGGGGTTTATATTGAATTTTAAATATATTACTATAAAGACTAGCAGCCATTTTTAAACAGAATAAATTTGTTGTTTTAACTGTAGGCCAATGTGGTATCGGTATTGAATATTCCAAGATCTGGGTGTCGGGATTTGTCAGAAAAAAAAAATAATACTTAACAGCTCAATATCTTCCAAACTCATTTGAAAATATACAGCTAATCGAATAAATATTTTACAAATGTAATATTATTGAACTACATTTTATTAGAAGAAAGAAAGCACACTTTGACAAATATGTAATATAGTTATTTTACAACAAGCATTTTTCCCCTAAAGCTACTGGACATGGAGTACACCACCTGCCCAGTTGAGTAGTACAGTATGTAAAAGAGGAATTACCCAACATTAACCCGTATTTCAGGGAATTAAAGATAAATGCCCACAATAATAATAATAATAATAATCTCAACATGGTTGCAGTTGGACAACACGGCAGCGCAGTGGTTAGCACGTGTGCGGCACAGTTCTGACGTCATGAGATCGAACCTCCTGTGTGGAGTTTGCATGTTCTCCCTGTGCTTGTGTGGGTTTCCTCCGGGCACTCCGGTTTCTTCCCACATTCCAAAGACATGCATGTCAGTCTGAATTGTCCCTAGGTGTGAATGAGGGAGCGAATCGTTTGTCCCTGTGTGCCCTGCGACTGGATGGCAACCAGTTCAGGGTGTCCCCAGCCCACTGCCCAAAGAAAGCTGGGATGCGCTACAGCACCCCCGCGACCCTACTGAGGATAAGCGGTGCAGAAAATGGATGGATGGTTGGTTGCAGTTCACATAAACTGAAACTAGCGCTTATCTGTGGAATAAACGAGTCAATATGGCGCATACATTGCAGAATTGGCATCATTTTGGATGAAGCCCACTTCACCTGTAAAGAACTGGTATGGTTGCTATTATTTCATAGCATGCTTAATAAGAGACAATTATCTAAAAAAAGGGCAGTCGAATATTTCGTTTGACCCGAGTCAGCAGCTCGTGATTCTCGAAGTGAAAACGTATGTCAACATCCTATAATAGCGAATAACCTTATTTACTTAATAATGTAGGCTGTTGAAATGCAATTTTAAGGGTTTGTCACTGTACATACCTTTTAACAAATAATTTCTATGTCCCGCGATGAAAACATCCCAGCTGTCTTGCTCGGATCAGTATCCCGGAAATGACGTCACGTGTTGCCTTTTACGCATTGGTTTCAGAATGTAAAATGTTTAATAGGTCCGCATATATATAGCGCTTTTCAAGTCATTCAAGGCCATTTATTTATAATTTTTCTGTGTATTGTTATCGCATATAATCAAATTCGGGAGGAAAAAACCAAAATCAGTATGTTTCTTTTCTACATCACGAGACAAGGATGAGGACCTCAACTGAATTAAGATGAAAACTGTCAAATTAGCTGGTTTAATTGACCCCAGTTCTGATCCGACTACTAATTATATTCATGAAATTGGATTTTTTTTTATTAAAGTGATTACATTCTTAACAGTTGGCCCGATAAATAAGTATTATGTATTAATTGTATGCATTTTGTTTTGAATCCTGGACACCTTTTACTGTGACAAAACAAAATTGAGGTACAATTCTTAAGAGAACAATACAAACCTTTGCTCATTACATTTAATTTGACCAAAGGTAGTATACTGTGTGTTAATTTAATAGATACTTTATTCATCCCCATTGGGAAATTCACACTTCCAGCAGAATCCTTAAGTTTATTATTAACAGGATGGCCTCAGGGTGCTGTGTTGTAGTTTAGCAACAGCGGAGTGGATGACGTCACACGCTAGGCCAAAAGTTCGACGTCCCTGCAGCAGATGGAAATCTTTGTGCCCAGGGTTACACCACCTTGTGTTCACGTAGATAGCAAGTCCACCTCCTCTCCGCTTCCCGCAGGATTTTGTGTCTCAATCTGCCTTAACAGCGCTGAAGCTGGGTAGCTCCACGTTAGCGTCCAGGATGCTAGACGTGAGCCACGTTTCCGTAAAACTCAGCAAGCTGCACTCCTCGTACGCTTTGATGTTTTACTTGGTAGAGAGTTCACGTGTCCCATGATTACAGACGGTACCTAGGGCTTATATCGCCGCTAGCCGCTTACCCTTCACCTTAGCTACGATGGGGCCCCCTCATCACGCCAGCACGAGAATTCTTCAGGGCAAGGAGTTGATTCCTCGAATAAACGCAGTTTTTTGCGTAATCCAAAAGTGTAGTTGTCAAACGGGACGAAAAACATTTATAAGTAATACGTCAGATTACTGTTTATCACAAAAACTGCTTGAGTAAGCGTAGTCAAGTCTCCAACGTGATGCCCGCGAGCAAAAGGTAGCCCGCGGACCATTTCTGAAAATGTATCATGAGTTGTGTGTTTTTTGGGGGAAATTTGATCTTCAACTGGCATGATAATTCATGGTTGACTGAGCTTATTTGAACCTCTAATAATTACAACCCCGTACTAAAATAGTATTAACGTATATTTATGACTGTGCTAAGTTCTTACATTAAAAACGTATGAATACATTTTCAACGTGAGTACGTGAAGACTAATTAGTCTTCATGTGGTTTTAGAATGACCTATCTTTGGTGAATCAGAACAACCATAAACAGAAATGTTCTGGTGTCAAACATGGAACCTAATAGACTATTTTTCCTTAGTTAGCAGTCAAAAGCATGCTCGTTAACATCTCATTTTAAACCCACAATCCAAACAGAAAAAACATAGAAGGGCGTGGTATGTTAGAGGTACACATTTCTAACCACTGCAGTTCATGCTGAATTGCATTTCCCACCATCAGAAAAGGGAGAAGAGACAGATCAGTTTAATGTTTCACAGTTTTATTTTAAAACTGCAGATTAACTGTAGACATGAGTTATATTGTTTTCATAAAAGTCCTACTCACGTTAAACAAGCAGAAATGGAGTTACACAATCTGGATCAAAGTACAAGCTTAGGTAATAGTGAATCAGTGATGAATGCAGCGCCGACAGCTTCAATCTGAGGTGGAAAAAAAGTTACAATTTCCTTACTAAATGAATACAGCCATTTTATAATGTTAGAAAACATCAACCAGTATATTTTGTTAAAAAAATAATTCAATTGTTACCTGTCTTACAATCAAAGTTGTAATTTATTTCAGCCTGGTCACCTAAGGGAGAGGGGGAAACAGTTAAATGGACATCCCATTAAAACAAATCTTTTTAACGGTCTTGCTGGAAGTCTGAATATAGGCACCATCTGCCCGATTTTCACTAATACAAAGTTTTGACATCATTGACTATATGGTGTGTAGATGAGGGCTTCAAAATTTCGAGTCCTTTAACAAAGGCCTCATGATTTCTCTTATTGAAAGATGTCCAAGTTCTATTTTTATTCAATTTTTTAATTCATTGTTTTAGATCTTTTGATATCTTTAAGTTGTACTGCTTTTTTTTCAAGTCTGTTTTTCCTTAGTGAAATTTGTTTTCAACCGGAACCTGAAACACTCAGTGACTGAGCCTACAGCTGGTGCAAATTGCTGCAGCGAGGCTTTTAACCAAGACAAGAAAGTTTGATCACATTACCCCGATTTAAGCTAACCTACATTGGCTCCCTGTTCTCTTAAGATGTAATGTTAAGGTTCTGTTGGTATTATACAAAATCATGCATGGACTTGCCCCCTCATGTCTTTCAGATTTTATTTCCCCCTATGTTCTGGTCCGGAGCCTTGGCTCTAAAAATGCTGGTCTACTAGTGATCCCAAGAGCCAAGAAGAGAACCGCAGGATTGAGAGCGTTTTTCTTTCGGGCCCTGATGTTGTGGAATGCTCTTCCCCCCGAGATTCGATCTGCAACCTCATTGGAAATGTTTAAATCTAAGCTTAAAACAAACTTCTATTCTATAGCATATGAATAACCTATATTCTATGTTGACAATATCTGTTTATTTTTTGTTATTGCCACATCCATTGCAGCCTGGTCATCCTGGAAGGTGGATTACCTCATGTGCAGTACCTTCTCAAGGTTTCTTCATTTTCTGCATGTTGAGGTTTGTGAGTTTTGCCTTGCCCTCATGTAGGTTTTAGATCAGGGGATGGTGTAATAATAGTCTGTGGTTTGCAATAATCTGTGGTCTTTGCAGCCCTTTGAGACTCTTTGTGATTAAGGGCCAAACAAATAAACATGACTTGGCTTGACATGTAGTCGGGCGAGGCTGTGTCTCAACCTTTCATAATGGAAATAGCAAAATTAAATATTTAATGGTTGTATTGATTCAGTGGTAAAGTTCTTTGTGGTTTAACTTTTGCATTTTGTTTTTCAAGTTAGCTGATTTTTTACATTGTGTTATGCATATGAATACAATTAGTATGTAATGTATTACTGTGCATCTGCAGAGCGAGTCACACAATTCTCTTGCCTCAGGGCAAAGGGCCATAGTGAGACCAAGAATTCTAATTTAGCACACACCTCAGCTCTTAACAATAGAATTAGCAACATTATTAGCTGGCTAACAGCAAGTCCAGCCGTTCAGTAATTTTTTTTATAGTACATTGATGTTTCTTCATCATTATATTCATAATAATGCTTTTATTTGAAAGGAGCATCGCATACACTTCATTTATAAGTTAATCTATGTACCAAAGCCATATCCCACTAGTGGGAAGTGGCTAGAGTCAAGAACACTCACATTGCTCAATAGGAGTCAATAAGATAAGCTAACACAATAAACAATGAAGGTGTTTCTTCCCTATAGTTTATATATTGCTTTCTGGATCAGCCAATCAAATGGTGAATATGATGTAGGTGCATTTGTAAATCTGTACCTAACCACATGTCACTGGTAGCACTTGCGATAATGTTGAATTGTGAGGTGCAATACACATTTAAATGTATTTAGACTATTATAAACTTACTTGGCTGGTAATAGTCATAAATCTTAATCACAGCTGGTTTCAGGTCCTGAACTGGGATTTCCTGAATCAGCTCCAAGTTATGGAAAATTGGTATATCCTTTGGCAACTGTTAAAAATGCAACATAAAATTTCAGACTTGTTAAAAACACAAAGTCAGTTCTAACAACCAGTATTGAATACTCACCGACTCCAAATACATAAGCACGCGATCTTCCTCCTGGTCAACCCGATCAACCAGCAGAGCGCCTTTGAGCTGTGAAGTGGCCACATCGAGATGTCAAATGACGGAAAATGACTCCATAGCAATAGTACTGCTCTACCAATTAGTTTCTCACTTTTTGCAAAGAGTGAGGGTCCACTTGGAATCCAGACAGCAAATTTATTTCCACAATCACCATGTTTGTAGTAGTTTCCTTTCCACTGTAGCTGTTAGAATTGGAAAGTGGGGTGTCACTATTTATAAAACAGTATTATGTAAGGAGAATCCTAGAGTGGATCATTATAATTGGATCCTAATCATTAATTGAACAGGGTACATTTCCATCCACGGCTGTTGATGTGGTTAGTTTGGTGATATAAAATAGAAAAAGAAACAGCATTTTAAAGGGTTACCTTTATATTAACATATTTTACTAGGTTGATCTCCAAAATACCATTCCATGGCCCAGTGATACACTAGGTTGGAAAGTTCCCACCACTACATTATTTAAAAGTGCTCTTTTATTTTTTTGTTAATTATGAAATAATTTACTACGGTTGATAATGACTGACAGGGTCTTTTACATAATTTGCACCATTAACCCATGTGCAAAATGTCAATAATTATGGTCATTTCTTTGTTCACAACACCTACAGTATATTGGTAACACTGAAAATAACATCTGATATGTAAAATGATAACCCCTGTTAACTAAATTATGTAAGTAAAATTTCTATATGGAAATGTGTGTATGTGGAGTTGATGTCTTACAGGGATTTTATCCTCAGGTTGAGTTTAGGTCTGCTAGCTGGGTTGGTGCAGATGGCCTCAGTCTGCACTGTGACACTGAAAGCAGTGACCTCAGTTGGTGTAGGGATGTTGTAGAGGAGAGTCATCTAGGAGGAATCAGGTATACGAGTAGTTATTTTAAAGAAATCAACTTTCAGTGTTTATTAGATATGGTGGTACTATTTGATTAAATGTGTACTGTTCGACCACAAACCTATGACAAACCTCAAACTATGACAAACAGAAAAAGTGATTTAATGCCATAAAGCAGGATGCAATTTTAGTTTTTGTGTGGCCAAATGCCACTTATCTCAAAGTTTATTAGAGACAACATACAAAGACACTAGTGCCATTACGAATGGCACAGCAGATAGCTGCACTCTAGTGGTTATTTCACTATTAAGAAACCTGAAATTGAAGTAATTGTGAGTTTACATTAAATAAATGCAATATTAAAGGTGGGGTGTGTCATTTGAGTTGTCCTTAAAAATGAAAATTGCATTTTATCTATATCAAGTATGTTCTAACAATGCCCAACTGAGTTCAAATAGTCTTTATGATTTGTTTTCCATTGCATCTATCCGCCATCAGAGGTGTTCAGGTCGGAAGAAATTACAGAAGGAAACGGAGCTGGGCAAGTACACGAGAGTGACATCATATGCTCATCCTTGAATGTTTTCTGTCGTCAGGGTAGCAAGAAATTGGTGAATGTATGAAACGGCTTATAGTTAAGTCCAAACGCCAACCCAAACCCCAAGAAAGATGAAAAGTTTATTTTAACACGTCTAACAAATGCACGTAATTGCACACGCATCATAAAACAGCTGACTAAGACTGCAATAATGAATTTAAGCCAAGGTAGGAAATGGCAGCACTGCGTGACGTACATTCATTTTTTTCCTAGCAGTTTTAAAAATATGGATTAAAGAAAAATGTTTTTTAAGTATTGCTTTGAAAAAAAAAATCATGCGTAGCCACCATGAAGATGTAAATCAACGTAAGTCACGTTTTTTCTTATGAAGCCTGTTAAGTCGGATAAATTAATTCATGAATACAGTACAGTCAGTTTACACGCTATTTTTAAAATTTTTATTTTTAATATTTTTGAAGCTAAATGTTTGTTTTCTGAACATTAGGTCAGCCTAAATACATTAAAGTGTATTAGACCATTCTTTATTTTAACCCTTGCAAATAGTATAAGAGGTTCCATGTCGCTGACATCAGAGCAAAACTACTATCCTCTTAGACATTTCATTCAAGTCCATTACTACAAAATGGCACAACTCTAAAGTTCTTTGCACAGGCATTTACTGACCTGCACTGAAGCGCATGCCGATCCCTTCACCTCCACACTGTACTTTCCTGTAAGATCCTTTAGCAGCTCTTCCTGGTAGAGCAATTTGTTGTCCTGGTTGACTTCAAAAGAGATCTGGCCACTGGGAGATGATGCAGTCACTGTGCTGGAACCCCCTGGACTGAAAACTAGAGCAGAGTACCGAGAGAGGGCCTGAAGGGCCGCCACTGTGTCCTGCAACACAACAATGTGATTTCCGATGTTTTAATTGAATTATTTTTATGAATATAAATGTAAATATCAAAAAGGTTTGAAATCATGGAATTGTAATTTTCACTAGAACAAATTCAGTACATTATTCAAATTTGTTGAAAATATAGATATAACATTGATTGGCATTATAATGTAAACAATGAAGAATATGTACAGAAATGGTTTTACTTTGGCAGTTTTGAAATTGGCATAAAAAATCATTACCTTGATCAGTGTCTTTACACACAATTTTTAACAACGGAGTACATCTAAATAAAATTAGACCATCAATTACAATTTATTTGCCCAGTGTTTTTTCGAGGAAAATATTTTTGTAGATGACTGGGCCTGTTTTAGCCCCATTTATAAATACAACTTTGTAATAACATAACAGTAAATCTGTTATTTGATAAATGCATATCAAACTGATTGCATACCGGAGTAGAAGAGAAGCCTCCATAATAGTTTTGCTGTTTAGTCAGCCACCTGACAATGCTGGAAGCATAACCCAATTCTTCAACTGTAGGAGAACTGCCAAGTTTGGCCAAGAGCACAAAAGAGCTGATCTCCACAGACAAATGTTCAGAGTTGTCTTTTGATTTCTGGGACCAGTGAATCAAACCATCTGAAATAGAAAGATGATTGTTGGAGCAAGACAAGCCAAGTGCACGACTGACAATTCACATTCAACTTGTGTGTTGTGCAATGAAAAATGTTACACCATAGAGTTATTGCTCAATAAATTATCTAACAAATACTTTAAAATCTAAATTGATACATTACTTCATGTCCTGTTTGGAAAAGTAGTAGTTCACATAAAAAAAGTGGGCTTAACAAGTTCTACATGTTACTTTTGGATTGAATCCAAGGAAAGAAACCTATTGGAACTTTGCACAATAGGTGCAATAGTTTAGTCAAAGATAAACACCTTCTAATATTTTAACGTTGTCCAAATGCTGCAGAAGCCGGGAACGGATCTCCTTATCTTTAGCCAAGGTAAAGACATAGGCCATCAAAGATGTTGTGTAAGTGTTGCTAATGTCGTTGAGGGAGTCCTTCAAGCAAGACAGGCTTTGGGACACTTTGGCATCCTGCAAAGATTTAAAAGTCTTATAACCTTTGTCGTCCACGTATTGTTAACAAATACATTTCCCATCATGTGACAGACGACAAGGAAAAACAACCAAACAAAACTGAATGTCTATGAACTTGAAATGCTTAACCAAAGCAAATGATATTTGGGATTTCAAGTGGTTTGGAATGCAACACTGCTACTTAGACGACATGGGTGGAATTGCTAATAGCACAATTATTGTCAATCAACTACGCCAGGGTGTCAAATTAATTTAACTTGAGGGCCACATGCTAGAAAAAAAAACCCATGGGGCTGGAGTAGTTGATTAAAGTGAGCGAAAGAGGAGAGAGAGAAAGAAAGGGCAAAAGAAACACAGCAACAGTTGCTCAAAGAGAGGCTCTTGAGCTTTGGTGAAATCTATCCATCAATTATCTGCACCGCTTATCCTCAGTAAGGTTGCGGGGGTGCTGGAGCCCATCCCAGCCATCTTCGGACAGTGGGCAGGGGACACCCTGAACTGGTTTCCAGCCAATCGCAGGCAGACAGAGACGGACAACTCACTCGCTCATTCACACCTAGGGACAATTTGGATCGGCCTATTAACCTGACATGAATGTTTTTGGATTGTGGGATGAAACCGGAGTGCCAGGAGGAAACCCACGCAAGCACGGGGAGAACATGCAAACTCCATACAGGAAGGTTCAAAGGTGAAATCTAGTATATATATGTAAGATTGCTTCTTTTTATTTCTCTTTTACGTCTCTTAGCGTTGTCTTGTGGGACTGATCAGCGTGCTGCATGTTTGACACCCTGGCTCTATGTACTTCAGAAATGAAGCAGGAACAATACCAAAACTCACTCTTGAGCATCTTTTATCATTATTTAAAATGAAAAAGGCAAAACATTAAATGACAGTGTCGTTTACTCACGTTGACCGATTTACCCATCTCTAAAAAGGCGGCAGTGATGTAAGCGGTGAGAGTGACTTCATCAGAAACGCCACCCTGCAGAGAATAATCATTAAATTGAAAAAAAAAAAAACCTGAACTGAACTAAACTAATCATTTCATTTTCAACATACTGTACTAAATATTGAACCAGAAAAACATTTATACCTTCATTCTGTTATTAAAAAGTTTTCCTGACATCTGGAAACAACCATTTTCTTTTTGCTTGCTTTCCAGGAAGGCTTCAGCCTCTTCGATATTGACCGGGTCAATGTAGATAAAAGACTTGGCTTTGGCAAAAGATCTCATCACAAAAGCGGTCAACCTAAAAGCATGGAAAGATGAGAAACAATCGCTGAACATTTGCCGTCAGTAGCTATAATGTCCATCAAATACACTCCGGTAATGACCTTGCATACCTTTTACATGGCCATATCTAAGCACTTTTCAAAGGCAATTTTACATTTATCCCAGTACCCTTAATACAAGAAATCTGGCGTGAATCATGTAATTTGCAGATCCACAAATATATATTGATTTACATACGTGATTTTTAATCTTGCTTATGCATTATTCATAGCAAAATGCCATACAAACTAATGCCAGCTGTTAATCACAAAGGATGAAATGCAATGGCTACGTGGAGCCACCAGAGAGCAGTGTCGGCGTCATTTTTAAGCAGACTTGTTAAACATAGCAACAATTTCAACCATTTACAAGCACTTCCCCCAAAGTTCAAAAAATTCTAATCCTGTCAAACACAGCAATAAAATGCAAACCTTTTCAGGGATTTAAAGCACCTGTACAAATCCTGGTATTTGTATTGTTCTCACCAAGTGTTTTCCGTGCCAGTCCCAAAAGTACTATAACCGCCACTGGAATGCTTGTAGTTAAGTTGTCTTTGGTAACCTGTGTAAGGATAAAACAAAACACTTAAGAGCCAACAAGACGGTGCACTATTATACATTCATGTTTGGAACGTTTACATTGTGCTTAGTTAAGTCGGACTTAGAAAATATGCAGATAAAACATTTAAAAATAAACTCAATTTGCTTAAGTGAAAACTTTCAAAATATAGCTTAACCTCCCCATCTGTGAAATGTGTTTATGTGACGCAAATTAACATGTTATGTAGTTCTATGACTAAATTGTTGCATTATGTAATGATGGCAGATAGATGCAATGGAAAGGTTTTTGCCTCATTCTAAAGAAAAGGTGGGGTTTTCCTTTCATTGCAGAATCTGTTCTTATTTTACATAAAGTTTTAGAATATATTTTCATGTTTAAAAAATCCTGTATATAATTTTTGTTACCAAGATGTTGAGAATCTGGCATGCAAAAACAAAATATATTTTACAACAGTCTACCTGTGACTCACCGCCAGTCAGGAAATCTAACGCCTTTGCTGGAGCCACCTGCTGTGTGTCTTTAAGGTATTGTAAAATATAAATGTTGGGAGCCAAAAGCGCCATGTTTTGCTCTCCGCAGCCATACGGCATTCTTAACAGCCCATCAATGTTCTTCAAAGCTCGGCCCAAAATGTCACCTGTATCAAAAGATTGGATCACTCAATTGGCACACATTAGCAGATACCAGTTCTTGATCACCAAATTTTAAGAATCTTAACGTTATACAATTCATAAAGTGAAAATAGCAGAGAATTATCATTTTGCTTTTCTTAAACACAATGCACAGAAAAATATACTTTTATAAGCTTCAAAACTAGTGAGGCTACATGAACTTTAATCTCCGTGTGCCAAAATTGAGTAGGCTACTCTTCACAAAACACCAATTCCTGAATATAAATGCCAATGGGATGTTCTGCCAAATAAAATGTACACACTGTGCAAATGCACAATTAATGAAATAATAGTAAATTGGTCAACCACATAAATCAAAGACAAAAAGAACAGTTACCCAGAACTGAAATGAGCCCACGTGCTGATCCATCAATTGCGTTTTCAGGTAGCTTCAACTCTACTTCCTCCTTCAGACTGCCTCCTGTTGTACAGAGAAAATCCTCGAGTGATACTTAAGTGCAAAGTTGAACTTTTTTGGAGCCAAGGCACATTTTCTCTCTCCCATTAAAAAAAGGAAAAAAAATATTCTAAAGGTATACGGCCTGTAGAAAATGTAAAACTGCATAGTTCTCTGCTCTAGTTAATTCTTGTTTAAATTTCCAACCCATGTGATAAATGTAAATGGGAGACAGAGACTTTCTTATTTATCGGTTAATAGAGATATTTCAGATAATGACTTTAGTAACTAATTTGCTAATTTCTTTTTAAAAGTTATATTTGGAATTTTCAAGAATCCTAACTTGTTTTAATCACTTTAACTGTATTTGAACTTGTTTTCCCCAGTAAAATGAATTGATCTCATCTCATCAGCCGTACCGCTTATCCTCATTAGGGTCGCGGGGGGGGGCTGGAGCCCATCCCAGCCATCTCCGGGCAGTGGGCAGGGGACACCCTGAACTGGTTGCCAGCCAATCGCAGGGCACACAGGGACAGACAACTCATTCGCTCATTCACTCCTAGGGACAATTTGGACCAGCCAATTCACCTGAAATTTATGTTTTTGGAACGTGGGAGGAAACCGGAGTGCCCGGAGGAAACCCACGCAAGCACGGGGAGAACATACAAACTCCGCACAGGAAGTCTGGAGCTGGATTTGAACCCACGACAGGTTCCCATGACATGAACTGTGCCGCACAAGCGCTAACCACTGCGCCGCCGTGCTGCCCTAAAATGAATTTATACTTGAGATTAGCAAATGTTTCTGCCGATGGTAAAATATAAAATACAATAAATGGGTTGATATTAGACAGTTTCCTGAAGCATAACGGACAACAGCACACTGGTTGAGAAACTCTGCTTAAGAGGCTAGAAGCAAAATGTCAGGTTGGTCTAAGGCAGTGCTTCTGAATTATTTTCTGTTGGCTAACTGTGGCTAACCAGACACGAACCCTTCCCCACGTCACTGAACTCAACTTACCTTTAGGGCAAAGGAGCAAGTTGTGAGTCTTTGTAATCTCTGTTCCCTCAGCCTTAAAACGGATAAAACAAGTGTTTTATTTATCTTATACTAACACAACTTTGTGACAGCACAAAATACGGCAAGCAGAAGACGCCGACCTTCACAATGAGTGGTCGTGTGACTACATCGATACGACCCCTTTCCGGCACATTCACAATCTCATTGTCACAGGACGCATGGGATGCCACAGCTTCAGCAGTCACCGTAACATTTACAACTCCTGTGGAAATAAAAAAATACAAAAAACATAAGCTCTTAAAGTAGAAAATGATACACATTCATCTTAAAAGTTTGAGAAGGAAACATGTGTTGTGCATCCACACCTAAGGTTGTGGGTTCCATCTTCCATCTGAAAGTCTTGCGCTCGTTGCCACAAAGGCAGGTATTGTACTGGTCAGCAGAAAAAGGGGTGAGGGTATAATGGGCAGACAGCGGTGGAGTCACACTGACCTATTAAAACAGACAGAAAAATCATGAGACATCTGCCATTTTTGTTTAAATAATGACTGGTCCCTCAAGTGGTCAAACAGTGGCCTAAATGTGCGCCCTGAGAGGAAAAAGCACTTATGGGTGTGTGTGTGTGAAGATGCTGGCACAGGAACACTTTAGCCAAATATTCAAAGAACAAGGATGTTTGGTCATTTCTCATGTGATGTGTAAGAATTAAAGCCCCAAAGTGCGAATGAATGATTAAACTAAACCTTTAGCAATATTGGTAGTTTTTTGTTTGTTTTGACTTAAAAAAAACTGGGTTATTTAAGGTGAAGTCTGTCATTACCATAATACATTTGGAGAGGAAGTTGAAGGTGGTGGCTATCAGCTCAAAGCTTTCCCCGCGTTTGATTGAGTAGGGTAGAGTAAGCTCAAGGAAGAACGGCTGGAAGACTGTTAACTTTTGACGAGGAGCCAAGCCAAAACCTTGAGGCGACAGACAGAAAGTCTCAGTCTCCCATGTGGTGATGGTGTCGGGGGAAGTTAGGGGTACATCCCTCTTGCCAGAATTTCTGATAAAGCAAAAACACAGTTTGAAATGATGTAGTGACAGTTAAATGTCAACAGAGTATGAACAATAAAGACCAAGTTACAAACTTAACTGCAAAATGTTAGAACTCCTGAGGCACACTGCAGAAGATAAATAGCTAATCTTATATAATCTGGTCAAATGTGTCTTGAATACATTTGTACTTAAATGCAGTTTAATTCAATTGTCTATGGCATTCGGTCGATATCTGCAAAATTTCCAAGTTCTTAACTGCAGTGGAATTCATTCATTTTTTTCTTGTAATGCAAAAGAAAAAGCTACTCTAATTGAAATGTTAACTGACCTAATCAATTTCAGTGCAACTAAAAAGTCAGCCATACACTTACCATACTCTCATTAGACAGTAGACAATATGACAACATTAATTAGAATCCTTTCAAAATCATTATAGAAATATAACAAGTTGAATTTCCTAATGTCTCCCAGAAGCTCACCCAACTTCCACCAGATCCCACAACCAAGTCTCTGGAAAGAAATTGCGGATCGTCTGAATTGGATTGACACCGCCTATGTTACCTCCAAAACCTGCAACTGGAACAGGAGCTGCCAATGCATCTCCAGTTTCATATCTTAAAGCAATACCTAAAAATAAGGGAGTAGGCATAATTAGCAAACGTATTTTGATGATATAACATATTTGGTGCATATCACACTCACCGTAAGGCCTATTATGGTATTCTCTTCCCATATACCTAAGACATGATGGCACTCGGATAAACAAATTTGTTGCCATTTTCAACCCATTATCCTAAAAAAACAAGACAACATATTTAAAGTAAATCAGTGATATTTCTGCATTCTGATTACAGTTACCTTGAAAACTGTATGAGGATCATCAATGTCCCGCCCAGGGTATGGCATAAAAGATCTTTTTGGTCTGACAACTAAACAATCCACTGAATCCTCAACATTGTATGGGATGTATGTTGCTTTGGTCAATGGTAATAAGCCAAAAATCTGGTGGGAGAATTAAAAAAAAACGTTAAGTTTTGATAACAGAGAACCAACATTGTTTTTCCACAATCCTGCAGTTATCCGATTTATTAAGCCAAACTTTCTAGTTTCGTTAAGTGGAGGGAGAAAAAAGAAAAAAAGAAAAGAAAAACAATCTTAGGGTTTTCTTGAATTTGAAAAATGATTCACAGGTTATTCCTGGTTAAGGTAAAACTTTTCTGATATCGCAACACTGTTTGGAAAAACTAAATGTAAAAGCTTGCCAAATATTTCACTTTATCAAAAAAGATATTGCTCTACCTGTACTGCTGATTTTCTAGAGATGCTACTTTTTAAATCCTACATGCCTCTGTTCGACAAGCATTGCTAGAAGACTATAACCAACAAAGGGCATTACCTTATCCTCTTCAAGGGTCTTTCCAGGTTCTTTGATGAGGACACTCTGGTCAACAATGCTTACCCCACACAGGGAGTTTGGCTGTGTTGTCACTTGCAAAGTTGTTGGTTCGCCTGGGACGGCTGAAGATGGAAGAAACTCAACAGAGACCTACCACACAAACACACACACACACACACCTAACAATTTTGACCTAACCCATCAAAACATGAGTGGTTAGCGAAAAACACTTACCTTGTTACCAAAGCATTTCTCAGTGGTAAAGTGTGCACTGTTGGCAATCACTGAGCCACTGGGAAGCACGGCATATGCAACTATCTGGACATCTGGCGCCATCTCTGGAGAAACCTTCAACTGGAAAATCACCTCACCCTCCGTTACTGAAAGGATTTGAAGACATTGAGAAAAACAATAGTTGAATCAGGTAAATACGCATACGAAAGCAGTTTTTGGCAACAAATTAGCATTTCAGTCAATCCAAATATACATTTGACAATATCAGTTGACAAGAATCACACCTGTCTTATCCTCAACAGTAATCTGCTTGGCTCCTTGAAAAACAATGGCTCCCCTAGCAAGGACCTTTATTATAGAAGGGAAAGACAAGAATATCTGCTTTAATATATATATATATATATATATATATATATATTTAATTTGGTAAAACACAGGAATAATGTAAAAGAGCAAAAAAAAAAAAGTAACCCACTATATTCTTTCTGTCGTGTGTATTTGAAACATGCTTTCGATTAAGAACATTAAGGCCACCCTCACACAGTACATCTCCTGCAAAACCCATGAGATTTGAATTCTACTCACCAGATACATAAGATCAGCAATACCCGGAGACTCTCCGGCCACAGTGTATTGGATGGTGACATCTTCATCTTTGTTGCAAGGAATTGGTGATTGTATATTCTTCACCATCAGGTAGCTGACAGTCTTTGTATCAAGAGAGGGTTTTTGAACTGGCTGAACTGTGTGCTGTGCATTATCATGGTATGGGGTCCTGTAGGCGTAATCCAGGTTTGGTGTGGCACTTATCTAATTTAGACAAAATATAACATTAGTTGTGACATACAACTGATTCATTTCTGCTCCGTTAAATTTACAATGAAGTATTCAACAACGCGGTCAAATAGAGTGTGAAGCCATAATCTCATATAGTGATACTAGACTCCAAAAGGAAGATTTTTGATTGTGACAATTTACAAGGCTAATTTATATAAAGATAATTTTCGGCATAATTCTTAAATGTTTTTGTCCCTACCGACGGTCAGAGGCAGCGCTTTGAGGTCCCTATCAAACCGTAATTATATGCGTAGCTTTAGTTTAGAATGCGATTTTCAAAGACCCTTAATTACACAATGCTAACCAAACGTTTTAAGTTTGACAGCAATCATTTCTTACAGAATTAATCAGTTTTTAATTCAACACGTCAGAAGGAAGGACTAGTTTTCAAAATTCCAAACTTGCATAATTTTGATTATTTCTGTATTCCTATATGAAAAGTTTTAAACTGTAAACAAACCTTATTTGTTAGTTTAATAGTAGTTGTATTGCAACAAATTATTTCAGTTCCAAGTCAAAATGACGAGTATGACTTTGAATGATTGACAGCTCAAATTCATGCATCGGAATATGCTTTTTTTTTGTTAAATACAAACTTCATATTAGTGATGAGTATTCCAGCCTCTTTTAGAGAACTCACTGAAATCAGCAGGCTCGCTAGTCTATACATTAGCAATAACAACGAAACATTAACAGTTTTTCCTATTTTGTGCAAAAACTACTACCGGTATATTATAATAGCCTTAATTTTTCTGAACTATTACTATATTAAACTTTCAACTTTATATAAACAACTTCAATGTCAAGTAACACAGAAACTGTATTCTTTACAAGGAGTGTGGCCCAACGATCAACAGATAAAGGTATTACTGATTGTGGTTGGGATAAAAAATACCAAGTCATCTCATCACAGTCAGACCATTTACTCTCCCCTGGATATTTTCACAAGCTATAGCGTCCATCATCAGTGTTTTTCAAATGTTTATGGTAACATTACTTACATAGAGGTGAATTTCCCCTTTATGGTTGGCAGTGCTGATGGAGAATTTAGCAAAGCCATTAACGTCTGTTGTGAGATTCTGTCGGAGAGTTGCTGACCACCTTTCGCCCTCGAGCAGATACAGGTCCATGCCTTCAATTGCAGAGTTGCTGTAGTGAACTGCTTTAACCTGTGGGGAGCACAAGGATCTCATATGGTTTCATTAGCTCAATTTTCAATCCATGGTCATTTTCAGACTCACTTTTCCTTCCACGTTGGTCCCTTCCTGATAAATCTTAGGCGTGTCTTCAAAAGACAGCTTTCCAATTACATAGGAAATTTGCATTTTTTTGTAATCAGGCTGGGTAACACCTGTCCAAAAAAGGTACATATGTTTTATCAATCATAGTTTCGTATTGTCGAATACAAATATTTTAATACTTGCCTGTGCCCTCTTCTTCCATCTCAGCATTAACTTCCAGAGAATCCTGCACAGCCTTTTGGTCAATCTTTGTAAATGTTGACATCTTCATGATAAAAGTGGCACAGCCGGTTTTATTTGTCTAGAAAGTAAAAAAAAAAAAAAGGAGATGGTAAATTAACTTGTGTTCCTTAAAGGGAAAAGATTGCCTATATTGTGTTGTGCAACCGAAAACAAGCGCCAAAAAACACAAAACAAAATCAAACTGGGACTCAAAGTGACCAAACCACACTTTTTTTTTATCCCAGCCTTTTGCTTTTTTTCAGTTACCTGTAGCAGCAAGATGTCAGATAATCAAGTTAGCTAGGTGAAGCTCATGTGACGTAAAATGGGAGTTTCTTGACTTACAAGTATTTAAAAAAAAAAGAAGCCAATTTCTATGATAGTTCATGCATATCTGCTCGTTACTTGAATTCATATTTGTTTTTTCACTTTTTTACCAATAAGAGATGCTAAATAATGTAACTGTCCCTTTAATTTAGCAACTTCACAACCATTTTATATTCATGATCCATCCACAAAGTGACAAAATTCAATTATGCCACGAGCGTGAAAGATTCACAATTTGTTTAGCAAAAACAAACCTATACTAACTTACCCGTTTTGTATCCTCATAGCAAGGAGGTGCTATAGAAATGTCCTCGTTGTCCTCGTAATTGTTATAAAGATATGAATAGAGTGGGCGACACACTTTGAGTTTGGTACTACCAGACACGGGCTGCCCGTATGTGTACCTGTCAATTTCAAATTAGAAAACCGTTTACTGTAAAGTTTAAAAGGGGCAAGACATTAATCTCATGTTGAAATTACATTGAATGCTAAAAACGGTACTTACTTTGAACATACTTCAATGATGACATCCTCCTGTGTTATTACCACTTCACTTGGTCCATTAATTTTTACTTCAAATTTCGGTAAAACTGGACACAAAAAGTACAATATTTTTTACCAATCCAAAAACAAGGGGACTGGAGGATGAATAATATTTTTCATACCATATTTCTCCACTTTGAAGCTGTGGTAGATTTTCTCTTCATTTATTGACACAATGACTTGGTAGGAACCTTGCCTTGCCTCTGAGTTCAAGGAGAAGGACCGTTGCAAGATTGCACTTTCGGATGTTTGGTTCAGCAACTGTTCAATGCGGGTGTTGCTGGGATTCTGCAACATTATAATGTGGCAGGAACATGTACATAGTAAAACCATTAAACCATAGTTACATCCACAACGCTCTACAAACAATTTGGAATTTTAGTGCAGCAAATGTGATAATTTAATTGTTCAGTCTAATGTTGATAATGGAAATGACGTTTATCAATTGTGGTGTGAAATACACAAACTAAATTGCAAAAAGCGCAGGCACATTTTGATTGCTGTAGTCGAATTTCAAATTCATCTTACCTGAATTTCTATGGTGTCGTACTGCAAAAGGAGAATGATTTAGTTAATGTCCAATTTGGCATTAAAGTAAACAGCATTTGTTGCAAAGAAACCCAGTTTTCCTTGGAGAACTAACACAAAATAAGTCAAGTCAAGTCATTTTATTTGTATAGCCCTTAATCACAAAGTCTCAAAGGGCTTCACAGGTTATTACACTGACTATTTTTTCAGACTATTATTACACCATCCCCTGATCTGGAACCAACATGAGGGCAAGGAAAAACTCAAAAACCTCAACATGAGGAAAATGAAGAAACCTTGAGAAGGGACCGCACATGTGGCATCCCCCTTTCAGGATGACCAGACAGCAAAGGATGTTGCAATCACAAATAATACAGAGATATTGTCCACGAAAAGTATAGGTTATTCATACTGTAGTCATTTAAGTTTATAAAAACTAACAAAATTTTATTATGAATGGAATTCAGACTTTGTGGTCAGTTTTATTCAGTCAGGTAACATACACATAATTGAACTAATGTGTTCAAACTGTGTCAATTTTCCCACGTTCAGCTCTTGGAAACATGTTGACAAATACCATTAGCAAATTTACGCAACAAGCCAAGTTTTAAACTATTGATGTTGTCATACTATAGGCTTTCTGTTTTAACGGTCAAGGGCCAGATGTATATTGGTCAAATCATTAAGCAACAATTTTTTCATATTATCCTCTTTGGTGGTTTTCTAAAAATCTGTACTGTGCTCATTATTAAAGGCAGTGTCCTTAGCTTCAAAATATTCTACTTGCTTATGCAATCTTCCCGCTGAAATAATCATTGCAGCCTCGGTCAAGCTCCTTTTGTTGCACATGAAGTACTTGAAATTCTTATATGCGTTAGAATAAACTTTCTATTGCATTATTTTAGTGGTTTGGTTGGCAATTGGACGGTATTCAAAAAAGTCCTATTCTTACTTTCACAAGGCCTGGTAGAAAATATATTATTAAAAGCCCGTTGAACTCAAATCGGGAATTGTTAACACATAATTTAGAAAAAAATATTTCATTTTACACTTTAAGGACACTTTAAACTACGCACCCCACCTTTAAGGAAAAAGAGGGAAACACTCACCATTTGAACAACAGGTCTGAACTTTGTGTCCATCGAAACAACTCTGTAGTGCACTGAGAGAGGATATTGGAAACATTAGCCCGAGTATTGGTACATTTCCTCATCTTCACATAAAAAACAAACAAACAAAAAAAAACAACAGTCCATACCAAGATAATACAAAACCTTTGGACGTACGATCTACTGCAGGACAAGCGTACTAGATTTACAGCAGGCACTCAAAATATGTTTTCTTTTTTGTTGTTTTGTTTTTTTAAGTGTTCAGTACCTATGCAAAAATGTAAATATTTTCTTCCAGGCATTTACACTTATGAGTGTGTGTGTGTGTTTACTGTGAAGGGCAAGTAAACTATAATAAAGGATTTTTTAGTTCATGTTAAAAGAAAACCTTGTTGCAACAGAGGAATACAATTAGGTGTCATCAGAAAATTTACCAATTTAACTTTAGACAATCGTGATAGGCTGAATTGAAGTTGACATTCCAGTTATATTGTGTGTTTTTTTTAAATGTCTGAAACATCACATGCAGATAAATGTCAAAGTAAGGAGTCAAGTTTTAAAATAATCAGAGGAAGGGAGTAAAAGTCATTAATCACTAACAATGACTTGCTTACGTACCAGTTTGTCCTGGGAGGTAGATGGGCTTATCGGTCTGAATGAAGGTCAGCGGTTTGTACACTTTGATCATGACTTTCCTGACCTCTCTTGACCGAAACGTTGCACCTTGAACTTCCACAACAATATTTTGTACCTCATCAGGACCTTTAGGGATCGGAACCTGGTTGGCAAATGACAGCTCGCATGTGAAAAATAATTTGTTCCCGGCACATGGATTTAAAAGTGCAGTAAGAGCTACTGGAGTTACTTTTAAATAACCATTGCACATTTTATATACCGACAATATATATTATTGCAATGATTGATCAGTTGAAAAATGTTGCTGACAAAGATCATAGATTATTGCATGCAATGGGAATTGAACCCGGGTTGCGGCATTGAGAGAGCCAAAACCTAACCACTACATCACCAGTGATACATGTGCATGCATTTGTTTTTATCTATTGATCACACATTTTTTTACTCACGGTGCCAGAGACAAAAGTTTGAGGATGCAGAAAACAAAGTCAACTTGAAAGATGTAAATAAACGCAATAAAGCAAGACGAAGGAAAAAACTCTGGTGTATCTGATGATGAGGATCTGCACTTTGCGTTTCTATCATTCTAGATTACTTTTAGTTTTCTCTATTTTCTAACATTAGTTTCTGGCACTGTCACAAAAATTTTGATAATGATATAATCTATAATGCCTTTATATCATGAGGATCACTGGTAGTTTAGTCGTTACGTTTCGGTGCTCTCACTGCCACGACCTGGGTTTGATACCCATTGCAAACAGGTTTATGTACTTTAGTTAGCAAAGTTTTTGAATTACTTAATCACTGCACAAATACAGTCCTCTACCGTAAACCCTTGTTTAGAAACACACACACAAATAAATGCTGTGTGCATTTCCCATTTTGTCCACATATATGAGAACACCGAGTTACAAAGCGGATGTTAAAATTTCTGGCCAATTTTGGGTTTATAGGTGTGCCTTATAGTCCAGAAAATACATTAAATGGAACTTAGAAGTAAACTGTTATTTTAATAACAGGCTGCTTTATGAAAGCTTTAAGAAAAATCTGTTCAGTTCACTTGTAGAAATGCATAAACAAGCCAAATGTGCTTCTTTAAAGGCTGACCTTAAACTTGAGGCATTTGTGTAAATCTTGGCTGGATGCCTGTTTGAATAGGGTCTTGTTCTCCTCTTTGGAGTTCAAAAGAACTGTCATGGTGAGAGTCTCATTGGGGTGCAGCAAACTGGCACAGAAGGTGGTTTCAGCCCCCGCTTCCAGAACAGCAGGAATTCCAACCAGGTAGCTTCTGCACAAACAGAGAAAGAATCTTGTAGAGCATAATAAATAAAGCAGGAGAAAATAACAACAGTATCAACTTACGGTCCCGCTTCTGCCCAAGCTACAAACATTGAGCTTAGGAGAACGCACCATGTCCAGGTCCATGACTGTTTCCTCGCAGGAGCCATGATTGACTGGGACAGTCCTCTGTCTGCACCAGCTAAATAGCCACTGAAAAAACATCGACCCCATGTTACTCACAAGCACTTTGCAACCGCCCCCTCAACCCCCACACACAACAGGGAGGTGTGTCTGACTGGAAAAAGCTAACAAGTGTTTTGTTTGTTAATGTCTTCATCAGGTGTTATTGTGTCATGATTACATACAAGTTGCACCAGTTGCCAAGAGAAAAAGCCAACCGAATTAACCCATACTTGTGAATTTCCCTGCGGGGATGAATAAAGTATCTATCTATCTCCTTATTTAACAAACAGTGGTAGTCTATCTGGGCCTGCAAGACCTTCTCTTATTGCCTAAACAATATCTTTATAGTGTGAACTATATTTTGTCCAAGAATATGTATTATACAATTCCAAATTATTTGTCAGATACCGTTTATTGGTTTTTAAGATGCGTTTCCACATTTAAGCATTCAACCAATCACATTTCAGCCCTTACTTGTTGGCAGGGTCAGAAATCTGTCCTGAGGCCTTTAGAATCAGTTCTGCATGAAGCACAACATCAGCGTTGATAAAGTTGTTAGTTTAGCCAATAACATTGAGTTGACGGAACATGGCCTTCTCGAAGACGTAATGAACAGTCATTGGCTTTATTAACGATGATTTGCTAGGCCTTCACAATCAGTTCTGCAGGCCCTATAGCATAAAATAAGCATTGATAAAGCAGTTGCTTTAACAAATAGTCAGCGATTTCACAAATTAAGATTGGCTAGGGGGCGATAATGCACCAAAGTTATGGTGCTAAATGATAGATTGTACTATCCAGAGCTATGAAACTATCCGTAGCGAGCCGCACAAGCAAATATATTATTGTGTTGTTTTAATAGTGCTTTTGTCTACCTGCATAAGGAGTAGAATATATGGATTTGGTGACAGATTTACTGTCAAAGACATTTGCAAGACAGACCTTTTAAGAAAATCTGGACATAATACAAAAGGGATAACTCTAAAGCAAGCAAGACTGTCAAAAGCAGGAACTTTCATTTCAGGGACACATCCAAAGCCCTGAATCTTAAAAGAACGGAAACTATGCGGAGCTTCTTTCTATCATTTCTGAGAGAATCACATATTTACATTACCACCTATCAATGAACAAGTGACAAAAGAAAGACAGATTTTGTGTACAAATCCCAATTTTTGGGTGACGAAAATTTGGCTATACAGTATTCCTAAATAGTAGTGCAATTTCATGAGGTTATTATTGATGCTTTTTTCTATATGTCACAGCAATGAAGGTTTTATAGCCATATACTCGTTGTTGAGAGTTGGATTGATTCAGACGTAGCACTATGATGGCCTAGGTGTGACATACACAGCCCGCCACTGCTAACGGTCATTATGATGAAGATAGTTCTTTGAGACTATAAGGTTGGCTGTAAAGCCTGACTGTTTTTAATCCAGCTCTTAGGGCTTCTGTTTTGAGAATGAAGACAAAGTTGCCCAGGGCTCACCACTCAATCTCAGTTCACCTGCTTTCTGAAGCTGAGCCGTGGTTGGTTCTGACCTGAGGTGACAGCAACTGTGATGACATTTTTACTCAAAACAAAATAATTCCCTACAGCAAAGGATGAAAACAGGTGAATATTACTTGACTCATTCTAAAAACACACAAAATAGCCTGTTTTGACTAGTAGTGGCCAATACAAAATAAAATTGTTAATTCCTATGTGTTGACTTAAGCTTTAAATAAATTATAGTGCAGCTGCTGTGACACACCCAACAATAAAAAAAACAGATAAAAACTAATGTTAAATATAAAGTTTGGGCGGGTTTGTCATATTATGTGGCGGGAATTGAAGTTTTTCTATCACAGTTATGAATCAATAGAGCTCATTGATGTGAATCACAGATTGACGATTTGCTTAAGTCACTACATTCACATGCAGGGAATAAAATTTGGATTTCCGGACTAACCCAAAATAATTTCTATTACATTTCAATTCTATACATACCCAGTAGCAAACAAATAACCCCGTATAAATGTCGTTTATGAGCAATATGATCAAGAGGCCAGCACGCATTAATAAAATAGACATTGTTTCTGCATTATACTTGAGGCTTTTTAGTGAGTAAGCCGCAATTTGTGTGTATCATTTTTCGGTGTACTACAGGTCCACAGTTCCTAGCAGAACCAAAAAATTCCTGGATGAGGGGACACTGCTAGTGTGCGTAAAGGTGCGCAAGTAAACGGATTAATCTAATGCCCTTGCATGCACATGTAACTGGAAAATAAAAGGATTTCAACGTAATACCAATACAGAAATTTGAATTTGGACAATTCTAGTTCCTGAAAAAATTATTCAGATATGCATCCACCACCTTAATCTTAGCCCTACTCTCACATTTGGCCATCACAAACAGCCAATTTCCTTATGATTTTGCTCACATGTTACAATCAGACGCTGCTGGATAAAACGGAGGCCGAAACAGAAATGGAATACTTGCATGTGAGCAGCAATTTTTGGTGCAATCTGGTTGAATCCGGTACTGTATTTTTGTACTGATTTCAATACACTTGGATTGCACGCCCATTGTCTGCAGGGCTCTGTTTCTTACCCACCCCCTCCAGTCTGAATTGAGTTCAGTTTATGTTAGTTATTGGTCTATCTAAATGCTGTGACTTGTTCTCAAAACTGCTCTTAACATTGACAAATGTAATATCACCCAGAGTGACTCAGCTAAAAATGTAAGTGTCATATTTGACCACAATCTGTCCTTTCAAAACACACGTTAAGAACATTACTACTACTGTAACATCTTACATGCCGACATTTCTTGTGTAAATTTTGCGTAAATTATAACTATAACATTATTCTCCTTGTTTTAAACCTTATCTTCTCTGTTCTTTTATCTTCTTGGGTTTTTTACCTCACTGTGAATGTGTGAAACTGGAGTGTCATGCCCAATTTCGTTGTCACAATATGTTAACCCATTTTGTAATAATGACAATAAAGGTATATTCTATTCTATTCTAGAACAGCTTTTGTCCATCTTCGCAACATTACTAAAATTCTGCCTATGCTGTCCGAGTCCGATGCAGAGATTACAATGTATGCGCTTGTTACCTCCAGTCTCGAAAACTGTAATGTACTACTCTCCAGTCACGTGAACTCCAAAATCAAGAGCCTGCAGATTTTATATGCTTCAGTGAGGCTTTTAGCGAAGAAAGTTTTGATCACATTACCCTGATTTTAGCTAAACTGCATTGGCTCCCTGTTGGCTTAAGATGTGATTTTAATGTTCTGTTGGTAGTATACAAAATGCGTGGTCTTGCTCCCCCATATCTTTCAGATTTAATTTCCCCCTATGTTACAGTCGGGAGTCTTCGCTCTGTAAATGCTGGTCTACTAGTCATCCTAAGAACCAAGAAGAGAACTGCAGGTTCGAGAGCGTTCTCCATTCGGGCCCTATGTTGTAGAATGCTCTTCTCCCTGAGATTTGATCTGCAAACTCTGTATAACTGTTTAAATCTAGGCTTAAAACACTTCTATTCTATAGCTTATGAATGACCTATATTTCCTGTTGATATCTGTATTAATTGTTATTACAACATCCATTGCAGGCTGGTCATCCTGGAAGGGGGATTACCTCATGTGCGGTCCCTTCTCAAGGTTTCTTCATTTTCTTCATGGTGAGGTTTTTGAGTTTTTCCTTGCCCTCATGAAGGTTTTAGGTCAGGGGATGGTGTAATAATAGTCTGCGATTTGCAATAATCTGTGGTCTGGCAGCCCTTAGAGACTATTTGTGATTAAGGGCTATACAAATAAACATGCCATTTACGAAATTATAGAAAATCGACATGTTTCATGATGTCTTTCTATGTACTAATTAATGCATACCAAGAAGGCAGCGAGAACACTGTGTAATTCAAAGACTTTTGATAGTTTCAGTCTACTGCTTTTATAATGGGAGGACCTATTCATTATCCCTTTGCTACTTCTCCCGCACACTGCCAACAGAAATCCAATAATATGCATTCCAACCTAACAGTTGGCTGAGAGATTTTACATTAATTACAGAGTATCATGAAAAAAAGAATTTGCCCAAAACACCTTTGTCCAAATCCTGCCTCAATACTTAATAAAAACAATGATTGTTAGTGCCGGTGTAGCATTGATTTTGAAAGCTAATTTCTTTAAAACCGAAGGCTTGTGAGTCATATTATACAGTAAATAAAGAATAGAATAGAATTTATTTTTATTGTCATACTTTGTAACCATGTCGATACACCTGACCTGTACAGTTAAACGGTAGCGAGCCGATGCAGCCGCACCCAAACAGGGCGCCGCCATTTTAGACCCAACTGCTGTGTTGGGAGTCATTAGGTGACCAAACCCCCCAATTCCAACCCTTAATGCCGAGCGCCAAGCAGGGAGGCAATGAGTACCAATGTTGTAAGTCTTAGGTATGACTCGGCCGAGGCTTGAACCAGCGACCTCCCAGTCTCGGAGCGGGCGCCCTACCATCTAGGCTTGCACATTCACCTAAATTGGAGACATCTAACAAGGGTGCTGGCCTCAATTCAAGCTTTACAAAGCATGCAAACATTTCAGCTTGGCATTAAGGCCAGGTGAACAAACAGAACCCTGAGACAAGTTAATAATGAACAATGATAAAACATACCGTTCAATTACGACGACTCGGGATCTTCTTATCATTGAAAACTCAGTTTGATTTCATTATCTCCGGAGAAAGTATAGACTGCTTTCAACCGGGGGCCCCAATGCATATTGGTTTCAAAACATGCTGATTAACGGTTGCCAACTTTCACACCTCTAGAACTATTGGTAATTCATTTTTTAACAGAGTTTTTTTCGGGGCATAAAATTTAAAGGAAAAACACAAAGTTAAACTGCCCATACAGTATATTCCAAACAAACTAGCATTGAGCAACTGCTTCGATGCTGCCCTTTACTCAGAAGCATGTTTGAGTTTGCTAGGCAAATAACTCCACTGTAGACTTACCAGTAAAAACGACAGGCTTTAATGAAAACTTTGTAACTGATAAAGTTCTCAAACAGTGATACACTTCAACACGGGGTCAAAGGTAAAACCAAGTTCAATACTAGTGCATGAGTTCCGCAGTTAGTAATTTTTCTCTATTATTTTATTGATGGTAAAAGTCAACACTCTTATGACTCATTAATTCTAGTTGTTGGATACGAGGTAAGTGGTGGTTTTGTAAGAGTGACATTTAAATGCGAGTAATTTTTGGTGACCGCCTCTCCCAGCGAGACCTAATTAGCAACTAAACAAAAGTCAACCCGTTAGAGTGGCGATTAAAATTTGCTCTAAGAACAAACACTTATGCATCCATTTCTCAAGAGTTCACCCTTGGCAAAATGTGTATTGAAACAAGCTGTGTCAAAACAATTTAATTGGTACGTGAACAGTGCATAAAACCTGCAAGTTTGCATTGCAATCTGTAAAATTTGTATTTTGTGTGGCCAACAGTTTGAGAAGGAATACTTGCGTAACATACTTTGGCTGATACAGAAGCGTCAGTGTGCCAAATGCTGATTATTCCTTGGGTATATTACCTAGCTGACTTGTCCACCAAACTTTTGGTGATTTTTGGGGGGCCCCTGTAAACAACCTATACCCTTCGTTCTAAAGTTCAAAGGACTGAATATTGATTGCCAGCTTATGTTCACTATTGTAAAGTAATACCATCCAGTTGAAGCCCTTAAAATACACCAGCACTGGCATAAAAATGTCAAGTGGTGTACATTGACTGTTTTGTTTTAATAATTGGTCGCTATACAAAAGATGGCAAACAGATAAAGATAAAACGATTTAAAATAAACTTGATTTAAAAACTTTTAGAATTATCCATCTATCCATTATCTGCACCGCTTATCCTCAGTAGGGTCGCGGGAATGCTGGAGCCCATCCTCGGGCAGTGGGCAGGGGACACCCTGAACTGCTTGCTAGCCAATCACAGGGCACACAAGGGACAGACAGTTCGCTCGCTCATTCACACCTAGGGACGATTTGGACCGGCCAATTAACCTGACATGCATGTTTTTCATGACCTCAGAACTGTGTCGCACACGCGCTAACCACTGTGCCGCCGTATTAGAAATATCAAATTTTGCATTTATATTACTTTAATACTTAATTTAATATGAATAAATAATCCATTGATTGGAACAGAAAGAAAAAAATTGATCTGAGCGAACACTAGACACTGCAGACAGTAATGAAGGGAATTGTCATGCTTTTTTGGAGAGGCAAACATATTTGAGGCCATTTCAGTACTGACACAAAATCTACAGAATCTAGAATTGCAATAAATTCGATACTTTATATTAAAGTGCTAGCTCAAATACGTCCAATAGCATACGTAAAAAGGATTCCAATACTTCACACTTATACCTGAATTTTAGCTGAAATACATCATAAGCTATGAGCATAGAGTTAATCAGAAATCAGCCACAATATAGCAATCTTATTTTCAAACATTTTAAGCAAATTATAAGAGTCATGTTATCAACTTGGCAGCACGGCTGCTGAATGGTTAGCGCGTCCGCGGCACAGTTCTGAGGTAATGGGATCAAACCTTCCTGTGTGGAGTTTGCATGTTCTCCCCGTGCTTGCGTGGGTTTCCTCCGGGCACTCCGGCTTCCTCCCATATTCCAAAAACATGCACGTCAGGTTAATTGGCCGTTCCAAATCTTCCCTAGGTTTGAATGAGCGAGTGAATTGTCTGTCTGCGTGCCCTGCGACTGGCTGGCCACAAGTTCAGGGTGTCCCCTGCCCATTGTCCGAGGACAGCTGAGATGGCCTCCAGCACCCCCGAGACCCTACTGAGGATAAGCGGTGCAGATAATGGATGGATGAATGGATGTTATCAACTTAGATTTTGGAATGTGTGTATATATATATATATATATATATATATCATCTCATCAGCCGTGTGATCATCCTCATTAGGGTCGCGGGTGGGCTGGAGCCCATCCCAGCAATCTCCGGGCAGTGGGCAGGGGACACCCTCAACTGGTTGCCAGCCAATCGCAGGGCACACAGGGACAGACAACTCATTCGCTCATTCACACCTAGGGACAATTTGGACCGGCCAATTCACCTGGAATGCATGTTTTTGGAACGTGGGAGGAAACCGGAGTGCCCAGAGGAAACCCACGCAAGCACGGGGAGAACATACAAACTCCGCACGGGAAGTCTGGAGCTGGATTTGAACCCACGCAGGAGGTTCCCATGACATTATATATATATATATATATATATATATATATATATAAACAACAATCATTATAATCTATTTGTTGAGCAACAAACAATGAGAAATACTTAACACATGGTGAAATGACATCTGAGCCCTTTAATGTTACCTGTGGTGTTCCGCAGGGTTCAGTGCTTGGCCCCCTTCTTTTCAGCATTTACATGCTTCCATTAGGTGATATTATTCGCAAGTACAATATCAGCTTCCACTGCTACGCAGACGACACTCAACTATATCTTCCGTTGGAGGAATCTCCCACACTAAACTGTGGAAATTTGGAGGCCTGCCTCATTGAGATAAAAGAGTGGATGTCACTCAATTTCTTGCGTCTTAACTCTGAAAAGACCGAAATGTTAGTCATTGGTCCATCTAAATGCCGTGACTTATTCTCAAAAACTGCTGTGAACATTGACAAATGTCACATCACACAGAGTGACTCAGTTAAAAATGTAGGTGTCATATTTGACCCTGATCTATCCTTTGAAATGCATGTAAAGAAAATTACTAGAACCCCTTTCTTCCATTTTCGTAACATTGCTAAAATCCGTTCAATACTGTCTCAGTCGGATGCGGAAATTATAATTCATGCGTTTGTTACCTCCCGTCTCGATTACTGTAATGCACTACTCTCTGGTCTCCCGAAGTCTAGAATCAAGTCTCTTCAGCTGGTACAAAATGCCGCAGCGAGGCTTTTAACTCGGACAAAAAAGTACGATCACATAACACCGATTTTGGCTAACCTGCATTGGCTCCCAGTTAGCCTTAGATGTGATTTCAAGGTTCTCTTAGTATTATACAAAATCATACATGGACTTGCTCCTTCTTATCTTTCAGATCTGATTTGCCCCTATGTCCCGGTCCGAAGCCTACGATCTGAGAGTGCCGGTCTTCTGGTGATCCCAAGAGCAAAGAAGTGTTCTGCTGGTTCGAGAGCGCTCTCCATCCGGGCACCGGTGCTGTGGAATGCTCTTCCCGCTGAGATCCGATCTGCAACCTCAGTGGAAATGTTTAAATCTAAGCTTAAAACTCACTTCTACTCCATAGCATATGAATAACCTACTCTTCTCGTCGGCTGAAAAATAGTCTGTGTAATATAGTGTAATAATCTGTGAAGCCCTTTGAGACTCTTCGTGATTTAGGGCTATACAAATAAAAATTACTTGACTTGACTTAACACAATGAGGTCAATTTGGGCAACTTTATGATTTAAGACGCTGAGAATTAATTTTTGAACATTTTCTATTTTAAAGAGAAAAAAAGAAGAAGAAAAGTGCCCGTGGATCCCAAAATGTAGAGCAAGACCTCTATAGACCATACTGTACCTTGATCTGGGATAACACTGTAACACGATTACCAGATACTTAAAAAAATAAAACCTAAAAAAATAGAATAAAAACCTACATTTTGTGTGTGTGAATGGGTAAGTGTGAAGCACATTGTAAAGCGCTTTGGGAGGTCTTCATTGACTTGAAAAGCGCTATATAAATGCTGACCATCTACCATTTAACTAAGTTAGTCGTCACAAACCAAAATAAAAAGAAAATCAACTAAATCTGGTTTTCGTTTTAAAAAATGTTAGTTTGTAGGCACAAGAGACGGTGGTGCCATCAGTAAGATTTTACGAATATAATTTAAATGAGAACTTTTATCCCCTTCATAAGAGGATGTCTTATTCATCGTGTAGTTTAGCGCTACCAGTCGAAATCTCAAGATTTCAGGGAAACGTGCTTAGATGAGGAAAAAAAACCCTGCATTTTATATTTCACTTCTAACAATCGACGTCCGACTTTGCCATTTTGCTGATTTTTTCCAAATGTAACTCAGCGGCGGAGGCTTTTTACTCACCTGTCGAGGAAAACAAACAACAGGATAAAAGTGACTGCGACCGAAAATCAAGCATTTTATCTCGCACCGCCTTTTTAGGTGAGTTCTTAATTGTATATCGGACATTTTGACGCACCTGTGCTCACATTAGCCACATCGTCCACTCTTTAGCAACGTCCGTGGCAATTAGATGCATAGACGATAGGAAGAGAGCCATAATATAATACTGTATGTAAATTGATGGGAATCAGCCATGTCAAATGGGAGTGATTCTCTATTTGGAACAACATTTCGTGTCCCCATCTTTCTTCCAGATTTTGTCTCTTTTTTACTAAAACCACTTTAAATGTTCATTTCAAGTGTATGCAATAATTTAACCTCAAATAAAATGCAATTCGAATATTATTACGTTATGCTCAATATTGTTGTGTCCGCTGTGCAACGTAATTAACTTCCTCAAGAGGTGTAGGCGATAGGAATATAAAATATTTGTTTTCTTTGATAGTTTGATAAACTATACTTAATTTCATTATGCAATTAAATCTTTTGAATTTATATTTTTTTATTTGCTATTTTGATCAATTTCCCAGTAGTAACAATTCACTATGTTAAAATATGCTCAATTGCCTCGCAAAAAGACTACAACTCCATAAAAGCCATTTACCGGAAGTGACAAATTTTTGGTAGGAGTTCTACTGTAGAAAATGAGGTAAGCTTTAACTTGAACTCTCCTTACTTTTTATTTTAAATGTAATATACTTGCATGAGTCACTCACAAAATTCTATCGTGTTATGAAAATTTATGGAAAATGTTTATTCAGTACAATTTACAACAACAACATTATATTAAGTTAATAAAGTTTTGTCAATATGTTGATTATTATATTAGCTAGCTAAATGTTGATCAACTGAAGAGCTACTGCTATGTTAGCTAAAATAGAGTTCCACCCTGTTTGGTTCCACCCTCTTAGGTCTATGGACCTAACTGGTGGGGTTGGGGACCGAAACAGGGTGTAAATTAGGTCGGGGAATGATGATAATAATAATAATAATATAACTTCATAAAGTTTAGATGTATTTGTTTATAAACAAAACTTTTTTTTAAATAAGCTTTTCGGGTAAAATGTTTGCTAAGAAATTGCAGAGTGTAAGACATTCAGTATCACTGATTAAGAAAACAAGCTATAATTATAATTGTATCCATCCTTGAGCTTGACCACTATATATTTTAAGTTTTAAATATATTAGGGTTGTAATAACATAATAAAAACATGAAACACAGAAATGACACCAAAATGTTGCTGCGAAAATAATTAACCAATTAACTCAAAAGCAAGGATGTAAAATTCATTTTAGCTAGGGGGCAAAAAAACTCACAGGGGCTGGACTACTAGGTTAACAGTGAGAGAGAAATAAAAATATATAGAGAGAGAAAGGAAATAGAAATATATATATATATATATATATATATATATATATATATATATATATATATATATATATATATATATTCATTCATTCATTCATTATCTGCATCACTTATCCTTAGTAGGGTTGCGGGGGTGCCTAAGCCCATCCCAGATATCTTTGGGCATATATATATATATATATATATATATATATAAAAACTCACCAAAATCAATAAAATAACAAAATAGGAAATACTTAGTACTGCATATGTGTCATATATGTGTGACTATCGTAAATAAATATACATGTGAGAAAAAAACAAATTAATTTACCTGGTACGGTGGAGTGGCAGAGGGATGCAGAAGGGGGAGGAAACGGTGGATTCAAATGAAAACTGATTTCAAACTGTTAAAAGTGTTGTTGTTGTTGGGCTCTGTGCAGCCCTTTGAGACCTTTTGTGATAAAGGGCTATACAAATAAATATGACCTTACTTGACTATATATATAATTCATAATATGTTACATACTACTCCTTTTGAATAAAAGCATCAATAGACAGGTAATACTCCATTATGAAAAAAAGGTCCATGCTTCAAAAAAAATAAATACTGAATGGCTTGCCTAACTGTTAGCTTGCCAATACTCACTATTTTTTTGTTTGGAATGATTTGTGCACCAAATCAGAATCCTTGGTCTTACTATCGCCCTCTACCATGAGGCAAGTGAATCGCTTGCCTCCCTTTGCACATAAAGATGGTGTTCACAATAATACTATTTGTATTAATAATAATTGAAATAAAATGATGAAAATTTTAGCAGCCTGAAAATGAAAATCTAAAAATTGCAAAGTTAAATGAGAAATAACTTTTAACACTGAATAAATATAACCTTTTAATACATTTTTTACTTTATATTTCCATTATGACAGTTGAGGCAATGCCTCACCTGCCTCTCCCGACAGCAAGCCATTGTTATGCTCATATGATGATGATGATGAATCATTTTACCTCCAAAGTCATCACAATTCAGGTGAGATTAAATGTATCATATTAGTTTATCATCAAGCTCACATATACAAAGTGTGCAAGCGTTTTGCCACACTGAACATCATTATTATTATTTGCAAAGATTGGAATATTATTGTAATTTCTTTAAATTAAGTAGCTTGTCCTACAGAGAAGAACTAACTAGACTGTTTTTTCCTCATAAGAAATTTTAATCTAATCTTTAATCCAAGTATTCATTGTGAGTTTTAAGTTAATATACATATTATTTAAATGTATATGCTGGTAGCACATATTTGTATTTATACTTGTATCTCACAAGAAAGAGGCACCACAAACACCAATGAGCTTTATTAGCATGCTGAACGGTAGATAAAAGTGATATTATGTGAGTCCTCTTTTTTTATTTCATTGGCTTTCTTTTTTTCTATATAATTTTATGCTCTGTCATGGCAAAGGGATCCAATCAAATAATGCAATACCTCTCATAGAAGATTCATTAATGATAAATCCGTCTAAATTAACGTATCTCTTAATTATTATTATTAATTTATTTATTATAATTCTTCTTATTATTATCATTATTATTATGTTTGCAGGTAGCCCAACCGCCCAATCATTTTCTCAATTAACTTAAAAAAGGACTGGACGGAATGATCGATACTAATTATAATTACTATAATTATTGATATTATTGAAACCATACGAAACGGTATCAGAAAGTCAGAGGTGCAGTTCAAACAAACATTAAACAGAAATAGCATATACATTTAAATAGAGACGCAGACTTCAATAACCACCACTGTTGGCTGGGAATGATTTTTAAAGTTGCCGCAGTTTCTTTTAAATTCACATGGTGGTGGTAGTGTACCACATAAATCCTCAACTCACTCCCCTCTATAATATGTCCTCAGATTGGATGTTTAACTTCATGTTTTCTGATAGAAACATTATGGCCATCAATTATATTTAGGAACCTAGCATTATTTTCCTCCACTATAAATTTTAACCGTCACATATTTCTAAATACGTAAATGAGTGAATACTTGAATACTGTACATCCAATTTGAGACAAAAAAGAATCACGAGCCCTTGAACTTTCTGTGCTTTCATGATCAATCACAAAGGGTAATTAAGAAACTTAACAGTTTTTGAAAATTATGCATATTAAATCACCAAATGTTTAGTTTTATTGACTATTTTTTACCCAGCCTTCTGATTGACTGGATTTACACCTCAGTATATGATTAATAGTACAGTACTAAGTTTTCATTCAATACATATTGAAAATGCACGATAGACGGGTGGGCGACACAACAGTTGGGTCTCCCTCATGACGCAGGAGGTGTCTAAAAGGGGGCGGAGCTAAGGGGCTGGGAATCCCCTCTTCTGTATCAATCTCACAGAAAGAGTCAAGAATGTGAGTGCTCTTATCTCAAGCCACCTTCTACTAAGGGGGATATGACTCCGATTTATACATAAATATATACCCGAAATGACCAATAAACCTTTGGTTTATCAATTGTATCTTAATTTTTAGAAGGTGTTTACGACAAACAATTTTTGGGAATTTGTCACTCTTCAGAGTTGTTCGTAAATAAACAGCCTAGGCATACGACTGAATAACACTGGTGTGTCACAGTTTCTAAAGTTACCTTTTATTACAACAAAGCTCATTTATTATTTCAAACATATTTGGATCTTACATGCCGTTTCCAGACCAGGGGGATGGTGTAATTGTAGCCTGTTCAGTCCTTTGAGACCTTTTGTGATTAGGGACAAATAAATGTGACTTGCAAATATTCAAAACTTCCAGGGATTACATGCAGTATTTATACCAAACATATTTTACGAAAAAAATCCCTTATTAATAACAGTATAAATATCTAAAGGTTGTTATATAAGAAACTATTTTCAATCATAAAGGGCTACAGTATTTTCTGACTTTTGTGTATTTGGATAATTGCATGGAGTGGCGGCGATTTACTCTTAAAACGACCACAAATGCAATCATGCTTCTATAAGGGTGAAAATGTATAAATAAAAAGTCTTTATTAGAGATCTCTTAAAAAAGCATCTCTACATCAGTTGATACGAAAGTTATCTGTAATTCAAGTGTCTTAATAAAACCAAGGTGTAACTTTACTCCACACACAAAAGTATTGTACCGTGACAGGCTTTCCAAGTATTTGTTGTTGTTTTTATTTGTTGCTTGCAAATACGTTTCTGATAAATGTATTAGTTGCAAATACGTACATTTGGTTATTAATGTTTTTGTGGAGGTTTTTTGTTTTTTTTTTTACTTAGTGCTTACCTTTATATTATTTTGAGAATATAATTATAAAGATTAGTTAAAAAAAACTTTATTATAAATAACATTATATTTAATTTAATTCTTATTCGAACACTGGAATGGAAACAAATTGGGTCCATGTTCATGAAGGCTTTGCTCTTCAGCCTCTGCCTTTTTCTGTCGCTAAATGAGTGTGTGTACGTGTGTTTATTATTTTGTGATCAACACACTCTGTAAAGTAGGAGAAATTGGTCCGCGCATAACGGATTGCTGTTGACATTTTTACAAGTAGAGTGAATTATCTTGCGTGCTTGAGGTTTTTTTAATTGTAGTGTAAACATGGTAAATATGAGAAAAGGACCGTTTCAAATAAAGTTAAAATGCCGACCAAAACCCTCTAAAACATGACAAAACATGAGTTTATTTAGCGCATATAAGACTAGGTTCACACTGCAGAGTTTAATGTTCAATTTCGATTTCTTGCGTTAAATCCGATGTTTTTGTGAGATCGTTCAATGCACTCATGTTTGTGGAAGTACTCATGGATGCTCATATTAATTACATCCAAAAGCTCACTTCACCCCATTGAATGCTGCCCATGTCGTGGGATTTTGAATGTAATTATTGTTACCACTGGAGGATACTATTGCCTTAGGAATGAACTCCAGCGACTTGTTGTGAATCCGCAACGCGATGATGCGTGAGTTACAAAATAAACAAGTGTTTATCGTCTATAAATGAATGATTTAATGACACTCTGTGTTTCGTCCATCGTGGTCCCGCCTAATTGAAGCCAGAAAAATCACATCCGCTGCCTTTTGATGATGTGCAGGTCGCACTAATGGGTTTCGTCCATTCAGACTGAAGTTACATTTCAAAAGATCGGATATGTATCGGATTTAGAACCCATAATGAAAGTGGCCTGGGTGTGGTTTGAAAAAAAAGCAGATATGTGCCGTTCAGATGGACTTTAACATCAGATACAGGTCACGTATGTGCAAAAAAAAAAACAAATTTCCCTGCAGCGTGAATCTAGCCAAAAAGAGACACATACGAGAACACGCCACAGAAGCAACTTGACAGATGCTGCAATATGATTTCAGACAGAAGATGGCATCATCAAGTAGAATATTTTGAACACTTTTAAAGACACGATCCACAGTACCTTGCGTGATACTTTGTCGCAATCATGGACCAAAAACTTTAAAACTAGCCGCGAAAAATGAGAAGCCTTATATAAGCCTTTTAGAAAGGGCCCACATACTGTGACTACTTTTATTCGTTTTAAAAGGTTAATAATGTGTCTTGTTTTGTCCTGCAGAAACCCTGTATTTTTTCATTTTTATACATTTTTCAAAAATCACAGGGGAGCCACAAGGGAACATCAAAAGCCCAACCTAGCCCCCTTCTCTGCCTTTTAGGCCTGGCCGCAAGTGCTTTTCTTGATGCAGAGCGTTTTGTTGAATGATTTGCGCAGATAAAAATTCAGGTGTACAACTGAGATTTTACCGTCATTGACGCACAGACACATAGGCAGATAATGGGCAGGGAAACTGTTTAGCCAATCAGAATGCAGAACACAATTTACAATGAAAATTCGCAAAGTAGCAAAACCGAGATAATAAACAGCGATACAGCAAGGGATTACTTGAGCTTGTTTGGTGAGTGATAAAACTAAAGTACTATACTATTGTGTTCCAACAATTCTACTTTGACGTTACCAATTGGATGAGCAGGTGGATTGAACCCACTGGCTGTAAGCAGCTTGTCCCTCACTGCCTTTATCAGATGGTATTGGGTCAGGTTGATGATGCGCAGGAAGGTTAAAGTTGATGATGCTTGTGTTGTGTTTATCTGACCCACTTAATTTAAAGCCAGACAGGCAAATTGTGACCACAGGGCATCCAATCTAGCTTTGTTGTAGTCTGCGACTCTGGTCAGTCTTGGCCCAACGTCACACAATGGCCGAGGTCACAGGTCCTTGGAGACTGCGGGCGAGAGGGATAATGACTCAGTATTGAACTAACAAGAGTCTGCTAGTATTGGTTTCAACAATGTACTCATGTGTTTCTGACAATGCCAAAAAGATCTACGCCATTATGTTCTCTGGTTGCAGAACGTAAGACCAAAACCGGGTCTAAAAGCATCTCCTCTCATCTGACAAACAACTTAACTACTTGACAGTTAATAGAAAAGGGTGTTAAACATGACATGTCAACAAACATTATGATGTCTATCCATTGACGTGCGCACAAATTTATTTTTACAAGTAAAATTATATAGATAGTATAGATATAAAACAATTAATAATATATAAATATACCTGTCAACCTCAACCAATTGCTCCCCTTATTAATGATAGCAATTCCCATTATTAAGTGATCATAGACCTTACAAAGAAAACAGACTGAAAATAAAAACATATAAAATATTGAGAAAACATAAGTTGAGAGGTATGTATAAACATGTAAAATACAATTTGAATTCATTATACATTTCCATCAATCCATTTTCTGCACCGCTTATCCTCAGTAGGGTCGCGGGGGTGCTGGAGCCCATCCCAGCTATCTTTGGACAGTGGGCAGCGGACACCCTGAGCTGGTTGCCAGCCAGTCGCAGGGCACGCAGATACATACAACTCACCCGCTCATTCACACCTAGAGACAATTCGGAACGGCCAATTAACCTGACATGCATGTTTTTGGAAAGTGGGAGGAAACCCACGCAAGCACGGGGATAACATGCAAAGTCCACAAAGGAGGTTCGGTCTCATGACCTCAGAACTGTGCCGCGGACGCACTAACCACTGCGCTGCCGTGCTGCCTTAATTATACACGTTTTTTGTATTTTATACAGCAAGTTTTAAACCGATTAAAACCACGATGGATTACAGTATCAGCTTATACTATAAAAATTGTAGATCTGTACATTTTTGTAACAAATATCTACAATTAACTGGCAACCAGTCGAGCGTGTCACCTGCTAAAGGTCCAATGTCAGCTGGGATGGGTACCAGCATCAATTGGAAAACTAATGAATGAATTGGGGCTGCAACAACTACTTTGTAAAATTGTTTAAAATTGATGATTAAAAGCAAAGGCAGCTAATAAGATTATCGATTTGTTGTATCAAGTTATTTACAAGCCACCTAGTACGTTATTATAATTTAAATAAATGTGCACCATTCCATTGAGACGCTTTGTTCAGTAGTGCCACTTTGGTCTGTTACCTTTTTTAAATACTAGATATTGTACAATGCATCATTAAATTAACATGAAAGTTTAATCTTCCATCCATCATCTGTACCGCTTATCCTCAGTAGGGAGCCCATCCCAGCCATCAGACAATGGCCGAGGTCACACAAGTGGCAGTGGGCAGGGGACACCCTGAACTGGTTGCCAGCCAGTCGCAGGGCACACAGGGACAGACAATTCGCTCGCTCATTCACACCTAGGGACAATTTTGACCGGCCAATTAACCTGACATGCATGTTTTTTGGAATGTGGGAGGAAACCAGAGTGCCCGGAGGAAACCCACGCAAGCACGGGGGAGAACATGCAAACTCCGCACAGGAAGATTGGTAGCTGGATTTGAACACATGACCTCAGAACTGTGACGCACACGCGGTATCCACCGCCCCGCCGTGCTGCCTAGTTTCAACTTTGTTTCGTTTAATATTTCATCATGAAACAAAGTTAGGAACTTTCAAGTGAGCAGAGTGCTACAGAAATACAGAGAGAACAAAATCTCAAAATAAGTTAATTAAATTAATAAGGTATAAATAACCATTATAATAACAATTATATGTTTAACTCTACTGAATTGGCAAATTCTTGAGCATGTATCATTTTAATTTTGGCACTATTTATCATATTCCAAAATGTAACCTCAAAAAAACAATATTGTAGACTACATTTTGAGAAGTGGGGTTCCTTACATTTTTTATTATTTTTTTGTAGATTAAAAAAAAATCTACACGTAAATAGAAATGTATTGCTTTTTTTTTCGTTTTGTATGATAAGTGCAAACATAATATGATTTTCGGATAGGGTGCTAAGAAAAAGAGTATCTTACATAATAGCCGGGGTATAGAATACATTTCTATGTATTTTTGACTATTGTCAATTTTATTGACAAAGACTCGTATTTTTTTGTGTTTTCTTGGACACAGGGTACGATTTAACTTTTTAAAAAGACACTATCAGACAATATTTTCCCGTAGTGAAAACATTTAACACATTTACCTAACACGCGAAAGGTCACTGGATTGAGACCAGGTGGAAACATATGTTGGCTTTGGGTGCATGCCAACAGCCTGTTCTTGCCCAAGACACAATAAAGGAAATGGTGCCGGGACTCTTACTCTCAGCCAAAAGGCCAAGCTAAGGTCCTAGCATTAAAGCCTTGCTACGATCATTGCGAATGCACCGTTCCCGGAGGTACTGCAATACCGGGCCGATGCGTGGAGTGGATAGAGCAAGCTCTTATTTCATCTCCGGATTGCAAAAATCAAGAACAGATACTACACTTGGGGGTTTTTAAGGGTTATTGTTCTATCTTCGTTATTCATTATCCATTATCCGTTATTGGTCAGTTCATAATACGCTACAAAGCCTAGGAGCCGGGACACTTACTCTCAGCCAAAAGGCCAAGCTAAGGTCCTAGCCCTAAAGCCTTGCTGCGATCATTGCGAATGCACCGTTCCCGGAGGTACTGCAATACCGGGCCGATGCGTGGAGTGGACAGAGCAAGCTCTTATTAAGACAACATGCCAATTATTTAAAAATCTCACGGCGAGTACACAGTTCACAAACCACAGCCAGCAAAAAAACGGAAAATGATACCGGTAGTTAAAATTTGATCCAGACCTGCAGAGTCCGGGTCCCGTTAAAAGTAATCCAAGGAAAAAAAGTGTATATTTCCAAAGGTAAGGGTGGGAAAAATATACATCCACTATTGTCTGCCGTGTCCACAAACACTCACCTTTACCGGTCCCCACTTCCCGTCATCCCCCGTCTGTTACGCCCCTTCTTTTTAATTGGTCAGTGCAAGACTTATCAGAATAAATGTCCAAAATAAATACCTTACAAAAATATACAGTTGCAAATACATGTTATACATGGTTACACATATTTACAAAGAAAAACGGTACACTGAGAGAGTTTTCAAAGCTTTAATGATAATATTATAACTTTCATCCCAAACCGTGCCCGTGAAAGGTAGCAAAACGCTACTAACAATGCGCTCACAATCCAGTCAGCGGGTCTGTTAAAAAAAAAAACATATTGTACATGGAGAAACCTTGGAAAACTGTTCTTATCTTCCTCCCTATAACTGACGCCATCAAATTTGTCCTCCCTCAGTATGGGAAAAAGACTTTGTCATATAGATTTCGTCCCACGCTCCCTTATTCAAAAACATGTTAGCAACACGCTCGAAAAGTATAGTTTGGGTGCCGTAGCTCCGTTTCCTTCTTTATCGGACTGCTCGATTGCGTTCAGCTTGTAAGCTGCGTCATGTGCCTTGAACTCGAGCGCCGCTGGGGGCTGTTAGGAAAATTTACATAAATTGGCCGCATCGCTGAATAAGCCGTAGGCTTGAACGTTTGGGAAAAAACTAGCGGCTTATAGTCCGGAATTTACGGTAATTGTGTTATGGAAATCAAACCTTTGGTCTGACAATAGGTCTTACATATGGATTAATGAGTTTCTTCGTCTCTTTCTCTCTATATATGTGATTTATCAGGTTTAGGTATCGCTCACTTTGTGTTTACGTGTATGTTCGATACCAATAAATTATTGCACTTTAATTGCATTTTTTGCAAATTTTCTTCTATCTGGTGCCACAAAATCATTTTAACAACAAAATCTTACCTCCTGTTTTCATTTGAATTATCTGTATTTCCTCCCCCCCACACTCCTTCCATCTATCAGCTGGACACAAGCACTTCTGGTGTGTGCAGCCGTTGCTTTGACTTCTCATCATATTGACCTATTGCTTCACATAATCTATGACCTCAGCGGGTCAAGTCTGCAGCCGTCTGGACCTCCTCCACCTGACCTTTATCGCTGCCCTTCAGACAGTCCGGATGGATTACCCCGCCCCTGTCCACAAGATTACATTGTTGTTTCAGTCGAAGGACGTTGAGAAAAATAGTACTATAGGCAGTGTGTAAAGTCAAGTCAAGCCACATTTATTTGTATATCCCTTAATCACAAAATGTCTCAAAGGACTGCACAGGTTACAATTACCTTGTCCCCTGATCTTAAACTAACATGCGGGCAAGGAAAAACTCAAAAACATCAGTATGAGGAAAATGAGAAACCTTTTTCCTCACAAGTGGTATTCCCCCTTCCAGGATGACCAGGGTGCAATAGATTTGGCATTGAGTATTTTCTGCACAGAAATATTTACACATTAGTTTTTACTGAAGCATTTCTCAAAAAGATCACAACATGACTCAAGATGGTTTAAGTCTAAGAGAAAAATTCAGATGCAGAAGGAACTTTGTATTTTCTCCATACACTCCTTGTCCTCATTTGTGATAGGAATTGTCTTTTGAATTAAATTTCACTGTACAAGACGTTTTGACATTTTATTTTTGGATTCGCCCTTTAGTAAATACTGCATACCAAATGTTTCGAACCAGTGGCATCCCCAGACATCAGTCGCAAGGTGGGCCAGTCAAATGCATGGCAGGTGGGTGGAGGGGGCAGAGGGCACAACTTTTATTCTCCCCCCCCAAAGAAATTACACAGCATAAAACTAACAAACAAAAAAAGCAAAAAAAAATTAAAATCATTCAATCAATCATTTTGTTCGTATGCTATGTTTTTGTCACATTCCAGTCTGCATGAGTTCCACAGAGTTAAACAAACTATAATAGAAATAAATTGAATTGTTAGTTTTTTTGTTTTTGTTTTTTTAATTTTCAATACAAAGGCACAGTTGATGAACAATACAAGAAAATAAATCTTAGTGAAAGAAAGACTATTGAGGAAAACAAACCCTCAATAATCAATATTTAATATATTTAAATCATTATTTAATAGTGAGCCTCCGAAAAGAGCCCCAGCCCTCCAGCTTAGACACACTTTTTACGCCATTAACTTATTAGTTTGGCACCCATATGGCTGTTTTTTCTACCATGTGGCCTCTGAGCTAAAATGAGTTTGACAGTGCCGCTGTGTAGTAACAATATGATTAAAGAATTGGTAATTGCACATTATCCATGTTTAAATGTCAGGTTATTGGGTTTTATTTCTTTTTGCAAGGAGTTTTAAAACTAAATAAATGCAGAATCTCTTCTTCCCAATTCAGAATTATGAAAGAGGGACTTTAGTATTCTTGACTTGAGATCGGGCGATAATGGACAAACACGAAGGTGGAGACAAACACAGCCATAATCATGCGAGGGAGGGAAGACAAGAACAAGAACAAGAAAGGAAGTGAGTCTGTTGTGAGCATGCCCAGTAGAGCTCGCCTTCCAGTCCCCAACCTAGCGTCTACATTTGAAAGAAGGCTGCGTTTACTTTTGTTGCCCCCCCCTTTCTCCCTCACTCTCAACCTTCTCCCCGTTAAGCCCTCCCTTGCTCCCTCCCCATTATTTTAATTTTATCCAGGAGTGTGTGGAGAGTTGCGTGCTATGGCTGAGCAAGAGGATATGTAACTGACCTGAAGTGTAAAGGAGAAATTACAAGAAAGAAAGTCAAAATGAGTGGTTGAGGATAGACTTAACCTCAAGCTTGTTTTGCCACTCTTCGTCATCCCTTATTTTTTTGCCGCTTCAGACCAACTTCAAGAGGCTGTCAGGAGGGACGTGGAGTTTGAAATCTGAGAAGTGAAGCAGGATGAGGGTCCTACCGGGGATGTCTTTGCTCGGCTGTTCAGGTCAGTACAAACAACTACACGTGTCTGCTTATAAACTCTTTTGCTACCTGTAGTGCCAAATAACAGCTGAATTTTCCATAATAAACCAATGAATAAGATCTGTTTCTTGTTGATGTTATGGTAAAACCAGTTTGCATGCATGCACATGTTTCGTACAAGACAGTCCTCTGCAAATTTGAACCACGTGGATGTGATGAAGGGGTAAAAGACTCAGATGATCAGTTTGGAGAGTAATCACGTGGGGGATTAGAGCACAGGTTAAAAACCAGGATTTTGCCTTTGCAGCTCTTGCTGATGTTTACGTATGGGTTTGAATAATGTGTGTGTATATGTATATATAACATATCCATCCATTATCTGCAACGCTGATCCTCAGTAGGGTCGCGGGGGTGCTTGGGCTCATCTCAGCCGTCTTTGGGCAGTGGGCAGGGGACACCCTGAACTGGTTGCCAGCCAGTCGCAGGGCACACAGACAGACAACTCACTCGCTCATTCACACCTAGGGGCAATTTTGACCAGCCAATTAACCTGAGATGCATGTTTTTGGAATGTGGGAGGAAACCGGAGGGCCCGGGGGAAACACACTCAAGCACGGGGAGAACATGCAAACTCCACTCAGGAAGGTTTGATCTCATGTCCTCAGAACGCGTTGGCCACTGCACCGCCGTGCTTCCCATATATTTATTTTTTCAGGTTGTTCTGTAGACTTACATATTTATTCATTTGAAAAAAACAAAAACAGGATTGATTTAAATCCATCCATCCATCCCTTACCTGCACTTCTTATCCTCAGTAGGGTCGCGGAGGTGCTGGAGCCCATCCCAGCTATCTTCGGGCAGTGGGCAGGGGACACCCTGGATTGGTTGCCAGCCAGTCGCAGGGCACACAGACAGACATAATCTATGACCCCAGCGTGTCAAGTCTGCCTAGGGACAATTTGGACGAGCCAAATAACCTGACATGCATGTCTTTGGAATATGGGAGGAAACCAGAGTGCCCGGAGGAAGTCCACGCACGCATGGGGAGAACATGCAAACTCCACAGAGAGGCTGGTAGCTGGATTTAAATCCAATCGCAGGGCATACAACTCACTCGCTCATTCACACCTAGGGACAATTTGGACTGGCCAATTCACCTGAAATGCATGTTTTTGGAATGTGGGAGGAAACCGGAGTGCCCGGAGGAAACACACGCAAGCACGGGGAGAACATACAAACTCCGCACAGGAAGTCTGGAGCTGTATTTGAACCCCGCAGGAGGTTCCCATGACATGAACTGTGCCGCACATGTGCTAACCACTGTGCCGCCGTGCAGCCCCATTTTAGATATCTAGTGGTCATATATTATACAATGTACCATTAATAACTTAAAGGTGATGTCCGTAACGTCAAAAATATTGTACTTGTTGACGCCATCTTCTGGCTGAAATCATTATTGCTGACTTTGTGGCATGCACACGTGTGAATGAACTCTTTCGTTTTCATCTTTTTGGGGGTTTGGGTTGGCATTTGGACTATATTTGAAATATGCATTTTCATACTTTTACAATCTTCATCCTTGAATACGTGAAAACAACCATCACGCACGTAAAATCTCTTTCCACCATAGCAGTAATAATTTAACTATTTGAGTTTATTTCTAATTGTATGGTATTTCTTCTCAATTTATAACGAAGTAACAATCACTTGGCAAATAATAGTTCATAGTTTTACCCCGACATCAGAAAGTTTTGCTTTTTTTTGTAATTATAAAATATTTTTACTTCAATTTATGACTGTATTATACTCATATTCCAAAGAATAAATAATAATTTCACCCAATTCTAAGAAAATGCTATTGATTTTAGTTCTTCTTTCTAACTTATATTTATACTGATATTGTTAACTCTTTACTTTTACTTCAATTTATGACTAGATGGTATTTTAAAAAAGGCAAATTTGTCTCTTTTAGTATTTAATAAAACCTTGTAGGCAGAACAACTGTAAATGATGTGAAAATACGTCTATGGCACTGAATGAGTTAATCGAATACGTGATGCCCGCTCTCTCTCTGTCTTCTATCAGAGTCATACTTCAAAGATTTGTCTCTGTAGATTCCCCAGCATGCCTTGGCACTGAAAACGATATGACATCTTTGGCCCCTTGGGGCAGGTTTATCATTTCTTAGATTTTGAATTGAGCCACTCTAATACAAAGGAAACAAACAATGGAGGATTATACAAAAGCTGTTTGTAGCAGACCTCTGCCAAGACTAAACAATAATGATAATAATAATAATGATAGTAGGGTTTTTAAGGCACAAACTGTCTGGTTTGGTGTTATTTTTTTTATATTGATTTGAACAAATTTATTGACACTAATAACAGCAAACAAACAATGTGAGGTTTGAACAACCCTTCTCGACAATCTTAACAGCAATCAATCATATTCACAATTTCGTTATATCTGGCAATATGACTTTTTAACATATTTTTCTGACATTTTTAACATCTTTGTTAGTGTCAATAGGTCTTTTTTTTAACAAATGTATTGACACTAATAACAGCAAACAAACAATGTGAGGTTTGAACAACCCTTCTCGACAATCTTAACAGCAATCAAGCATATTCACAATTTCGTTATATCTGACAATATGACGTGACAATATGACGTTTAACATTTTTTTTCTGACATTTTCAACATCAATTAAACAATGTCAGAGTTATTATCGACACTTAACATTCACAACTTCCTTATATCATGTTCTAACAATGTGAGGTTTGAACAGTAGTTAACCAATGTGCAATACTATTGTGCAAGGGCATAGCTCTGTCTATTGAACTACTTAGAGCTGCAGGGTACATTTAGTTATTTAATTTGGATGTTCACATTTGTATGAAAAGTATTGTCATCCAGTGTAATGTTTAATGTGAGTTCTTACTTTTTCACAACTGCTACAAGCTGCAATTCTATTCCCACCAAATGGAGTTTTTCAATAACTAGATTGCAACATTTCTGTAACATTACATCTTAGTTTTGGGTGCAAAAATGAAGCACCATGTAATGATGTCATCATCTTTCGAAATGTAACAACACCTGAAGATGTAATCATCAGGGTTTCTACTCATGCTTAAAATCTTTGAAATGCTTGAATTTAATGCTTTTCAAGTTATGAAAAGTGTTTGAATTTTGGATGAAGTGATTGTAAATGCTTAAAATGCTACCATGTATTAACATGAGGCCGAGACCACTCTGGTTGCTTCGCTTTGCCATTGCATTTCTTCAAATTTCAGGACCTTGTCAAATATAAAATAAGAAAAACTTAGACTGCAGAAACAGCTCGTGCCTAAGATCGAGATACCCAGTGCTCGTTTTTGTATTGTAACTAACGGTTTCCCTGTTTTTTTGATAAATATTTCCACACAATATGTCAAGCATGAAAGGACCATGGTACAGTACGAAATACCAAGTGCGTCCTTTTCAGGGAATGTTTTTACCTTGTTCAAAACTGAGAGGTTTTTGGAGATTTTGTTTTTTAAGTGTTTGATGTGGGGTTTCCAAGACATTTTGTTATCAATAATGACCCCTACAATTTTATTTTTTTCACTCACATTTTCAATTAGCACATCATCAACCAGGATAGGTAATAGGTTTTGTTTAAAATTGCCAAAGCACATTACTTTGGTCTTACTTACAGATAATGATAATCTGTTAATGTCCATCTATTTTTAATTCACTAATAACAGTCGTTACTAGCTCAGTATAATCATTGTTACCATAAAAATAAGTCTGTGTTGTCTGCGAACAGAATGAGCCTAAGTACCTGAAACACTGCAAATATATAGTTTATGAACACATTGAACAGTTTTGGTACCAGCACACATCCCTGTGGAACCCCACATGAAATACAAAGATTGCTTGAGCTGTAATGTCCCATGCTAACATATGATTCCCTGACTGTTAGGTAACTCTGTAACCCATTTCCAGTATTTCCTCGAGTTCCATTTTTTTCAAATGCCTTAAGATTCACAAAAATACCAACTGCACACTTTTTCTGGTCTAGTGCATTCCTTTTTTCCTCTTGTGCCTCAATTATCGCCATTGAAGTGGTTCTTAGCTTTTGGAATTTATAATGACCTTCACTTATTATTTCATGTTTATACATATACATTATTAGAGTAATCATACATTAGGGAATAATACCAAAATGTATTTCACACTAAAATATTGAAAATAATCTTTTATTTTAGCTATGGAAACATAATCAAGTTTTATACACGGTGCTCTATTGCTACTTTGCAATAGTTTTTGTAGATTCACAGTATTCCGGATTTTCATTAATGTTCAATATGTGTCATTTGGAAACCAATTTTAGGTTAAGACAAGCACCTTCTTGCATTAAACATTACGGCTCTGTCAGCAGCTCTATGTTTATCCCACATTCTGCTCGCTAGAATTGGCACTTATCAACTGCAAAAAAAACAGTTTTGAAAGGTAAGGGGCTTTTTGTATAAGCTTTAACATAAACAAAATCAGACTCTCCTTTGTGACAATTCATTTATTGGGGGATTCTTTGAACTATACGCAAAATAAACAAGTTTTACATGATCAGTTTTGATGGGAAAAATATACTTTGAGATGTGATAAATCTGCAGAAATGCAATGATTAATTCCAATAATAATAATAATAATAATAATAATTTCCTTTGTATTGTCATTCTTTGTAACAATGTACACAGAACGAAATGTCGATACATCTGACCCGTTGTAGAAGTTAATATATCTATATGTTTATATGTCAATATTTTCATAATATTGGCAATGTTATTACATTGTTTAGCTTGTATACATTTTTGATTGTATTTAGTGTACAATATATTAAACTTTCGATATTTTCAAGAAATGATTACATTCTTTAGTGATACTAAAAATAAGCGAGTGTTTCAAAAGCCTGCCTTTGTCTTTATTCTCCCTCATACTATCACAGCTGACTTTCTTTAATGTCTTGTTTCAATTGGCTACTCTGCAGTGATATATCTGTAGATCTACTCTCCGAGTTTTGACCAATTCAAAAGCACTTTGTGTTTGCATGCTTTTACCGTTATTTTAATGACAAATGTAACACACTTCACGGTTCACACTCTTCTTATCCAAGGATATTGTGTTAACAGATTTCAACTTGTGTACTAATACGGTGGTTTGGGATTACAGGTATATTATGAACTCCATTAGCAAATGGCTATCATCATGCTTCAGCAACCTCACAAATCATCTTATTTCATTTGGTCTGATATCTTTTGACATGATACTACTGAGCCTTGCAGAGGTGTTTAAAGATGTATTTGCTTCCAAACTGAGCTCTCTGAATCGGTGTAAGCCACTGGACTGTTCAGAAACTGATGCTTGCAATAGGCGTGTTAGAACAATAAAATCTTTTGAGTTGATGTACTGAATAGAATTTCTTCATGAACCAGTTTCACATGGGCCCCCCAACATGCTTGGGAATTATAGAGACTTTCCGTCAACACCCCCCCCCCCCCCCCCCCTGCATCAATGCTCGATACAATGTGGTTAATTGACAAAGCGTTTATCTCAGCTTGAAACAAGAATTAATATGTCAATGGAATGAAGAAGTATTTAATTCAACCAGTCACCAAAAGTACAAAAAACAAAGAATAAAACACACGGTGAAATTGAATTATTTAGCCTCCCATGTTTACAAACTCTAACTTTTTCAATACCATATCATGCTTTTGTCTAAAATGTCATTATTGTTTCGTAAATCAAACAGTTGTATCTTGTCACCCTTTAATGAATATTGATTTGCAAAAACGTGTAAGAAGGTCTTTATTACTACCCAGTATGATTTGAATGTTTTGTTTTTCAACACAGCTGATTAAACAATCAACTCAGGGAGTTGTGACCAAGCCAGATAATGGTCTTAATAATTTCTTATTTTAAAAGTCCGGTGCATCATTTGAGGTGTCCTTAAAAAGTTGAAAGTTACATTTGTCCTCTATTAAGTATGTGTGAACAATGCCAAACTGAGTTCAAAAGCCCATATGCTTTATTTTTCACTGTACTTATCTGCTTTTAAAATACTTTTATCAGAGTTGATGAATGGAGTCTGGGGATAGTGCTGGGGAGTGACATCATGTTCGTCCCCACAGGTTATTCCCCCAATTTTGATTCGACAGTGTTGTATGAAAATTGTGAAAGTATAAAAACGCCTGCTTCTAGTAGTGTCCAAGCGCCAACATAAACCCCCAAAAAGATGATAAAACAAGAGTTTCTTCAAGAAAAACACATAGTTGCTCGCTCATTATTATTGAGCTGACTGAGGCTGCCATCATGACTTTAAGCCAGGAGATGGCGGCAGAGAGTACCACAGTTAGAACTTCTGTACAGCTCCTTTAAGTAATAAAAGTAAATATACACAATGAAGTTTAAACCATACATCCCAAAGAAACATCCAAAATAGTGAATTATAGCTGGGATGGGCTCCAGCACCCTCGCAACCCTACTGAGGATAAGGGGAGCATATGATGGATGGATGAAACATGTGTAAAGCAACAACAAAAAAACAAAGTCAATATTTCAGGCAAGTAAAACACCCAGTCAAGGTTTACTTTTAACGACAGGTGTTTCCACTCAGGAGCATGTTTACCTGTCGGTTGATGGAAAGCCCCTGTGGATAAATACAAACTGCGTGACGGTTTTTACTTCGTGGTCCTGAACTTTGTCCCTCTGCTAATAAACAAATCATATTGTATTCATTTTTTACCTAAGTATTGTAAACAATAGCTAGCATCCTAAAATGACTGTCCAACCTATTAAAGGTAAATCTCTTTGCCGCCTATTTTATTTTGGTAGATATTGTCTTGTTCTTAAATTGACTTAATTCTGCTGTTGTCATTGCTGTAAAATCTCATTAAATCCTCTCCTTACATAAAGACTACCTTATTTATTACTGTTTGAAAACCAAAGAAAATTAATTGTGGAGCTTTTGTTTGATAATGCTCATGAGTTGTATACATCAGAAGCTGTAGGAGGGATTCGTTTTGAACATCAGGTTTACTCTGCTCTTTCTGGTAAAAATAAGTTTCCCATGCATTCTTCCCAGGATCACACCAGTGAGGCCCGGTCCAAGGCTTCATGATCCATCACGCAGCAGGCAGTCATGTTTTCTGAAAGACCCGTGAACTTGTTACCTCCCTCGGCCTGCCAGACTTAATGTCAGCCCCCCACTTTTTCCCTTACGTCCCCTTTCTGAGGTCTTTACTTCCCAATATTGTGGTCAGATTGAAATAATTGGGTCGCATTCAGTGCGGCTCGTTTCCCAGTGCAGCATCTGAATGGAGATATCAAGTCTAGCGTTGTGATTTCCCTTTGACCTCCCATTCATATTTTGGTCCTTTTGCCACATCCTGCCTCCCTCTGTGGTTGTGACGGGTCATCAGCATGACTCTATCTTCTTGTTACAATGGGAACTACAACCGTGGTACATTATCATACGCACAGTGGGTCTGCTGGCTTGGAGCTCCTTCTATAGATTTTTTTTCCTTTTGTTATTGTCTTGCATTCGCAGTTCCAGACTGTTCAACAGGGCATGCATTCAAAACGGCAATCTCAAGGGGCTTTTATTTCTTTGGCAATCACTTTTTCTGTTTTTCTCTGTAGAGTTTTACAATTTAATGAGCACAGAATATAAAAGAAAACTTACGGTTTGCTGGGTGATGAAGAGGCTGTCTTAGGATTTCTTCCGGCGGACCAATCCATGACTTCAAATAGGTTTCTCTCACCAGATACAAGAATAAGAACAATAGTTTAAATAAGATTCAGATAATTGTTATCAGCGGATATTTTGCTACATACACAGGTACTGTAAAAGCATTAATTATGATTTGTATTTGTGGCCGCTTATGTACCGTTTTAGATAAATTATTGAAGAAAAACTTTGCTACCTTTTAGAAAAGACGTTCAAAATAAACTCAATTTTGCGTTGGAGAAGATGACATTAGCTTTCAATGTAGAAGACTGAGATAATTCTTGGGCATAAAAAAGCTGCAATTAAGAAAACAAGCACATATTTTTTTCTGTGCAGAAGAAAAAAATTAAGGCTGTGTTGCATTAAATGTGGTTTAAGCCCTGTATATCTAGACGACAGTGTCGGAGCACCTTTGACAGCCCCATAAAGAACCATACCAGCCCAGATTGCAGCATAAATGTGAGAAGTTTTCTTTTTCTGTTGTTACTGGTGGTTTCTACGGTATCACATCAAAGTGCATTTACCTTTCGTTGTTCCTCGAGAACTAAAGTGAACTCTATCAACAAGACAATGAATCTGATTATATCAAACGGGAACTGTATTGTGTTGATTAGATATTTCCCCTGCGGTGAGATTCTATATAAATTGAGGATTTTGCTTGATTTCCGGGTGTAAATACTGAAATATTGTGAGGATATTGTAGGTATACAATAAATTACTGTCAAACGTCTTTTGCTCAAAAACAAACTAATTTATCCTCTTAGAAGAGCGTCTGAAATGTTCTCAGACGTCATTGTGGAGTGCATGCATTGTGGAAAGACTAGCTTTCAGTTTTCCTGAACCTGTGAGTTATCACACATGTTTGATACTCGGTCTTTTGCAACGTGCGTTTTCTTTTTCTTACAAAATGTGCCCCGCAAAATGCTAATTGCCACGTGATTTGCACCAGGTGTACGTTTGGCCTTACCTGCAAGATAATTTTCAGATTCCAAGTTGATGCTCGCTTTGTGTGCAAAGCAAAATGAAGCAATTTTTCAGACAAGATATTTGTTTGATAAAGATGAAGTTAGATTTCAGCAAAAATAAAAACTGTGCTAGTTTTTTGCACAACATACTGCAACACACTGTACAAATTTAATAATTAAAAAACATTTGGGGGAAAATTGTACTCCATTTTTTAGATTATAAATTGATGATACCTTGAACCTTGCTCTCAAACTAGACTAAAACTACGCTTGAACAGAATAATACAGGGTTCGTACGGGTGCTAGAAAATGTTTCAATTTCAATGTTTTGTTTTCAAAAATTGCAACGTGCTTGAATTTTGGATGAAGTGCTTATAAATGCTTGAAATTGTTGCCATGTTTCTTAACAAGTCTGCTTAGAAATAACACAGACACTGCTCTCTGGTGGCTTCGCTTTACCATTGCATTTATTCTTCCCTCGTGTTTAACTGCAGCTTGCACTAGTTTTTACGTGATTGTCCTACAAAGCGTCCAAGAGGAAAGGTGCATGTTACACCTAAATAGGACACTATAAAATGTGTATTAGTGCAAGGATTACATATTAATTATGTACCTTTATTATGAGCCATGCAATTAATTAGGGTAGTGTCTCCCAGTTGAAATTGTAAGGGAAATAACTTCTTGCAGATTGAAATGCCAGCTACATATTATTCCCTATTGAGGGAGGGATTTATCTCAAAAACAAATATATTCATGATTTACTTGGAAAATTGGCTTTGAAAGTCCTTAAAAGTGCTTAAGTTTGCCCTTGAATAAGGTCAAACCCTGTAGCATGACAAACACAGATGTATCTTTGATTATAGATATTTTCATGTGTACGTCACTCCTAAGTATACATCGTAAGAGCAGTAAACCCATTATGATAAATCATGGTACTGTACATCTGTCACCCCTTGCTCTGCACTTTGTTTTAATGACTGCTCCAGATTACATGCCGACATGAAATAGTGTGGGTGTTTTGGAGATGGCACTTGACTGTGTGGGAGGCTTCAGCGCGAACCTGCAAAAGCACTGATTTGATGATGGATGATGGAGCGAATGCCCCGGGCAGAGTTTATACTATGTATCAACTGTCACGGTTGTGTTTGGTTTACTACTTGTACAGACGTCAGCGCTGATAGGAAGTACTCTGGGGTGACATCAGACGAGGTCGTTTAGGTGAACGTGGGAGATCAGATGTTCAAGTTGTGTCCCTATGGCTTTCTTGCATGCTGAGATTAGTTGAAATATGTTTGGAGCTGCTTAAACCTCAAAGTTCAAAAACAATATTTAACAAAATGTGACCAGGTGAAGTTTTTTATTTTGTTTTTTTTAATCTGGATTCTGATATTCTTTCTTTGAAACACACTGAATTCATGCTGAATTCAAAACATCTACAAGTATTTCCCCCAAAAATATTTTGTTATATTGATATATTTCAGGCTTCAAACTTATTGATGAAAAACTCACAAAATTCCTAGGAATCAACAACATGTGAGATACAATCGTGAAAATAAACTAAATTTATTTAACACTGTATGTTATGCTAACAGATAAAGTAGGCATTGCAAAAATGTTGGCTCCTTTTGAGTTAATACAACCTATTTTTGCTGCTATCACAGCCACAATTCTATTTAGGTACGTCTCTATAAATTTTGCACATCTTGAAACAGAAATACTTGCCCTTACAAACAGATCAATCTCTTTAAGGTTTGATGGTTATGTTTTGTACATAGACTTTTTCGATCTTTCCAAACATGCTCAATGGGATTGAAGTCAGGACTTTGGCTTGGCCTTCTTACACCTTCGTATTGTTAGTTATAAACTATTCCATTGAAGATTTGCGGCCCACTTTCAGGTCTCTTGTATACTCCCAACAGATTTTATCAGAGAATTGCCATGTATTTGTCTGCGTCCATTTTTCTATCAATTCTAGTCCCGGCTGAAGAAAAGCAACCCCAAAGCACGACGCCATCACCACGCTGTTTGACGGTGAGGATAGTATTTTCAGGGTGATGTGCCAAACTTATGCCAAAAGTAAGGCTTTGCATTTAGCCCTAAAAGTACAATTTTGGTCTCATCTGACCAGAGCACATTGTTCCACACACTATCCGTTTCTCCCATGTGTCTTTATGCAAAGGCCAAACGGACTTTTTTATGGTATTTTTTTCCGAAAGGGCTTTCTTCTTTCCACTCCTCCATAACGAGCAGAGTTATGCCAAGTATGACTAAGTTGTCTTATGCACAAATCCTCCCACCTCGGATGTGTATGGCTGGGCCTCTTGGTTCCTTCTCTGATTAGTTTTCTACTTGTTTGGCGCAAAAGTTTTAGAGCCAGGTCTCGGCAGGTATTCAGTGGTTTTATGCTCTCTCCGTTTTGATATATCTTGCACAGTGCTCCAGGAAATGTGTAAATTTTGCGAAATCTTTTTGTGTCCCATTTCACTTTTAGAGCTTTTTTTGCAACTTGATCCCAAATCTGCCTGGTGTGTTGTTTGGTCTTTATAATGTATCTCCTTTTTAGAACTCTGAGCCCATCACAGAGCAGGTCCATTTAAACTGAAACTTAATGAAACACAGGGGGGCTCTGTTTGTCATTGTTAGTCATATAGTTTAACATTGGACAATTTAGAAGTCATCAGGGAACTTCTAGAGTCAGTTGGCTGAGGTGAGAGAATAGGGAGCCAATATTTTTGAAACACCTACTTTTGAGTTTTTTCGTTGTAAATATAATATTGCTGGTTGGATGGATCCTATAACCACATGGGTCATAAGGGGCACCATTTCCTGTGGGGGAACTTGGGTATAAGTACAGCCTGGCGGCGCCCATCCCTTTCCAAGCCAACATGTGTTTCCACCAGGTCTTGAATTGGGGACCTTCCGCATGTTAGGCGAATGTGCTAACCACTGCACTACGGAAACATGCAGAATGTTGTATGTAATAAAATGACTCCACTTCACGATTGTGTCTCAAATGCTGTTCAGTCATGGAAAATATTTGTAGTTTTTTAGCTTTAAATTTAAAGTCTGAAATGTGGACCTTTCCGTTGTGGTTAAGAAGGAGCTGAGCCGAAAGGCAAAGCTATCAATTTACAGGTTGATCTATGTTCCAAGCCTCTCCAATGGGCATGAACCGGGGGTCATGACCAAAAGAACAAGATCCCGGTTACAAGTGGCTGAAATGAGTTTCCTCTGCAGAGGTCTGAGGTCTGTCATAGTGATAAGGTAAGAAACTGTTCCGGGCATGTCTCAATGGCAGCAGGCCTCGGGGACAACCCAGGACACACGGGAGAGACTACGTCTCTAAGCTGGGAACACCTCGGGATCCCACCGGATGAGCTGGATGAAGTGGCTGGGGATAGGTTGGTCTGAGCTTCCCTGCTTAGGCTGCTGCCCCTGCGACCTGATCCCAGATCAGTGAAATAAATGGTTGGAGAAATAGTTGCTCTCGCCCCTTGTTTTTTAGTTCTGTATTTGCAAAAAGGGAAGCAGATTTATTATAGTGTTTTTTTCTAATATTAGACATTCATGTATACATTGCATGTACTTTACTCTCTTGTGCTTTAGGGAGGTTAAAATATGGCTTTCTATTTCCCAAACTTTTATTTGAGCTTAACTGAAAACTCCAAACAATACGCATGTCATAAAATAAATGAACGAATACATTTACACTCCCAAGTTGTGCAAATACTAGACTTACTTTTTTCCTAATCTGTATGGTAATTGGTTAACATCAACTTTCTAGGGTTAATTTACCTCATGGCTGAATTTAATATGGTACCCAGAATAAGCCCCAGAAAATCTAACCACAAATATTGCATATTGTCATTTATTTTACAAGCATAATGGCCCGGGGTTGTCAGGCTTGGTGTACAGGGCATTCAACTTGAGTGAGGTTGTTGGGGCTGTGGCTTGTGCTGACCCAACTTCGTCTCAGTTCACTCAGGATATTGTACTAAACCCTTCATCACACCATCCGTCCACAACTTGTTGCTTATTCTGCAAACTTTTGCACGCCTTCATCTCTTGTCCTCCGCAGTACTTTACATCTATCCTGGAGTTGAAAAATATTCTGATTATGGCCTGAGGGTCATTGGTGGCACATCTGGATTTTTGCAGGGGGGCCAAAAACATATGCTCTGTAACTTAAAAAAAACCCAAACTGAAAATTACTTACCCCTTATTTTACGTTTTGCGTGTGCACCCAAATGCAAGGAATCAAGAACAGAGACATGTGTGCTACAAATATGGCATTTATTAGCGATACCAAAGTACAAAAGTAAAAAAAAAAACAAAAAAACAACAAATGGTCACAAAACAACCAACAAAATTTCCAAACCAGAACCAAGCAACAAATAGACAAACTTGAAATAGAAAATGATCCGACCCAATGTGCTGTCCGAGCAGTCATTATAACGGTTAATGAAATTAGGAGCAGGTTTGGGGAAATGATGCTTAGCTGCTCAGCTGTGTGGCGTCTAGGAACCTCCCTTCAGTCAAGTGTGGGTAGAAAAGGAACCAGGAAAGGGGGAAAGTCATGCTTAGCACAGTACGGAAGAAATGGCCATAGTGTGAATCCACCCTAAAGGTAGTGAATTTTGCCTTTAACCAAGTTGAGTATGGAGCTAACTGTCTTTAATGATTTTTAAGTCAAAGTAGATTTTAATGTATGTTTTAGTTGGGCCTCCTAATGCGTTGTGACATTGGAAGACAAATTGTTGCGCTAACTCGTTACCTGAGATAACAATTAGTCAATTTTGCCACGACTCTGCTATTCCTGTCCATCACCATTTGCTTCCAGTTCCATTTTCAGCCGCATTCATATGTTAATAGAGGTCAGGAGATGAGGGGGTTCTCACGTTCAACGTAAAGCTCAGCTCTTTGTCCGCCCGTGGCTCAAGCTGCCGCCACAGAGGCCAGAGGTGAAATTGAATTCAACTCAAGTCCCTCGTGAGTCTGGTTTTGGTCTGGGCTGTGCACTGGGACTGGCCTGGCCTTTAGGGAGTCCTGACACCTGGCCAAGGCTACACTTCTCAGTCAACACTGGAGTCATATGCTTAGAACTGTTTTACTCTAACTATTTAGGTTCCCTATTTACGGTCTATATTAGACATGAGCATGCTCCTGTTTTTAGGTCAGGGCGTGTTAGCCATATTTTTGGAAGTAGCCTATGCTAGTAGTTAGTGCTGCAACTAACCTCTATTTTGATAGTCGAATAGTCACCACCTATTGTAATGATTAGTCGAATAATCGGTTAAAAATGAATCTTTTTCTTAACCTTAGCATGAAGTGGTTTTCTTTACAGACGCTCCCCTACTTACGAACATTCGAGTTACAAACAACAGTACATGCGAACATTTTTTACGGGATGTCAAAAATACCCAGACATTGCTGTAAATTAGATTTTTATTGTGTCCACCTTTTATCCGTGTAGAGGTCAGTGCTGTACTGCTTCTTTCCGCCGGGCGGCGCTGTGAGAGGTCACCCAGCATCCACCCCGAAGAAGAAATACGACTTCCTGGTTTGTGTGTATAGACACTGCACTGTATCTCTAGCACGCTAAGAACTTTGACATTTTTATTGTTCAATATCTCGTGCATCCATTCGATATGGTTGGTGTAAAGTGTAAAGAAGAGGCGAGCTGTTTCTTTTGAAATGAAAGTGGAACAAGATAGCTTGATGCGGTTGAGAAAATGGTTGGATCGCTTTTTTTTCTTCGACCACTTTTTACCACGCAGGAGGCGGTAGCCTAACTCTTCCGAAAGTAAGTTAACTTTATTTATATTTATAGTCAAGTCGTGTTTTTTTGAGTCTCAAATGGCTGCAAAAGGACCACAGAATGTCTATGCCTAATGTGTATCTTTGTTTTTCAGTAATATACTTTATCACTCAGCCGGCTTTGTAACGTTATAAAGCATATTATTTTATTAAATGTTTATTCTTCAGTTTCAAAACAATACAGGTTACTTTTCCAAGCCTTAAACATACTTATATAAACCTTAAACATACATTCTATACAAAATATAGCACTGAGGCAACTTACGAACAAATACAACTTACGAACGATCGTCCAGAACCTATCTCGTTCGTAAGTAGGGCAGCGTATGTATCTGGTACATGATAATAAACAGAAGAATACTTTTGAAAAATACATCTAAAACCATTTAGACGCTGTGCTTGATCAGTTGAGACATAAATCCATTATTAAACCTCTGTCCATATTTAGTGACAGGCAAATACATATTAGATCAAAATCAAGTGTAAATGTATTATCCCTGTAACCAAAAAAAAAAAACCCACACATTAGAAGCAGTACACCAGTAAATAAAACAAATATGATGTCCATTTTATGAAGCACATTCAGTGGTCAACCACAAAGCCTGTAACTAAAGAATTCAACAATTCTCAACAGTTTGAAACAAAACTGATTTAACTGACTTTTATTAGAAGCAACATTTTCTACCCAGTGTTCATATATGATTTTTCAACAGTTTCTAAAATGTCCTTTTTCCACAGTAGAGAGTATTTGACAGTCTAACAGGGGAAAGCGCGTACGCAGTCCCCCTTAAATGGAGTCCACCTGCAGTCTTTTAAATAAGTCAAATTATTATTGTAGGGACAGTGTGTGATATTTAGTCCCACTTTGTGGTACAAAAAAACTTTCATCCAGTAAAAAAAGATTTCTTTGAATACTTGGCAAAAATACGTTATATATCATACGAATGTTAATTTTCATAAAAAGGTCAAGAAATGCTGTTTTTGTTTGGCATCCAGACGCCAGGCTGTGCACTGGGCCTCGCTCACACCAGACAACACAGTGCCAAATGTTACACACTGGGTCTTTAAACAATATTTTAATCTTCGTATTATGTGTAATGCTAATTTGAAACACAAATTCTTAGATGTTGGGAAACCAAAGCAGGAAACCTGGTGAGAGATCTGGTCGAATAATACATTAGTATATGTACGGTTGAGTACAGAACACTATTTTGTTCAAGAGGTTGTGACGTAAAGGAATACAAGTTCTGGACATAAAGCATTGACACTACCTAACATTTTCCGGTCCATGCAGCCGGAAAGCGCTGACATTTGGAACCTATTACACTGCAATTACAGTAGAGAAAAAGGGGTAAGTAGTCTGTTTGCAAAATAAGTTTATTTTAAACCCTTTAAGTCTGAAGGTCATGGAATTGAAATGCTGTGGTTCATGATTCTTGAATTGGGTATTTATGCTGGTTTGGATTCGTTCATGGACAGTACTGGTTTCCGAGAATATGCATACTTTAATAGTAGCATGTTACTCAATGTTACTAATGTGGACATTTTTTTTCTACTGTTGAGATGATTGTGAAACTGAAAACCATTCATCAGTGGTGTGCACTGATAGACAAGGTTGTGCTAGAGCATATGTCCTTTTCACCAAACTACTGATATCAAAAAGTATGACAGGGTCCTCTGATTAAGTTGCCTCTTTTGCAGAATGTCTAAATATGTTTTTCATTTTTGGTTTAATCAAATGTAGAATCTATTAAATAATAAACAATGTAATCAGACTTCTGCTGGGTCAAGTAAAAGGTGTTGATGTTTACAATGGATTGTTGATGTCTTTTTAAACAACTGCACCAGTTCTGAGGTCATGAGATCGAACCTTCCTGTGTGGAGTTTGCATGTTCTCCCTGTGCCTGCGTGTGTTTCTTCCGGGCACTCCAGTTTCCTCCCACATTCCATAAACATGCATGCCCGATCAATTGGCTGGTTTGAATGAGCGAGTGAGACGGGGAGAACATGCAAACTCCACACAGGAGGTTCGATCTCGTGACCTCAGAACTGTGCCGCACAAGTATTAACCACTGCTCCGCCGTGCTGCCCTAACAGGCACTCATTAGTTCAAAATTTAAAAACCTTAGTAATTTCCAGCTCAAAGTATATGTGCAGGTAATTACGGTCAGTTTCCTATGAAAGGAAGACATGTTTTAAAGAAGTGACAAGGCCAGAGCCTACGCATGACAAGAGGTTGATGGGGGGGAAGATTTATTGACTATTTTCTGGGAAGGTGTAAGGGGCACTGCTCATTCAATAGTGGCTTTACGCCAAGGGCAACAGAGAATGTTTATTTTTCAAAAGAGGCATATGAGCAGAAAGTGTATTTTTGTCTTGCTTCGTGCAAAGGTTCTAGCCGAACCTGAAATGTTTACTTGACCTAATCTTTTAATTGGCAAATGACTCGGTGCCTTGCTGGATTTTGCAGTTTAAACACATTTAATGTGTATATATTATTCTTCAGGAGAATTTCTACTTCAATCAAAGCAAATCCACCTTAAACATTGGCTGCATAGTTTTCTCTTGTGAAAACAAAGAATAATTGCTGTTGAAGTTTGAACACGTAACTGGATAGCTACCTATTTTGTGAACTAAAGGCATCCGTTTTAACTAACATTCTCCCTGAATTTGTACATTTACTGTGTCACAAGTGAAAGAGAACCTGAGGTAAGTGGCTTTGATAAGTGTGATTACCTGTTTTAATTCTTTCATCCCTATGTTATCATCTAGTCCAGGGTTGGGCAACTACAGTATTTAGACTGAGGGGTGGCATTGTGTTACAAACTCTGGCCAAGCGGTCAGTCCTCGAGACTTATCGAGTTGTTCTCATTTTTGAATTATTGTTATATGTGAATTTCCCTGCGGGGATGAATAAAGTATCTATCTGTCTCTGTCTATCTGTCTATCTGTCTGTCTATTTCTTAACATCTGTTTTTAATTCAATTAATTTGTTTTTAAACACTCACAAAAAAGTAAAATATTATATTATCTCCCTTTTTAAGCACTTACCGGTAATCTGATGTTTAATTTTTTTAGTATAACTGAAGTTGTAGGTTTTTTTTTTACTATTTTTGTATTTCCCCATTTGTGTTTTTTTAGAATTCGTTTTTGTAGTACTGTATTTTTATTTTTGTATTATCTTTCATTAGCAATTTTTGTACATGATAATAGAGACAATCCATAAATATAGAATCTTATAGTATGGTCATAGTTGCAGTTCTGTAGTATTTCTATATTCTATTTTCGTAGTACCCTATATTAGTTGTATCAGTGTACTTGCATTTTTGTAGTATTTTTTGAGTAGTATTTTGTAGTTTTTCGCAGTAGTATTTGTGTATCATTCTTTTGTATTTTTGTAGAATATTTGTGGTAATTCCGTATCTGTAGAGATTTTGTAGTAGTACTGTAGTTGTATTTTTGCAGTATTTCTGTTTTAAAGTTTCTGTAGTATTTTGTGGTACTTCTGTCATTATATTTCAGGAGTAGTATTTTTGTATTATAGTTTTACTTTAATGGTATTTTTGTAGAATTAGAGTAGAAGTATTTTTAAAGTCTTCCCAAATTTGTATTTCTTTAGTAGTAGTATTTTCGTAGTATTTCCATATTGGTATATTTTTTTTAATAATACTGTGGTTGTGTTGTTTTTTTTTAGTATTTCTGGTTCATTATTTCGGTAGTAGTATTTTTATAATATAGTATTACTGAAGTAGTATCATTTTAAGATATTTGTCGCATTTTTTCCTTTCCAGAAAGAAAGCCAAAGAATATACTATGTCCCCATTTTCAAGCACTACATTTTATATTTAGTTTTGTAGAAGTTCTGTTATATTTGTGTCATATTTTTGTCGTAGTATTTTTGTCATAGAAACACAAAGTGACAATTGGGACAATGTTTTCACCTCAAAAAACATTTGTTATTATTATTCTTACTTTATATACTATTCTCTATTTTGTCGTTATCTTTTTAACGATTTTGATTTGGCAGGCGGGATTAAAAAGCCTGACTGGCTTTAGTTAGCCCACTATTCTAATAAATTATAATTATTTGTGCTGAAAGTGTGCTGAAAGTAAGACAGTACCACAGTGTCCTTGGGCAAGACACTGAATCACTAATGTCTATTGCCTTGCATGGCTGACGCTGCTATCGGTGTGTGTGTGAGTGTGTGTGTGTGAATTGGTAAGTGTGAAGTACATTGTCAAGCGCTTTGGGAGGTCTCCAGTGACTTGAAAAGCGCTATATAAATGCAGACCATTTACATTTACAAGAAGTGCAGTAAGAAACACGACTTTAAAAATGAAGTAAATTCAACCTGGGTAGGAGCGCGGGTCAGTTAAAATGGTGATGGTCGGACTAACACCCAATACTAACATGTTTGAAGGTGTAAAATGATTGCTTTGGGTTGTACTCACCAACCCACCGCTGTGTGGCAAGTAATTATTTTGGTGGTCTACAGCGCCATGCTGCCAACTACGGATGTACACCTCCCTGAGGGGTCTCTATGTGCTGCTGCCCCACTTAGTCTCGGTAAAAGGATCAAGAGACAGCCAGTACCTCCAAATTTGATTTACTGGGAGGGCTGACTGCGTTTTGTATTTTGTTCTCATCTACTACACTCAATTTGGGAGATTACATCTTTATAAAGTTAAACGCAATTCAGATGAAACAAGCTAGAACAGTAGAATTCATATTCATGAGACAACCTTTCAGTTCTCTTTGCATATTTATAGTTGCTGTTTAAAACAGGGGTCTCCAACCCTTTTCAATCTGATAGCTACTTTTTGTTACTAATTACCCCAAAGGGCACCCAGTTTTATATAACAGCTTATGTCATAACTATCTTGCTATTATGTTATTACCAGGTTAAATATTGGAAGAATAGTTATTAAATTCCAGTCAACCACAAAAAAACAATAATTTTACCAGAAAATCACAATGACCCAGCACTGGTGAGCTGTTTTTAAATCATGTCCGCAGGCACCTTAGCTCTTCTTATGAGGCACCATGGTGCCCGTGGTCACCACTTTGGAACCCCCTGGTTTAGAAATGTTTTTTTTAACTATGTTGTCTAGACTGAAACACAAGCTTATGTTGGGCAAAAGTTTAGCAATCATTATCAGTAAAATAAATGATAAAAAAAAGACTGAATTGTATTTATATGTCCACATTCTTTGATCGAAAATGTTTTTATTGAAAGAGTAACCAATTTATACACACACATACAACAGTATATAATGGTTCTAACAGGTTGTTTTCTGCCTCCAAAATAAACTCACTGATTACAAATCTTAGACACAGCTTGGATTGTTTTGTTTGTTTACAAATTAATAAATTCAGTTTGATGTAAAGTTGGTTTGTTGGTTCTCAGTAGGTGGTTATTGATGGTTCTTTAAGTTTTTTTTCTTTGTATATTTATTGCAGTACAGGGATTTGTTGGCGATTTATTTTAACAGTTTGGGAATCTACTTTATAATAATACTGTGCTGCCTAGATTTACTTTTGTTTTCGCGTTGTTACATTTTCGTAAGCAATGATTTTACTTTAAGAGTGAAATATGTTAATATGTTTATCACTCTTATGTTTCGGTGCTATTCCCTTTGTGGCAACATAAGCCGGGGAAGGCAGACTGTATGACTACTTAGCACCTCTTCATCAAAATTTAAAGGTCTTTGTTTAAAATCCAATTCTTTCTGTATACATTTAACATATTTCCTCTATACCAGGGGTCGGGAACCTATGGCTCGCGAGCCATATATGGCTCTTTCCATGAATACCTGTGGCTCAGAGACAAATTTGATTGCATGCAAATTTTCTCCATCTCGTCCAAAAGATAAGCTTCAAATAATCCTGTTCAAATACACGCAGAGTCATACCAAAGTTAACAATGAAGCAGTACTTCGCAGTATATATAGGGCACATTTTTACTACAACTTACAGTCAAGGTGTCACAAAAAAAAAAAAAAACTCGTTCTGGCTGTACAACGCTAAATAATCCGTTATATAAAACATCACTATATTATCTGTCTTCAGTGTTCAGATACCTTATGATGAATCCACAGAACAAACTGTAAATACGCCAAAACACCGGAAGAGAACTTAAAGTTTTTTGATTGGGTGAGTGGGAGGGATGGGTGGAGCTATGCAAAAAGTGCAAGCACTCCCTCCCATCTCTCGCCCTGCACCGTCTGTGCCATAAATAAGCACATCAGGCTCCTTGTTTGCAGAATGTTGTGACGTTTTTACAAAATAACTGCTTGCATCTGGTTTTGAAACCAATATGAATGAAAAAAAGGGTCAAAATGAGTTTGACCGATCTTAAGTAATTGCAAGAAAGAGACAGGTTTAAAGTGGTATGATTGTTGATTTTGGGACACGGGCTCTGGCATTATTCTCTTTTCATAATTCCTATCAAATCATCAAAAAAAAATGTGCTGGGTTTAGCAATTTAGTACATTTGTCTCATAATATATGGTGTGGCTCTTTCCCAAAATAAAATTGATATATTTTGCTTTTATGGCTCTTTGAGTCAAAAAGGTTCCCGACCCCTGCTCTATACTGTTACTTATTATTCTCCAAAACGGTTTGTTTAGATAATAATAACTAATTATTTTGTTTGTGAAACGCCTATATTCAAAAGCTTAATAGGATTTATCAATCCAACCTTCCCTGACAAAAGTGTATGTCACACAATCTTTATTTTAGTGAGGATTGTTGTAGATCATTGCTTTTATTACCCGCTTGTTTTCCTTCTTTAATTGGGTATTTATGCTGGTTTGGATTCGGTTTTCCTGCTTTTACTTAATTTCTCCACATTCTCTCCTTTCCAGTTATTTGTTCCACACACACTTCCCCTTGGCTTCCTTTCCCAAATAGGCCGTTAAAAATGGCTAGCATTTTGCGCTAATTGTGTCCCGTCAGAATGTGAAAGTTATTGTGGCAATGTCGCCACAAGAATGATTTATGGATCTGCATTGTGTGTGTACATGTGACACCCTTGAAAATGAACTTGCTCTTGTTTTAACTAATAATTAGAGTGAAAGAAAAAAATTAAACACATGCCAACTTGGTACTTGAAGAGTAGACTTTTACAGTTCACTTCAAATAATGTACTTTAAAAGAGTATTGAAAAACAACATCGATCCATCCACTAAGTTTATTTTATTATATGATGCTGTTGCCTAATGTCTATTTCCTTATTTGATCTTCAATATCTTGACATTTTTGTTTTTATACTTGACGTCTATTTGACACAGCTGGTGAAAAGCTGTTTGATGTGGGGGATCAAACCAGGGGTGGGTAGTAATGGATTACATTTACTCCGTTACATTTACTTGAGTAAGTTTTGGGAAATTTTGGATTTCTTGGTAAACTTTTAATCCCTATACTTTTACTTGAGTAAATTGGTGAAGAAAAAACTGTACTTTTACTCCGCTACATTAGGCAACATTGAAGTCGTTACTTTGTTACTTGATAAATCCCCTCCACGTAAGTACGCGTCTGTCTGTCTATCTCTGCTAAGGCGCATTTATTTTGACGCAGAATTCCGGCAGGCTCTAGCATGTTTAACCGATCAAGCGTAGCAGCCTCGTCACGTGAGCACATTCAACTTCAGGGGCGAAAAATTTGTTTACAGATGAAACGTATTGAAAATGGTGCTTAGCAATACCAACTATAAAAAGACCGTAAAGGAGGAGCCCCCCTGGCTGCACATCAAAAGCATGTTCCCCTTAAAAAGGCTGCAAAACACTAGCTACAATATGCAATGTCTCCTTTGTTTGCCTAAACAAACGGAGATTTCTGCATTCAAGAATTCAGCATCGAACTTGAGGAAACATGTAGCAGTCGGTTACCTGAATTCTAATTTCGACTTTACTTTGGTTTTAATTGGTATTCATTACTTGCTTGTTTTGTTGTTTTTTTATTGTTGTTTGATATTCTGTGTACAGCGAACTTGGGTGTCTCGAAAGCTGCCTTGAAGTAAAATGTTTTATTATTAATATTGATTCAACCTTCCCGTTTTAAAAATTATTTTTACATTAAGTAGATGTATAGGTAGGCTTTTTTTTACTGTGCACAGTGCATATAATTTAGGTGTTATATACATATATATATATATATATACATATATATATATATATATATATATATATATATATATATATATTAGTTCTGAGGTCGTGGGAACCTTGCGTGGGTTCAAATCCAGCTACCGACCTTACTGTGCGGAGTTTGTATGTTCTCCCTGGCTTGCGTGGGTTCCTTCCGGGCTCTCCGGTTTCCTCCCACATTCCAAAGACATGCATTTCAGGTGAATTGGCCGGTCCAAATTGTCCCTAGGTCTGACTAAGCGAGTGAGTTGTCTGTCCACGTGTGCCCTGCGATTGCTGGCAACCAGTTCAGGGTGTCCCCTGCCCACTGCCCGGAGATGGCTGGGATGGGCTCCAGCCCCCCTGCGACCCTAATAAGGATAAGCGGGACAGCTAATGAGATGAGATATATATATATATATATATATATATATATAATTTGTTGTTGTTCTTAATTTATTTAATAGATTCGTACTATTTTTATTTTATTGTTCATTAAAGCACTTGAATTTATGTTGATTATTTTAATCTACTTTTAAATTAAATGTATTTTTCTGTTGATTCGATAGACTTTGATTATTTGATGATTTGATTGCTTGTTTAAAAAAATCAATAAATATAATAGTCCTACAGTTGCTCAGTACTTGAGTAATTTTTTTACAAAGTACTTTTTTACTTTTACTCAAGTAAGTATTTGGACGAGTACTTTTATTTCTACTTGGGAAATATTATTCTGAAGTTACAGTACTTTTACTTGAGTAAAACTGTTGGCTACTCTACCCACCTCTCGAGCAATCTCCTGGAGAGAGACGGTACTTGCCCAAGACACACTATAGGAAGTGGTGCCCCGACGACCCTGGTGTTTAAGGGATCCGTTACCCGAGGACCGTGAATTTGTAGACATAATTTTTAAGAGCCTTTAAATAATTTAATTTGAATACTTGTTATTTGTTTGTCTATTTATCTTAGCAAGATAATTTCTCTTGACATCATTGCTCTTGCTTTTTCATGTCTACGTGTTTGGGGTGTGTGCGTGTGTGCCTGTATTTGTGCTCCTCAGTATAAATCTTCATAAAACATTGGCCATTTCGACTCCCAGCTGACTCAAGTAGTCAGGAAACCAGCATAGGTGAGGGCCAGAAACTAACCAACCAAAATTCATTAATATACAAATAAATAAATTACCAAAAAAATAATGGTAAGTTTATAATCCTATTTTCATAATTTACTTTGCCCCCACTTACATTTTTAGTCATCTCTCTAGGATTTTTAAGTTCCCACCCTGGCTTGGATTCAATAAAAAAATAATAAATCATGAACAAAAAATGTATTGAATCATTTTTTATTTTCCTATTGGACAATGGAGGCCAGGTGGGATGTCAAGGTGTTTTTTATTTCTTTACTATTTTGTATAACGTGTATAGCGTCATAGTTCTGTAACGTTGAGTGAGTAAAAAAAAAAAACAACCTTTTCAGTCCATTACTTTTTAAAAATGTTCTTACATAACCCTATCTGTGAAGTATTCACCATCAGTTCCCATTATTGTAGGTCTGACACCCATTCAGCTGAACAGGCCAAACTAAAGAACTGTTTTTTTTTAATCCATTCAAAATGTATTTCTGATTTAGAGTGTCTATTCAACACATGGAGAATGACCTATCTTACTTCGAATGAACAAATGCAACCTGGATCTTATTCGAATGGCAACCTGTCTGCTTGTTTCTAAAGCAGTGGTGAGTATTTGTGTTTTAGAACTTGGGATGATAACATTTAATTAAATTGGAAAACAACTGAAAATATTGAATTATTAAGGGTTTATTACCTAGCAAATGATTTAACATTTGAATAATACCCCCAAATAAATGTAATCTTCTATCTCCTGTTTTAGTTTATTCATTTATTAATTAGACTGAGTTGGCCCAAAGCTGGGATTTAACATTTGCATAACAAACTGCATTTCCTGAAAGATAAAGAAGGAATTTTAGACGTGAAGAAAAAGGGGTCCATATTTCTAAACAGCGAAGCTACACTGATGCGTAAAAGAAAATGCTTTGTCATGTTTTGTTCTAGTTCAACTATTCCATGCAATGTTTTATTAGTATCAGTCTTTTTTGCCACGTCGCTAGTATTTTTTGCAACCTGTTAATTTTAAAAGCCATAATTCTGTAGCGAATATGGGTGGTAAATAAACTATTCTAACAAACGATTTATGGACCAATTACCCTAAATTCCGGACTATAGAGCGCACCTGATTATAAGCTGCACCCAACACATTTTGAGAGGAAAACCGATTTTGTACATACACAAGCCGCACCAGTATATAAGCCGCATGCGCCCACATTTAAACATGTAACACAAACACAAAATTAACCCAAACCCGACTTCAAGTCCCGCGATTGAAACTAAATCTCCTTCATCAAAGTCCACAGTCCAAAAATCACAGCCGGCAAAATGAAAGGAAAATGATACTGGTACTTAAGGTTTGATGCAGGACTGCAGAGTCCAGGTCCCGTTGAAAGTAATCCAAGGAAAAAATTGTATATTTCCAAAGGTAAGGGTGGGAAAAATATATCTGATAAACACATTTACTCACGCAACTCCTTTTTTCTTTAACCAACTTTTTACCCCCTCTTCTTTCCTTGTCTGTCCCTCACCTTTAGCGGTCCCCACTTAAACTCGGCACCCCACGTTTATTCCGGCCCTCATTTTTCGTTCACCCGTTTAAAACATCAGAATAAGTGTCTACAATAAATACATTACAAAAATATACAGTTGCAAATACATATTATACACGGGTTACACAAATTTACAAAGAAAGACGGTACACCGAGAGAGTTTTCAAAGCTTTAATAATAATATAGCTTTGACAGGGCAGTTAATGGTAGCAACACTCGAGCGCCGCTAGCGGCCGTTAGAAAAATTACATAAATTGGCCGCATCACTGAATAAGCGCAGGGTTGAAAGTTAGGGGAAAAAGTAGCGGCCTATAGTCCGGAATTTACGGTAAATTAAAGAGCCGAGTTTATTCTTTTCAAAACTCGTTTTGCCTTTATGGAGGACCACATATGTCACTATGTCAGGAAAACGGATGAAAAACCTTGTCTAATTAGTCTGAAAGGTGACTACACACACTTGAGGTGATTTTTTTTTTTCCATTTTAGATAGTTCAATATACTTTAATAAAGACACACACACTCTTAAATATATAGACATTTCTTTTACAAATCATCTACTAAAGAAGCTTGAATATAACACAAATATAATAAAGACAACTAGAAGTTGAGAACTTAAACTGGCATCATTTGGATAGACAACAACATTGGCTTGATTATTATGTCATTGCATTTTGATAAACGTTACATCGATACCGATACCTAGCAACAATGAGATGTTCTGCGCTGATGAAGCTCACGGCCCAGTCTTTATGTACTCGGCTGTAGAGTGGTGAGGAATCCGGGTCGGCTCGAGACCCAGTTGAGAAGAAGACCTCAGGATGCAGAGTTTTAAAGCAGAGGTTGACTGCTGGTGGGTTGAGGCTATTCTGATGTTCCTGGCTTTGTCGCACCGGTTTAGCCACTAGCTAGATCAAGCTTGGCTGCTGACTTGGCAAGGTTCTCTGGCTGCTTGTTGAGCTCAGACTTGGTCAGGACCGGCCGTGGTTTTGGTCCAGTTCTTCTTGTTAGGATATGCCTTGTTGCCTTTTTTGCTGGCCAGATTCAGACTGCCCTTGCAAGCTGAGACGTGTACCAGCTCTCCTGGGAGGGGCTGATCCCCTGTGGTGGAGTTGCCACGGCAACCTTTGAAGCATAAATGCAAGGTAACGCCCCCATCCCCAACCTCATATTCCACCAGTATCAGTCAGATAACATATCTATGTCATTGACTTAAAACACAGTATTCACTTCACATGTCTTGCCATTGTTTGATCATTATCTGACATTGCGAGACATAATTCTGACCAAACCTTCAATACTCTTCACTTAATTGAAAAAATAAAAAACTTTAACAAGCACAGTTTACCAGTTTGAATATTACATTTCTTGTATAGGTCAGACATGATTTGCAAATCATATATATATTCCATCAGAAATGTGTATTACCAACTTACTTTTCTTAAATGGCTCCTTGAACCTATATCTGCATTTTATCAGCCTTTTCCCCATTTCCTGAATTATCCTGGGGCCAGAATACAAATTAGCAAGCCCAGACAAAAGAATGTTGCCTGTCATGGAGAAAGGGCAAGGACTCACTTCTGCTAAAAGGGGATGTGAGGTGCAGAAGTGAGAGAATCAAATGAAGCCTTTCACCAAAATTATCCAAATGGTTTGTTTGAGTGCTTTGGCCTCACCTCGCCTTACCATGCCCATCTCTCTCCATTTTCCATGTCACTGCTTGTATGCTCTACTCTAACTTTACATTCGGCAAATTGAAAGGCAATCCAAAAAGCCAAGGTTGGGATTCGAATGGCTGTTCACAAAATAAGAAATCTATATTTTGAATGTCAGGTTAAGAGTCAAGATATATAGAATACAAAGTAATATATTTCCTACAGCTTTAGGGCAAATGCAAAACAAACCTACTGTAACAGCTTACAGCAGTTTATAATAGGTATAAGTAAATGGATCAATACTATAGTGGATATTTAGAATTTGAATGTAGTTATGCAGCCTGAAAGTAAATTTCAAAAGATTAGTGTTTCTACCTTCCAACTAAGACTAGGTTAATCACTCAGTTTCTTTTTGTGTTTAAAAACACTTCAATAATTCAAAATAAAAACTTTTGAGTTGAATCATAGGTAAAAACATATTTACTTTCACCTTACTTTGCAGACCTTTGCAAAACATTCTATTTCCTTGCTATTTGCTAATGTCAGCCACTTGGCTCAAGCCGATAGCTCGCTGTTAGCATTTGTTGTTATTGTTATCTCCTCCATATAAATCCAACTTCAAGATTCACTTACCTAATGTAAGCAAACATCACTGAGTTCTGTGATTCAGTGTTCCACCGCTTAATAAATAATAAGTATTTTTAGTAAGTTTGCAATTTTTGAAAATAAATAGCCTTTTGGACTTCAGTAGTTCCACTTTTCGAGCGCACCCGCTTCAGGCTTCATTCTACAATACAGTGACCACTTGTGGTGGATTATTGAACTTGGTCACTCTAAGCACCTAACCCAAGGGTTGGGAACCTTTTTTTTTCACACAAAGCGCCGTCAAAGCAAAAAATAAATAAATAAATTATTTACAGTGGAACCTCGGTTCTCGACCATAATCCGTTCCAGAACCCTGTTCGAAAACCGATTTGTTCAATCGCCGAAATCGTTTTTCCCATTAAAAGTAATGTAAAATCGTTTTAATCAGTTCCAACACCCTGAATGTTTACCATGAGCGTAAACATAAGGCTAACCCAGGCTAATCCGTACGAAAGATTACGCTAACATGAACGTGTAAAAATAAAAAAATCAGGTCATTTAGCACCCGGGTCTCCACAAAAAGTGGCTAGCGCTTCATTGGAAAGGGAGCTCCGTTCCAACACCCTGAATGTTTTACGTAAACAAAGCTAACCCAGGCTAATCGTACGTTCGCGTTATCGTAATCTTCCGTACGAAAGATTACGCTAACATGAACGTGTAAAAATAAAAAAAAAGGATTATGAATAAGATTTCTTACCTTTGTGGTGGACGCTGGGGAGAGAAAAATCATCAAAAGTTTTTCAACCTCTTCCAAAACTTGCGGCAGTTGCTTGCTAATAGCGCTAACTTCCTTAGCCGCATCACTCGATTTCACAGCCTCCTTATTCTTTACTATCGTACTGATAGTAGATTTAGCCATGCTGTATTCACTAGCAAGATCGGAAATTCGTTAACACCTTTCATATAAAGCTATTATGTCTTTCTTAAAGGCAATAGTTGTACGAACAACTTGTCTTTTTTCACCTGTCCTGCTTGCACCGACCTTCTTCGGAGGTATAATTGGGGGCTAAAACACCCGTACGCCGCTCAGCATCGCACCATAGCGTACCGGCGTTCGAACCCCGATTTTTTGACCGAACAGTGAAGCAAGAATTTCTCGAAATTTTTGGTCGAACACCGATTTGTCCAAACTGAGAGGCGTTAGAAAACCGAGGTTCCACTGTACATATATATATGTGTGTGTGTGTGTAATTTATTTATTTATTAGGGCTGCGTTAACAATTTACGTTATAATTTTCAGTTTAACACGTGAAAATGTATTAACATAACGATTAAATCTCCGCCCTGAGCACACCCCCGGGTGCTTTTCCAACAAACGAAGAAGAATCACTTTCATTTACGGAGGCTAATGTGGCGTAGCATGCTAGTGATGGAAAAGAGAAACACGTTAAGGCGGACCGTTTCGCTTTAAAACATTGCCCGATGGGAATATTGACAAGGCGAAAGTGATATGTATGCCTTGCAAAGCTGAATTTAATTCCCATCGGATCACTTCTTCCCTGATGTATCTCTTGAAAGCTAAGCACCCTGGTGCGGCGTTACAGTCAGACAGTGGACCTCGTCAAACAACTTTAGATCAGTTCGGTGCAAGAGATGAGTGTTTTACCATGTTTACATAAGGAACTTGAATATTTTGTTTATGGAAGATTTATCTTAGACTCCTGTGTTGATTATTCTCTGTATGCTTTTCCTGTGAGGTCGTAGGAGGAAAAAGGATTTTCTTCTCACTGTACCATTTATGACGACTGGGTCTGTGCTTGCCCCCCTGAAGTCAAGTATGACTTTGGATTTTGTCTGATTGAGTCCTTAGCGTCTCCACTTGCTTCCTTATGCTGCCCCACCCTCATATATATATATATATATATATATATCTATATATATATATATATATATATATATATATATACTGATATTTACATTAGAAATACACATGGAAGCAACAACCATCAATTTGGATCGAGAAACTGTTTTCATATATGAAATTTTCCGTCATACTTTTGAATGCTGCTCATTTTCTACATATTTGAAAGTGCTGTAGTTTCTCGGTTGTACCAGCAGATGGGGAAAGTAATTGTCTTCGAAGGTTAATACTCCCTACACTGAGCTTTCCGCTGTGGAAAATGAAGCACTTTTCTGTCTATGAAGGGGGTGTATGTGTGTGCAGAGTGCAACCTTGGCGTTCAACACCTTTTAATTTCCTCCAAAGAGGCACATACTCATTGTAAATATTTTCCCATGCATGACATAAACTCAATGGTAAGACATAAAATATGATTTGTATACATTTATCAAGTAAATCACTTTAGCCGATTGACATTTTTCTTTAAACTACCAAATTTCAGGATACGTTTGACTCTTTTGAAAGTAGATGTGTGTGTGTCTATGTTGACATTTTTGAATAAAATTATATGCCTCCACCCCTCACCATGTCACTTTGCCTTGGCCCAGGTGTGTCAAACGTACGGCCCACAGGCTGGATCAGGCCCGCCAAGGGTTTTAACCCAGTCCGTGTAGCAACAGTGAGAGAAGCACAAGGTAAAAATGAGCCGCAGTCTTAAATATGTTCACATGACGTCTCCAAAGCTAGGCGCCACTCACAAAACCACTGGAGCTTGATTTTTGTCTGTCCTTTTTTCTTTCTGTCTTTCTGTCTCTTTCATTTTCTCCTTTGTTCTGTCTTTTGCTTTCCTCCCTCTTTGTCCCTTTCTATCTCCTCTCTTTTCTTTCTTTATTTTTCTATTCTTCTCTATCTCTCTTTTTTATTCTCTCAAAATGTTGTCTTTTTGTGTGTCCCTCTCTTTCTCCCTGTGTCTTTTTCTTTCTCCTTTTTACCTTTCTGTCTTTTCTTTCTGTTTTTTATCTTTCATTTGTTTTTTTCTTTCTGTCTCCCTCTCTCTCTTTCTCTCACTGTGTCTCTCTGTCTCTCTTTTTCTTTTTTTCTTTGTTTCTCAGTTTCTTTTTCTTACTTTTTCCTCCCCCATTTTCTCTTTCTCTTATTTTCTCGATTTTCTCCCTCTTATTCTCTATTTTTTTCTCTCTCTTTCTTCCTTTATTTATTTTTTTTCCTCTCTTCTTTTTTTCTTTGATTTCGATCTCTTTATTTTTCTGTTTTTTTTCTCACTTTTTCTTGTTATTTTTCGCTCTTGCTTTCTTTCTTGTTTTCTTTCTTGCTTTATTTCTTTCTTTTTATCGTTCTCTTTTTCTTTTTTGCTTTCTTTCTTTCTTTTTTTTTTCTCTCTCTTTCTCTCTCTCTCTTTAATGTATGATTCTGGCCCCAGTAAGATTTTTTTTTTCCTTCATGTGGCTCCCAAGCAAAAATGAATTTGAGACCCCTACCTTGGCTTCTCTGTCATAGGCGGGAAATGATTTCCTTCACTGCCTGTTGTCCTCCTTGCAACCCCCCCAAGACCCCTCTCCCTTCCCGCCCCTCCACAAGCAGTGTAAACAGAGTGTTCCAGAGGAATGTTGGACTCTGTGACCTCCTTTGCAGTTCACTCGGTTCATTCTGGCCGTGCTTTGCTCTGCCATCAGCAGTAAGCGAATGGCGCCACCCCCCTCCTCACGCGCATCCCCCTTCCCAGCCCCTTCATCCACTCTCCCGCTCTCCTTCCTCTTACGCCACCTTCTCAGACTTTTTTTTCTAATCTAACCTCCTTCTTGTCTTGTCTCAGTTGATCGATGTGAGCAAAATGTGGGTGACGCATGTAGCTTAAATCTGCAAAATCAGCTCATGGCTGCAAATGGACCTATCAAGATTCAACATAGTTTTTACTGCCATTAATATAAAAATGACATAAATGTTTTCTTTACAACCTGTAAAATGTCGATGAAAGAAGTTTAAAAACTAAGATACAATAAAGATTCAATCAAGTATGTCTATACCTTAAGGAAAAGACTAAACATTTGGTTTTATATGTACATCAAAGTGTGGCTGAGTGTAAAAAGTGCATTCTGCTCTCAATTGAATTACGTGTGAGAGCGATACTGAGAATTTTGATATTGATCCAATCCAAGTAACCACAGGGTAGTATTGTTTGATACTGATACGATTCTTTTTGCTTGGAAATGCCATAATCATTGAATAATCGAACCCCTTCTCCCCATCAGTTGGTTTAGAATTTCAATAAACACTGCACAAAATTTTAAGCTGTAAAAATGTTGCTATTTTTATAAATTAACAACATATATTAAAAGTGTAAAGAAATAGAAATATTTGTTTTGCAACTGTTTCAGAACAAAAGCCAAGAGTCAAACCAAAAGGCAGGAATGTAAACAAAATATGATTACTGTATAACAATGTCACGGATCTTTTAACCGCCAGGGTTGTAGGGAAACCACTTGCTGTGGTGTGTCTTGAGCAGTAAGTAAGGATTGGCTGTGCCTATCCCTTTCCAGGCGTTTTTGTTTTTGTTTTTTAAATCACATTGAACAATACACATTGCATCAGTTGTGGCTTTCATATTTGTGTTGAAAAATTAACTTTGTGACCAATACTCCAACTCAATACAACATTTTATTTATATCTGTACATTCAAGGAAACTGTGCGGGTCAGATGTATCGACATTTCGTTCTGTATACATGTGTACTAGAATGACAATAAAGTAGATCTGAATCTGAATCTGAATAGGGTCATAGGGACACCATTTCCTGTGGTGTGTCGTGGCTAAGTGCAGCCTGGTGGCGCCAATCCCTCTCCAGGCACATGTCATTGATTCCTGCACTTTATTTAAGGTAAACTATTGTAAAAATTATCATTAATATGGGCGGCTCGGTGGATGAGTGGTAAACGCATCGGCTTGCAGGGGTTTCCTCTGGGCACTCTGGTTTCCTCCCACAATTCCCAAAAAATATTGCATGTCAGGTTATTTGGCCGGTCCAAATTGTCCCTGGGTGTGAATGAGCAAGTGAGTTGTCTGTCTCTATGTGCCCTGTGACTGGCTGGCAACCAGTTCAGGGTGTCCCCTGCCCACTGCCTTAAGAGGGCTGGGATGGGCTCCAGCGCCCACTGCGAACCTACTGAAGTTAGGCGGTGCAAAAATAGATGTATGGATTATTAATTATTGTAGAAAAGTCTCCATATCCAATCTTTTAGGTCGCACTAATGGAAAAATAAATAAATAATTACAACAAGGCAACGACAGTACCTTCCATTGTGTAATATTTTTAAAATAAAACAAAGTATCGATTGTCTCTATTTGGCTCTGTTGCCATAGTAACAGCAGATTGATAGTTTTTTTTCTCCATGTGTTTGTCAATTTGTGGTGTTGCCACAAAGCAGACCACTTTACCACACAAATTACGACTTGCACGAACCTTTTCTGTAGTTGAAAAAAAATCCACAACACACAGCGCTTCCTATTTGCTTCTGTCATTTGTAGCTTCTGGTTGGATATGGCGCATAGATATGGCCTGCTCTTCTGTCTGGCAGGTAAGATGCAGCAACAAGCCAGGTAGGGAGAGGTGTTTAAAGTGTGCCTGACAGTCAAAAGCTCTGAATTAAAAAGAGGCTGAAGGGAGTCACTACCTACATAGACAAGTGGCGCTTTGAGGATATGGTGGCAGCACTAAGTATTGATCCAGGAGCAATAGTATCCTTTCGATCCAAATATTTGTTCAGTATCGATAATATCGATATTTGGATTGAGCTTCAGACCTCTAACTCTGAGACCAATACCTTAAATAACACCAGCTACTCCACTTAAAGTGTTCTGCAGTTCTTAGAAACAGAATACATTCTTTGGTTGTGCTCTTAGAGCTGACCAAGAGCTACAGTAAAAGTGCAGCCAGCTGATCTGTGGTCCAATTACAAAGGCGTCTAGATGACCGAGGCGGGATCATTCCTCTATTGGTCAGTGTTCCTCGATTGTGCATTGGTTCACTGGGTTCGCCGTCCGACTGACATTATAAATAAATAAAGGCAGCCATTGCAGGTTGTGTTTAGATTAAGAAAAAGGTGATGTGTTTGCAAATCTGTTGCACACACTGGTGTACTCGAGGCTTGATGTGGACTGCTGCATTGCAGATCAGCAGATCAGCAGATTAGTTTTATAGCCAGGCAGCAGGTCAGCCTGCCTGTCAAGTGGAACATCAGGTTCCATTTTGGTGATTAATGAGAATTAACTTATTCACTCAAATTAACTTTTTGTTGACCTGCGTGTACATTTTCACATTTACAGTATGTATATGTAAGGTAAAGGTGGGCTGCGTCGTTTGAGGTGTCCTTGAAAATGTTGAAAGTTGCTTTTTTTTTCTCTATTAATTATGGGTTAACTAACTTCAAAGAGCTTTTATTATTTTTTCCCATCGCTACTCTTTTATCTTATTTTTACATTCGGTGTTTCAGCCACGGAGCGCATTGTGCTGGAGGAAAGGGGGAAATGGGGGGTAGAAGAGCGATTTCTCGCACGTGCTTGCAGGTTTCTTTTATTCTAGGATGAAAATGGTGAAGGTAGGAAAAGGGCAGTTTCAAATACGGCCACAAATCCAACCCAAACCCCCAAATAGGATTTATACGAGCGCTTCTAAGAATTTCACATACTTGCACGCGAAACAAAAGAAGATTGACAGAGGCTGCAATTAAGATGCTGTCAGCAAGTCAAATATTTTGAAGTTAAGAACATCACCTTTAAGTAAGCTTTGTGTGAATCTGATGCATTTTTTTCTTCTTATATGAAATGAAATGATCTGCATTTATATAGCGCTTTTCAAGTGAATGAAGACTTCCCAAAGCGCTTTACAATGTGCTTCACATTTACCAACAGCGGCCGTGCAGCCATGTAAGGCGCCAACCTGCTTATTGGGGGCATTAGGGGTTCAGTGTCTTACCCAAGGACACTTCGACATGTAACACAGAGAAGCCAGGATTCGAACCTGCGGTCTCTTGATTCAGTTTAACGACGCTGGGCCCGGCAGGCTTTTTCAACCAGCCTGCCAAATGAAAATAACAGTGTCCCCAGCATTCAAATAGCTGGCTATAGTTTTCTTTACTTACTATTTTTATCTTCATCATGATCATTTTTATCAACATTAGGCATTGATGACAAGAAACTAGAATTAACAGCTAGCATGTGTGTCCACAATGAATGAATGAATGACAATTATAACATTAGTAGTTAAAATCTGTAACACTAGTATTAGCTGCTAAATTGTTGCAGGTAAAGCAAAGCTAGTCAAAAAAATTATACTATTTGCTATTCCGCAAAAGGTGTCTGTGTCTAATAGCAAAAATTAGTTTTTATAATTGGTGACACTAGAATTAGCTCTCAACATATGTCAAGTCATGTTTATTTTTAGGGCCCTTTATCACAAAGGGCTGTATAGAACACAACTACACAAATAACTATTAAAATACAACATTAGCTATATAAAATATTTATGTAAAAACAGAAATATTTTAAGCAAAATAAGGAATCCAAATGCCAAAGATGATTATATAAATTATATTAATATTTTAATGTAAAGTTCATACTCAGGTAGAAAACTAAGAGGGAGCTAGATAGCTAGCTAAAAGAGTAAAAGTAAATAGCCAGGCCCAAAACTATATGGTTAGCTAAAAAGGAGGCCAATATTTAGCTTGATAACTAGCAAAAAAAAAGATAAAATGTTTGCTCGATAGCACGTAAAAAAATGTAAAAAGCTAACACAACTAACATAGCTTATCTTCCACTCAAACCGAAAACAGGGCAGGAAATAGAATCAGGTTATCACCAATTTCTATAAAAGGTACATAAAGACTTAAATAGCTTCCAGAATTTTTTTACAACAAATAAATAAAAATGTCAATACAACCAACATGACTTAAATTAACTTAAAACAAAAAGTGCATCCAAATGGTTCAAATGTATGAATGAATGCTATCTGTATTGTAGCTTAAGTTTTTCAATGCGTGTTATAAAATACAAGGCTCAAAATAGGGACACAATTTATTACTTTGCTTCAATTCTGAGCTTTTCAAAATAAATTGGATTAAAGAGCTAAAAAAATATTTAAGTACTTGTAAATGTCAGACTGTTTGTCTATTCATAAATATATATTGCCACTGCTCCTGTAAAAAGACTTAATTTTTTGGTTAGGTTTAAAAAAAAAACAATCCTGATGGAAAATATTTTGAGTAATGGCAAAAAAGAGATAGGCCTACATTATATTTTTTCCTCATGTATTTTATTTGAGCCTGTATTGGTAGATACAAAACATTAAAGATGTATATATATATATATATATATATATATATATATATATATAATCATTTTTTTTTTCCCCAGCTTTTGCCAATTTCTCTAACCTAGTGCAACCCATCTCTCAAAAGCATTGCCCACTCCAGTTCTGAAACATAGGGTTAACTCAAGAGGAGGAATAGAGGTTCTGCTGCCCCCTGCTGGTAGCTTTGCCAGGTTTTATTTAAAGCGCACCATTCTGGTACATGTATACATTAAGGGCGGAGGTTTGGTCTTGGCATTGGTGGGGACATAGCACATTTCTTAAGTCACATAATATTGGTGGAGACAAAACAATGATTGCTCGGCATTGGTGATCACACGTCCCCTCCATCCATGCCTTGGTATGTTATGGTTGTGGATTCCTTAATCACTAAGGTGGTAGGGGCACCAGTTCCTGTGGTGTCTCTTGGGCAAGTTCAGTCTGGTGGCATCCATCCCTCTCCAGGCCAACATATGTTTCCACTCGGTCTCGAACCGGTACAAAGTTTATAAGATAGATATGCACACTAATATATATATCAGTGTTTCCCATGGGATTTTAGGAGACTGTGGTGGGAAGGTCTTTGACCCCTGGGGTTGGGTATGTGTGTACATTTTCAAGCCTGGTGTATATCTTTAGGGCATTTTGAGACCACTGAATGTAATATAAATTCCTGTATATGAACATAACAGGTTGGTATCATCCTTAAGAGCACACAAGGGCATATCAGGAATATTTCAAATTTAATCTTAAGTCAAAAAGCCATGACACAAACGAGACTGTGGCAAGTCACCACCAATTGTTCATTGGTGGGAAACACTGTATATACATATAAACACAGTACAAATCAACAAGCCTATAGCTGAGGTCAGTGTTTCTCAACATTTTTTTCAATGTGGCACCTCCTTTGACATACTGTACTTTTAAAGATGGGTAATTTTCAGGGGAAAACAAAACAAATCCAATAGAAAACCCATGCATTTGTTTTTCAGTCGCTTATCGTCACTAGGCTTGCGGGGGAGTTCTAGCCTAATTGTAAATAAAGTTTTGAAATGGTTGCATTTACATAAAAATTTGCATCCACAGGCCATTCTCACAGTACTGTCCTGTACTGGAAAATAGTTGTACAATACAAATTATAACTTGCAGCAATGTCCTAATATTTTTTGATATCCCGAAAAAAATCGTATCTACCGTTTTTCGACCGTCTCTATATTGTTTCAAATTGTGCAAATGCAATTGGCTTTCTGCTACTCAGTCTGTCTTTTTTGGAATGGTATAAAAGGTCAGTGAAAAGTTAACAGTAAATATTCATACTTAACATTGTATATTTGAAACACTTCTTTGTATTTAAAGTTGTGCCTTCAAGCACTTTTATTTCAACACTCAAGTAAATCAACAACAACACAAATCCAACTTTTTAAATTATCATATTGCTTGTATACCGCTACCTGTTTTGGGGATTTTTATTGTATTGACTTTTTGCACAGTGTTGCTGGAAGCTGGAAATGCCCTGCTGAAATAATGCACATATTTTTGCAAATCATTTGAATTTTGTTAGCAGAAGATAACGGACTAAAGAGAGACAACCTCGGGAAGAGCGAACGTGCCGCCGAGGGAAGAGGAATGAGGTAGTGATAGTGAGAGAGGGAAGCAGATGGCTGGAAATATAGCCTGCTAAATTATTCAGCTAGGCGGGAGTCTGGAGATACGTAGATGGATGGATATGAGCTGGCAGTGAATGCTGTGAGGAAAGTGGTTCCAAACACGGCGATTGCCTTTTGAGACGCACCAGTGTAATTGCATGAGTTCTTACGGTGGAATTAAACATCATGGGTTAAATAAACAGAAGCCTAGCTGATGTGTGCGCAAACCAAACAATGACCTCTGATAAAAGAAGCAAGCGTTTTGTGTCGTTTCATACAGAGATATCTCGCTACTTAGCTCTTCAGTTGATTTTGAATTAAATTGCCCTTATTGTAATTGATATCAACGTATTTTGCATTGTGTTTTGCAGCAGACAGCACACAGAAAGAAGAATTGGGAATGACTTGTGTTTGTGTGTGTGTGTTGGGTGTAGAGGTAAGATCTTGAGCCCGGCTCCGAACCCGACCTGACCCGGCCCGAATTTACACAGAATGCTCTTACTTTTACTCAAGTAATTATTGAGAGAAAGAAATTGCTTACCAAACGATTACGGTAGTTTAACTAAAAATCACAAAATCCAAAGAAACTTCCTCCTTGTGCGGCTTCCTCCTTCCACCCCCCTTACGTCAGACGTCATTTCTGCTTCTTGCCAATAGCTTATAAGCTTTACAAACGTTCTTTCTGCTTCTTAGCCAAATCTTTGCTTGTAATCTGTGGAATTTGATTTTCTTTTCAGTGACATTTGGTTCGGTTACACTTTCACATTTGGTTCGGTTTCACTGTATGTCGCCGAAATGCGCCAAACTGTTCATTTTGGCGCTGCCCTTGCAGTGCACACTTGATTTGAGGGACTTGGCTCCAAGTAAACCCCAAGCTATGTGGTTGAGCTGAAACGCACGGTCGGAGTAAAGTTTCGTGTTTACTTTGGCAGCAAATTAAAGCCTCGGGTTTATTTCGGGCCAGTTCATCCGTCGGGTTCCAGTTTTCATATTCACGACTCAGGTCGGGTCGGGCAGAATTATTAGGCCTGATATTACCTCTATTTGGGTGGGTGTGACTGTCTTAGTGTGCGACTGTGATAGGCTTTTAGTATGCTCTCCAACAGCAGGATGGGCTCTTATGTCAAGGTTTCCACCAGAACAAACTGCGACGCACTGCTGCAGCTAACAGTTTAGCGGCTGAACACCATGAACGATACGTTGATATCAAATTCAATTATAAATCTGTGAAGCTGTGAACCAGCGATAAAAGAAGCGCAGATCTACTATGGATTACTGTACCTGCTTTTAAGAAGCTGTGCAGTAATGCACCATGTGTCATGATTGCCGATTCAGAGCACCTGTGACTGCTTAATTGGCGCCAACAGCCCTGACAGCTGATTGGCTGATGTACTCTTTTTAAATCCCCGGCTTCCAAGAGGAAGCTGTCAGATCGTTATGCGAACTGTTGCCTCCAGCTCAGTAAGCCCTTACGTCAGACTCTGTTCCTGCCCTGCTTTTCTCTGTCTGATCATCATTGCCAACCTGTTTCCGGACCTGACGCCCCGTTCTCCCTGCCTGTTACTCGATCTGTTTTGCCCCGTTACCTGCCTGCCTCCTGTTGCTGACCTTGTTTCCGAACTTGACACCGCCCTTGCTCTCGAGTCCCGGCTAGGAACTTGTAATTCCGGCCTGTCTTCGACCCTTCTCGCTAGACACGGAAGTGCCACTTCCGCATCTCCTGCTCCTCTTGTCCGTCAGCCATGGGATCGTGGAAGCAAGCCCTGCTCTCCCTCTTTATTAATAAAAACTGAGAAAACGAGCGCTATTGGGTCCTGTGTCCGTTTCTGGTCTGTGACACCATGTTGTAACAATATGTCATTAACAGTATGTTACAGTATTTGTTACCGAGTAAGTTTCTTTGTAACATGTTCCTCCCAACACACATGAATATTTAAGACTATTCATAGACCTGGTTAGACTCTTATGCACACACTCAAGAGTGGAGGGCTCCGGGGAAATAGAGCAGTGAGGAAGCTACGTGCCTTCGTCGAGCAAGGTCTGTCTGGTGCCATGGAAACCGACGCAGATTACCCCATCCTCTCAGCAAGCGAGGAAACGTGAGGTGCACGCACACATGCACGCACTCTCATCAATATGCTTTACTGTATGTGCTGATTTGATAGTTTGACTCGGCGTAACATCAATTTAATGCCGGGGCTGTAGATTTTCTCAGCATCTAAAATCGAGCACGGTGAATTTGTCAGTCCAATTATAGGTAACTAAATCGACAGGTTAGAGAGGCAGAGATATCGAGAATGAATAAAAGGGGAAGAGGGAGGGAGGTGTGTCGGTAATGTGATGAATGTGAGAATACTGCAAGGACGAGATGTGTAAAAGAGACCCAAGACCAATGTTCCCTCTAATTTTCCACGGGTCTGAGCGTTCACACAAAGTCGGTGAGCAGCGCTTGAAACAGTGAGCCACCATAATCCCAAGTGTGGCAAGATAATTCATTATCAAACATGTCCAAAACTTGACATCAAGTTACATTTTGCTGAGTTTCCGGCAATGCAAAATTATTTTTCTCTTTTGAATGAATTGACTCATGTACTATTGCAAAGGTTGTACAGCCTACGTCGTCTTGCAATCCAAGATATCCATTTCTTTTTATTTCCTGATATATTTTGTCGCATAATATTAACATTTTTGGGGGCTTATTTAGTCGGTTGTAGAATACAGAACTGTACTTAATCACATTTTTTTAGTGGAAGCACAATTTTGGCAACAAGATTCACTTAATATAATTGGAAATTATTTGAATGCAACACAAACTTTTTCTTCTTTTTTCCGTGTTTTTTTTCTACTTTTTTTTAATTCCTTTAAAAAAAAAATCTCATTGTGTTTATTTTTTCCGAGCTGTTACTTTTTTCTTTTTGTTCTCTATTTGCTTTTTTCCTACATTTCTTTCTTTTCTTTTTTTTCTGGCTTTTTTTCTAAATTTTTCCTTCTTTTTTCTCTTCCTTTTGTTTCTTTTTTTCTCAGCTTTTCACTACTTTTTTATTTTGGTATTTTTTCTTTTTTGTTCTATTCCCTCCTTACTTTGAGTCATTTTGTGCATAATTTTACATAATATTTGGTCATGTTGGGATTAAAGAAGCAAAAACAACCTGAAGAGCCGTTTAGGACCTGAAAGAGCCGGTTCCTTTTAGTGAGCCGAGCCAAAGAAGCCGGTTCCCTGAAAAACTCTACTAACTTTACTCAACTTCGTTCTCCTTCGACTCGACTTCAAAATACCGAATTGAGGCCACAACGTCAGGGGAACCCGTGCATTTTACCTTCATGCTCTGTATTTTTGACGTGAGTCGCTTCTTAATTAGTCATTTTGAGTCCTCATTTTTGTGCGCCGGCTAGATTTTCTTGTGCGCCAAGAATGTGCGAGCAGTGCGCAATTGCGCACACGCGCAGCTTAGAGGGAACACTGCCCAAGACACATGAAGATCTGAATTAAGATGGGGCGGATTTCGAAGGGCTTGGAGAGGTTTCAACATTTTTTCTAACAAACACACTCAGAGTTCATGGTTTGCAGAAATCTTAACCCGCTAGGGATGTATGGACACCACTTCCTATGGTGTGTCTTGGGCAAGTACAGCCTGGCCGCGCCCATCCCTCTCCTGGCGGTTTTGTTTAATTATTGCAAGTGTTTTAGAAACTCCCAAATATTATAATATAATGAAAAACTATAGTAGGAGGCTGTAGTAGTAGGCCATAATAAGCAATGTTCATATTAGGGTCTGGCGCACCTCCGTCCATCAGACGGGGCCTAATCGGTTTGGAAGTAGGACAGGTGTGTCCAATCACCCCACACCTGTCCATAACTGACCCTTCAAAAGGACATTTCGGACAATACCCATTGTCAGGTCATTTTCATTTTCCACTTAATTTTTACACATCCCTTTTTTATCATTCTTGTTTTCGAGGTTTGTTTTATTTTGTTTTCTGGTTTGTACGGTTCAGTTGTTCATTGACCATTTGTTTGTTGCTTTGTTTAAGATTTTGTGTTAAATACAATTTAAAAACACCTACTTTTCAGATTTTTTGTCGTAAATACAATTTAAAATGTTGAAAAAATTTGGTTCCACAATTGTGTCTCGATCGTTTTTTTTATTTTTAGAAAATGTTTTCAGTTGGTTTCAAGCCTGAAATGTGGCAACATGACAAAATCCTTTTTGGGGGCCCATACTTTCTAGGCACTGCATCTTATGTTTGATTCACTGTTAATGACTTTTCTTACAAAAGTTATTTTAGTGGAGACGATTCTCCCCTGGAAGTAAGAACAGTTGAATTAGTGATACTTGAAGTACCCCCATAACAGAACCACTGATTTCTATACTGTGAGTATCCTCTCCTTTTGCATGGCTTACATTCTAAAACAGCCACACAATAAAGTCTAATCCATTTTATAAAAATTAACTGCAGCATATTAGAGAATTTGCATATCTAATGGCAGAGCACTATGAACGAATCACACAAAAGCATTGCATAAAGGATGTAACAATGTAGTGGTGGGACCCGCATCAGCAAAAACGAATCAGATAATCATGAAGCTTTCAAGTATCATTAGTAATAAATTGAAATGTGTTGAAATTGACTGAAAAGAAATCCGCCTACATGACCACTTCAGCAGCCCATGCACAAACATTTCGGCGAGTGTTCAGAGAGAGAGAAGATAGCTAATTCTCGAAATTTTCTAAATAAAGGTGTAACATTTAGCATCAAAATGAATATATGATTTGAATATGCTCACATGCTGAATGCACTGCTAGTTTTCTCTATGATATTTAACATTTTTCTCATCAGCTTTAGGGTTGATATAACCATGAGTGTCTACGCTATAAAAATTCGAGGTTTGTCTTCTTGTCTGGAACAGACTTTATCCCCTGCTGAAATGGTTTAAATATTACAGGAAAGAGCTCTTATAAAAATCAGGTCTTTTAACACAACCCAACATATCATGACTTTATTAGGTTGTTCAATTGGCACTTCAAGAAAAATCCATATGGGCACTTTTTTGAATAGGAAGAGTGCCTTGAGCTCTTGCACCACCTAGTGTGTATTAGCGCACGCCACTGCACCAAGGACAACTAGTTGCAGCTATACCAGAGGTGTCAAACTCCTTTTAACTCGGGGGCCACGCGAAAGAACAGACATTCTCTCGGGGGCGAACTAGTAGGTTAGAAAGAAAGAAAATAAGAGAAACAAATAAGAGAAATAAAGGGGGAGACAAGTAGAAAGGGTGGGACAGAGAAAGGGAGAGAGAGAGAGAGCGTGAGAAACAAAAGAGAAATGGTGAGCGAGGCGGGAAGGAAGAGAGAAAGAACAAAATCCGAATAGAAAGAGAGAAAGAGAAAAGAGAAGGAGAGAACAAAAGAAGGTGAGAAAGACAGAATGAGAAAGCAAGAAAGAGAAAGAGAGGGAAAAGGATAAAGAAAGAGCCATAGAATGTAAAAAGACACATAGAGAAATAGACAGAGGAACAAAGAAAGACAAAAAGAGAGAGACAGAGAGAGAGAAACAAGTACAGCGTTTGTGAGAGCGAATGTTGAAGAGAATCTACCCAGCAGAAGTAAATGGAAGGAGACAAAGAGGACGGCTGCGATTGACGTGGATGGATGGTGTTATGAGTACACTGCTAGAAAGAGGTCTAAATATAGTGGAAGCTAGAGTTCTTGATGGTGATAGGAATGAGTGGAGAGGTGATGTGAAAGGATAGTGGGATGTTTGGACGCGTTCTAAGGGATGGGCAGGTCACCTGTATGATGCGGCAGGGGTAAACCAGTGAAAGCTGTCGAACAGCTCTTGAACAGAAGAGTGTGTTTTCTTATCCTGACCCGAGTGACATGGCCGCTTTCTTGTGTCCCGTTTCATCTGGAGGGACGAAAGCATGACCAACTTGCCGAGGTATTTAACTTGTTTGGGTGTTTGGGCATTTGGATTGGCCATGGTCCCCCCAAACGTTTTTTGCTACTTTTTCCCTTTTGATATTTTCTTTGTTTTTGTAAGTGTTTGTCTTGCTGTCAGTCACCCCTCTTGAGGGATATGACCAGGGATAGATATATAGAAGATAGGAATCACGCATAAGCGTTCTTGGAAATCAGTCGGGCATTTTTAACACATACTTAATAAATAAAGTATTTAACTTTCAACTTTTTAAGGACACCTCAACTTTAATATTTGGCAAATTCGTTATATAATATTATTCTTGACATTTTGATATGATACTATACTATCATTAACATTTACTATCATTTACTGTACAGGGATGTATAGGGGGCAGTAATTTTTGGATGTGTTACAGCATTCAAAAGACGCCTGCTATTAAAAATTAAGAAAAGCAAAGATAAAAAGTCCCTGGTGAGAAGAGGATATATGGATAAAGGTAATGCAGACTGCAGGGAAAAAACAGTCACTTGAGGTCAGTCAGGGACGATCTAATCCTTCTGAATGAGGCGCAGGCGCCGCCAGCCTCACGTCGCAGACGCCAGCTCAAACTCGGGATGAACTCGCCCCTCTCTGTCTTCATAAAACCCCTCAGGTTTTCCATACACTTCACTAGGACATCGCTTCTTGTTATTATTATTCTGCTTTTTATTTCTTCTTCTTCAATTTTCGCCACCAATGGCAATATTGTTGTTATCAATCTTAATGCATTGTTTTATAAGCGTCTGTCAAAAGCAGTGTTGGGTGTGATGCATTACAAAGGAACGTGTTCCTGCAACACAATTATTATTCTCGGCAATGAGTTCGGTAACGTGTTATTAATACAATTTTTAACTCAATTGTTGTTACAACATGGTGTGTTAAACCACTTGTGGTGTCATCGATGCGACACCAGGCTGAACCACCAAAGACGAAACGTGGAAGCAGGGGATGTGTTATTAAAGTTTTAATTCCCTTCTCTGGATGGTGAAAACTGCAAAAGCAAAATACAGTGCGTTAAGACTATGTGCCAATGATTCCACCAAAATAAAGTGCATAAACTTTACCTCCGTCTGAATGGTTACAGGATATAGTTGTTTATTCATCATATAAACACGTTTAGAAACTTACGCCATTGCCTTGTAAATCCTTCAATCCTTATGGTCTAAATGTGCCTTTTATACTATATTCTACACTCTTATACCCAATATATACTCTTGTAACTTTTCTCCTATATGTTTATATTTTTTGGTTTTACAATTTCGAGTTGTTTTTAGAGGCAAGCACCTTCAAGGTCAAGAGAAAAAGTTCCTAATCACCAGAAAATGTACCTTTAATTAAAAAGATACAACTTGAAGGCTACTCTTATTGGTTATAAAACAATGAACTACTGTGGTCTCCAAATTCCTCTTGCTAGCTTATCACATGACTCATTCTGCTGATGGGAACCATTAGATAAAGGGATCCGCTAAAAAATGTACGGCCTTTAATGTATATTGTTGCATCAGCTTGCCCCATTGGGGAAGAGTGTACTGATGCTGCCCTACTTCCAGACGATTGTTCGTAAGTTGAATTTGTTCGTAAGTTGCTTCAGTGCTATATTTTGTATGTTTAAGGTTTGTATAAGTAACCTGTATTGTTTTTTTTTTACAAAAAATAAACATTTCCAAAAATAATATGCTCTATAAAGATAAATAAAGTTGAGTTTAACTTACTTTTGGAAGATGCTCTTCAAGAGGTCCCCCTCCATAATAAAAAGTGGCCAGAAAACCGATCCAACCATTTTGTCAACCGCATCAAGCTTTCTTATTCCACTTTCATTTCAAAACAAACGGCTTGGCTCCTCTTTACACTTTACACCAACCATATTGAATGGCTGCACTAGATATCAAACAATAAAAATGTCAAAGTTCTTAGCAATTCTGGAAGATACAGTAGTACACACGAACTAGGAAGTAGAAGCTGGATTTCTTCTTTTGAGTGGCTATTGGGTTAGCTCTCACAGCGCCATGACAGGCTAAATGACTGCATACTACTGAATAGTATATACTGTAAATAACTATATATGCTATATCACATGTGGCGTGTAACAATGCTGCATTTACACGATCTACTGAATTGGACAAAATAATCTTTTATCCTGCCATATGAAAACTAATTCATGCTAAAGCCAGTGTGGCGAAAGCAGCAGGGGTCCGCTCAAGGACAACGTATGGTAATGCAGGAACCACAAGAACACTTCATTGCTCATCTTGCCAGTATTTCATCAAGTTAGTATCGTTAAACGATCTTTAGTGTACTTTTGTCAATCAGGATGGCAAATGTATCCTTGGTCTGTTGATTCAAACTTTGTTTAAGGCTCCATATAGCCTCAAATATATTCACACACGTATTGCTCAGGTTCACGAACGTATTCACGATTTACTCAAGATCTAAAAATGTCTCGATAAATATAAACGCCAGATTAAAAATAGCATACGCAAATGGCAGATATATTTATGCCTCTGTAAAATACTTGATGCACACCGTATTTGTTCTTTGAATGGTACTGGAACAATTGGAAAATTGGTTTTCAAGTCCTTAAAAAGTGCTTGCACTTAGCCATGAAAAATCTTTATGAACCCTATCTCAAATGAATAATTATTTGTCATAGTGACAAGTCAAAATTGGAAATTTCTGTTTGGATTTCTAGAAGAGGCAATACTGCCAATTTTTTTAACCATTTCTCAAGGTTTAATCACAAACCTTAAAGGTGGTGTCAGCAATTTGAAACTGTGTTACTTTCTGCCGCCATCTCCTGGCTTAAACTCATGATCGCAGCTCATTCATTCATCAAGTATGTGCTTTTCTTAGATGCATGCGCTTAAATTCTTTTGTATCCCTTTTGGGGTTAGGTCTGGCATTTGGACTGTATTTGAAACAGTCCTTTTCTTACTTCTACCATTTTCAGGCTACACTTGAAAGAAAACAACAACAACGAGCATGAAATCACTTTCCACCCATCCCCTTTCTCTTATTCGTAATGTGTTATGAGTCCCGAACACCTCTGACAAAAGTAAGATAAAGCAGATAGGCGCGGTCGAACAAAATATGTCAGGCTCTTTGACCTCTTTTGCGCATTTTTAACACGTACTTAATAAAAAGAAAATCTTGAACTTTCCACTTTTTAGGACACCTCAAACGATACACTTTAACTTTTATTTTCAAACAATGCCGTAGAAGTAACTTGGTATTAAGGGTACCAGAAGCTGCTTCAAATGCATTTCTTCTAGCATTTTTCCATGACGAATAATCCAAATTGATGTCTTTATTGACGTATATTGCACCAGTCTTGCTCTTACTTTTCCATTCAAGTGCTGCTAGCACCTGTTTAAAGAAAATACATAAATTGGTCAAAAAACAAATTAATTGTCTGCCTCACAGTATAATCAACATGGTTCAGAACCTAGGGAAAAATAACATCTTATAGTTGTAATTTTATGCTACATTTAATTGACAGTTACCTTTGAATATAACACTCCATATCACAAATGGCCAAGCTTTTGGTCCAGCTCACCCCAATTGACTTGCATTAAAAAATAAAGAATAAGAAATAAAAATACCTACAGTGTACACTTTGAACGCAACACTGACTTTCCACCTTCTCCGACAATGTTTTGACGTATAGCTAGCGAAGCTAACAAAAGAAGGATAAAGTTAATGGACGCCTGGCAACCTCAGCCAATTGTTCCCCTTATAAATGCTTGCATTTCGCCTAGTTAACTAAATACTAAACACAACGCGGCTGCTATTTACTTAGAGCAAGACAGACTGTAGAATAAAATCAAAGATACTTTGTGTAAAGAGGTTTATTTGTGTAAAGATGGGAAGCTGCGTCGTTGCTGTTATGGACTTTTGGGACAAATTTCAACATGTAAGTGTTGTCTTTTATCGATGTTCACTATGTTTGTGTACTGTTACCTAATGCTAAATCAATTCCACCCTGGTCATCCTGGAAGGGGGATTACCACTTGTGAAGGTTTCTTTTTTCTTCACGCTGAGGTTTTGAGTTTTCCCTTGCCCGGATGTTGGTTTAAGATCAGGCGATGGTGTAGTTGTAATCCTGTGCAGTCCTTTGAGACATTTTTGTGATTAAGGGCTATACAAATAAATGTGACTTGACTATTTTATGTAATGAATAAACAAAACAAACTTATTTTAGCTTATTAGTTCTTTCCCCACATGCAGTAAATTTGGTGTTTCTCTTGAGTCACACGTAGCTGTGCAGGATTTCGAGAAGTTTATGTTCATTACATTTATTTGTATTTCACATTTATTTGTAAAGCCCTTAATCACAAAATGTCTCAAAGGAGTTCACATGTTACAATGACACCATCCCCTGAGCTAAACCAACCTGCGGGCAAGGAAAAACTCAAAACCTCATCACAAGGAAAATAAGAAACCTTGAGAAGGGGCCTTACAAGTGGCTGTACCCCTTTCATGACACCCAGGGTGCAATAGAATTCTAGCATTGGGTAACGGTACATAAAACACAGTGAGTACCATAAAATAAATCTTAGCAATTTATGATGGCGTTGTCTTCTTCTACCAGTGACAGAGATGATCCAGATTAAAGCTGAAATGGGCAACACAAAATCAGTCGTTTGAAGAAAAAAAACCCATGCAAAATGTGTTAATACACAATTAGAAATGATCAAACAAACTTATAAAATATTGGAAAACATTGACAGTTGACAGGTATGTTACTGTTATGTACCATTCAACTATGGAAATTTATACTGACAATGCCACCCATTAAAACATTTCACATGTTTAAAAATCTACATACAAACATTGTTGACAACTGTTTAATCTACCCAAAAAAAATAGGATGACTATATGCGTAGTTTGGTGGTTTCAAATCTTCATTAGCTGCTGTTTACTGAGCACCTAATGTATTTATAATTTATCCAGTATGAAACTGTAGCCAGCCTAATTTCGGTAATTTAATTCCACTGCCGGAATGATTAAAAGGTAATCATAGTGTGTGAAAAAAGAACAGCGTATTACAATGCAAAATAAAAAACTGCCATTGTGAATTAAAACACATTTTTGGGAAAATGGCTGAATGTGTAAAATAGTTTAAAAGTGGTTGTAGCATAATTTGGATGGTCAATAAATTATTTTAACCAGTACTTTAGTGACCAATTAAATTAAAGACCCGCTTTTATTGTATTCAATACTCGTTCCGCCTTTTTAGAGCACCACATACAGTTTTAAATCATTATATCAGGAAAAACTTATTCTGAAGGGGTGGCTACACACAACTTACAGTGAATTATTTTTACTGTTTTTGATAGTTCAATATACTTTAATCAAGACACACACTCGTATTTATAGAGTTTTGTTTTATTAACCATCTTTAGAAGAAAGAGGAGTAGAAAACAAAACAAGAATAAAAAAATAAAAGAAAGAAAGATCAAAGTTGGAATCCTGAATCTGAATCTGAATTTAAGATTTAGATAGAAAACAAAGATGGCTGAATTATTATGCCATTGTATTTAGATCCAATTCCCCATTAAAATCACCCCGATACCAATACCTAGTACCATGAAATGGACTGTGGTTATGGTTCGATGAGAGTGAAGACCCAGTCTGGATGTCCTCAGTGGTTGAGAGGTTAGGGACCCTCAAGGCTAGAGACACGGTCAGGACGAGTGTTTTGAAGCCGTTGTTGGCTGTGGGTGTAGGCTTCCTTGAGGTCGCTGGCTGTGGCCCTTTGAGTTGGCCGCTGTCTCGATCAGGCTAGAACTGGGTCAGAATCTTTATGGTTGCGTACTGGCAAATATTTGGTTCTGTGCTGCTTGTTTATCTGGCTCCAGAGAACTCGTTTGCCTCTGGTCAGCTCACTGAATTGCGAGGTGTGAGGTTCAATGGGTCCTGGCTCTGGTCTGGCCGACCCCCTGGGGGAGTTTTCACGGTGACCTTTTATGTGCACATGCAAGATGGCACCGTACCAACCCACATTTACCCAGTATCTGCCAGAGAATTAAATCAGTGTAATAATTATGAAAACAGGCAGAAGCGTGTGACGTCATCCACTCCGAGGGCATGCTGTTAATCTGTTAATAAACAACAAGGGAGACTGCTGGAAGTGTGAATTTCCCCACGGGGATGAATAAAGTATCTATCTATCTATCTATCTATCTATCTAAAACATCTGAAAATTCTCTTTACACATTCTGAAATAGGGGCGGCAGTGGCTCAGGAGGTAGAGCGCTCGTCTTGGGATCAAGGGATCCCAGTTCGAGTCCCGGCTCGTCCGTGTTACGTGTCGAAGTGTCCTTGGGTAAGACACTGAACCCTTAATACCCCCAAAAAGCAGGTTAGCGCCTTACATGGCTGCACGGCCGCTATTGGAAAATGTGAAGCACACTGTAAAGCGCTTTGGGAAGTCTTGACTTGAAAAGCGCTATATAAATGCAGATTATTTCATCTCATTTCAATAGTGTCAATGTTTGGCAGCTCTGACATATTGCAAAATATTGCAAAAAAAAATGACATATTGAGACCCGTTGAAACTATGCAGAATGTACTGTGCAAGTGGATCGAATACTTAACGCAGCAAATTGAGAGAAAATCTATAACATTTCATGCTACCACACTTGGATTTACCACTTCTGCAGATAAAGTCTGCCCATTGTTCATGTTGTACAGGAGCCGAAAGGTCAAGGCAGAAACCAACAAAATTGGATGCTTGGAAAGAACTGCAAGCACTTTATAAGTGCTTGTTTTCCAAACTTTGACATTGAAGAAAAAAAATGCTCAGTCTATGTTGCCTACAGTGCTTTTTATAGGCTCTTAAGGACAGTTTAACAGCAGCGAGGAGTGAAGAAAGCATTCAAGGCCAGTGTGACAAATGAATAATAAATAATTAGATTGAGGGATCAGGTCATATTTTGTTGCGTTTAACAATTATGTGTTTTTGTCGCAATGTCAAATAGATAAAATGAACATCTATTCAAGCTTCTACAACTTCCTTGTCTCACGTTTATCCCCCTGTTCTGCGGCTGCATGCATCTTGTGGTCATCATCAAGGCTGAAATAATTCCTGCGACCGATGGATCTCCCAGCAACAGGCAGATGTGTTTTTTTTTCTATAGGCAGAAGCTAATACTATGTGTCAGGTGTAACTTGGCCAGCTTCGCATTTATTGCCATAGCTTCTGCTGCTTTTTATTGTTCCTGGATTTTAGTGTGTTTTCATACTTCCAGTACCGTTTTAGAATACATTTCCTTTCAAAGTCAAGACTGGCTGCCATCATTTGGTTCAATGGGTCCAGTCTATGACTAAAAAAGAAACAAGAGTTAACACTGCTAAAATGTGTATACATATTTTTAGATATTTTTGGGGACGCCCTGTATTGTTTTTCTAGTTTTCCATCCGTACTTCAGCAATAATTAAAACATTGGCGTTGGTGTTGGAGTATCCCAGTTGTCTACTTTTCATTCAACACTGCAGCTGCAGAGGCAAAAGGAGTGGCATCATTACGGCATTGCGGGGCCTGTTAATAGGTTCTCTACGTGGGGGGCCGACGGGGTCTTCTTAGGAATGACGAGAGAGTGAAGGAGAAAACCGGCAGGGGAAGGTTTCAAGGTCAAGATTCAGGGAGGTGTTTTAGGTGGGCGGAGTTACAGTAGCTTTGTAGAAGTGGATCAAATAGAATGCAATGCTTTTTTTGACGTTTTTTGCATTTTAAAAGAAAAATTATTTATTTTACTTTGTTTTAGGTATTCTGTCTAGCAGTGGTGAGCAGTGAGGTTCTTCAAGGATTTCTCTGCTAGCGTAAAATGTCTGAATCATGTGATGTTCATTTTTTTCCCATCAATACTTATACTTAAATAATTCCAAATTGTCTGTCAGCTTCCTTTCATTGCTTCTCCCTGGCTACACTCCTTCCAAATGTGAGCTTTTATATTCAGGCATTTAACCGATCACATTTCAGCCATTACTTGTTGAAAGGAAATCTACCCTGAGGCCTGCAGAAGAGGATACACAGGCTCTCATGAGAAAAAACAAGTGAGAATGAAACCTTTGAAGTAGCCAATCAGATTACTAGTTGGTTCAGATTTGGATTCTGGAAGGCCTAAAAATTATACCACTTTCACAAACATAGGAGCCAGTAATTCACCAAAATGATTGCGCCAATAGCTGTTAAAAGAGTAAATAGACTGTTGTATCGATTTAAAAGCAACAGTTTGGACAAATCCAAAGCAAGTAAGCCTTGCACAAACAGGAAAAGTTTTTGTCCCAACTTTCAGCATTGAGTTAAGATCTTATTGTATTCTATTGTTTAGCTTAGAGTTCGTTACAAAGGACATGCTTTTGCTTCTGAAGCAAGCAAGCCTATCGCAAGTAGGAAAAGGTATTGTACGCCACTTCCAGCCTAGAAGTAAGATCTTAAGCCTAAGTCCAAGCGTGACCCAATACAAATTTCATGCCCAAAATGTTAATCATTGGGTTCCGGACCGCCGAGCTTTTCTCTCACTTTTTCTTTGTATTACCCATCCATCATTGATCTGTTTATACAGTCTTGTCTGACTTAGATTATGTTACAAAAGACAAGCTTTATGTGTTGCGCATCTGCGTAGCTCGGGGCTCTTTGCGACCACCTATACCTCACGTCTCGCACAGTCTGCTTGCCGGCGTTGGCGTCAGACCCAGAGAACCGGGCACAAGGTGGAAGTCAGCCCAGATCGGTGTGAAGGTTTAGGTGTAAAGTGCACGGTCCACCACATGAAACCAGCTTAAAATATATAGTGGTTGTTGCCGACACCGCCTCAAGTTGCAGGTCTTTGTAGTTAGACAGCAATCTCTGCTGTATGTTTTGCCATCTCCCGCTAACCCATGTCGCATATCCACAACTTTCCACATCTCATAAATAAATGGTTCGCAAATTTAAAGAAAAGTCACTGCACTGGTCAGTTCTATAGCCTTGATGACGTATTTCTGTTTCAATAGCCTACAAATAGGAGATGTTGACATCAGTTATCTTTGGCTGATGCCAGGTCTCAGTCATGATTAAAATACAACTTTCCGAATGTAGTGGTTTCTCACGAGTTGTAGCTTCAGGTCATCGGTTTCATTGGTAATGGATCTGGCGTTGGTGAGATAAAGGCTTGGCAGGGGTGGCTTAAGAGAGTTGTTAGCCTAGCCATAGCAGTAGTCAGTACTTTCAGCCTCACTATTAGCTTCTCTCAAGACGCCGCCTCAGTCGCTCCCCGAACCCAATAATAATCCACAGAGCACTCGTTGGGAATCACCATTTCTTTGCACTCTTATGAATTTCCCCAGAGTCCTATTTAATTTATGAAATTATTTTCAATGTAAAGCTAGCTAGTGCTGTGCTTTGCAGTTTGTTTTGGTGGCCACATCAACTTGTGCGCTTCCTACGCTGTTGGACCGACAGCATTCACCAGTCACACACACCCAACACAAACACACACACACATACAACCTGCCCTCTTGGGAGCATTTGCTGTGTGCTGTCTGCTTCAGACCTCGATGCACGATATGTTGTTATCAATGACAATAAAGACTATTTAATTCAAAATCCGCAGTGCAGTGAAACAGCGATAAGCAAAGCGCAAAGTGGCGAGGGGTCTCTGCATAAATGTTTTACGCTCCGAGGTCAGGGGTGTCCAAACCTTTGAGTAAGCGGGCCAGATTAAGCTGAAAATGTGTGAGGGCTGACTATTCAGCCTGGCATTTTTTGAACAGTCCTTAATAAATTCTCCCACCATAAAGGTTTGCAGTGCTTGCTGATCAATCAGCATCACAACCTCATAGCTCCCCTTTATAGCATTTTCATTTGACCCGCTGGGTCTCGTGAAAAAGTGCTGCTATGCTGTTAAAACAGCTTCCAGTTGCTTAACAGTGTTTGTTTCCATTTAACATTTGTAGTCTGCATGTTTGTCTGGCAGTGCATCTTGATTTTAAAATATTTCAAAACAGCCACAGTCTATTGTCAAATTAGGCAGATGCAGTTGAACAAATACTCAGTTGAATTTTTTTTTACTTGTCCTGGAAGTGCTGGCCTCCACAGTCAACTTTCCTTTTTTTGTTTAAAGTCACCATGTCGGAAATCGGGTGGGCTAAAATTCTCACAAAAAGCCAAGGGCATGGTGGGCATAGGGCTACTGCCATCATCTGGTGAACTGGTGTTTTTTTTTTTTGTGTGTGTAGTAATTTCTCCTATACTGCTGTCAAAATTACTGGCGGGCCACACATTATTAATTTTATGATAGAAGCCGCAGGTTAATAAAAATTTGATCATGGGTCGTAACTGGTCCCGGGCCGTAATTTAGACATGCCTGGTTTAGGCATTTTGTCAGTTTTAGAACTTCCACAAATTAGATTCTACTTTGTTCACTTTAATCCCCTCAAAAACACATTTTCTTTACATATTGTAAGCCAGGGGTGTCTAAACTTTTCATAAAGTAGGCCAGATTTGGTAAGCTGATGGCCGACTGTTTAGCCAGCATTCTTTGAACAATCTTAAAAAATTTCACCCTTCCGTAAAAGGTTTGCAGTGCTTGGCAATCATCCTCGCGACCTCGTAGCTCGCCTTTGTAGCATTTTCATTTGACTTGCAGGGTCTCGTGATAGCGCTGCAGTGCAATTAAAACATCTTCCATTTGCTTAACCTTTTCACAGCATTCGTTCCAGTTAGCTTTTTGTTGTCAAATGTATTTCATACTGGGGTCAGCATTATTGGCGGGCAACATATTATCGATTCAATGACAGTGGTTGCGGGCCACGGGCCGTAACTGGACCCCGGGCTGGACTTTGGACATGCCTATCCGAGGTTATATGTTTGGTCAGTTGCTAAATTATTACAAAAAAATCAAAGTATATGGCAATTTCTGCAGGTTTGCCTGTGTTTGAATTTCTGTATTTTTCCCCCTGCCCTTCTCAAGGTGATGCCATGTCTATTTGCCATGCTGCGAGTCTGCCTCTGCAGTGGAGGCGGGGTAAATTCTGGGTGTGGCCTGCAGACATTTCATTTCATATGATTTGCAAGTGTGCGCTTGTGTGTTTTGTGTAGTCCCGAATGTCTGAAGGTCATACTATGCCAACACTCTGCTTTGTTGAGTGCTGCCAATGCTGACGGCTTCTGTGCTGTGTGTCTGGCACACCTACCTACCACCTCCTCCAAACGCCGACACCCTCCTCACTATAGAGCATCGATTAAGCGGAACAGCACTCCCTCACCTGCTGGAGTCAGCCAATACCAATATACCAGAGATTCCAACCAGCCAATACTAAATCGGGAAGGTTTCGAAAGGCTAGAGACAAACCAAATGCCAGACAAAATGCATCCCCCTACCTCCCACCCCCAAATACGGAGACTGAAGTAAGATGGAGGTTGCGAAGGTGAAGGTTGGTGGTGGAGAGTTGTGGCAAGAAAAAGGAATAAATAAATAAATAAAGGAAAGACTAAACAGAATATAAGCGCATATGTGAACCAGAGCTAGTGACAATTGGGAAATCGGGGAACAGAAACAAATATGCTAAAAGGAATTAAACAAAAGAATATGATGGACATGTGTTCTTAAACGTATTCATACCGATGTGTACACAAACGGAAATCTTTAGCTTCTCCCCACATTCTTTCACTCATGACACTGTCAAGATGACAAAAAAATGTGAAAGACTATGAATACAGTAATCCCTTGGTTATCGTGGTTAGTGGGCACCAGATCCCCCTGCAAAACGTGAAAATCTGTGAAGTAACTAGACCCGTTTATAAAGCCCCTAAGGGTCAAACTTACCTCAAGATGACATCCTTACCAAATGAGATTTTACTACTGCAATAAAATAACAATTCTACAAATAAAAACACAGAACACAGAATTGTATTTGAATCAATAGTCTTTATTGTCATTGTGCAAAAGTACAACAACATTGGAGAGCTTTTCCATTCAGTGGAAGAAAGCGATTTAGAGAGCAGCTTGCTAGCTGCACAAAAGCATCGGATCTCCTCGGAATGAGCCAGGTCTCTTCTACGAATGAAAATACAACTGTCCAGAATCTAGTGGTTTCCCGCAAGTCATACCTCCTTTTAATAGGCATTGGTGAGATACAGGCTCGGGAGGGGCTCCTGAGAGTTTTTATGTAACCTAGCTTTTAGCAGTAGGTCGGACTATAGCACAGCTATATCCCTCTTTCCCGATGCCGCTTCAGTCCCTTCCCGAACCAGATAGTAATCTAAGGAGCACCCGCCGGTAATCACCATTTCTTTACGCTCTTCTGACTTCCCGATATAATTGATGAATTTATTTTCAATGTAAAGAGCTGCTTAAGCTACTAACTGCTTCACTGTTTGCTTTGTTCGCCCACCCCACTGTTAGAATGGCAGCATACACAAACCTATCCCTCTCATGCCCATCTAACACACACACACACAACCTGCATTTGCTGTGCGCTGTCTGCTGTAGAACACAATGCATGCTATGTTAATATCAATGACAACTAAGACATTTCAATTCAAAATACTCCAAATGAAACAGCGGCGTAGCGAAGATTACGGTATGTAAATTATGTATTAGTGATATCGAACATTGTTTTTTGTACTATGTGTAATCACAGTAATTCCTAGACTCCGGACCACGCTCAATAAGTTTTTAGAGGGAAAAACCTTTTTTAAATACATAACCAGCACCTGACTACAAGCTCCATGTACCCACATAAAACATGAGATATTTACAAAAAAACACTGGGGAAAAGCAGAGACACAGCAAGTAATACAGCAAAAACATAGCAGCAACAACAACACAACCAAAAAATATAAACTTCAGAGTTGAAATTGTGTGACAAGTTGCCGCTTGTAGTCTGGAAATTACGGTTATCTCCCTTCAAAAAAAAAGAGAAAATGTTCTGCTGGTTATTTGCCTGAGCAAATCTCTTTCCATTAAAGGCTTTTTTCGTCCTTGAACACATTTGCCATCTTACATAGTACAGCTGTTGAAAATAATACATTTAAAAAGACAGATTTTGACTGATAGGCATATTATCTCCATATCAAAAGCTCCTAATCCTTTTCACCTGCAAGCTTGGTTCTGCTCGTGAGCTACACCTAGTGTGTAAATAATATACACTGAGAATATACTCTAAATGATTTAACATTGCTTCATAGAAGATGTACTTTCGTTACTTTAAATTGTTTGACGATTCATATAAATTACACGTACACATCCATTAATTTAAAAGAAGAATATTGATTGAATTATGCTTTCCTAATTTAATTCAGATGCTTTCTAGCATATTGTTTGCCAGAGGAATGAAATGAATTTAGTATCAAATGTATGCACTGCTACTCAGACCCTCTCCATGTTATTAAAAATCCAGGCTGCTATGAGTCACCAAATTGCTAATTGTGTTATGAAGGTGTGAAAGAAAATGTTCTTGGACTGCCAGATCCCCCAGTGTGGTGCAGCATCTTCTGCCAAATTCCCAAGCACGGTAAACCAGACTTGCCTCAGCATGAAAATAAAGATATGTCAGTTTTAAAGCTGCACTGTTTCCATGAAAAGATGCTTTGGTCTAGTATTGTCACCCTACCATGGTGTTTCCTTTGGCTTTGATGTTGGGGACCTCTTTGCCCAGGGCAGGGTTTCTCAACTGGTGGGTCGGAATCCACAATTTGGTCTAGGACCCGTTTGCAGAGGGTCGCGAGCTTTTGCCTTGACAAAATAATGCTAAGAAGAAGAGAAAAACAGAGTGTCAATTATACTCCTTAACAGTAGATTGCGATAATGCCCTACTTGATCTCTTCTACCTCTCAAGTCAATCAGTGTGTTTTAAAGGGACCACATTTAATTGTATTGCATTTTGTTGGTTTTCTTTCCCTTTTCTGGCCATAATAATGAATCCCAAGAAAGTTAGAAATAAGGGGAAGTAAAAGTGAAGAACAAGGAGGCCAAGGATTGAGTCAAAGGAGGAAACTGTTGCGGAATGCAAAAATTGTGAATTGAAGCGCTGCTGTAAAGTACAGTAAAGGGTTTAAAAATGTTATATTTAAATATTTTTACCAGTATATTAATCTTTATTAACTGCATATTTAAATTATCGATGTTTGGGTACAAACTTTATTAATATTCAAGATTACTTGTAGTATGTGGCCATTTTAAAGCAGATAGTGGGGGTCACTGTTATGCGATGTAGACCTCTATGCCAATATATCCAAATATTTTTCTTGCTGATACCATCTTCTGGCTGAAATTATTATTACAGCCTTTTTCAAACTTCTTTTGTTGCCCGTGCAAGTATGTGAAATTATTCGATGCGCTTATATAAACGCTTCCTTTTTCTTTTGTGGAGGGGTTTGGGTTGGCATTTTTTGTATTTGAAACTGTCATTTTCCTACTTTCAACGTTTTCATTTTAGGATTATCAAACTCCCTTCCTCATTCCCCCGTCTCATTTTCTGTAGTGTAATACGCTAAGTGGTCGGAACAACGAGGGCAAAAGTGGGACAAAAGCAGATACGTGCAGTGGAAAAAATAATAATAAAACAGAACTGAACTCCTTTGGGCATTGTTAACACAAAACACACTTAGTCGAGAAAATGTTTCATTTTAAACATTTAACACTATTTTTAATTACGCACCCCACCTTTAAACTTTGTAATCCTTTCACTGGATACACTTGAGAAATGGAAATGTATTCTTGATTTGGTTTGCACCCTGACATTCGCGTGGAGTGTCTCAAGTCAGACCAGCTGAGAACCAAGTGTTATGGCAATACAAATTTTATAATAAAGATGTTATATATTTAACTTTAAATCCCAAGAACAAATTTGTTTAATAGGATTAATTCATTTTACTTGGGGATCTTCATGGTAAAACGCAGTAAAAGGGACTGCGCTAATCACATACATAGAAATTGTAGTGTCACAAACATGAAATGCTTTGAAATGAGCAGTCGAGAAAAAATCCTTGCGGCTATATCTATTATGGCTTGAATGTTGATACTAATTGATCAGTTCTGACTCTCATGTAGACATTCAAAGATGTGGTTGAGTTGGTGGAAGAAGTTTGAAAGTGTTTTCGGGGAATGGAAAGTTACGATTCAACTACTTTGTTATTCAGATTTCTACCAACCAAACAAATTAGATTAAACATGCAAGCCAAACTCATTCCATCTTTAGGTTGATTACGGATGCAGAGTATCACCAGGCTTTGTATGTCTGCTTGAAACCCTCAAAAATGCGTGAATTTTAACGTTGTGTTTTCTAGGTTTGAAAAGTGATCGGATGTTAGGTGGAATGCTTGTAAAGGCTTGAAATTGTTGCCACGTTTAAAAAAATGCTTAAAAATGACGATGAATGCTCTCTGGTGGCTTCACTTTGCCATTGCCTTTCTTCTTTCATCATGATTAACGGCAGTTGGGATTCGTTTGTATGGCATTGTCCTATTAAGCTTTTACCTTGACAAAATTATGCTAAGAAGAAGAAAAAAACAGAGTGTCAATTATACTCCTTAACAGTAGATGGCAATAATGCCCTACTTGATCTCTTCTACCTCTCAAGTCAATCAGTGTGTTTTAAAGGGACCACATTTAATTTTATTGCATTTTGTCGGTAAGCGTCATAGCGTTGTTCCCAAAAGGACACCTAATTGAGGCTCTATAAAGTGGGTAGGAGTGCAAGGAATTTGTCTAAATTATGAACATTTATTATGGACCATGCAAATAATTAAGGTAGTATTTCCCAGTAGTAAAGGGAAGAACTTCCTGCCACTGAAAATTTAAGCTACATATTAGATTTTTGGGGACCATTTTTACCCAACGCTCAACTGGGAAGGGATTGTCTAAAGAGCAAATACATTAATTAGCAGGTACTACGTGTATCGGATATCAGTATGTATCGCTTCTTAAGAGTTTAGCCTCGGTTTTGGTCTGAAAATGTAACATTCATACCAATTCCCGAAGGAAGAAGGGCATTAAAATCAGGTAATACCTATTCGTTCTCTATTTTACTCAAACAACTACACACACACAAATATGCCTCTTGAAGTACATGGAATTTGAAACCTGATTTAAACAAAACAAAAACGCTGTCACAAGTCAGAAACCATAATATCAGGAGGTGCCTTTGTTTTTTTTCTTGAACTCATAGAACCAAACTATAAAAAGAGCCTTTTACTTCTGTTCCATTATTCAATCTTTACAAGTCAGCATCACACTTTTCTTTTGCAGTGACATGCACACGTCTTTTTCATGCAATCAAGGCTCCTTGGCAAAGTGAAAATTCAAAATTGCACTTGCAACATTGAACTTGGAGTGACGTGTTAAAAGGCATTGAGGTGTATGTATAAAAAAACAACAATGAATGGAGACAGAGGAAGGTTGTTCATACATCTACAGAGGAAATTAAATATGAGTATTATTTGCACGTATTATCACAAAAACCCCCGCTTGCCATCACATCACCCCTGTCCCCCAGCAACTCCACTGGCTCCCAATCTACCATAGAATCAACTACAAAATCCTGCTCTACACCTACATGGCCATTCATAACCTTACCCCTCCCTACCTCTCCGACCTTTACATTGCAACGTCACCCTTCACCCTCAGATCATCTTCCTCCCTCCATCACACTATACCCCCTGCCCGCCTCAGCTCCATGGGGAGCAGAGCTTTCAGCCGCTCTGCCCCCCAACTCTGGAACTCATTGCCACCTAACCTCCGAAATTCTGCGACCCTGTCCACATTCAAATCCGGACTGAAAACTCACCTCTTCAGACTTGCCTATTCTTGACCATATGCCTCACAAACCAACCCCAATAACTATAATGTGTTTCATTGGCTATTTATTACTTGCTTGTTTTACTCTCCATTTTTGTTGTGTTGTACTCGTATATAGAGCAATCTTGGGTGTCCTGAAAGGGGCAATACAATGTATTATTATTATTACTATCTTTGCACGTTTTCATTCCCAGTTTTTTAGACATTACATTTTTGTGTACATGCATATATCGAATAAACATTGTGCCTAATTCTATACGTTTGCACATGTTTTAGCAGTAAAAATAGAAAATTCCAATAGATCGTTGGGTTATCAAATTAGGGTATACTGTAATTATTCTTAAAGATAATAACAATAATGTTGTGTGCATTTTTTAAGTGTTGCAACTTCCCAGAGGTGGGTAGAGTAGCCAAAAAAATACTCAAATAAAAGTACTGTTATTTCAGAATAATTTTACTCAAATAGAAGTAAAAGTAGTCTTTCAAATACTCACTTGATTAAAAGTAAAAAATTACTTGGTGAAAAAATTACCCAAGTACTGACTAACTGTAGCAACGTCGTATTTATTGATTTGTTTTTCAAACGACCAATCAGATCATCAAATGATCAAAGTCAATCCAATCAACAAGAAATACTGTTAATTCAAAAGTAGAATAAAATAATCAATGTAAATTCAAGTGTTATAATAAACAATAAAAAAATAATACTTCAAATCAAATCAATAAATTAAGCTGATGTACCACATTTAAAGACCCAATACATATCTTAATAGGCTCTCCAAGCAGAATTACAAGCTAGCCCATCAACTTGAACAAAGGAGACATTGCATATTGTAGCTGGTGTTTGGCTCCCTTTTTAAGGAGAACGTGCTTTTGAGGTGAGGCCAGGTGTGTTCCTCCTCATCTGTGTTTTCATAGTCGGTAATGCTAAGCGACATTTTCAATCTGTTGCATCCCTAAACAACCTTTCCCCCCGCTGAAGGTGAAAATGGTCTGCTACGTTTGATTGGTTAAACACGGTAGATTGGAGACAGAAAAGACGCATACTTACGTGGAGTGGATTTATTAAGTAAAGTTGTAACAACAATATTGCCTAATGTAATGTAAAAGTACAGTGTTTTCTTTCCCAAATATACTCAAGTAAAAGTAAAAGTATAAGGACTCAAAAATACTAGAAGTACAAAATTTACCAAAACTTACTCAAGTAAATTTAACTCGGTTACTACCTACCTCTCATACTTCTTGAATGGTGTGTCCTCTCCCTTAAAAGTAAAAAATCACAACTTCTGGAAGAGAATTGCCTCTAAGTTATGCAGTAATATTCTAACTGCTTAACATCCAATTTAAAAACACCTTTGAAACACATTGCAACAAGCAATGGCTGTCATCGCAACTCAGGCCATATTCTCATGTTCACACCTACGCTATCCAGTCTTTCACACACACTTACACTTGCAAGTTGCATGAGTCATTATTGTCTGAAGCCGGCTGTTAATTACAGAACAGAGAGTTTTACTTAGACTTAAAAATCTCGTCAAAATGTATCCCTCCGAATAATATAACACACATCTAAATTTAAAAAATCGCTCCATGGACCAAATGTGTTGATACAACTCACAAACAATACTATGAAGAAGAACAATCTTTTTACTATAAGGGCAACACGTAGAAAACAGTATGTAAAGGCCACTCTTTGTTTCTCTTTATTTATTTTACTAGCAAAACCTGTTTTGTTTTTAGTAAAACAGTAACCCAAGTAGCTTTCAATGAGGTTAGTAGAAATTAACAATTTAATTAAAAAAAAAATCAATATTGTAAATGCTTAATTTTTGGTTTGGGATATTTAACTATGTTCTGTAAAGCAAATAGTATAATTGTCAGTACATGCTGAAAAAATTATACCAAAAGGTGAGCCACAAACGCCCCCTTGGTCATAATTTGAACAGAATTGTAAAAAAGCAATTGTTTATCATTTCTTGTGAAATGAATTTAATAAAGGTAATTAAATACAAATACACTTATTTACTGTCATGTCCATCCATAAAAGCAGACTGCACCACAGACATTTGCCATGTGAGTGAAGTTTCGATGCAAATACACACAAAGCAGTTATGAATTCGAAATGAATCTCCCTATTCTACTAATACAGTGGTCAGTAACCAGCGGCTCTAGACCCGTATGCGTCTCTTTAGGGCTGCTCTATTGGCTCCCTGGATCTTTGTCAAAAAGTTTTGGAAATGTAAAAAGATGAGGGAGGTAAACACATTTTTAGACAGTTTTAAATCTTTTTTTTTTTAATAGTTCAAAGTTTAAGGAGTACAAACGCTACTTATGAACGAGATTCCGTACGATCGTTCGTAAGTTGAATATGTTCGTAAGTTAAATATGTTCGTAAGTTGATTCAGTGTTATATTTTGTATGTTTAAGGTTTATATGAGTATGTTTAAGGCTTGTATAAGTAACCTGTATTGTTTTGTACTCAAAAATAAACATTTCAAAAAATAATATGCTCTGGAAAGATAAATAGGGTAAGTTTAAGTTTACTTTTGGAAGATGAGCTTCAAGAGTTAGGTGGCTTCCTACCCTGTGGTAAAAAGTGTCCGAAAACAAGCGATCCAACCATTTTCTCAACAGCATCAACCTTTCTTATTCCACTTTCATTTAAAAAGAAAGGGATAGTTGACTTTTAATGAATAAAAAAATCTGATTTGTGAAGTTTTTTTGTTTGTTTTTGATTCGAACATTCGAATAAACAACAACAAAATGGAACATGCATAACGTGTAATTTATCTGGGCAATGCAGACAGCAATAAAACAGAGCATGTATTTAGAAAATTAAATATCAGCCTTTTGTAAAGTTAAATTAAATAAAATCACATTAAAACAATTTAGGATTGATTTCTGTGCAGTTATTTTTTTCTTTTTACATTTGGGGGTCCATGGCCGAACACACACCTGCCTGGCTTGTGACGCTGCCCTTTAATAGGGATGGAGCTTGGGCTCACACAGCTCGGCTCTAACACAAGTGACACGGGAGAAAGGAAAAGAAGTGAAGAAGAGATGCGCCGTAGTTTTGCAATGCATCAAAGTTCTCCAGGCAGGAGTTCAAGCCTGAGAGCTACAACTTCACATCACAATATATGACTGCTGTGTTCGTGGCGACAACTTTTACCCTGTCATTTTACAACCTAATACTAGTGCGAAAGCGGCAGTCACTTCCCACCCGTGAACTCGTACCAGCTGATCTTCCCTTTTGTCTCATAGCTACACCCCTAGTTGAAATGTAATATTTATTCTAAGCCTTTTTATAGCATTGGAAAAGGTGTAAAGTGTTTGTGTCATGTTTTTCCCCCTACAAAAATCATCCATCCTTCCATCCATTATCTGCAATGGGCAGTGGGCAGGGGACACAGAGACAACTCACTCGCTCATTCACACCTAGGGACAATTGGGACCAGCCAATTAACTTGACATGCATGGTTTTGGAATGTGGGAGGAAACCCACGCAAGTACGGGGACAACATGCAAACTCCGCACAGGAAGGCTGGTAGCTGGATTCGATCCCATGACCTCAGAACTGTGCCGCGGACGGGGTAACCATGCAGCCGCCATGCCGCCTACAGAAGTAATCTTCAAAAAAATATATATTTCCCTCCCCCATCATTTTCAATTCCTAAACATTTTTGGAAAAGCGCCAGAGAGCGACTCAGCAGCGCTAAAGAGCTGCATGCGGGTTGCCGACCCCCAGCCTAGTAGAAAGGGATAGTTGACTTTTATAGCATCATTGTCAGTGAATTAGCGGGATTCCAAGCAGTTTGCGTATCAGTAGCACCAGACAGCGCACAAGACACCACAGTTATCATCTCAGGCAGCTTGTGCTAGGTGTGCACATGGCCTTCCACTGCAGCTGCATTCTAGGTAAATCACACAACTCTCAGAATGTAAAGTGAATTAATGCAACATCCATTGGATAGCAAAAACATTGGCTGTTTTCTCTAATCTCGGTACAAATAATAACGTGCTACCGATTTAGCCAAGGGGAGTCAAAGAAAGAAAGAAGCCTGAATAAGTAAGTATCTGAGCATCATCAAAACTGCTTCCTTGTGGCTTCTTGACATACTGTTTTAAAATCAAACTCCTACATATGCCGGTACAAGGAATTACCAAATAATGTTGACTCCAGAAATTTTGCATTTCTCGCAAGACTTGACCTGATTAGAACTCTTTGACCTGATCTTCTCAAGGAAACAAGTGGCCACAACACCTGCAGTGTGAAAATGGATTTGAGGTGCTATTCCTGGATTTAGTAGAATCGGCCCAGAAAAGTCTACTTAACAAAGGCCACCAACATGAAAAATAGCCAAAATTCAATGCCAAAAAGCAAAGATAAATGTTACTTTGATAAAAAGTGAAACATACAAAGGTGGCCCTCAAAACCTTTGTAAGTAATAGGCTATATACCAGAGACATCTAGAGAACGTGATAGGTGAAATCTTGGAGTTCCAGTTCCTGTTTATTTCAGCAAGAAATGTTTTTGTCTCGATTCCCTTTACATTTGTTTATCCAAACCTATTAAAACGTGGATCAAACATACAGTGAAGAAAATAAGTATTTAAACATCCTGCTTTTTTGCTATTTCTCCCACTTAAAAAATCATGGAGGGGTCTGAAATTTTCATCGAAGGTGCATGTCCACCCTGAGACAGATAAACTAAAAAGAAAAATCTAGAAATCACGATGCATGATTTTTGAAACTATTTATTTGTGTGACATAGCTGCAAATAAGTATTTGAATACCTGAGAAAATGAATGTTAATATTTAGTACAGTAGCCTTTGTTTGCTATTAAAGAGGTCAAACATTTTCTGTAATCTTTCACTCGGTTTGCACACACTCTAGGAGTGATCTTGGCACACTCCTCCACACAGGTCTTCTCTATATCAGTAAGATTTGAGCTCCTTCCACAGATTTTCGATTGGGTTCACGTCCGAAAACTGGCTGGGCCATGCTAGAGCCTTGATATGCATCTGAAGAAGCCACTCCTTGGTTTTCCTGGCTGTGTGGTTTGGGTCGTTGTCATGTTTGAAGACCCAGCCACAACCCATCTTCAATGCTCTTACTGAGGGAAGGAGGTTGTTCCCCAAAATCTCACAATACACGGCCCCAGTCATCCTCCCTTTAATGCAGTGCACTTGTCCTGTACCATGTGCAGAAAAATACGCCCAAAGCTTGATGCTACCACCCCCATGCATCAGGGTAGGGATGGTGTTCTTTGGATTCTACTCTTCATTCTTCTTCCTCCAAACACGCTTTGTGGAATTTTTGTTTTTTAGGTGCGCCGTAAAATACAGTATATAGGTAATCTATTAATGACAATCAAACAGTAAATTCAAATGCAGGTTACCTGCTGTGCCTCTCAGAAGAATATAATCAACTTTTAAACGTAGCATGGCAGCTGATACAGAAATCGGCTTAAGCATTAAGATGCACCAGGTTTGTTGCTCGGTCAGTTGGGACTTTTTGAGTGGCCTCAGAGTGGTGGGAGTGTCCCAAACCCAGATGGCCTTCCACCACAGTCAAGAGATTCAATGCTTTTTCTATTCACTCTCAAAAAAAACAAAAAAATAAAACAGATGGAGTATTGTCGATCTAAGAAAGAGGCGGCTACGGGGACTTCTCAAATTTCAGAAATGTCTTTACTACATTTGTTTTGATGTCGTTTTGCAGCTCCCCTTTTTCATTTTTTCCTAATACAAAAATCCCCACCCAGCATGCAGTGTAAGCCCCCTTTGAAATATGTTACAAAACCCAGACAGTTTATCCCAAAATAAATAAATAATAAGAGTGCAATACATATTCAAGTTATGCAAATCAAACTGTCTGGCTGAGGAGCATTAACCAGCATTTGGAGAAGTGCAGGCTCTATTCTTTGGAGGCAAGTATGTGTCAGTCTTTCCGTGATGAAATATGTGATGACTTCCTCAAGTCGGATCTTTCATATTCAAGTGAGACCATATGAGCGTCAAGATACGTCGGCAAAATATTCTGTCTAATTGAAACGCTTCCCAAATGAACCCGTCAGACATTGACTTCAAACAGAATGCACAATAACGGTGGAAAAACGAGTTCTAAGGCAGTGTAGAAGAAGATATTTTTTTGTTTTAAATTTGTTTTAAATCAGTATTAGTACCGTATTTTACGAACTATCCAGCGCACCTGAAAACTCCAAATTGGCCTAAAATGTGAAGGTGCGCCTTATAACCCATTGCATCTTATGTACCACAAAATATGGTGTTTTTCTATGTGGGCGTTACTCAGGGTTCCTAAAACTTAAGGCAAAAAAATTCATTTTAATGCCTCTTGAAATTCCCCTGCGTCTTTGTGATCGGCGCTCGCTGCTTCCCGATTGCACTCTTTGGCCGCAAACCAGTTTCATTCCCTTTGCAACATTTTGCGATTTCTGTCAGCGACGTTGTTCAACTGATCCATAGTTGAATTAATACATCCTGTTAGTGTATGAAATGTGCAACGTTTATACACTTATCAATAAGGTACAGTAGCTCTTACTGTAGCTTTATTTCCATGCACCTTAATGGTCCAGTGCGACGTATAAACAACATTTGACTATTTTTGGGGATGCCTCTTATGATCTGGTGCGCCTTAAAAGTGCAGGAAATATGGTCATTAAAGTTTGGTTTGGGAACAGTAACCGTAGTTTTACAAGTTGTTGCCAATCTTGGTCAGTGAAGGCTAATTGTGTAGTCAGCGTTTTGAGGATTACCACAGCACCAAGGCCAATGTCAGAGTAATCTGATGAGCCTTGAGAAGGCGATGACATGATTTGTTTTCTGACAGCAATGTTGGAGCTAGTTTTCTCCCGGCGCCTGCAAAAATGCAAAATAGAACTGTTGCAACATCCAAGGCAGAGAGAGCAGAATTTTTTTCCACGTTTGGTTTGCATGTGGGGAATTGACTCTTTCAGATAAAGTTAAAAAAATGGTTTCTATAACCTTTGTTCATTAAACCTGATGAATTATCTGCAAAGCAAAATGCATACTTCTTATAACATGACAGTGCTATAATGATACGGTCATCCTTGCTTATTACTGCCACTTTAGGCCAATAGACAAACCCAAAAGATTCATAATTACAATATGTATTGTCATTGTCAAAATAAGACGAACAAAACTTTGCATGGAGCATCTATTCATCCAATAACTAAAATAAAAATACAAAATCTGCAGAGTGAATATCTATAAATAACCCAAAAACAATGAATAACCCAAAGTAAACATTGAACGTTTAGACATGGTACCATAAAAACTAGCAAGTACAATCATTTCTAATAGTAATCCTTATTTATTTAGAACTGAATAGAACATAGAAGCTTATATGTGCATTTTTTGGGAGGGGGAAGGTTCCAGTCTAGGCTATGGGGAAGCATCCAAACTGCGGAAAAAAGCCAATCATTGCATATTTAGATATTCTAATATTTCTACTGTAAATACACATATCAATGCTCCCCCAAAGTTTTGGAAACCTGAAAAATTCAAAGATTAAAACTGTTATTTTGTGCCAATTTGTTATCAGTTTTATTAATCATGTATCATAACAGGGCATCAAGGCGGCGCAGTGGTTAGCGCGTGTTTGGCTCAATTCTGAGGTCATGAGATCGAACCTTCCTGTGTGGAGTTTGCATGTTCTCCCCGTGCTTGCGTGGGTTTCCTCTGAGCATGTCAGGTTGATTGGCCGGTCCAAATTGTCCCTAGGTGTGAATGAGCGAGTGAATTGAGTTTCGCTGTGTGCCCTGCGACTGGCTGGCAACCACTTCAGGGTGTCCCCTGCGTACTGCTCGAGGATGGCTGGGATGGGCTCCAGCACCCCCGCGACCTTACTGAGGATAAGCGGTGCAAATAATGGATGGATGTATTTTAACAAATTGTCCTTACATTCTATCGACTGTTTATCCTGAAAATAGTCATGGGGCATCTGGAGCCCATCCCAGTTGTGTTGGGGCCAGAGGTGGGGGGCAGCTTGGTGGACTGGTTGCCATTTATTCAAAAGATGTAATAATAATAATAATGATCATAATAATCCAGTGGTACCTCTAGATGCAAGCTTAATATGTTCCAGAATCGTGGTCGTAGCTTGATTCATTTAACAAGTACAGTACGGGGAGCTGGGTTTTAGGAGTCACAACGCATGAGTTTTGATGATTACGTGAGCACTTATTAGACACTTAAAATTCAATTTAGTGTAACTTATACATGAACACACTACACAACGTTTTTTTACAGCACATTCTTTTCAATTTTTAGCTTGTACCTGCTGGACTCGCAACATTTTGAAAAAAAAACGTATCCGAGGAGATTTTTTTCTGCTTTCCCATAAAAAGATCTGCACGTTATACACGTAAACCCACGGTAGTGGAAGATGAAGACATTTACAACAGGGTACTGAGTGCCAGCCAAATAAAGATATGCATTGGATGACATATGACACAGGAAACAGGATACACAGTTTTGGCATTAAATGGAACGAAAGTTGTTTTCATACTGTATGTAAGTGCATTTTACATAATTTACTTTGAGCACTAGAACTTAATTTACACAATTCACCGTGTAACCTCGCTGATTTGATTTTTGCCTTGAGAATGGCCCACAGGCCATGCAGATACTGTATTCAAAAATAACATAATGCATCTGAAATTTAAACATTTTGATGCTTCTTTACGAAGGATGGATTAAGGGATAGAATGCGCTTCAAATCAAAAAGAATGTTGAGCAAGTATTGGTGAGAACAGATAATTACTAGATGGTGACTGCCTTTGCCCTCCTGCCTTGCTGAAAGGAATGTATTGGATATTATAACAATAAACCATTTTTGGAGGTCAATCCTGATTGACAGGGTCTTTGAGAAGAGATGCACCATTAGCACTTTTGCAGAAAATCTTTTTTTCATTACATCAAAGAAAGAAATGGCAAGAAAAACGTTTAAAATGATGTTTAAAAGGGTAACATTTGCAAACTATTGCAACTGAGAGAAACGTTTATTACAGAGAGAACCGTCATCATTTTTCTAGCCGAGATTACTGTTGCACAGACGCTCCCCTACTTACGGCCATTCGACTTACGTAAAACAATATATATATATATATATATATATATATATATATATATATATACAAACAACAAAAAAACAATTTGGGATTTGGAAAAATATACGGACATTGCTGTAAGTTAGGTTTTTTATTGTGTGCACCTTTTTCCGAGTACAGGACATTACTGTCGTGTTTCTGTCCGCCGCTACCAGCGTGTGGCTCTGTGAGAGGTCACCCAGCACCCACCCACTTCCTCTTTCAAGTTCGTATGTAAACATTCTATACTGTATCTCCAGCGCACAAAGAAGTTTGACATTTTTATAGTTTAGTATCTTGTGCGTCAATTCAATATGGTTGGTGTGAAGTGTAAAGAATTTTTTCAAAGCAATGAAACAATCTGTAATTCATTATTATTGTAATGAAACGTTTGGCCGTCCTACAACAGCGTAGTCATGTGGTGCATCATTCTCCACATTAAGTGCTGCATCCAACGTAGTCATTTTGATGATATAACTAATATCGATAGAAACGGCGTGTGTTGCATTTGTTATAAGGCTTATATAAAGCTTTTATTTTTTTGCAGCTCCAGGCAAATTTGTCCTGTTTCCTTTGTTCCAATATGGCTCTTTCAACATTTTGGCTTGCCAACCCCTGTATTGGGCTGACATTATGATTTGCCTAAATGAAGAGAAAGATTTTATATTTTTTAAAAAGCAATGTGTATTTGTTTTTATAATATTTACTTTAATCAATTGTATTGAGTTTTACCTGTTTACAACATCGTGTATAGCTTAATAGACCAACGATGTATCTCAGGTCTGTTTATTCTTTATCAAGAAAATGAATGCCTGCTCCTTTGTGTATAGCCAGATGTGCTGCTGGATCTAAAATTGGATGGTTTTGTAAATCCACTCCATTCTTTTTTTGTTATGGCTAAACATTTGAATAACCTTTAACAGAGTTCTAATTAGAGTAGCTCTGAAAAGGTGCTATTCAATAATGTGGTATTGAAATGCAAAAAACAGAAATGTATCTTGCCCGGCAGGTAAAAGAAAATGCAAATTAGCTTTATATCCTAGACCTGATTCAAATTGTACTTAAAATAACGGCAATTATTTATTTTCGTTTTGTTGAACTTTAGGAAAGGTGTTTTTGATGTTTTTTTCTGACGCATCAATACCAAAACATCCCACTCTATATTTGATATTTATTATGATAATAGATAATGGTGACACTATTCCTTAAATTGAACAGTTTCAAGTAGGGATGTTCAAAACCATATTTTTTTTAGACCAATATGGATACCCAAGTTTTTTCAGTTTCTACAGATATCAAACCAATAAGTCCTCGGGCTACTGCAAAAATGTCGTTAATGTACACATTGAAGATTGTTGGTCCCAACACAGCTCCTTAAGAAGGCATCGATACCACCAATATCCACATACAAACGCCATACATTAAGATCTGCTACGTCTGCAAAAAGTACTTTTAAATACCAGTGTCTTAATTTCCCTTATTTTTACATGCTATTAGTCTATTCATTCCAGGTTCTTGATTGTTAACTAGCCAAGATTAGTATCACATACTTTTAAGAGTATAAAATGCCCTAAAAAGGCTGTTATCTGTGCCAATATTGATACCTGGTATTGCCCATCCTTAGTCCCAAATTAATGTTATCATCCATGACATCTTTTGTAGCTGAGCCTAAACCAGTGGTCGGCAACCACCAGGCTGGGAACCGATGCGGGGCCATGGGCTGTTTAGTGCCACGCTGCACAGATAGAAAAACAAGTTCCCTTACCCTTACCTACGAGGGGACGCAGTTGCCTGTCGGGCAGTCCAACTATCACCTTAACAACAAAGATTCCCGTCCACAGAAAATACAGTGAAGGATTAATCAAATCAAAATGTTTGCACTTATAGACAATCGGGATGGAGAATGGTCAAGTGCGGCCCACTACGTCATGCTAGAAAGATTGTTAGCAAAAGTGCCGCTATTGAAAAATGTTTGGGAATGGAGTTGGAGCATGTTTGGATTCCTGAGTCAAGAACAGAACATACTAAAACGTTTTTCGCAGAGTTGGTTCATACGCTGATCGACATTCAAATTTTACAATAGTGACCAAAGTGTGTTGCTATTAGCACGTTCGCCTCACTGTTCAGATTGCCTGGGTTCATTTCCAACTACCTAGTGTGTGGAGTTTGCATGCTCTCCCCGGGCCCTTTTTGCGCTCCAGTTTCCTCGCACATAAAAAAAAAACATGGCTGGGATGGGCCCGGCACTCCGCGATCATTGTTAGGATAAGCGGTTTGGAAAATGAATAAATGAATACGATTTTGGTCGATGTTATTAGGTCATCTTAATATTCCATGCTATAGTTACGCTCATTATTATTATTATTGTTATTATTATTATAAATGTTATAATTGTTATTATTATTGCTGTTATTATCAATATTTTTAAAATGGTTAAGCATGTTTAATGCCACCCTTAGGTGGGGCCGTGAAGATATTGTTGGACAATGAACCGGTCCGTGGTACAGAAAAGGTTCCCGACCACTGGTTTAAACCATGGCTAAAAGCTAAAAAGAACCAATACATGCATGCAGGAAGACCACTTCCCTCTCAGCAGGAATCTGAGTCACCAGCATCCAAAGCAAGCATCAATATATGCATCTCTGTCACGGTGACCTGGCGACTGTGATTGACCAAGTCGTCGATCGTTTCCGAGGCCTGAATCCCGCTGACTTTATAATACAACACTAGCAAAAAAAAAAAAACAAGCAGTGTATGGCTACAAATGGTTACGGTTTCTGCTAGCCCACAGTAGAGTGGCAATTTTTGATTAATTGGAGGAAAACAGTACATTTTAATGAGTGTCGCATATGTGAGTCAGACTGTGAAGTTGGGCAAAGTGAAAGCGCCGTTTGGTCGCACACGGCCTGCTGGGGCGAGCTACAAAGCATAGATAAACCATAAGTTTTCGTGTCATTTGCTAATAGGGAGTGATGATGTAATTTTGTAAAAAGTTAGTCTATAAAAAGTTTGATTATATGTGATGGAAATCAGCCTTCCAAAATGGGCATACTATTGAAGTCATTGAATTGCAGTTCCATCAACTTATTCAGTATTTATTCCGTACTTTTTGTTTCTTTGCCTCTGGCCACTGTATGTCTGCAGTCTGTTTGCCTGCCACCTCTGACTTGGCCTCTGTGGCAGCAGTAGTCCAAACTACACAAGCCCCCAGCCAGCAGGGGAACATTTGGCATCCTGCCAGCAAGCCAGGGCGCCAGTTTGGTTGAACATCAGTAGCATTAAAGATATGCTATACGCCTGTGTGTATCTGCCCTGATCCTCCATCACCACCATCCCCCTATGTGCTGTCCCTTGATTCCATTAAAACTGTTGTACTTTTTCAGCATGTAGCCAGACATCCAGGATACTGCTTTGGGTCTCTTAAAATACATACACATATGAATGAGTAGGGGGCTTGAAATAGCTCCTTTCTCATCCGTAGCCAAGCCGCCCTGATGGTTAGGTCATTGCGTTTAAAGGAACATGGACTGCAGAAACCCCCTCTTAAGATTTCAAACTTTGTTCTTCCTTTTTTATTTCACTGAAATTGTTATGCATTGAAGTTAACACATACAACTGAAGGTGCATTTCATGATTGTTAAAAACAGCGATAACAATTTCTTTAAATTTGTATCACATGTGGTTCATTGTCTATAAATATCATGAGCCCTCAGGCTGACAGGTAAAACAGGATTTTAGAACTGATTTAGGAGGGCTTGTAGTTAGTTGGCTTTTTATTGTACATGCACGGAAGACAACCTGAGCTTTCATTAACTTTGTTTTTTATCATTTTCCCATTACAGACACATTCTGGAATATCTATGAAGTCTCTGGACCCAGCACTGGCATACAGTTGGTATGTATCGACTTACTGAAATGCTGTGTATAAAGCTCTCAATCTCTGCTGGTACCAAGAAACGCAAACATGCTAATGTTACCAGCTCGGTAGCCTACATGGTAGGGCGCTCGCTCCGAGACTGGGAGGTCGTTGGTTCAAGCCTCGGCCGAGTCATACTTAAGACTTACAACATTGGTACTCATTGCCTCCCTGCTTGGCGCTCGGCATATAAGGGTTGGAATTGGGGGGTTTGGTCACCTAATGACTCCCAACACAGCAGTTGGGTCTAAAATGGCGGCGCCCTGTTTGGCTGCGGCTGCATCGGCTCGCTACAGTTTAACTGTACGGGTCAGGTGTATCGACATTTCGTTCTGTGTGCATGGTTACAAAGAATGACAATAAAAGTAAATTCTTCTTCTTCTCTTATCTTTGCTGATTGTGAACAATAATATTCCGATACTCCTAAGTGTTCATAAAATAAAATAAAATAATAATAAAGACACACATTTAGAATATCAAGCATTTATTTATAATTCATGAAGGACCTGGACCCCAAAAGTTGTAAAAACAAATATAAACATCTGATCAGGGGACCACATCCGGTCAGCTACCCAATGATTAATAACATCTTTGAAAGTAATACTAACATGTATCATAGTAAAAATAATAATAATAATTTGTCTAGTGTTAAGGTTGGGATGACAATTAGCACTTCCAAATGAGAGATATGGTCATCTGTTGCAGTCTTCTTCTTGAGGCTTTGATGGAGAAAGATAGAAACCAAAGCGAAGATCTTGATTTACTGATCAGTATATGTTCCTACCTTGGCTTATGGTCATTAGCTGCTGGTTGTTGTTGTAAAAACAAGATATAGGAAACCAAGGAGGCCAAGATTAATTTTGCATTGCAGGGTGTTCTCTCTCTTAGAGATAGGGAAGCTTTGTTATGTGACAAGTGCCAGTTAAGCTGGCTCAGGCACTGTATTCCTCCTGGAGATGTGTTCTGGGCATTTTCAACCATCAGTAAAAAACAGGGACGACCCAAGAGATGCAGGAGGGACAAATATTCTTTGCTGGCCTGGTTAGGATACAATGAGGCTTGGTAGAGGGTGTAGGATGCCCTTAAAAAGCTACTACTGGATGGATGGATGGATGGATGGATGGACATACTTTGGATTTTTTTGTATCTCTGCCATTTGGCCACATGCTTTAAACTGAAAAACAGTTTTTCTGGGTTCCAAACACACCTGGAGACAGGTGTGTTTGGAACATGAATTTGCACTGCCAAACAGTGCAAATGCATGTGCTTTGCCACTTTTCAGACTACAAAACAGTCTTCCTAGTTTCTCCATGGATGAACATGCTGTTAGTCAAAATTACCTTCTAGGACAGAGGTTATGAACCTGTGGCTCGCAATCCATACATGGCTTTTTTCATGAGTACATATGACTTGGTGATAATATGCTACTTGTATAAATTTCACTGCAGTGTTACAAATCTGGTAAGCTCAGTGTCAGGTTTGGTCTGTGCATCGTTGAAGCTCGTTTTATAACATTTAGCGTTCGTTCCAATATATAAATGGCATAGTATTACCTACAGTTTACGATCAAGATGTCACAACCAACAGAACCCGTTTTGGCTGTACATCGCAAAATATTCCTTTATATTGAAGCTCATTAAATAATGTATGCTCACTGTTGAGAAACTATGATAAAAACCCACTATACAAACTGAAATAACCTACAAATGCTAACCTCCTCTAATGGAAACTAAAAATGTCAGCAGCAAACAATAAGTGTAGCTCGGTGTGGACTTTATTTAATCTACACAAAATGACAAAGCGAGGTTCAATTTGTATGGTAAAGTGGTCTGCTACTGTTGCAACACAACCATTTTACATAAACACATGGAAAAAAGATCACCCTGGTGAGAGCAATGAGCTGCAACCAGAAATGTTATAATATCACTGTTCCTGAACAAAAAAAAAACTATAGACCCATTGACATTATGGGAACAGAACCAAAAGGGCTTCTTTCTTAGTTTATCTTCAAAATATTGCACAATGAAAGTTATATTACTTGTCTTGATGACATCTGTATACAGTATTTGCATTTTTGGTACATTGCTGCTTTTTTGGTTTGACTCTCTTGGCTTTTTTTCTGAAGCAAGTATAATAGAAATATTTATATTTAGCTTTTTCCTGGTTGTATAGTCATTTAGTAAACAATGAATAATTTTAGTGGATACAATTTTTGTTCTGTATTTATTATAATTATGAACTAACTCAAAGGGGGCAAGGGTTATTCAATGATAATGGCGTTTTCAAGACAAAAGTAATGGATCGGTATTGACCAATTCTACCCTGTATTTACTTGGATTGTATCGATCCCAAAATTCCCAGTATTGGCCTTTCATAGCATTTGGTAAAAAAAAAACGGATGTAGTTTCAGTTTATAAAGCCTCAAAATGATGCAGTGAGGAAGAACTGGCCCCCGGTTCATAAGTTGAACGCCCAGACCCGCTGACCAGCATATGGTGCATAGTAAACAGTTGCCTCAATTCCAGCCATCAACGACAAATACCTTCCTCTTGGTATTTGATGACCTGCGACATTAATTGCTCAGGTTCAGTATCTCGGTAATCGGTGCTCAGAAAAAAGACGACGATGAAAATCCTGCAGAAATATATAAATTACTTCTGCATAAATTAGGAAAAGAGTGAGAATCTCATTATAGGGACGTGTCGCTCGTGTCAGACAAACATGCAGAGCTGGGTAATGGCTATCAGCTTCCAGCGCCAGTACCAGCTGTGCCCGATCCAAATGGGCGCAGACAGCTATTCAGGCCGAGCAGGGTCAGATGAGGACGCCAACACGGGATGGGGGAGGGGTGCCGAGAAGGGGAAATAAAATGGTGAGCAGGAGGAAGAGAGGGGAGCGAGTAGGAGAGGAAGAAAAGGGGATAGTGGAGGCAAGAAACATGCTCTGCAGGCTCTGCAAAGATTTACAGTTGTGCCGTCTTCTCCCAAACAGAACAATGGCGCATTTGCTGCTTGCTTTGCCGCAGGTGAAAAGAATAAAAGGAGCAGAAAAGCAGAAATTGATTGCATAGTTACAGATAATGCATTTAGGGCTGTCACAATAAAGAATTTTTGGAGGCGATTAAATGTCACAGAAATAGTTGACGAATATATAAAGTTCCCCCCTTCTACATACTACTATCATAATATGAGTTTAATATTACAGATACTGTGCACCTTCATCAAGAAGCGCAATTTAATGGTCGCCAAGTCAAGAAATGAACAAAAAATCATGACTAACTGCTCATTTTATCAAAACAACGGACCGCTTCTTCAGTGTAAACCCAAAATGTGTCCAAAAGACCGAAGCGGTGTGTGGTTTTGAAACAAAATAATTACCTACCTTGATGACCACACACAGAGTGCCAGTGCTTCACTGCTTGTTGACATCTATTAATTTCAGTAAAGGGTATTTTAGTTTTTTGTACAGTAGCTTTTGTTTGCTATTACAGAGGTCAAACGTTTCCTGTAGTCTTTCACCAGGTTTGCACACACTGCAGGAGCGATTTTGGCCCACTCCTACACACGGATCTTCTCTAGATCAGTAATGTTTCTGGGCTGTCGCTGAGAAACACTGAGTTTGTCGTTCTGTATACACGTGTACAAGAATGTCAATAAAGTATATCTGAATCTGAATCTAATGGCTCACTGGACACAAAAACCCTTTTTCATTTTCAATTTTATCTAAACTTATCGTAAATTGGCGTAGCAAAAAAAAAGGAAGTGCCTGGAGGAAACCCACGCAGGCACGGGGAGAACCTGCAAACTCCACAAGGGAAGGCTCCGGTAACTGGACTTGAACCCTGAACCTCCGCACCGTGGGGCTGCGCGCCAACCACCTATCCGCTGTGCTGCTGCATGCAGACATTACGACAGATGAATAGACAGTGCACATATAAGTCATAAATACATAGTACAGACGCTGCGAACAATCGTTTGTAATTTGAATTTTTTTATATATAATATATATATATATATATATATATATATATATATATATATATATATATATATATATATATATATTATTTGGAGTCACCAAGTAACCTGCTATGCATGGTTTTCAATTGTGGGAGGAAACTGGAGTCCCTTGAGAAAACCCAGGCAGGCACAAGGAGAACATGCAAACTCCACACTGGGAAGCCAGTTACTGGAAGCGAACCTGGGACTTTTGAACTCCGAAGCGGACACGCTAAACAGTCCCATCGTTAATCAGATACTTTATGTTTTATGTAGTATGAACAAGGACAAGCTATAAAGGCGCTCTTTTCCATCACACAACATCTGGGCCACACTTTTGGCCCTGCGACAAAACAAATGGTTGTGTTGGGGACAGCATAATGCATAAATTACACTTGGACAGTAGACTGTTTTCCACCCCGCTAAAAATAGTCTTCTGGGAAAAAAGTAACTAACAAAAAAAGGGATGTAGGAATGTTATTTACTTTTGGGGCCAATAAAGAATCAAGTCAGGTGAGGAAGAGGGGAAAATTCTGCATTGCATTTTTTGTTTTTTTGTTTTGTTTTTGCTTTTCCTTTATTTTTATTTTTTATTTTTTTTCTTTGTGTATGTGTTTGTCTTGCTGCCGGTCAACTGTCTCAAGGGATATGACCAGGGTAGATAGATAGGTAGTTTACCTAGGCATATTTGTTCAAGAAAAATATATTCCTTTGCAAATAGGATTGGTAAGTATCTTATCAGGGCGATAGCTTTTTGTATATCAAGGGATTAGTCCCTTTGACTGATAGTTATACTTGTATTGACTGATCTGTCATTATCTTCAGGAATTATATCTTTGGGTGACTGCTGTTAATCAAGATTTTTTTAAATGCCTTGAATTGTACGTTCTAATAAAATGTAAAAAACAAATATGGGGTGGATAGAAAAGGAATATAATGCTATTCATTTCTTGTAGTTCTCAATAATTTGCTTTATTTGGAGATGTTTGCCTTCCATTTTGGAGAAATGTTATATATCAAACCTATAAATGGTATCAGCGCATGGAACTGCTAAGAACCTTAGACTTGAATAATCCGGCAGTATCCCTCAGATAAGTGAAAAAAGTACATACCTACTTAAAACAAACCTACTTATGGTATCGACACGTGTTATGGATATTGGTTAGTATTGATGAGTTCATTACTTGGAAGTATCACTCAGAAAAGAAGAAAAATAACTATATATTTGATTCAAATAAGACAAATGCAGGGATGTGATTTTTCCGCTAATTCGCGGAATTCCGCTTTTTTTATCTCCAAAAATAAAATTTTAAAATTTCCGGTGTTTTAATTGGTAAAAAAAAACGATTTCGTCTCGACAGCATGCCATTTGAGTGTTTCCGTAACTGAAATGAAACGTACTTGCGATTGGTTGAAGTCTCGTGTTGACCAATAAACGCGCTTGTTATAGGAGTGTGCCATTGTTCATTTCTCACACGTTTTTGCCGGGTGTTTAAAGAAAGATGTCCGTGATCGAACGCAAAGATGCTCCGCGAGCTAAAGAAATTGATAAGATTGTAAAAAACAAGTTTCGATGGGACTGGTTGGAGAAGGAATTATCTACGAATGTTGGAAAGAAGACTGTGACGAATTTGTTCAATGACTTTATTCGGAAGATCGATCGTGCCGGGAAAGCACTTTGCATTTGGTGTCATGATACCATCGACTATGGTGGGAGAGGTTTCAAAGCTCTTGAAAGTCACGCAAAGAGCAAAAAACACGTGAAAGAACTCCAGTCAAGAACGACAAATTATTCCATCGCTGGAAGTTTCGGTGCCCAAACGAAAACTCCAAAACTTTACGGCCTCCATCCCTTATTGACATCACAATCGGAAGCGGTAATAAAGAGACGTGATCCACCCCAACAACCTGTACCAGTTGCTGATAGAGTCGTGAATTTTGAGGTAGGTGGTAAACTTTTCAAATTTATTTGACAGTTTTCCCATTTTTTTCGAAAATATTATAACGTAATAAAAATGGCCATAAATATTTAACAATTACAATAATAGATTTTCATGTGTACATTACACCAACACTTTACTGTAGGGCCTATACTTATTGTACTTTCATTTATCAAATACTTGGATACGCTGCTATTAAAGAAATAAATTATTACATTTAAAATATGATTTAGGAAATTTAAAAATATTATTAAGCCTAATAGTAATCAAAACTATTGTCAGTATTTATATTTTTTAAATTAAGTACTTGTATGATATTCTACCATTGATTTTCTTAATGGCCACGATATTATTAGAGTCCAGACTAAGAGTGATCCCAAAAGCTGGTGGCGGCACGCTTTGAGGCGGTTTCCTACAGACCTGGATCCCGTTAGCCGCCTGCAGTTGTAGAAAGATGCCGGTGTTGTGCCCTTTTCCGACTCCTCTGCAGATTCCTCCCCCCCTCGCGTGAACGCGCATTCTGCTATTCTGCTGCGCTTCCAACAAAAGCGATCCTATTCTATATAAAACGCTTATTAAAACAATAAAGCGAGCTAATTATAACAATTGGGAGATCCTAGTCTATATAACGCGTTTATTTAAACAATAAAGCGCGATATAACGCGTTTATTTAAACAATAAAGCGCGAAGCGCGATCGTATTCTACAAATTGCGTTTGTTAACGCGGATGCAAAAGTCACCAATGTCAATGTACGCTTCCGACAAAAGCGATCGTATTCTGTATAATACGCTTTTTAAAAAAAATAAAGTGAGCTAATTATAACAATTGGGAGATCCTAGTCTATATAATGCGTTTATTTAAACAATAAAGTACGATCGTATTCTACAAAATGCGTTTGTTAACGCGGATAAAAAATTCACCAACGTCAATGTACGCTATGATTTCCGCAATCACAACTAATCGTACACAAATAATATTTATTTGATTTACTATAATATCCGTATGTAATGTCTTTTTCATTGTGAATGAAACCCTGGTTGCATTGGATCCCGCGGTGTAAACAAATTGTTGTTGTTTTATTTTTCATTTAAAATCGGACTTCCCTGTCTATACTGTTTGGAAAATAAGACACGCTTTAAACCTTATTATGCTCTTTGGTTTTGGGATCCAACTACAGAGGAATACCTCCACTTTGTGATGTGTTACTGATTAGGTGTTCGACAAATCTAGTTTGTTTTTTATTACTACTATTAATAATAATAATAATAGAAATATTATGAAAAACGTCTGAAAGTTTTCAAATTCACTGTGCTGACATATTGATGCCACAGAAGGTTACTCTAGAAGTTTCAAGTCTGTATCTCCAACAGAGTCTGTTTTAGCAGGGGGGGGAGGATTTGGGCTGGCAAAATCCTCCCCCCTCCCTGCTATCCCCTGAATAAAAACTCCAAACGACCCCAAATTCACTGTGCTGACTTATTATTGCCACAGAAGGTTACTCTACAAGTTACAAGTCTGTATCTCCAACAGAGTCTGTTTTAGCAGGGGGGGAGGATTTGGGCAGGCAAAATGCTCCTCCCCCCCCTGCTAACTCCTGAATAAAAACTCCAAACGACCCCAAATTCACTGTGCTGACTTATTAATGCCACAGAAGGTTACTCTACAAGTTACAAGTCTGTATCCCCAGCAGAGTCTGTTTTAGCAGGGGGGGAGGATTTGGGCTGGCAAAATCCTCCCCCCTCCCTGCTATCCCCTGAATAAAAACTCCAAACGACCCCAAATTCACTGTGCTGACTTATTATTGCCACAGAAGGTTACTCTACAAGTTACAAGTCTGTATCTCCAACAGAGTCTGTTTTAGCAGGGGGGGAGGATTTGGGCTGGCAAAATGCTCCTCCCCCCCCCCTGCTAACTCCTGAATAAAAACTCCAAACGACCCCAAATTCACTGTGCTGACTTATTAATGCCACAGAAGGTTACTCTACAAGTTACAAGTCTGTATCCCCAGCAGAGTCTGTTTTAGCAGGGGGGGAGGATTTGGGCTGGCAAAATCCCCCCCCCCCCCCCTGCTAAAACAGACTCTGTTGGAGTTACAGACTTGTAACTTCTAGAGTAACCTTCTTTGGCATTAATAAGTCTGCACAGTGAATTTGGGGTCATTTGGAGTTTTTATTCAGGAGTTAACAGTGGGGGGGGGGGAGGATTTGGGCAGGAAAAAAATCTCCTTCCCCCTAATAAAACAGAATCTGTTGGAGATATAGACTTATAACTTCTAGAGTAATCTTCTGTGGCAATAATAAGTCAGCACAGTGAATTTGGGGTCGTTTGGAGTTTTTATTCAGGGGATAGCAGGGAGGGGGGAGGATTTTGCCAGCCCAAATCCTCCCCCCCCTGCTAAAACAGACTCTGTTGGAGTTACAGACTTGTAACTTCTAGAGTAACCTTCTTTGGCATTAATAAGTCTGCACAGTGAATTTGAGGTCATTTGGAGTTTTTATTCTGGAGTTAACAGTGGGGGGGAGGATTTGGGCAGGAAAAAAAATCTCCTTCCCCCTAATAAAACAGAATCTGTTGGAGATATAGACTCATAACTTCTAGAGTCACCTTTTGTGCCTTTATTGAGTCAGCACAGTGAATTTGGGGTCATTTGGAGTTTTTATTCAGGAGTTAGCAGGGGGGGAGGATTTGGGCAGGCTTTTTGCCTGCCCAAATCCCCCCCCCCCTGCTAAAACAGACTCTGTTGGAGTTACAGACTTGTAACTTCTAGAGTAACCTTCTTTGGCATTAATAAGTCTGCACAGTGAATTTGGGGTCATTTGGAGTTTTTATTCAGGAGTTAACAGTGGGGGGGGAGGATTTTGCCAGCCCAAATCCTCCCCCCCTGCTAAAACAGACTCTGCTGGGGATACAGACTTGTAACTTGTAGAGTAACCTTCTGTGGCATTAATAAGTCAGCACAGTGAATTTGGGGTCGTTTGGAGTTTTTATTCAGGAGTTAGCAGGGGGGGGGAGGAGCATTTTGCCTGCCCAAGTCCTCCCCCCCTGCTAAAACAGACTCTGTTGGAGATACAGACTTGTAACTTGTAGAGTAACCTTCTGTGGCATTAATAAGTCAGCACAGTGAATTTGGGGTCGTTTGGAGTTTTTATTCAGGAGATAACAGGGGGGGGAGGATTTTGCCAGCCCAAATCCTCCCCCCCTGCTAAAACAGACTCTGCTGGGGATACAGACTTGTAACTTGTAGAGTAACCTTCTGTGGCATTAATAAGTCAGCACAGTGAATTTGGGGTCGTTTGGAGTTTTTATTCAGGGGATAGCAGGGAGGGGGGAGGATTTTGCCAGCCCAAATCCTCCCCCCCCCCCTGCTAAAACAGACTCTGTTGGAGTTACAGACTTGTAACTTCTAGAGTAACCTTCTTTGGCATTAATAAGTCTGCACAGTGAATTTGAGGTCATTTGGAGTTTTTATTCTGGAGTTAACAGTGGGGGGGAGGATTTGGGCAGGAAAAAAAATCTCCTTCCCCCTAATAAAACAGAATCTGTTGGAGATATAGACTCATAACTTCTAGAGTCACCTTTTGTGCCTTTATTGAGTCAGCACAGTGAATTTGGGGTCATTTGGAGTTTTTATTCAGGAGTTAGCAGGGGGGGAGGATTTGGGCAGGCTTTTTGCCAGCCCAAATCCTCCCCCCCCTGCTAAAACAGACTCTGTTGGAGTTACAGACTTGTAACTTCTAGAGTAACCTTCTTTGGCATTAATAAGTCTGCACAGTGAATTTGGGGTCATTTGGAGTTTTTATTCAGGAGTTAACAGTGGGGGGGGAGGATTTTGCCAGCCCAAATCCTCCCCCCCTGCTAAAACAGACTCTGCTGGGGATACAGACTTGTAACTTGTAGAGTAACCTTCTGTGGCATTAATAAGTCAGCACAGTGAATTTGGGGTCGTTTGGAGTTTTTATTCAGGAGTTAGCAGGGGGGGGGGGAGGAGCATTTTGCCTGCCCAAATCCTCCCCCCCTGCTAAAACAGATTCTGTTGGAGATACAGACTTGTAACTTGTAGAGTAACCTTCTGTGGCAATAATAAGTCAGCACAGTGAATTTGGGGTCGTTTGGAGTTTTTATTCAGGGGATAGCAGGGAGGGGGGAGGATTTTGCCAGCCCAAATCCTCCCCCCCTGCTAAAACAGACTCTGCTGGGGATACAGACTTGTAACTTGTAGAGTAACCTTCTGTGGCATTAATAAGTCAGCACAGTGAATTTGGGGTCGTTTGGAGTTTTTATTCAGGAGTTAGCAGGGGGGGGAGGAGCATTTTGCCTGCCCAAATCCTCCCCCCCTGCTAAAACAGACTCTGTTGGAGATACAGACTTGTAACTTGTAGAGTAACCTTCTGTGGCAATAATAAGTCAGCACAGTGAATTTGGGGTCGTTTGGAGTTTTTATTCAGGGGATAGCAGGGAGGGGGGAGGATTTTGCCAGCCCAAATCCTCCCCCCCCTGCTAAAACAGACTCTGTTGGAGATACAGACTTGAAACTTCTAGAGTAACCTTCTGTGGCATCAATATGTCAGCACAGTGAATTTGAAAACTTTCAGACGTTTTTCATAATATTTCTATTATTATTATTATTAATAGTAGTAATAAAAAACAAACTAGATTTGTCGAACACCTAATCAGTAACACATCACAAAGTGGAGGTATTCCTCTGTAGTTGGATCCCAAAACCAAAGAGCATAATAAGGTTTAAAGCGTGTCTTATTTTCCAAACAGTATAGACAGGGAAGTCCGATTTTAAATGAAAAATAAAACAACAACAATTTGTTTACACCGCGGGATCCAATGCAACCAGGGTTTCATTCACAATGAAAAAGACATTACATACGGATATTATAGTAAATCAAATAAATATTATTTGTGTACGATTAGTTGTGATTGCGGAAATCATAGCGTACATTGACGTTGGTGAATTTTTTATCCGCGTTAACAAACGCATTTTGTAGAATACGATCGTACTTTATTGTTTAAATAAACGCATTATATAGACTAGGATCTCCCAATTGTTATAATTAGCTCACTTTATTTTTTTAAAGAGCGTATTATATAGAATACGATCGCTTTTGTCGGAAGCGTACATTGACATTGGTGACTTTTGCATCCGCGTTAACAAACGCAATTTGTAGAATACGATCGCGCTTCGCGCTTTATTGTTTAAATAAACGCGTTATATCGCGCTTTATTGTTTAAATAAACGCGTTATATAGACTAGGATCTCCCAATTGTTATAATTAGCTCGCTTTATTGTTTTAATAAGCGTTTTATATAGAATAGGATCGCTTTTGTTGGAAGCGCAGCAGAATAGCAGAATGCGCGTTCACGCGAGGGGGGGAGGAATCTGCAGAGGAGTCGGAAAAGGGCACAACACCGGTCGTCTAGGGTCTCCCTTGCCACTGGAACCATCTTCTTTACAATTAAGATAGTGGCGTTGGGGAAATGTTTTTTAATGTGACTGATTTTGAGTTGACTTAAACTGTAATTTTATATGGGATAGTTCAATATACATTGAAAATTTATGCTGTTGTCTTGTCTATTTCTTTGTCATCTGAGTGCATTGAAAGTACTTAAAAAAACCCATGAGCTCCGGGGGGGGGCTTCGCCCCACTTTTCCCCCCACCAGGGCACTGCCCTGGTCCTACCTGGTTTCCCCCCCCCCCCCCCCAGCTAGCAATCACCCCCCCCCCCCCCCCCCCCGCTAATTTTCAGATAATTTCACTTTGGTCAAATCACATCCCTGCAAATGATAAATGAAATAAGTAAAGCTATCTGCCGGTTGTTTACCCTTTTAACCAAAAAAACACAAGTTACAATTACAGTAAGGAAATGTAAAAAAATCCTTAAATTAACTCGAATATTTTCTTTGGAGTCCAAAGAATTGAAGATTGACAATTTTAAAAGGCATAAACATAATGATAGCTAAGTGTAAAAATATATTATGCACCTAAAGCAGCTGTGTCAAACATACGGCCCGCAGGCCGGATCTGGATGACGTCCAGCAAAAGTTCATTCGATGTTTGGGACTACTTTAATTTGTGAACAGATGTTCTCTGTGATGAACAATAATAAAACAAAGCAGCACTCAAGGATAACGAACAAACACAGGAATAACAATGGTTTTTGTGCTGCAACACCTGGTGTTGATGCAAAGTTTCAGGAGCCAGCAAGAGTGCAAAAGGAGAATAAGGTGTCAACACGACATTTGTTTGCACAGATCATTGAAAATATGATTTACCTGGTTTCATGTTAAAGACAATATTGTGCAGTGTGTTCTCAGCTTCAATAGGTCCAGTTTGGTAGTTGTATCCGATGTTATTGCCCATTCACTGCTAAAACACTTAATTTATCTTTATTTTTTTCATTTCATTCAAAGCAGCATGACAATTGTGGCAAACTTATTTTTATTCATAGCTTCCGCTTGAGTTTTTTGGGTGACGTTGTATAGATTTAAAGCTGCATGTATTCAACTATTAGCCATTTGGGTGCCCTGACCACAAATGCTTTATGGTGCCGCCCACCACCCAAAAACAAAAGATTCTCAGTGCAATTTTTTTATTCACATACAAACACGAGAATTAAATAAGTTATTTTCTTTTTTTTTCTTTTGGATTAATAAAGCGAGAACGTTTTAATTTGTCGCCTTGGTAAGATATTGTTTTAACATGCTGTGTATGTGATTTGTGTTAATATTTTAGTGCTGTGAAATTAATATTTTACATGGACAACAAATGTAATTCGTACTCACCTTATCAATCCAAAACTTTTACTGTGAGTCTGACTGACAGTGAAGGCACGCCTCCGAGTGAGACTTTTCACTATCTACTCAACACTGTCATTCACTTTTTGAGTTTAAGAGCTTCGTTTAAAAAAAATTGATTACCAAACTGTTAGTTCTTTTTTTTCTTTTTTTTTTTCGCTTACAATTTTATTGTATTCCGGTGTTTTACCTTGTGATAAATATCAGATTAAAACTCAGTTTTGTTCCAGTGCGCCATATGAGCCGACAAAAAAAATATTCGAACCAAGGAGAGTGCGCCCTTTAAAACAGTGCGCCAAATGAGTGCAATAATGAGGTTTTTTTCTTTTTTAACATTGACTATCGGCAAGCGACGCATGAGCTTCATCTCGTTTCTTCTTGTTTTTTCATTTCTCCGCTCCAGACTCTTGTTGCCGTTTCGAGGCCAGGTTCACACAGGTGTTCACCAAATTGCGAATGAGGCATAATCGAACATACCACTGGGAGGGTGAAGGGGACACTATGAGACCGGAGCAGATTCACCCCTTTTCTCTGGAAATTTGGTTTATCCTGATTTTCTATTGTTTATAAATATTAGCACATATTATTACCACTTTTAACACTATTCACGACCCTGGCTTCTTTTGCTGCCGGATGCAGTGCACTTTATGTGCGTTTGCTGGGCTACGGCCCTGCATTCAATGCCAAAAATAGAAAACTTATTTTTTTTCATTGCTTGTGAATAAATGTGTTGTGTTTGGACAATATTCCTTTTAATCTGTGATTAGAATTTCTAGGGTGGCTGAATAGTAAGTATAGTACAGTAATTCAACGTTGACATTTTTTGACTGATCCAGGCCACCTGAGAACATCAGTCTGGAACCGACTACTGTGTTTGACACGCCTGACCTAAAGGCTTTAATAGTAAAAAACTAAACATCAATTTTATCAATCACCAGCTACGGAATTTTTTTACTCTACCGTTGTTTGGCCAATAATATTTGCTTCTTATGCTCGTCAACAATAATGTAATACAATACAATGGAATGCATTAGATGCTCTTAAATAATAATTTTTTTTGTGTGGCTTTTGGGCTCAACTGATGGAGCACGATGTTGGATTTTAAGACGTCCATCTGCCCCCCACGTAAGACGAAATGGGGTAACTATTGGCCTAAAGAAAGAAAGAAATCTGTAAATTAGCAGCGCTGTAAAAAATGGGGTCCATCCACTCGGGGGTCTATCACATGGTTGGTCCGTTGGATGCCTGCGTTTTATTTCAAATAGCCCATAGGGAAGATTAGGCGATACTTTTGTCTGACAGCCGTGGCCGAATGGAGAGAGAGAAAAGGGAAATTTAGAGAGTTTGAGGAAGAATGAGGCAGAGCAAAGGAAACTGGGCGACAGAGAGCCGCAGGGAGACGCGCTGAAAGGAGAGCGGGCTGAAGAGGGAGGGAGAAATAAGCGACAGAGAGAAGCCAAATGTTTCTTGGGAAAGTTTTGGAGGCTGAGGTGCATTGTGGGTGTCGGGGTCCGAGGTGTGTATTAATGCCGGTGATTGGAGGAGGGCTGCTGCAGAAGTACGTGAGCCGAATACCCAAAACGGACGCAAGGATAGGAACTGAATTGTAAGGGTGGGCAGATCGATCCAAATTTCAGTATTATCAATATTGTCCGAGTACTCGGATCGGATTGATACTGTTGTCTTGCGATCAATACTTTCATCTCATTGCCAAACACTATTATAATCTTTGTAATGAATTGTAAGATTATACAAACAGTACATTATAAGATCTAATTATTTTTACACTTTATTTGCACTCAAAATATTGTGCAACAAAGGACATTTTAGTTCTGTTGTTGACGTTATTGTACAGTATTTTAAGGCTGCAACAACGAATCGATACAAAAATAAAATCCATTATTAAAAGCGTTGGCGACCAATTTCATCATTGACTTATTGTGTTGCGCGATTTATGCGGCACTCGGCACGTTAATTCAATGCAAATTAGAGAGTGCATTGAATTCCCTCTTCATCTGGCAAGGCACTTCTAGTAGCACTTTGGTCTGGCAGAGGTTGCTTTGAGACCGTGTTTTTATACATAAGGCCATTTCAAACCAAATCTAAATGTATTTCTATAGTACTTCTCAGACACTGAAAGTAGTCTTACTGTTCTCTCGTTATTTTCTGATCTTACATATTTGCATACATTTGTATGTTTTTATTATTGTTATTTTTGGATATACGACATAGACTTTTTTATTCATTTATATTATAGAATATAATCAAAAATATATATTTTTTTAAATTTGATTCCTCAATTAATGTGAAAAATAATATTTTGATTCAGCCATTATTAAACTAATCGTTGTAGCCCTACTGTATTTGTTGTTACAATGCTGTTTGTTTGGCTGTTTTGACTTTTGTTCTGAAACAATTGAATTTTTTTTAAACTGTTTAAACATTTATTTATTTATGTATTTTTAAGGTAAAAAAAATGCTAAGAAAAGTACATAGGATACCAGTTCCTTATTTTGACCATGATTTTTCAGTTTTTCGTTGTTTTGACTATTACCTCATTGTCGCTAACAGCCACTCATGTTGCTCTTCTTTGTTTTTCACACCAATAAGGCAGATCTGATTTTTGTTACATTGAATATTTAATAAAAAAAAGAGGGGCCCCAGACGAAGGCTTAAGAACGCATGGAATTCTCTTTTTTGAAAGCTCCCCTCCTGGTTCTCTTTGCATTTTAAAAATCCATTGATGTTTTCTGTCATTGTTTTGAGTTTCTACTAATTGTTGAAACTTAATGATTGTATAGTTGACATTATTTACACATTGTTTTTTTTTCTTTTTTCTTTTTGTCTTTCTAAATATTGTGCAGTAGAGGACTCTCCTGACTTTTGGGGAATCAGTTGGAATAGAAATATTTATAAATCATTTTACACTGTCAATGTTAGCATTATTTAATTTAAAGAACAGAACAGTTTTTTTGGACTAGAATCTTTGTACTGTGTTTATTCGTAAATATAAACTAACTTAGATGGGGAGAGGTTCAGTTATTCAAACATCATCGGATTGGTATTGATCAATGCTATTCTGTATTTATTTGGACCGAATCAATCCCGAAATTCTCAATCTATATCACAATCTCTATTAAAACAAAAACAAAAAGTCATGGTGACAATTTAATATTGGTTTTAGGATGACGAAGCCGCATCAGGTCCCTGAAAAATTCTTTGAAGAGAAGAAGAGATGGTTTGTTATGAGCCTCACAATGACTATCCCACCTTCGCCCTTTGTGTTGCTATAATATGGTTGCCCCTTTTAATAAAATACAAAAGTAAATCTAGAAACTTAGATTTTACATTAAATCCTTAGAATAGGTTAGAATAGAATAGAATAGAATAGAATAGTTTTTACTGTCATTTGTATCAATGTGGTGAAACATTGTATGCAACGACACTTGGTAAACATGTATTAAAGACTTTAAAAAGACCAATATCATACAAGATAAAGGACTGTCAATAAATAAACAAAAACATTTACAGCGTAGTGCTTAGAGACTGCCCCTAGTTATGATAATAGTGCAATGAAAAAATAGTGCATCGTAACAGTGGTGCAATAACATTAGCAGCAACTGCGGCGGTCCTTCAGAAGAAACTCTGTCCAGCCCTTAGTGGATTGCATTGATGTTTAAATAAAATGTAATTCTTTTAGGGATCTGGCCTAATAGTTACTCTTAAGTGTGTTTGGGACTATTATGAATTAGTTGTCCATTTTTGTTTGAACAAGTTCAATCAGGCTGACTCATTTGACGTAAAACCAGTGTTTTTTGATAAAAATAAACATAACTCTTTTACACATTATTAGTTCTTATTAGGTCTTTTTTCATTTTAGTTAAGTGACAAGGACGAGTTATTACTCATCAAATGCAGGACGTGGAGGGTGATGTTGCAATGAAAAATGGCGGTTGCAACAGTTTCGAAATGTGTTGGAGGTGTAAACAAGTATTTAGCACAGTGTTGTTTATTTGATGATTGATTTATTAGCTCGCTTTATTCACATTTGTTAATTTTTTTAGTAAGGATTCAGGGGAAAAAATATTTTTAAAAGTTCCTATTTTTCCAAGACTGTAATCACAATTAAATATTCTCAAACAAGCTTTAAAGATGATGCACTGACTCTTGTTTTGCAACACAACTAAAACATATTTAATACATTATAATGTACTAATATCTGCTTGAGGATATAAACCTAGTGAAGGATTTTCGGTTGAGTATAAGAGTTCTTATTAAAAAATTTTGAAGACTGTTTTCATCTCCCAAACTTATATATAAGATAATCATTGTCATGGTATTATTAGTTTCAGGGGCAGGGTTTGGTTCAGTGGTTTTCAACCCTCTCTTCTCCCAGTTATTTAGCTGTGATTTTTGTATTTTTACAGGAAATGAACATAAATTGTCAAGAATATATATATATATATATATATATATATATGTATATATATATATAATAAGTGACTACGAGTTAAAGAGTGTTCATTTGGTGCCACTCCTTACCTAATGTCCCTTTGTGTATCCCCCATAGAAAAATATAATTTTCATGAAGCCTTATGGGTACTTGCACTCAAGGACAACATTCAGATACCTGGCTACGTATCTCCTGTACTGGCATATTTTTCAATTATGTATTATTATGTAATTATGTATTTATTATATTTTCTTCCAAAATAACAACATAAACTGCATATTATAACATCTTGTACTTCAAAAAATGACATAATGTATCAATCTTCTAAATTATAAGTGTTTCAAAACTATCTATTTATCTATCTATCTACCTGACGGAGGGGTGACGGACAGCAAGACAAACACATACAATAACAGAAAATAAAAGGGGGAAAAAAAGCAAAAAACACACACAAACATTTTTGGACCATGGCCAACCCAATTGCCCAAACACCCAAACAAGTTAGGCACCTCGGCACCTAAGTTGGTCATGCTTTCGTCCCTCCAGATGAAATGGGACACCAGAAAGCCATGTCACTCGGGTCAGGGTGACACAACACACTCTTCTGTTCAACAGCAGGGCCTGACAGCTTTCACTGGTTTACCCCTGCCGCATCATACGGGTGTCCAGCCCATCCTTAATAACGCGTCCACAATTCCACTATCTTTTCACAACACCTCTCCACTCCTATCACCAACAAGAGCTCTTTCAAAACTACTGTTTCAAAACTAATTTGATAAAAACATTTTCACTGACAAATAACAAATGTATATATGTACATGTAGATATCTGCATGTGTTTGTATTCATCGATACAAATGAGAAGAATTGGATAAATCCACATGATCTTTTTTTCCTTGTACTGCCGCTGCATCGGATCTAACTCTATCCGCAGATCAGAGGTAAGATCTTGGGCCCAGACCCGAACCTTGCCCAAATTTCTGCATTAAATGTAATCATTAAGTTGGGCCCATGCAAGGCTTCTCTCGCTATTTTCTTTTTGTGGAGGATCTGCACAGCATGCACTTACTTTTATTCAAGTCATTATTTGGATTACTACTTTTTACTTTTACTTGAGTGATTTTATTCGGAAGTAACTGTTCATTTACATGAGTAACACACTTCGGCGCTGCACCTCAGCTCCAAACACTCAAAAATTAACCCATTTTTTGTTTGGGTAATATTCTTCTAACGTCCTGGGCTTTTGCATTCAGAAATACCCCAATTTCTTTGGGAGTTATGAATAAAATGAATTTTTTCAACTTTTAAAAATAATTGACTAAATTTTAAGGGTTATAAAGAAATACAATTTTTTAGGTTCATTTTTAATAAAAAATGAAGCTAATTAAGCTGGTTATTTGGTGTGATATGAGCCTTATTTTGGGGTTGTCTTAAACAGACAACCCAATACAGACGCTTACCTATTTACAAATGAGATCGTTCGTAAGTTGAATTTGTTCATAAGTTGCTTCGGTGCTATATTCTGTATAGAATATATGTTTAATGTTGTTTTGTACTAAAATATAACAATTTCATAAAATAACATGTTCTATAAAGATGAATGAAGAAAAGTTTGACCTACTTTTGGAAAATAAGCTTCAAGAGGTCCTCCTCTGTGTTGGAGAGTGGCCGAAAAAATGCAATCCAACCATTTTCTCAACCGCATAAAGCTTTCTTATTCCACTCTTGTTTCAAAAGAAACTGCTTGCCTCTTCTATACACTTTACACCGACCATATTGAATGGATTCACGAGATATTAAACACCAAAAATGTCAAAGTTCTTAGCGCGCTGGAGATAGTATAGACATAGACAGTATAGAATGTTTACACACGAACTAGGAAGCGGAAGCAGATTTTTTCTTTCCGGGTGGATGCTGGGCGACATCTCACAGCGCCACACGTTGGTAGCGGTGGAAAGAAGCACTACAGTGCTGTCCTGTACTTGGAAAAGGTTGCCCAAAAAACAAAATCGAACTTACAGTAATGTCCAGATATTTTTCGACATCCCGAAAAAAATGTTCGTGTCTACTGTTTTACGGAAGTCTGATGGTCGTAAGTAGGGTAGCGTCTGTACTCTGAATATAAACAAAATCATACATTGCCGGCTTGCGATACAGCAGCAGAGCAGTTAACATTAAAAGTGACTCTTCTTACCCTGAATACCACCTCTTTAAATTGTTGCCCTCTGGTAGGGGCTACAGGTCCCTTTAAACAAGGACTAACAGTTTTCTTTTATTGATGTTCACTATGTTTTGTGTACTGTTACCCAATGCTAAATCTATTGCCTTGGTCATCCTGGAAGGGGGATTACCACTCGTGAGGCCCCTACTCAAGGTTTCTCATTTTCCTTGTGCTGAGGTTTTGAGTTTTTTCTTGCCTGCATGTTGGTTTAAGGGGATGGTGTAATTGTTATCCTGTGCAGTCCTTGGAGACATTTTGTGATTAAGGGCTATACAAATAAATGTGACTTGACTTGACAGTTTTTTCCCTTGGGCCATCACCCCAGGCAAGCATGCAAAACTGTGAAAATATATATCCTGCGACTTATTTGGGGATTTTTGTTGCTGCTTAATGTTATTGCATTTCATTTCACTACACTACTGTTACCATGCACTATTCTTCCATTGCACTGTTATTTTAACGTAGACCAGCAGTTGCTAACAACATTTTGGGGATATTTTTGGCTAATTCGTCCTTGTTTTTTATTTATCTTATTTTTCTCTTTGAATTCTTTATTACATGTTTTACCCTGGAATGCTATATCTAATCTCGTTGCATAGAATTTTTCACAACATTGAAATCAACAAATATAAAGATTATTTTATTCAATTTTGTAAAAAAAAAATTTTTTTAAATCTAATAAATAAGGCAGCTCATTGAATAACTGGTTGGTACAGGTTTCTCAGGGTTCAGAGATCCAGCTATCAGCTTCCCTGTGTGGGGTTTGCATGTTTTCCACCTGTCTGAGCCTGAGTCTCCAGGTACTCCGGTTTCTCCTCACATATTTTGAGATCCCACGTGCCCACTTTGTATTGCCTTCATGTACCCTCTCGGGTACATGTGCCCATATTTGAGAACCACTTCTCTATTGGAGCACAACTCACAGGTTTCTTTTTTTTATGGAACGCGAGCTGGCATCATTTGGAGGCCACCAGACAGTTTGTAATGCGACAACAGACATATGGAGTGCGTATGCCTCGCTAAATCAGGATTCAAGGCTCCAAGTGCTTCGTTGTTTTCTGCTTATACGTTTGCAGCAGCGTGAAATTTGTACGCCTGTCAATGCTGTCGACAAAAATCGTCGATAGAAATAGTTGACAATGGAATTCATTTTTGACTATTTTCAACAGACACTTTTTCAAACAGACTGAGGCATCCCGACATGAATACAATCTTTGCTGAGAGTTGCTCATATGCAATAGCGTCGCTGTCTCAAGCGGTAACATAAACCTACAGAAATAACTGTGTCAACATCTAGAACGTGTACCAAAACTTCTCAAGTTTGGGAGCCTGGTTACTAGCAACCAAAATACTGCTGTATTTTTGAGACTTGAACTCACCGTTTTATTCATAGTTTGGCCAGGGGTGCGACTTATACTCAGGTGGGACTTTAATGGGAAATTATCAACACATTATTTTATCATTGAGCTTTAATATTGTATTATCTGTACTGGATGTAATTTTCTATGTTATTTTCACATTAAACTGTGAGAGGGCGCTCTAGGCCTGTGTTGAGGATTTTAACCTTGCCCTGTTGTGGGCGGAGGGCATTTTGAGTTGGAGGAGTTGTTTACCGGTAAAAGTGACACTGATGATGAATATTTAATTGGATTTAGTGATTTGGAGTGCATTTGATGGTTTCTTTAGCACCTTCTTTTTGCTAGAGTTATCTGAATAACTAAAATGTTTCCGTGCAGAATTTGGATGTTCTCCCCAAGCTTGCGTGGGTTTACTCCAGCACTCCTGTTTTCTCCCACATTCCAAAAACTTGCAAGGCACTGGAATTGTTGGCCTCAAAATTATCCCTTGGTATGACTGAGCATATAAATGGCTGGATGTCTCTATGTGCCCTGTGACTGGCTGGCAACCAGTTCAGGGTGTCCCCTGCCCACTGCCTGATGACACCCGGGATTGGCTCCAGCACCCCTGCGACCTTACTGAGGATAAGTGGTGCAGATAATGGATGAGCGTTTCGTCATTACTGACTTATTCGAAGGTGTCTAAGATATGCATGTACTTTTATTTTATGCCTGTTTTTCACTATTTTATTTTGATATGAATGAGAATTTTAAGATGATATGTATTCTTTGGGTGTTGAATTTTATCAAATACATTTAAGCCCACATGATAATTATACCCTAGGTTCGACTTTTATACATTTTTTCCTTCTTAAATATGCATTTTAGCTGGTGCCACCTATACTCGGGAGCCACTTATAGTCTGGAAAATACGGTACTTGCAAACCAAACTTTGCATACGATGGTGGTCGCTTGGCGAAGCATGAACATTTGAATGAAACAGAGTCTGATTCGCGTCAGTAAGATTCAAGTACCATCCAAGCCTGTAGGGTGCACTGTAATTTATAACCATATATTTCACAATACAGTTGGATGGATGAGGCGAAATGTGTTCTGGATGTGTGGTCGGTTAAATTAATGGATGCAAGAGTGCGTATTGGGATTGATGTGAATGGCGGAGGATAGTTAAGAATGACTGATTATATGATGCCGAGGGGGTAAACCAGTGTATGCCGTCTGGGCTCACTGCTGACAACAAACTGGACTGGACTGCCAACACAGAAGCGCTATGTAGGACAGGGCAAAGCTGACTTTACTTCCTCAGAAGGCTGGCCTCCTTCAAAATCTGCAAAAAGCTCCTGAAAATATTCTATGAGACAGTTGTGGCAAGCGCCCTCTTCTATGCGACAGCGTGTTGGGGAGGCAGCGTCAAGAAGAAGGATGCCTCTCGTCTCAATAAACTGGCTAGGAAAGCGAGCTCTGTTGTGCGCGAAGAGCTGGACAGCCTAACAACAGTAGCTGAGAGACGGGCACTGGAAAAGCTGCGGTCAATCATGGACAATCCATCGCATCCACTACACAGCATTATCTCCAGACAGAAGAGCAGTTTCAGTGACAGACTGCTGTCACTGTCTTGTACTACGGACAGACTGAAGAGATCTTTTCTTCCTCATGCCATGAGGCTCTTTAACTCTACCCAGCAGAGTAAAAGCCCACAGTAAACCACACCACCTACATTGCATATTACCGAATCTTATTGCAATATGTATTCTGTGTAGCACTATTTAGTTATTCTATATAACACGCTACAGTGGGCATTTGCACGTCATACTGGGTATTTGTATATTGTATTCTTTTTGCTTTATTATTGTATTGTTCTCAGCGAAGGGATGCTGCTGGAAATGTGAATTTCCCTTTGGGGATGAATAAAGTATCTATCTATCTATCTATCTGATGAAGGGTTGCATGGCACAGCAACTCACTCCCTTGTTGTGCTGTGGGCTTAATGTTCTGTGTCAGGTTGGGAAGAGACAAGGGGAATTAACGTTGGGTGAATGTAAGTGTGATCTTGACTCCAGCCACCTCCCACCAGGAGGATATGGCTTTAGTATATAGATAGATAAATAGAAAAACTTAATAACTATCCTATTATTCTACTATTTGTTTCAATTTCAGTTACTAGTAAATAGTCGTTAGTTGCAGCCCAAGAAATTTGCAATTGGTTTTCGCTTGGAGGAAATTTCTCCCAAAATGTGTGGGTGTGTCAGTCTGGTTCGAGCATAGTAAGATGAAGATCCAAGTCCAAATAAAGATGTGTGCGTTTATGTATTTGTAAAAAAAAAGAGGAGTGTGTAGTGCATTGGGAGGAGGCTGAGTGAGTAGTAGCTGTACCTGGACTGGACTTGCATTTAAGTGGGTGGGGTACTTTGCCGGATTTTGAGTAGGGGGGAGTAGGAGGAGTGGGAAGATAGAAAGGAGGTGTCGGGGTGACAGGAGGACTGCTGCATGGCTGCTTTTTCCTTTCGTCGAATTTCCACTCTCTCCTTTTTCTTTTTTTTCCCCTTTTGTGCAAGTAAAGGAGATTGCAAAAGAGTGGAGGCAGTTTCAGAAAGACAGAGGGAAGGAGAGGGCATTTTTAAAGGGTTTCGGTTTATTTTATGGCCTTTCTATATACAACGGGGGAAATTATGAGATTGATTTTTTTTTCCAATAGTATGCTACTTAACTTACGCAACTTTGCATGCAAAATAAACCTCCCTGCTTTTTTTCAGTTGTTTCTAATTTTCCCCTCCTTCTTCCCCCCTTCGAGTCCCTCAACCTCTGCTTTGCTTTTTTTTTTCTCGTCTCACTCCGTCCCAACCTTTCCAGAAGCGCCCTGCACTCTTCCCTTTTCCTGTTTGTTTTTCTTTTCTGCGTGGTTTTATTTTATGTTTCCCTCCCGACAAAACGGCTATGACGGCGTACAGCGCACGTAGCGTCGAAGGCCCGGCCTTTAGGCAGAAAGAAACGTTGGGAAGCCAAAAAGACGCAGAGAAGCACAGCGGGTAAGTCAGTTTGCTTCGCATACGCAAAGAGCTGTGTTTGCTGTGTTTTTGCTTCGATTACTTTTTGATATTCCCTTTTTGGGAGTGAGAAGGGGCCTAAACTGGCTCCTTGCATTCTGCCGCCGCCGCATATGAGATATTTAGGAAGTGATAGCAGCATGCCGGCTCATCACCTCTTATAATCTTTGTTTAAACATCTTGTTCCCCTCATTTTAAATCATTTTTTCTTCACTTTTTTATGCATGGAAATAAGAATAAAAACACCATTTCATTTTTTCTTCCAGAAAAAATCTAAAGTTAACCCTCCTCTTGTGTTATTTGCAGGTAACACGCCCCTGTTAGCTGGTCGGTGGCAACCCGTTTCCTAAATCAGCTGTAAAATACACTGCAAAATAATAATAAATCATCAAATTTTTTTCTCATCACTTTGTTACCTTGTTAGACTTCCTTATGCAGGAAATTATATATTTTTTCGATTTTTATTGTGGTATTCCGGGCCTTTTCTCTGTCTGTATACCCCTCCATTTCAATCTTAAAAAATGGTTAAAATGAACCTTAAAAGAATTATAATGCGCGGACCTTTTCTGGTAACAACTCGCCCGTGTTGTGTTTTTTAGAAAAATTATCTTTTTATTGGTAGACTGAGTATTTATCCCTACTTCTAATAATTAGTAACATATTAAAATCATAGTAATAATATGATAAGTTGTTACTTACGGGGATGAATAAAGTATCTATCTATCTGTCTACTTTACAAATGCATATCAAACTGGGTGTCATTTTCTCTACTTCGTAACAAAAAGTAACCTGGAAAAAGGTTAGAGACCCCTGATCTATAGTGTTAGGGTCGGTTTCGACCCATAAATATTTACTTAAAAAATATGGCTAAAAAAAAGATTTTTTTATTTTCAGCAATAAAACTTGAATACAAATATAAAATAAATAGCAGAACAAGTCAAAACACAAAATATAAAACAGCCAGGAAGGACCAAGATCGATTACTCCTTCCAAAGCAAATAAATCACAAAATTATGTGTTCAAGAACTTGCATGTGTGTTCAAAACTGTGTTAAGAAGCTTTGTGGCAGAAAAGTGTCCCATTTTCTGTCTTTTTTGCAAGTATATTATTTCCATGTGATGCTCAGTATGTCCAGTACACCTACATATTTCAGTTTAGGCTGTAGTTAGTGATTTTTAATCTTGTTTTTATAACCAGGTCAAAACCGATTTTAACAATACAAATTTAACGATTTCAATTAGAGCAGATTAGAATGTAGTGGATTTTAATCTTACTCTATTTGGGGGAATAGATATTCCCGACAAAGTCAAGGAGCCTTGAGGCAATAATCAAATGTAGTGTTTTTTTGTATGCACTTCAAATTCAAAACGAGTTGGTGGCGACTCAAACACAAGAGAAGGGTTAAATAAAACATCACTTAGGTCATTTTCTTTTGCTGTTTATGATAACACAAGGGTGGGTCATTTCGTCCCGAGTACAACAGGAGGTTAAAACGCAGCACTCACAACACACTGTTGCCGGGTAGATTTTAGTGGGCAGTCTTGGCACTCGTGCACTTCCAGATAAGCAGCAGCGTTCGAGTTCCATGGACCCGATTGAACTCTATTGTCGTGGCAGGGTTCGAAGTGTTTTTCAGTGCGCTGGCAAAGACCCACTAACATACTTTCGGCAACTTGGCAACGGCTTAAAATTCAGACGTCTCATTTCCATTCAGGCGCAGGACGCTGGAGGAGAAAGAAAACCGTGAACTGCTTTGTCGCTTGGATTTGTGCTGCTTGATGAGACTTCCGGGTGGTTTCACATATGTCATCGGTTGGAAAAAGACTTATGAGTTGACTTTTTTTTCTGTTGCTTAAATAAAAGTAGCAACTACAATTCTGAAATTAAAATGAAAGTAGTGAGTCTGTAAAATTCAGTCATGCAAATATTTTACCTCTAGGAAAAAAATCACTATTTGGAAGTTAAAAAGTGTGACCTAAGCGAATTGTATAGATCCAAGTAGAAAATGTTTTGAGGTGGGGAGGATGGTATTGTAAGATTTACCTGAGTGAATAGAATAGAAAATAATTGAACACAGTATAATAGAATGAATTACATTGGAGTGGAAAGGAATGGAAAAGAATAGAATTGAAGAGAACAGAATCAAACAGAGCAGAATAGTATAGAACAGAATAGAATTGAACAGAGCAGAACAGAATAGAATAGAAAATATTTGAACAGAGCAGAATAGAAAAGAACAGAACAGTCTTTATTGTAATCGATAACATCGAACATTTTTTGCATAATACTGCCTGTTGTGAAATATTACACACTGTTACGCAAGACGAGTAGGATATGAATGTTGCTTAAATATTTAAACACAACTATAAAAGTAAAACTATACAACTAAACTATGAACCCCAAGGCTTTCTGTTTAGCAGCATTTGTAACATTACTATTCACTCCATTTACCCTTTCTGGAGCTTATTGCCATATTAGACCTTTTGCATAACACCTTAAGCGCTAAGGTGGTGCATTAGAATTCAAATCAGTGTAGTTAGCATGGGCAAGGGTACTGTATTTATTTGTGTGTAAGATGGATTCGATTTTATCTCATCATCACATTATTTTTTATTAAAGGTACCAGATATGAATGTTAGATAATAGAGAAAAAAAGAAAGTCGTCCTGAAAAATATGAAGAATGCCGAGGGTAAGAACTCTTTTGTGTATCTGATGCTGAAACGAACACTTGAGGACAATCAATAAATACATTAAAAATTTATGTTGGAACTGTGTTCATAGTTGTCAATAAATAATGTATTCAACAATGTTTGACACTTTCAATGTTAAGTTTAAGCTGAGACAAAAGCAACATCAGTTTATACTTGTTTTCAATCAGAATTTAAGTGTGTACATTATACACGAATATATACTGTATTTTCCTCCACAGTATTTTTTACCTTTTTAATCCCTGACTCATTTTTATTCCCTAGTTATGTTGCTAAAAAATATTTATTTTTTTGCCTTTTCCAGAAAAAAAAATGTATTGGTCAAAACCGATGCTAACACCATAGGTATTATAGTTGGTAATATTAGAAAAAAAAAGATTATTTGTAATGATTTAGTAGATGTGTTGCAATACCCCTCAGTAATAGTAAGATAACAGATTATATGTTATGTATTCATATAATTCTCTTGAGGTTCATTGACTATTTTTGAAAATTGAAATTAAGGGATATCCTTCCAGCAATCAGGCCCAGAGTCCCAAATCCAAAAATACAATAAAGACATTTTATAGATCAAAAGGAAAACATTAGAATGCGTTTTTGTTTTTAACGTATTTTACAGCTCATTTAAGACACGGATCGCCACCTACCTGTTAACATGGGGCGTGTTACCTCATTGTTAACACAAGAGGATTTTTAAAAAATGGGAAAAAAAGAATCACATCGCTTCGAAAAACATTTCCCTCTACATTCTCTATTCTCTCACTTACATCTCACTCGAGCCCTGCCGCATAGCCCTTAAAATGCCACATAAACTTTTCCAACCGTAATTCACTCAACCACCATCTCGTGGTCAGGAAAACAAGTTTTATAAACAGTCCCCCCCCCTCCATCCGTCAGGCTAATAAACTGAATTGGACAAAAATTATCATCACAATAAAACATTTCTTATCATTTCTTATTGCTTGTATTTGGTTTTACATATTTAAAGTTTAATTTTTGCCCCGGAGTGAAAGTGGACAAAACCATATGCTGCTTTAACCAATCTTTAATGTCAGAAAAACAGATGCATGGTGACAAACGAGAACATTACATTTCACTAATATAAGGAACATGAAATAGATATTAAAAGTGAATAAAATTAAAACGCGGAACATTCAAATTTAAAGCGTTTCTTGTCAAATGCACAGTAAAGAACCACGATTCCCTGCACATTGGAATTCTGACTTTGCTGTCCACACAGTTGCCAGCGTAAAAATAGAAACGAAAAAAAGAATATTACGAATATTAAAAATCTAAAAATACAAGATTAACTCAAGATGAGTTAAGAAAATAAGATAAAACTCAGTTGAAAGTGACTAATAGTCCAAGTATGGTCCAGTTTAAAGTGTCCGTAGTGTGCTGAACGTGTCTGTGGTGTATTGTTCGATCAGCAGCCATTTAAGAGTCTCATAACAGAGGGGTAAAAAGAGTTCTTTAGATGAGTCGTCCTGCATTTCACACTCCTGTACCTGCATTTCACACACCTGTACCTCCGTCCGAGGGTAGGACTGTAAACAGTCCGTTTGTGGACGGGCGGGGTCCATAATGATGGAAATTGATGGAACATTGCACATAAACAGAGGTAGACCTGCAATCCCCAAAAATGAAACAACAATAAATACACAAATTAATTTCAATTTACACTCAGTGCATGTAGTCTTAAGGTGTCCAGGGTTCCCAGAGATCCTTAAAAAAGTCCTGAAAGGCATTGAATTCATTACTCTCAAAATAAGGTCTTAATTGGCATTGAAATGTCTTAAAATGCATTGAATTCATTGTTCTCAAAATAAGGCCTTAGTTATAATGCATTTTATTTAAAAGCGCCTTTCAGGCCACCCAAGGACACTGTACAAACAATGAAAGAAAAAAAAAAAAAAAAAAAAAATACAATTTAAAAAGTTGTAAACGAAATAATAAATAAAAACAAGACATAAAATCATAAAAACATAAGAAATGGAGAAGCTATGTGTTGTAGGCAGTCCTGAACAGGTGTGTTTTTAGACGGGACTTAAAAGTGGAGAGAGGTGTGCAGTTTTGGAGGTCCGGAGGTAGATTGTTCCAAAGCTTGGGAGCAGCGCGACTGAAGGCTCTGGCTCCCATGGTGCTCAGATGGGCAGGGGGCACTGACAGTCGGAGGGAGGACGAGGATCTGAGGGAGCGAGTGGGGACGTGCACCTGGGGAAGGTCGGACAGGTAAGGAGGAGCCAGGTTGTGAATGGCCATATATGTATATAAGATGAGTTTGTAGCTGATGCGATGCTGAACAGGAAGCCAGTGTAGCTGTTGGAGAACGGGGGTGATGTGCTGCTGGGAAGATGTTTTTGTGATGATGCGAGCAGAGGCGTTTTGAACCAGCTGAATTTTATGGAGGGACTTTTGGGGAAGGCCGAAGAGGAGAGCATTGCAGTAGTCAAGGCGGGATGTGACAAGACTGTGGACGAGAATAGCAGTAGTGCGGGGGGTGAGGGAAGGGCGGAGTCTGGTAATATTGCGGAGGTGGAAATAAGCAGTGCGGGTGATGGTGTTGATATGTGAGTGGAAGGTAAGCATGCTATCCAGGATGACACCCAGACTCTTGACCTGGGGGGAGGGGGACACTAAGGAGCTGTCGATGTTGAGAGAGAAGTTGTTTACTTTGGATAAAGTGGATTTGGTGCCAAGAAGGAGGAATTCTGTTTTATTGGCATTTAATTTAAGAAAGTTTGTTGTGAACCATGTTTTGAGTTCGGAAAGGCAAGAGGTGAGGGAGGGAGGTGGGAGTATGGAGTTTGGTTTGCAGGAGAGGTAGAGTTGGGTGTCATCAGCAAAGCAGTGAAAGTGGATATTAAATTTGCGGAGGATATGACCAAGAGGCAAGAGGTAGACGATGAAGAGAAGAGGACCTAAGACAGATCCCTGGGGTACACCTGTGGTGACTAGGGAGGGCTTTGAGGTGAAGGATTTCAGCTGGACAAACTGAGTGCGGCCAGTGAGATAGGAATGGAACCAACTGAGGGGAGTATGGGTGAGACCAATGGAGGAGAGTCTATTGAGGAGGATAGGGTGAGAGATTGTGTCGAAGGCGGCGCTCAAGTCTAGGAGGATGAGGATGGAGACTAAACCGGAGTCGGATGCTATGAGGAGATCATTTACAATACGGATTAGGGCAGTCTCTGTGCTGTGGCGGGGGCGGAAACCAGACTGAAAGGGCTCATAGAGAGAGTGGAGGGACAGGTGCGAGTGGAGTTGAGCAGCAACAGTTTTTTCAAGGATTTTTGAAATAAATGGAAGGTTGGAGATGGGGCGGAGGTTGTCGAAGTTGTTGGGGTCAGCACCATGTTTTTTAAGTGTAGCATTAAAATGTCTTAAATCCAATTTTTGAAAGTCTTAAAAATGTTAAGATTTATATTTATTTGAACTTTGAAGATTGACTTTAAAAAAAAAACGTTTTTCAAGCATCGTGATACAAATGCTTCATGAATGTAGAGAAGAGTTCTTTGGAATTAGTTGTTGTTTGCCAGTTTTGAGGATCTATGATGTACTGTAAACGTCCTTTTTTTATTGTTTTCTATGTCTAAAAAATTTGGACAGTGTTGTGTTTTTCAGATGGACATTTTTCAACTGGACCAAGATGTAACTTAAAATAAATAAACGAGTAAGCATTTGTTTAAAATTGCCTCTAATTCATAATTGTGTTTTGTTCATTTCAATTGTGTTTTTTTTCGACTTGGCCTTTAATTTGATTTCAAAGACTATTAAAAAAGTCTAGAAAAGTCTAGAATTTACCTTGCCTTAAGCTGTAGGAAACCTGGTGTCTGACAATGTTACTAAATTAATAGGCAAAAGAAAATGTTCAGTTTCCAAAACGTTACAACAAACCCAAGAGCCATTGCTAACAACTGGTCTTACTTCAAGACCCCACCCTAATTCCAAGCTGCGACCCAAATCAAGAACAAAAAAATATCTTCTCAAATTTATGAATGATAAAGATTGTGTAGTTTAAACAAGAGATACTAGGATATATTCACATTTTTTTTAAAACACAAAGCAAAATGGACAGCAAAACCAAAACAACTTATTTTAATCGTATGCCCTTTCATGCTCAAATGGCCTTTTTAAAAGCGACAGTGTGTCATATTTGACCACCAGATGCCACTGTATTGTTTAGTGCTACCGAAAATTAGCGCTACAAAGCATATGGAGAAATACAAACCAAAGAGACATAAAGTGATCAAACCCGAACGTAATGATTAACATTTTAGGCTCGGTTAGGGCTTGGGCCTAAGATCATATCTCTAGTAATGTTTTTGTTTCTTTCATGTGGCACGCTGCTGGAAAACGCTCAACGCTCACTGGCCCGCTGAACTCGTTTGGGACTGTTTTTCGTTTAGCGTATTCTAGATTAGTGTTTCTCAACTGGTGGGTCGGGGCCCAAAGGTGGGTCGCAGGATTTTGCCCTGGGAAAGTAATGTTGAGGAAAAGAAAGAATAGAGGGTCAATTACACCGTATTATCTTCCTGTTCAGTCAATCGGCGCCGCTCCAATTTTGATTAAGAGTGACCTCGTCTCATTTATCGTGATTTTGTCTGTTTTATTTCCTTTTGCTGCCTATAATACTGGGTCCCAAGAAAAAAAGTGAGAAAGGGGAGGGAAAGTGAAAAATAGTGATATCAATGATCTGGTCAAAGAAGGAAATAATTGCAAAATACGAAGATACTGTATGTCTGCCATTGAAGCACTGCTTGAATGTGCAGGAAATTGTTTAAAAGTGTTTTATTTTTAGCTTTTTTTTCAACCAGTATATTATCTACATGATTATGTAGTTATCATTGTTTTGGTCCAATTTCTTTCAGCATTCTTGGGTAGGAACTTATTTGTGGCTATTTTAAAGCAGTTTTAGGGTGTTGCTTATATGCGATGGAGGCTTCTATGCGACTATATAGGGTACTTGAAGTCATTTGGGTTTTGTTGGGCATTTTGTGTATGATTTGTCAATATATTCTTCTATCTCTGCTTAAAACTGTCATCTTTTTATACAATACATTTGCCAAGTGGAATTTTTTTCTTGATTTTTGGTCGCAGCTTGTCATCAGGGTGGAAAGGTGGGTCTTCAATTTGAGAACAACTGTTCTAGTGGGCGATACTGTTTTAAATGGTGAAATAGGCTTTAAGTGTCGCCCACCTTGATTGGCACATGTAGTCAGCAACATTTGCAGTCCACATCGCCACACTGCTATTTATCAGACTCTTTGTAGCCTAAATATCTTCAAAAAAACTGAAGATGGGTGGTCTCTCCTGTCTACAACTCTTTCAGCATGCTTCGAGTAACCTGCTGCGTTTCCTTCGTCCCTATATCGCTTATTTTCACTGTTTTGTATTCCTTTTGCTTCCACTCTGTGTGAGCCGCTCTACGGCCATTCCTTTGAAATTATTAGCTGGTCCTTGTCGCTTCCTTCGTCTCCTGAATTTTGGTCTGGAAATTGTGTTTTCATTTGCATGAGCGCCCCCGTTTTCTCCGGTGTTCAGGATGTGTAGCTACAGTTTAAATATATCGACTTGTATCGTACATTTTTATAATTTATGTTGGCAAAAAATGTATGAAAATTATTATCGTTCTATCGCCTGGGCCTTCGACGGACGTAAGATTTTTTTTTGTGCTCTCAGCCCCAAACCCGTAGATCCGAACTTGTGTTAATTGCTACCGCAAGCTTGTATCTACAGGTCTGCGTCTGTGCGGCTCCAACAACTTGAGCGGCATCGCCTAAATAGTCGCCGACGCCAACTTTTATCAAAACCTGTTTTTTGATTTTGTTTATTTTCACTTGTAATCCATCATTGACACGTATGTGAATCTATTTTGGTTTCACCGCATTTTCCACAGCAGCCATTTTTTGCTATAACAGTGGATGGCGTAATCCGGATTTTTCGAAAGAGCCTTAAAGTTGCCCCGCTTGCCGGCAGATTGAGGTAGTAGGTTGTATAGTTGAGAATGACAACACAGGAGATAACTGTACAACCTCCTAGCTTTCCCTGAGGCATGCACGACACATGCTTTACAAATTCACATTTTTAGGAAGGTTAGGTTAGTTGCTGTACTGCATGTTAAAAAATAGCAATGCATGCCTCCATTTCAGGCTTGTGGAGTAATGGAATACATGTGACAGGGTTACTGAATTAAGATGCAGAGAAAAGACAATTGTGTGTATATATATTTAAAATAAGGATTACTTTGCAGGATTACAATTTAATTCAAAAGTATATTTGCATATACATACAGGGTTTATGAGGGTGCTTGAAATTCTTGAAAATGCTTGAATTTTAATGTTGTGTTTTCAAGGATTGAAAGTGCTTGAGTATTGGTCAGAGTACTTGTAAATGCCTGACAATTTGTTCATGTTTCTCAACGAGTTTGCTTCAAAATTAGGCTGACACTGCTCTCTCTGGCTTCGCTTTGCTGTTGCTTTTCTTCTGATTAACTGCAGTATTGCATTCGGTCTTGGTGATCAACGGCAGCTGGCATTAATTTTTACCGCATTGTCTTATTAAGCGCCATCGCCCTCTAAGAGCACAAGTGCTTGCTAACCCCTAAGCAGGGCATTATAAAATGCATAAGGATTACGCATCAATTATCGATAGTTGTTATGGGTCATAGAAAACCGAAGTTTGCGTTTCCGAGTGGTAAAGTGCAACGGGAAAACCTTCCTACAACTGAAAACCTAAGCTACATATTACAGTCATGTTTGCCCAACATCTAGAGGGGAAATTTGTCTTAAGAACAAATATATTCGTGTTTTACTCAAGATCTAAAAATTGTATGTCGATGTATGCACCCGAGATTAAAAATCGCATATGTTAATCCAGATATATTTGTGGCTCTGCAAAATACATAGATCTCTTCTTTTAATGGTACTGGAAAATTTTAAAAATTGGCTTTGAAAGTCGTTTAAAAGGGCTCGAATTCGGCCATGAAGAAGACCCTTTGGAACTCATTTGCTATTTACATAGAAACATTTGGCATGCGAACATGGAAAATTATTGCCACTATATATTTTTTCAATCAATTCAAGTCCAAACTAACAAACCGACCAAAATAATTGTCAGATCTATTATGGAGCCATGACAAACAACAACAAAAACACCCTTCTATTATGTTCACTTAGTTTCTGTCTTTCATTGAAACGCTCTATTGTTCTCAAAATATTGAAAACTGGAGCTGTTCTCGAGCCAGTGTTACACCTGCCGATTCTCTGCACAGGTTTTAGGTTGGCTTTAGTTAAGTCCAGCTGATTAGAAGGAAAACTGACCTATGTTGGTCAATACAAATGAGCTTTTCTGGATCTACGTTTTCAATTGAAAGTGATATCAGTTGCTTTCCCTAAAAAGTTGTCACTCATGAATAGGTCCTTAGAATATTTTTACACAGGAATTTAGTTGTTACTTGAGAGGCATGAACAACATACCACTTGATGAAAGTTACCCTGCTTTGCAGAATATTCCCCCCACGCCAAGATATTTTGGACATATCGCCATATTTCAGGCTTCAAACTTGTTGAGATAAAAAACTTGAAATATTTCTTAAGAATCAACAACACGTAAGACACAAACGTGAAAATAAACTAAATTTAATCAAATTTTATAATGTGTTTAATAACTGAGAAATATCCTCCCCCTTTGAGTTAATAATCTGATACTAATACAACCTCCTTTTGCTGTGATTACATGGCGGCTGAGTGGTTAGCGCATCTGCGGCACAGTTCTGTGGTCCAACTACCAGCCTTCCTGTGCGGCGTTTGCATGTTCCCGCTGTGCTAGTATGGGTTTCTACCGGGAACTCCAGTTTCCTTCCGCATTCCAAAGACATGCATGTCTGGTGAATTGGTCGGTCCGAATTGTCCCTAGGTGTGAATGATGTGTGCCCTGTGACTGGCTGGCAACCAGTTCATGGTTTCCCATGACCACTACTAGAAGATAGCTGGGATGGGCTCTAGCACCCCCCAAATACTGAGGACAAGCGGTGCAGATAATGGATGAATGGAAGGATGCTCGCACAGATTTTCGGGAGAAGTGTAAATGTTACAAAATCTTCTTGTATCCTATTCATGCCTTGAACATTTCCACAACCATATCCCAGACCTGCCTGGTGTGTTCTTTGGTCTTCATAATGCTCCAGTTTTGCTTTCATAGACCTCTGATTCCAAGCATTAAAACTGAGATTTTATGCACTCAGTCATTGTTAGTCATTTAAGTCTACATTGGATCTTTCATAATTCACCAGGGAACCTCTGGAGTCAATTGGCTAAGCTGGGAGCACCACAATTTTAGTTTTTTCATGGTAAATAGAATATAAAATGTTGAAATAATTTGCTTCTACTTCACGATTGTGTCACACATGTTGTTGATTCATGGAAAACATTTTAATTTTTTTTTTTTAATGTTCCTTGGGGGCTTCTGTAGATTGCCTGCAACTCCGTTCAAGATACAAATGGATGATTTCTGCTATTTTGTCGATGCCTAGTATTTTGTCTTATTGGTAAGGAATCAGATGAAAATCTTCCCTTATACAAACTAAACGTGTCAGTCCAACAATCCCAAAGCAGTTTTAAATATTCCCTTACAATAAATTGCACAACGCTCCACAAATCATCTATTCTAGTGTTACTCAACTCGCAGGTAGGGACCCAAAAGTGCGTCACCGACCTGTTATTACTGGGTCGTGAGCCTTTGCATTAGTATAATAATGCTGAGGGAAAAAAGTGACAGAGGGTCAATTACACTCCTCAACAGTAGATAATGATAATGGTCTGCAAATACGGAATGGCACACTCCATTTTATACCACAGAAAAAAAAAACGTTTTTCTACACGTCGGGAATGGCCAAACGCAGATACGGCAGAAACATATGGTCTGCATTTATATAGCGCTTTTCAAGTCAATGAAGACCTCCCAAAGCGCTTTCCAATGTGCTTCACACTTACCCATTCACACACACACTCACACACCAATAGGGAGTCAGCCATGCAAGGCGCCTACCTGCTTATTGGGGGCATTAGGGATTCAGTGTCTTGCCCAAGGACACATATAGCATGGAGGGGCTGGGAATCGAACATGCGACCTCTTGATCCCAAGATGAGCGCTCTACCTCCTGAGCTAAAATCAAAAAGATTATAACAATAATATACACTGTCCCTTTAAAATTGCGGCTATTTGAGTGTTAAAATGTTATGACTTGAAATCGTTTCTGTTTTGCTCTGCATTTTTTATTTTATTTTATTTAAATCGTGAATATATTCTTCTGTTTCTGGTTTAAATTGAACAATCCTTTTGAATCAATACATTTGAAAAATTGAATTTATTTTCTTGAACTCTTTGGATTACAATGTAGGATACGAATCAAGCAGCAAATATACATTTTTATTTATTTGTTTGTTTTATCACAGTTGCTCATGACAACTAATCACATCTTACGTATTGGTTTCCGAGTTCACAAGCTGATTGGTCAACTTATTATCTGTCTCCCAAGCAACTGTAACGTAAATTTCCGTCGAGTGACAGAAAGGCCTTTGTGTTATTTCTAAAAATGAGCTCGTTCTGAATTCTAACTCATGCTCCAAAAATGAATGCAAGTGATGGAGTATAGAACATAATGTGTGTGTTTTGAAACTAAGAGCTTCTTTGTGGGGGCTGGTTATGTCAATATTTTATCAGTTGGACACTGATTTCCTGAACAATAATAAACCGAGTTTGAGTAGTTACCAATACAAATAACTGATCCCACTCCCATTAATACTTGATTCGTGGAAACACTTTACCCTATTTTTATCCTATAATTCATTATTTATTATTTATGATCATAAAATGGTGATGAGCGTAGTGATTATTCTGCCATCGAGAGTACTCATACTTGGAAATATAGATTATATATAGATTTGTATCCTGATTTTGGTATTGATTGCACATTTCTACATATTTTAACACATCTCACAGTGCAAAAACTCAAGAAGAAACTAAAATCATATCTACGTAATAGGGATGTATAATTAACCAAAACCTAATTGATATTGCGAAGTGACGTAGTGTGATTGTGTAATCGCAAGACACTGCGTTTTTTTTTTTTCAAGGATTTATAATAAAGCTCAGACTGTTGATTTCTTAAGGTTAAAATTTGTCTACATGATTAACCCATACCTGTCAACCTGTACGGTTCTGCCGTACAAAGTACGTTTTTTTATGCATTTTAAGACGAGTACGACGTACAAGGAAATCTGTACGGAAAAACGCAAAGTTGTCAATCGCATGCGTCTGCCGCCTGGGGATTTCCCATCATGCATCATTCCGGAAAAAAAAACCAATATCGTGTACGAATATTTTGTATTTTGTACGAGAAAATACGACAGTTTGTCCGGGCATGGAGCCGTGGAGGTTGACGGGTATGTCAACCCTTGTTTTGACTTCATCCAAAATACAATTTTTGTACTTTTTGATACAGCATACATGGAAATGAATAAAAACAACCTTGCATTTTCCATTTTCTACTGTTGGGACAATCAAGTAAAAAGTAATACCGTTTAAAGTTACATAAAATATAATTCAAGAGGATTTTCTGGGTTTTTAACAACACAGTTGCGGGTATTCAGACCGAAAGACAACTGGATGGTTAAGTACTCACAAAAACAAAACTAGTACAGAAAACGCATTTTTCTTTTGAAATCGAAAATCGCATTGAAAGTGAAATACAGGTCTGGAAAATCGCAATTACATGTAGTATCTTTTACAAAATTGTGCAGCCCTACTTTGTAATATAAATGTATAAAAATAATAACCTTTGCATGTTAAATGTTATTTTTACAAAGACAGTTTCTCCTACTATACTTTTTCTACTAATTGTCTGCAGACCCATCCTGCAAAAAACATTGTAATATAAGAAAGTGGTTTTAAATAATGTAAATACGAATAAGACAGAAAAAGTACCAATCACACTTAACAGTATTGCTGTAAATGTATGTTACTGTATACATGTTATATTGGGAGTATTAGTACCCAGGACGGCTATAGATACTGATATCAATAGCCACATTATAAGTTACAAAAAAGAACTATCTTTTCCTGACAGCTTCCCAGAAACAGTTATTGATATATATTTTATTTTGAATGCAAAAATGTTTAGTAAAAATACCCCAAAATAGCCATATTTTGGGGTATTTTTAGGGTATTTTTTTACTTTAGGCTATACCAACTTAAGCCATAGCTTAAGTTGGTATAGCCTAAATGTTGGTTGCATCGTTTGAGGTGTCCTATAAAGTTAAAAGTAGAATATTTACTCTATTAGGTATGTGTTAACAATGCTCAAATGAGTTCAACACGTTTTTTGATTTCAAGAAGGCGTTTGTCAGTTTGGCAAGCCACTTTATGGGCCACCATGCGGAAATTCAACATGAGCCACTGAAGAACTGTATGCCAATGCCAACAGTGGGGTACTTATTAATGGCATCATTGGAGCGTGGTTTTGAACCTCAGTTGGCGTTAGACAAGGCTTTTTTATTTCTCCAACTTTATTCAACATCTATCTGGAGAGGATCATGTCCGAAGCTCTGGAGTAACATGAAGGTAAAGTCAGGATTGGGGCACACAACATCACTAACCGTTTTGTTGATGATAATGCCGGATTGGCCAGAGACGAACAGGAACTCAGAGATCTCGTCGGCTAGAAATCAACACAGCAAAAAAGTAATGACCAGCAATCCCCAGGGTATCTCCACAAACACCACCATCATCCACAGAGAGCTAGAACCTGTCACCAGATTTAAATATTTTTGAGCTGTCATATCAGAAGAGTTGTCAGAACCAGAAATCATGGCCAGGATAGCTCAAACCACAGCCCATGTTTCCAGACTTAAACCCATCTGGAGGTACTAGAACATGGCAGTGAAATCAGAGATCAGACTCATGCAAGCGCTGGTTACTTCCATCTCCCTCTACGCTTGCGAGGCATGGACTCTCACAGAAAAGTTGGAAAGGTAAATCCAGGCCATGTCGATTCAATGCTACAGGAAACTTCTAGGCATTAGCTACATAGCGCATGTGACAATCGAAACGGTACGCAACACCATCAGAGGGCGCATTGGACCTATGAAGAAGTGTTGTCGACTCTGGCAGACGAAAACTGCAGTGTTATGGGAAAGTCACAAGATCATCAGGAATGACCAAGATAATTCTCCAGGGCACAGTCTAAGGGGGCAGGAAAAGAAGAAGACCGAAAAACAACTGGGCTGACCACATTAAGGAATGGACTGTGCCCACTTTGCCGTGACCCAAAAACAGACCAGGAGCAATAGACAGTTGCAAAAGCCGCCCAGGGTTGCGTCCTCATTGGTGCCCCAGGCTGTTAAGGCATCCATTAACCCTTAACATGAAAATGGTGTAAGTTAGAAAAGGCTAGTTTGCAGTAAATTCCAAACACAAACCCCTAAAACAATGAAAAAGAAGAGTTTATTTGAGCGCGTCTAAGAAATGCACTTACTTGCACACGGAACATAAGGAGCTTTACAGAGGCTGCAATGATGAAACAAGCCCAAAAAAGCATAAGTGATTAAAAAAGTTCCTAATACCGAACAGCACCTTTTAAATGAAATTTGCTGAATTTGGATATGCATTGCTATTGTGGAAATTGTATGTGTCAAATGTACTTATTGTTACCACACTTTGTGTTAGTCAGTACTGAGAATAATTCTTATATCGACACTGGTCGGAAAAAAAAGTTAGACTATCCCTAATTAAATATGCATAATGATCTACCAGCAAATATTTTTTTTCTTGGTAGTGCATTGTAATAAATTCTGAAAACACCAATCAATAGGCAACAAGTTTATTTCTTTATTTTTTTGTTTGTATGTGTTTTTGCGACTGGTACCACGCCATACACAGTACTGTAACTGGTAAACTTCGTTCTGTTTGTTTTGTTGTGTTTGTTTTTAGAACATGATTCACGTTGTCCTTGGGAGCTAATCTGCCGCCCACAGCTACTTCTTGGGGGCCATCCCCAACCCCACACTCTGCCTCTTCCACATGGACCTGTGCACTCTGGAGGACCGATCCTGCCATTAGTAGAAATGTATAAATAAAAAGATACCTAGAAATATATGGCAAATAACACAAAAACATATATATAAATCACATTATACCTATACATATTACATACATGCAATTCAGTCATCTATTCATGCATTTGGTCACTCTTTTACTTAGTCGTAATTTTTGTCTTTGTATTTTGTCGTGGTTGTATTTTGTCATTGTATTTTGTCTTCGGTTTTTTTTTCAGCACATAATGTTATTCAAATGAGGGGATGAATAAGTAATGATAAACCAATCGGTGAAAATCTTAGGCTGTTTGACACACACCCTCATTTGAATAACCTTTTGTTGCAATGAAATAACAGGACGAAGTACAACAACGAAATACAACGACGAAATAGGATGACAAAATACGACAAAATACAATGATGAAATACAATGACAAAGTACAATCATGAAGTATGACAAAATACAGTAACAAAATACAACAAAACAATACTACGAAATAATACAACAACGAAATATGTCAAAGTACAAAGATGAAATACGAAGAAATATGCCAAAATACAACAACAAAATACAATGACGTAATTCAACAAAATGCAATGACGAGTTACAAAGTTAAAGTACAATGACAAGGTACAACGACAAATTATAATGACGAAATGCAACGACAGAATGTGATGAAGCAAGCCAACAAAATACGACGAAATATGCCAAAATACAACGACGAAATACGCTAACAAAACACTACAAAATGCACGAGTTACAACAATAAAGAACCACGACAAAGTACAACGACGAAATACGACGGAAATATATGCCTAAATACGATGACGAAATAAATCTACCTTGGTCATATTTATTTACAATGATGAAATACAACAAAATACAATGACGAGTCACAACGACGAAATACATTGCCAAAGTACAAAAACAAAGTACAACGCCGAAATACGGTGATATTCAAGGACGAAATACAACGATACACAACAAAAAAGTACATGACAAAATAATTAGCAAAAAAAATAAATGGATAAATGAAAAAAATGCATGGATAGATGAGGACATTGAATTTTGGTCCTATATTTAGGGATTACGTGATTTATTTATGTGTTCATTTATTTGTATGGCATAAATCTGTAATAAAACGTAAGATGGGGCCTATAAAATCCATCCTAGACCCAAGGGTTGTAATGCTTGACCCAGCCCAAGCCTTTTGACGGACCAAGCCCGAGATTTCACATTTTATTTATGAGGACTAGGGAGGAAGACGTGTTTTTTGGACACATTTTCACACAGAGCTTTCAGCCGCTCTGCCCCCGAGCTCTGGAACTCATTGCCGCCTGACCTCAGAAATTCTGTGACCATGTCCACCTTCAAATCCGGACCCAAAACTCACCTTTTCAGACTTGCCTTTTCTTGACCATGTGCCCCAGATACCGCCCCTTTTTAACTCGACTGTGTTTTATTTGCTATCTATTACTTGCTTGTTTTACTCTTTGTTTATTGTTGTGTCCTACTATATGTACAGCGACCTAGGGTGTCCTGAAAGGCGCTTCAAAGTACAATGTAGTATTATACTGTATTATTACCTCCAATTTATAAGTATTAATTTATTTCTAGGGGCAGCACGGCGGCGCAGTGGTTAGCGCGTGCGCGGCACAGTTCTAAGGTCTTGGGAACCTCCTGTGTGGGTTCAAATCCAGCTACCGGACTTCCTGTGCGGAGTTTGTCTGTTCTTCCCGTGCTTGCGTGGGTTTCCTCCGGGCACTCCGGTTTCCTCCCACATTCCAAAGACATGCATTTCAGGTGGATTGGCCGGTCCAAATTGTCCCTAGGTGTGAATGAGCGAGCGAGTTGTCTGTCCCTGTGTGCCCTGCGATTGGCTGGCAACCAGTTCAGGGTGTCCCCCTGCCCACTGCCCGATGATTGCTGGGATGGGCTCCAGCACCCCCGCGACCCTACTGAAGATAAGCGGTGCAGCTAATGAGATGAGATGAGATTTATTTCTACTTATGGCAGGATTGGTCCTTTATGTACACCATCGCATGCGTGGTCCAACATTCACAGTTGCATCCTTCATTTTCTGACCATTACAGTGTTTCTTGTACGTGCATGTGCCTGACTGTGCATAGCGTCCAGTGTGCAGGATGTCGTGACAGAAGTGGGTCTCGGCCCATGCTTTATCTGGCCTGCCCGACTGATCCCTTTTCATTGGCAGCAGATAACAAACGTTTAAGCTGGACAGAAATGAAATCCGTAAATCAATGCTGATCGTCTTCAATCACTTTAACGTAGCTGAGGTCGCAACGTATTAGCCAATGTTTTCTGCTGCTTTTATGGTCGTTAGGCGGTTTTAACTGGAAGTAAAGAAAAAAAAAGGTTTTACTATTTAGTGCTGTGGAAAAGCTTTCAGGACCCAGAAACTGTTTTCCAAGGTCCAACTATTGACAAAAGAATTACAGATTTCGTGTTGTGTTTGTGTTGGTTTGTTCTTTCAATTATTGAGAAGGACACAAGACAGTTGGGTCCCTCTCCGCTGAACGTTTTTTTTTTTTCGTAGACTGTTGCTTTTGTATAACATACCATAAAAAGAGAATGGGGTCCGAATTTTTCATCGTAGGTGCATGTCCACTGTGAGAGGGATAAACTAAAAAGAAAAATCCAGAAATCACGTTACATGATTTTTGAACAATTTATTTATGTGGACCAGCCTTATGTCAGGAACAAAACATGGAATACCGTGTTGTTTTCACCCATCACCCCATTTTTACTAGTTATCTATTTGACTATTTCCCCCTACTTTATGGACGAAATACAACAAAATGCAGTCGCGAGTTACAACGATGAAAAACCACGACGAAGTAAAGCGACAAAATACAGACAAAATACAATGACAATGTACAACAATGAAATACAACAACAAAATACGATGACAAAATACAAAGTCGAAATACAACAACAAAATACAACGAGGAAGTGACTAAATGCGACGAGGTACGACAATGAAAGATGCCAAAACACAATGACGAGTTCATACCTGCCAAGTACTACGGTTTTGCCGTAATGAGTACGGTTTTCTTGAACCCACTACGGTGTTACGGTTGGGTCAAAAAAACTACGGTGCCGTCCGTACACTTTGGATTGCCTTCTATCATATCGTTATGGGTTTTAACGCACAAAAATGCGTTTATCCGAGGAACGAACTCCTTGCCTTGAAGTATTCTCGCGCCGGCGTGATGAGGGGGCCCTATCGTGGATGCAGTGCCAGAGCCAAGGCTAAGCGGCTAGCGGCGTTATAAGTCTTCGGTACTGTCCGTAATCATGGTAAATGATAACTCTATACCAAATAAGACAGACGAACTGGCTGTGTCGGAAAAATGTCAAAGCGTACAGGGAGTGCAGTTTGCTGTGTTTTACGGAAACGTGGCTCACGTCTAACATCTCGGACGCTAACGTGGAGCTACCTGGTGCAACCGGTAGCTACCGGAACTAACCTCCTCTCCGATTCCCAGCTTAGCGTGTGGCATCAACCACTCCGCTAAACGGAACTGCGGAAAACGAAAAATCTCCATCGCCATACCTCGCAGGTAATTGACTATGCAAATTATTCAAAATTATTATTATTTCATATCGAAACTGATCAAAATCAATTATATAATTATTAACTCACAAATATATTGAAATATCTCAAATAAAAAGTTTCCGAATTAAACTGAAAACCAACACTGAATAATATTACTTCAATGATAAAAAAAATAAATGTTTTGTTTCTTATTGTATCAAATATTGGAAAAAAAAAAAGAAAACTATGAGGGTTTTCTATGACTTTGTTATATTAAATACATTATTGAGCTTTAAAGAACTTCCTTTTCGATTATATGCATATATATATATATATATATATATATATATATATATATATATATATATAAAACATTAGTGCACATGCATGTATTTGGTCTCTGTGTGCTTGTGCAAGCATGTGTGAGGCTGTGTCTGCTTGCTGCAGGCTCTTACCATCACAGCAGCTAATATTAGCATGGCACCCAAGACATTTGCTCTATTTGGACACAGTGCGAGAGATAAATGTGGGGAGCTGTCCTGGCTCCTATACGAGTCTGTGAGCAAACACGCAAATATAATGAAAATAAGAAGAATACATATTACTTCAAAGTGCCGTTTAAGGAGTAAATCATACTCTTACGTGTACCATCATACTCTCACCCTTGTATAACTATACTCTCATACAGACCATCATACCCATGCAAAAACACTACCATACACTCTACTATACTCTCTCACACATAGAATTATACTCTCAAAGTCCTACTACTATACTCTCACACATACTACTGAACTCTTATTCAAACACAACTATACCTTCACACACTTATGTACTCTCACACACATACTACTACTATACTCTCATTCACACACTACTTTGCTTTCACGGATATGCTACTCTTCTCTCACACACCTACCACTACACTATCACACACACACCACAATGGACTCACACACACTACTATACTCCCACTCACTCACTACCATAGACTCTCGCACACACTATAATACTCTCTCTCCCAGACTAACATTATTTCTCATATACCATTAAAGTTACTATTGCTATAAGGGCACACTGACCTGTGTGTATATGTTGTACAGGTCAATGTCGAACTAGAGTCGCTCCCAGTATAGCATTACGTGTGAGAGAGTCTAGTAGTATGTGTGTCACAGTATAATTATGTGTGTATGAGAGTCAGTAATATGTGTAAGAAAGAGAGAGTATAGTAGTGTACATATGAGAGTAAATTAATATGTGTGAGCGACTATGTAGTGTGCGAATAAGAGTACAGTTGTCTGTGTGAGAGAGTATAGTAGTGTGCGTGTAAGATTGTAGTAGCATGTGTGTCACAGCATCGTAGTGTGTGTCAAGTAATACGTGTAAGAGAGAGAGAAATAGTACAGTAGTGTGCATATGAGAGTAAAATTATGTGTGAGAGAGTATATAGCGTGCGCATAAGAGTGTAGTGGCCTGTGTGAGAGTATAGTAGTGTATGTATAAGATTATAGTAGCATGTGTGTCACAGCATAGTAGTGTGTATGAGAGTATAGAAATAGGTGTAAAAGAGAGAGATACAGTAAATTAATATGTGTGAGCGACTATGTAGTGTGCGAATGAGAGTATTGTCTGTGTGAGAAAGTATAATAGTGTGTGTGTAAGATTATTGTAGCATGTGTGTCACACCATATTTGTGTGTGTATAGTAATGCGTTTAAGAGAGAAAGTTGTATGCATATGAGAGTAAAATGATATGTGTGAGAGAGCATTTAGCGTGTGTATAATAGTGCGTATAAGAGTGCAGTGGCCTGTGTTAGAGTATAGTAGTGTGTGTATGAGAGTATGGCAATACGTGTGAGAGAGAGAGTATAGTAGTGTGCATATGAGAGTAAATTAATTTGTCTGAGAGACTATGTAGTGTGTGTATGAGAGTATCATGGTCTGTGTGAGTGAGTATAGAAGTGTGTGTATAAGATTATTGTACCATGTGTCTCACAGCATAGTAGTGTGTGTATAATAATACGTGTAAGAGAGAGAGAAAGAGTGTAGTAGACTATGTAGTGTGCGTAAGGGAGTATAATGGTCTGTGAGAGAGAGTATAGAAGTGTGTGTATAAGATTATAGTACGATGTGTGTCAGAGCATAGTAGTGTATGTATGCGAGTATAGTAATATGTGTAAGAGAAAGAGAGTATATTAATGTGCATATGAGAGTAAATTAATACGTGTGAGATAGTACGTAGTGTGCTTATGAGCGTATACTGGTTTGTGTGAGAGAGTATAGTAGTGTGTGTATAAGATTATAGTAGCACGTGTGTCACAGCATAGTAGTGTTTGTATGAGAGTATAGTAATATGTGTAAGAGAGAGAAAGAGAGTATATTAATGTGCATATGAGAATAAATTAATGTGTGTGAGAGAGTATGTAGTGTGTATTTGAGAGTATAGTGGTCTGTGTGAGAGAGCAGAGTAGTGTTAGTGAATGGGTCTGTATGAGAGTTAGAGGTAAGATCGGGCCAAAAAAAAGCACCCGAGCCCGACGCAGGCCCGAGGGGTATTAAACCTGACCCGGACCGAGCCCGACTAATTAACTGGATTTGCTGGCCCGGCCCGGAAGGGGCCCGAAATTACATATTTTATTTATAAGGAGGGGTTATTTATGATAACAAATTAAACTCTGCCTTTTGTTACAACATCTAGGCCTAAGTTAAATAAAACTGTATAAACATTTACATCTTTTATATTTCTGTGTCTGCACTGCAGATGTTACATTAAGCGACAATCTGTCATTGACGTTTTTTTTTTTTGAGGTAGCGAAAACATTTAAGGGCGTCCGTCATTTTGACGACTTGATCATTGGGCCATAATCCACAGCAGCAGTAGTAGTACGTCCTTAAGATTTTAGCGCAGCACTTTTTGAGGGGGTGTTTACGTGTTGTGCCCTTTTCCGACTCCTATGCAAATTCCCCCCCCCCCCTGATCGTATTCTATATAAAACGCTTATTAAAACAATAAAGTGAGCTAATTATAATAATTGGGAGATCCTAGTCTATATAACGCGTTTATTTAAACAATAAAGCGTGATTTTATTCTGCAAATTGCGTTTTTTAACGCGGATGAAAATGTCACCAACGTCAATTTACGCTTCCGACAAAAGCGATCGTATTCTATATAAAACGCTTATTAAAACAATAAAGCGAGCTAATTATAACAATTGGGAGATCCTAGTCTATATAACGCGTTTATTTAAACAATAAAGCGCGATCGTATTCTACAAATTGCGTTTTTTAACGCGGATGAAAATGTCACCATGCCAGCATGCTCTGGCTCCGTTAAAAGCAATTACAGCTCCTTCTCCGTTTTATCCAAATTATTTATTTTATAACAAGTATTCCTTGGTCTAGTATCCATACATAGTTTAAGTATATATTTTTAATGAACATATATTTATAATTATAAATTAATTAAAAAAAAAAAAAAAAAAAAAAAAAAAAAGCAGGACCGAACCCGACCCGACCCGACCGTATGGCTGACATTTCAGGCCCGACCCGGCCCGAAATTGCCTCGGGTTCGGGCTCGGGCCATAAATCTTAGGTCTAATGAGAGTATAGTTGTGCATGTGTGAGAGTATGATATTATATGTAAGAGCAAGTATTTACTTTTAAAACGTCCTTTTAGACAAATATAGATCTGCAGCCAGGGGGATTTTAAAGCAGGTTGTTAGAATATACTTTTTGGTGTCCTTTCCATCCAGATGTGTTTTTCTGCCTTTATGTGCAGCTGCATAGAAAAAACGGGCCCCTAGTGTGGCCCCTGAGTCCAAAAGGGTCAGAGAAGAGCCACCATCCAGACACACCCAGCTGGGCCGGCAGCCAAGCAGGGAGGTTGAGAATAATGGTTGTAAAAAAAAAATAGAGGAAGGAGAAAAGGCCAATGCAACCTCAACACTTGCCTCTGTCGCTGATTCCAGCCTGCAGCCCGTTGGTTGTCGCTGAACCCCCTTTTTACCTTGGTTTGTCCCTCCCCCATTCTCCTCTCCTCTTTCTCGCCTTCTCCTCTTCATCTCTCTCTCTCTCTCTCTCTCCCTCTCTCTCTCCCCCTCGGCACAAAAGCCGATGCAGATTATAAGCAGCCAAAGCCAAGAGCATCATGTAGTAATGTTTCTGCCGCCCCGTCTCACACAATGAGCTGTCGGCCTCGACTTTGCTTTGGAAGGGATAACGGAATTGATGACTGCCATCTTTGGAGAATTGAAGGGAAAAAAAGAAAGGGAGAGATGGTAGAGAGAGGGAAATACAAAGAAAGAAAGACAAAATGGTTATCCAGTAGAGAGACAGACAAAAAGAAAATTAAAAAGATAAGGAAACAGATTAAAAAAAACAGATAAAAGAAAAACATAACGAGAGATAATGAGAGGGAGAGAAAAAAAGAGATTAAGAAAGAGATAAAGAGATAGAGGTAGAAAGTTGCAAAGACATAAAGAAAGGCAAAGAAGGAGATAAAGAAAGGAAAACTATAAAGAAATAGATAAAGAGGGGTAGAAATAGATTAAGAACGACATAAGGAAAGAGATAAATACAGAAATAAAGAAAGAGATGGGGAAAGGGACAAGGAAAGAGATAAACAAAGTATGAAGAGATAAGGAAAGAGAGAGCAAGAGGGAGACAAGGAACCAAGAAATAAAGAAAAAGAAAAAAAGAGAGAGAGGGAGAAAGAAACAAACAAAGGAGAGGAAGGAAAAGGGAGAAAAATACATGTAAAAAAGAGAAAATGTTTATCCAGTAGAGAAAGGAGGAAAAAAAGAGACTAGAGAACAGATAAAGAAACAGAGAAAAAGAAAGAAAGGTCATAAAGAGAGGTAGAGAAAAAGAAGGAAAGACAAAGATAGGTATACTGTAAAGAAAGAGAAAGAGAAAAAGAAAAATATATAGAGGGGTAGAAAGAGATAAAGAAAGACATAAGGGAAGCTATAAACCAAGAAATAAAGAAAGTTAAGTAATAGGACAAGGGAAAAAAGGAAGAAAGGAAGATGGTGTTTATAGAGTAGAGCAGATGATTCCCTTCAAGGGTTCAAATCTGACAATGGCAAGGTGGAAAAACAAACAAGTGAAGCTCCGCCCCCTTGTCTCCTCCTCCTCCTCCTCCGTCTCTCCTTACCTCACTCCCTCGTTCATCTGATACGGAGCAAGGAGAGAAGGAAGGAGCAGGTCTCAAGCTGGAACTGATTACAGCTGTGGATGCTATTCCTCCTCCCTTTTTTAGATAGTTTTCTTTTTCCTGTTTGTTCCTCTGCCAAAAAAACCGAAGGGGAAATTAGTATGATATTTTAAAGGGCTAGTGTGAAATGTTTGACCAACCGAAATGACCGCTAAAAGAAAAATACAAACTATGGTGAATCAAAGGGACACAATTAGACCAACATTCAAGTTCTTTCCTTTATTCACTATGCTTCAATCTCTTGTAGTATTTATTTTCTATGCATTTGTATATATATACATTAACTTCCAGTATTAAACTCTGAGAAACTCATGCAAAATGCAAGGGGTTAAAATAGAACACAAACACTAATTTAAGTACCAACGACTTAAGTAATTAAAACATATTTTTCTGCTTTTTACTTTTATCAATGAAAACGAGCTAAAGCCTCTTTAAACTTTGTTTAAAGTTGCACACGACTTTGGCAACATCCAGTGGACAAATTTAAAACTGCAGGTCAGTGTTGATCATTTTTCGCTTGCGCTTCTCTCAGCAATGTCTGGCAGGCCAGATTAAATCTCTCGGCGGGCCTGATCCAGCCTGCAGGCCGTATTGTTGACACAATTGGACTAGACAGAAGTAGTCACTTTTTAGGCCTTTAATAGAAAGGTCCATTTTTCTCTCTGAGCACCTGTGAAACAAAATATATGCACTCGTTTTTCAAGACATTCAAGTTCAGGGTCTTAATCAATGTAGGCAGCGATGCATGAAAGCTAAATTAGCTTTTAGTGAGTGTGTGTGTTTGTGTGAGAGACCGTGTTTGCGAGTGCCTTTATGCTCCACCTCTCTCAGGTCAACGACGGCGTACTGGTCTGGTTGGCTTGCATAATGTATGCTATAACACCATACTCTCACACATGCACAAGTATACTCTCATACACAGTCATACCAATGCACAAACATATAGTCTTCTATACAGACTACCACTATACTCTCTCATACGTACTACTATACTCCACTACATACTACAGTACTCCCAAACAGACTAATATGCTCTCATAAACACACTGCCATACTCTCTCACACAGACTACTTACTCTCATACATGGACTACTATACTCTCACACACATAGTACTAACTCTCATATACACCACTACACTCTAAATCATATAACTATGCTCCCTTACACACTAGTTTACTCTCTCACTCGTATCACAATACTCCCATACACACAATACTATACTCTTTCACTTATATTACTATACTCTCTCACTTATACTGCTATTCTCTCTCACACATACTAGGGTACTCTCATACACAACCTACTATACTCTCACTTATTTTACTATAATCTCATAAACATACTAGTATACACTCTCACTTATTTTACGATAGTCTCATAAGCATACTAGTTTACACTCTCACATATACTACTATACTCTCTCACACATACTACTATAATGGGAGCAACTATACAATATACACACGGATAAGTGTCCATCGCCTGGGTTACCAAAAGTAACTAAAGTAAAATAACACTGAGAGGTGTTGCGATTACATTACACCAGGTGTGAAAATACTGTACAGTAATAGCAATTTGAATGGTTTTGAGCTAGAATAGTAGTGTAAGTGTATATGTGAGTGAGTATAATAGTGTGCATGTGTGTGAGAGTTTATTGTAGTGTGTGTGGGGAGTATAGTATTACTTGTGAGAGTGTAGATGTGTGTGTGAAAGACCATAGTATTGTTTGTTCAATGGTATGACTGTGTCTGTATGAGAACATGGTTGTTCATGTGTGAGAGTATGATGTTATATCTAAAAGCAATTATGATTTACTTCTCAAACTGCCTCTCATATCGTTACCATGGATATACACACTGATTTGTGGGTATATGTTGTGCAGTTGGACGTCAAACGGTACTCCCAGTATCGTAGTATGCATGAAAGAGTATAATCGTAAATGTGAGAGGGTATATTAGTGTGTGGTGTGTGTTACAGTTTTGTAGTGTGTGAATGAGAGTATAGTAAAATGTGTAAGAGACAGTGTAGTAGTATGTGTATGTAATAGTGTAGTAGTTTATGTGAGACCGTATGGTAAGTGTGTGTGTGTGTGTTTGGGAGTATTATTGTATTTGTAATACATGATAGTAGTTTTTTTTATACCAGTATAGTAGTACCTGTGAGAGTGTAGTTGTATGTATGATGGAGTATAGTAGTGATTGTACATGAGTATGAGTGTTACGAGTATGATGTTACATGTGAGAGCAAGTATAAATTACTAATGGCCTCTTATATTGCTTTTTTCAGCGCCCGACGCGTGTATATCACTTCCACCTATTTTCCAGAAAGAGGAATTGAATCACTTAGCCACCCTTTCTTAGTATTTCCGAATGTGTGGGAGTGGTAGAGGGGGGGCGGCTCCAAAGAGAGAGAGCCATTTGAGAAGTAAATCATACTAGCTCTCACACATGCATAACTATACTCTCATACAGATGCAGTCATACACAATGCACAGACTATACTCTCTCATACATGCTACTACTCTCAAGACTTTTTCACACCTATACTTTATCACTACAGTCTCATACACACACTTCTATATTATTTTACACCTACCATTACACTCTCATACACACCATATTCTACTCTCTCACACATACCACTGTAGTCTCATACACACCATTCTATACTCTTTCATATATTACTATCCTCACATACACACACTACTATGCTTTCACGCACATAGTACTATACTCTCTTGTACTGACATACTCTCTCTCACACATACTGGGAGTAACTCCAGTTGCATGTTACAAACATAGCAGTGTGCATCGCCTGGGTTACCATAAGTAACCCGAGTAAAACAACACTAAGAGGTGACGTGATCCTTACACTAAGTGTGGGAAAAAAACATATAGTAATGGCAATTTAAATATGAGTGAGAAAGAATAGTAGTGTGTGTGTGAGAGATTACAATAGTGTGTGTATAAGGAGTATAATAGTCTGTAAGAGAGTATAGTGGTAGATGTGAGAGTCTATAGTTGTTTGGGAAGATGGTAGTATGTGTGTAAAAATATATTAGTGTGTGTGTGGGAGTATAGTAGTGTGTGTATATGAGAGTATAAAAGTATGTGGTAGAGAGTATAGTAGCGTGTATGAAAGTAGTATGTGAGTGAGAGTATAGTAATGTGTGTCGGGGGGGTGGGGATTGCGTAATAGTGTGTGATGGAGTATAGTGGAATGTGTCCGTAGTATAGTAGTCCGTAGTAGTTTGTATATAGGAAAATAGGAGTTTGTGTGTGAGAGTATATTTGTGTGTGTTTGGGAGTAACATATTGTGTATATGACACTATAATAGTATGTGGCAGAGAGTATAGTAATGTGTATAAAGGGGTATATTAGTGATTGTGCTTGGGTATGACTGTGTCTGTATGACCTTATTGTGTCTGTTAGAGAGTATAATAGTCTGCGGTAAAGAGTATAGTGTGTGTACGAGGGGATAATAGTATTGGCGAGAGAGTATAGTAGTATATATAATATAATAGTGATTGTGCATGATTATGACCTTGTCTGTATGGGTATAATAGTTCATGTGTGAGAGTATGATGGTATATGTGAGAGAAAGTACAATTTACTTTTCAAACGGCCCGTCACGTGGCTTTTTTCAACGCCCGACACTTGTGTATCACTTCCACCTATTTTCCAGAAAGAGGAATTACATCGCTTAGCCTCCCTTTCTCACTCTCTCTGCATGTGGGGGAGTGAGAGAGAGGGGGAGAGAGGCTCCAAAGACAGAAGGGAGGGAGAGAGAACGTTCGCGCGGTCCACTCGGGTTCGGTCTTGTACCCGCCCGGTGCTCCCCGTTCTAACCTCCTTAGGTTTATCATGACCGCAGGTTTTCGATCTTTGCCTTAGTGATCTTTATTGGAATCAAACTGGGATTTCCTTGGTCTCCTGCTATAACTTTAAATCTGAGCGTTCTCTCTTTGCCTGTTTTTCTTCTTCCGAGCAGGCGAGTGAGCCAGGAGAGGAAAAAGCAGGAGGCTCCTGTTTCAAAAAAGGAGGTGAGTGATCCGTTTCCTAGCCGCTTCCATCTGTTTCCTGAGATTTTAGACCACCGCAGTTGCACGATGGAAGCGCCGCGCTCTGTCATCTGCTTCAGGTCCTCTATTAGAATAGAATAGAATTTCTGAAAAGAACTGTTATTTATATTTGTATTGTTACTTATTGTTACTATTGTATTATTATGTAATTACTCGGTTGTTAAGAAGAGGGGTAAAAATGGGATTATTCATCCTCAAAGGCATTATCCTCAATAATGAGCACTATTAGTTAATGTATAATTGCCATTTATAAATATCCAATAATATAAATGTGGAAATGGGTCATTTCAAAAACATGTTCTTATTAAGAATTAATTATTCATATAAAAGGGGCAGTGTGTGATATTTAGCTACTAGATGTCACTATATTGTGCCGTGCTACCAAAAACTAGTGCTAAAAAAGCACAAGGAAGAATCGAACTAAGAAGACTCAAAGTGAACAAACCACAATATTTATCTTTTTAATTTTGTTTAAGTCAAGCCTTTTCCAAGGTATATTTTTTTCTGGGTACCTGTTGCAAGATGGGGGATAAATTTATTAAATATATCCTCAAGGTGAGGCTCGTCTTTTAAATAAATGCATATTTCTTGACTTCCAAGTATTTTAAAAAAACATATTTATAAAATACTTCAAGTATTTTTCATTCTAATTCAATTTGATATCTTTTGTGGGGGAATGTTAAGTGCATTTTTTTTACCATTAGGAGAATCTAAATAATACACACTGTCCCTTTAAAATGCTGGCCATTTTAATTACCGACAATATAAAACACTGAATAATTTCTATTGTTTACATTTTCAAATTTTGAGAAACTATCATTTTTGGTACTTTTGGGGGTACGCGTTGCCCGCGGGCACAACTTTGGAGACCACTAGAGTGGCGGATGTATAATGTGCTTGATAGAGGGAAGGCATTTTTGAAAGTACCCTTTTTTCTGCATTATAAGGTGCACATGCATCAGTCTTTTGTTATATTTTTTTCACATGTAAGGCGCACCAAACTATTAGGCGCAGAGTATTCAAAGTAATAGCGGCTAAAGACCCTCTAAAAATAGGTAAGTACTATATTTAGACATTGATTGATCAGTCAAAATAAATTGCTGATCACAATCTAAAAAATTGGATGCAATGGGAATTAAACCCAGATCGTTGTGGGGGGAGCACCGGATCCTGGTCACTAGACTGTTAGTGATACGGATGACACATAAAAAGGCATTAGGTTTTATCTTATCATCACACTATTTTTACCCACGGTGCAATGTTGCTGATGTTTTTATTGGGCTGGGCTTCGAGATTATTGTCAGACATTGAAGGGAAGACTGAAATACAGTATTGTATCGCCGACTCGCCAAGTCTTTACGCAGCACACGAGACTCTGAACTGAATGAAGAGAAAGTAATTGTGGGAAGTAATTGGGTTGCCCTAATATATATAAATGAACACATGGCCACGGTTTTCAGCTATGTTCGTCACTTACAATGCTTAGTGTGGGTTAAAAAAGTTAAATCGAACTTTTTTACTGATTCTTAATACCTTTCTGTTTTCTCATCCCTCTAACATTTGCATCTGGTACTATGACTAAAACAAAAATTGGTAATTGGGATTCAGGTTCGATTCCCATTGTTTTTATGCATTTGGGGTCAGTTATAAATAGTGACTGATCAATAATTGCACAAATATGATATTACACCGGTTTGTAATTTCTCATGTACATTAGACACACTGGATTATAAGGCGCAGGTTCAAATTTCTGGCAAATTTGGGGTTATTTGGTGCGCCTTATAGTTTGGAAAATACGGTCATTTATTATTTGGCTGAAAAACAGGTAGAAGTGTCTGCTGAAGGCAGGCCAATGTTGTGTCTGGTGGTGGTTGAACCTGCTGCCGTATATACTGTAGGGGCATTTGCAGCCAAGCTACCAACATCTGTGCTTTTTTTATCCGGGTATCGTTGAATATGTTTCTCACTGGCAATGCAGATCGTCTTTTACAGGCAGTTAATGCGCGTGCCAGATTCTGCGCCGTCCTCGTTTGACTTCGCAAGAAGTTCCGGTCTGCTAGCAAAGAGCAGCAGCGTAAAAGGCTTAGGGTGCAGCACCGTTGCGGAAATGCGTCTTTCTCCGTCCCTGAGACCCTAACTTGTGACGTTGTGTTTTCATGTCCACGGGTTAGGCTCTCGGGATCTGAGAGGGGTCCGTCACTACCCTCACCTGCACGTCCTTGCCTCTCTAGCAGTTTTTGTCGGTGTTTTCATCTCCTCTTGCTCCCGAAACGTCATTTCGGCGTTTGCATCTTGTGTCGTTAGAATAAAATCTGAGGTTCCTTTAAGATGAAATACTGTGAGGCGAATACGTTTTTCGTCAACCACTAATTGTACAAGTTATCCTTCTTTGAATTATTAGCAAAGCCATCAATTGTCATCATGGGTAAACCTCAACTTTGAGATAGGGAAAAAACAAAAACTCATTGTTTGATTTGAAAGAACGTATTTGGATTTGCTTATCATGGTGAAAAATAAGTATTTGGTCAATGCTAAAAGTTCATCTCAATAATTTGGTATGTACCATTTGTTAGCTGTAACAGAGTCCAAACATTTTCTGTAACTCTTTTCAAGATTTTCACACCCTTTTACTGGTATTCCATGCCGATCTCTTCTCCAGCGGTGATGTTTTGGGGCTGTCAGTAGGCAACACAGACTTTCAACTCCCTCAACAGATTTCCTATGAGGTTCAGATCTGGAGACTGGTTAGGCCACTCAAGGACCTTAAATTGCATTTTGCTAAGCCAATCCATTGTTCCCTGGTTGTGTGTTTGGGATTATTGTCATGATGAAAGACCCCCAACACGTCTCATCTTCAATTCTCTTGCTGATGGAAGGAAATTTCCACTCAAAATATCCCGATACATGGCCCCATTCATTCTTTCCTTTACACAGATCAGTCAGTCTGGTCCCTTTGCAGAAAAACAGCCCCAACACATGATGTTTCCATACCCATGCTTCACAGTGGGTATGGTGTTCTTTAGATGCAATTTCTCCTACAAACTCGAGAACCTGTGTTTCTACCAAAATGTTTTATTTCAGTTTCATTTGACCATAACACGTTCTTCCAGTCCTTTTCTTGATCATCCAAATGCTCTCTGGCGAGCCGCAAAAGGGTTTAGACGTGTAGTGGCTTCAGCAGGGGGACACGTATAGCAGTGCAGCATTAGAGTCCCTGGCGGCCTATTGTGTTGCTAAAAGTAGCCTTTGTTACTGTGGTCCCAGCTCTCTGTGGGTCATTCACTAGGTTCCCCGTATGGTTCTGGGATTTTTACTCTCTGTTCTTGTTATCATTTTGACGTCAAGAGGTGAGATCTTGCATGGAGCAATAGGAAATTATCAGTGGTCTTGTATGTCTTCCAACTTCTAATAAAAGCTCCCACAGTTTAATTATTTACACCAATCGTTTAACCTTATGCAGAATCTTCCCAATCCGAAGCAGGTCTATAATTTTGTCTTTGGTGTCCTTTGGCAGCTCTTTTGTCTTGGCTATAGTGGATTGTGGAGGGTGAAGGACTGAGGTTGTGGACAAGTGTAAATACATGTGCCATTAATACAGGTAATGAGTAGAGCCTCGCTAGACCGCGTTAAAAGAAATAAGACCTCTTTGTCAGCCAGACATTTTGCTTGTTCGTAGGTGACCAAATACTTCTTTTGCACTCTTATTTGGAAAGAAATGCTACAAAAATCAAACAATGTGATTTTTAGGTTTTTTTTCCACATTCTGTCTCTCATGGTTAAGGTTTACCCATGTTGACAATTACAGGCTTCTCTAATCTTTCGAAGTAGGAGAACTTGCACAATTGGTGTTTGGTTAAATACGTATTTGCCCCACTGTATGTAAGGGGTGTCCAAATCAAGGTCTGAAGGGTAGGGCCAGCATTTTGCATGTTAATTTACTCTACCCTGCTTCAACATCCCTTATTTAAATGATAAGCTCATCACCAGGATTCTAACAATGGTGGAATAAGGTGGAAAAAACATTTATAAAAATGGTGCCGAGCTGGAGAACTGGAGTTTGTAACCCCAGATCTATGTTTCCACCCTGCTACACGTCGGGTTAAATTAAGAAGCTCACCTCTGTGAGTCTATTCTTCCTGATAATTGGAATAATGTGCCACACATCTGATTTTTTTGAGGTAGAGTTTAGGGTTAGTGTAAGGGTTAGTTATTAGCCCTGATTTAGATTGGTCCCCTGCTCCAACACACCTGCGTTGACGGAGGATCTTATCATTATTCCTCGTGTAAATTTGAGTCAAGTCAGACAAAAACAGTAAAAAACCCTGCAATACAAGGTTCTCAAAGGAGTGGATTTTGGTGACTCATGATTTAGAATGATCCCTTCCTCCAACCCATATGATTCTAAGTGAGAAGTTATCATTCAAAGCCTTTACTTCTTTCCAGTAGTTTGATTTAAGCGCCAGAAAATGTTTGTCTGCAATGTTTTCATAAACTCCGATCCAAATTGGTCCCCTGCTCTAACACACCTGAGTCAAAAGAGGGGCTATTATTCCTCCAAGTTATTGTAATCAGTTGTATTGGAGGGACAAAAACCTAGAAAGCATGCATCAAAAGTTCCTTAAACATTTGAGTTGACTCACTATCTAAAGTCATCCCTCCCTCCAACACACCTGATTCCAAGAAAGACCTTATCATTCAGCCTTTTTTTGTTTCAGATAGTTTGAATTAAATGTAACACATCCAAGATTAGATTTGAAATCACTTTATAAACCCTGATTTAGATTGGTACCCTGCTGTAATACACCTGAGTTGAAAGAGGAGCTTCTCAAAAGGAGACTATTATTTTTCATTCGAATCAGAACATTGGAGGGACAAAAACATTTAAAAAAAAACATGCCATAAAAGGTTCTTCAAGAAATGACGTTGGTTACTCACGATTTAGATAGATGTCTTCCTCCAACACACCTGAGTCAAAGGAGGAGCTTATCACGCGGAGCCAACTATTCCTCTTGATGATTTTAATCAGGGAGAAAAAAATGTAAGATAAGGTTCCTTGAGGAATGGAGTTAGTGACTCGCGGTTTACAGCGATCCCTTCCTCCAACACACCAAATTTCAGGGAAGAGCTCACCAATCATAGCATATTATTGTTCCTGATCATTTTAACCAGGCGTATTAGAGGCACAAGAACCCTTAAAAACATACAGGATAAACATTCTCAGAGAACGAAGATTGTTACCTCCGATTTATATGGGTGCCATCTTCGAACACAAACAGGAGTGGAAACATGCAGGATAAGGTCTCTTAAGAACTGGAGATGGTAACCCATATTTTAGATTATCCGATTCATAAACATATCTGATTTAAAGGAGCTCATTAAGTATTAGTGTATGGTTCTTTATAACTAGTAAGGGTTACGTTTGGTTTACAGCACTTGGTCACGCCTTTTTAGATCAATGTTCCAACACACCTTATTCTAATAAGGATCTTGTAACTGTTAGGCTTTCATTGTTCCTGATCATTTAAACTAGATGTGTTGGAGGAGGATAAATTCTATAACAGGGGTGGGCGAACTTGGTCCTCAAAGGCCGCATGTCTTTCATTTTTTATTTTATTTTATCTTTTTTAGTTTTCTGGTCCAAATACAGGTAATTCCAATCAAAGGGTTTGTTATCAAGCTTTTAACAATCTGAGCATTTGAATCAGCTGAGTTTGAGAAGAAAAAACAAAAACATGCAGGACATGCCTCCCTCGAGGACCGGATACGCAGTCCTGGTGCCCCCACCCTATTGCTATTGCTATTGATCATTTGGCTCAGGTGTTTTGGAAATACCTCGAAAGTATGTTAGTTCGGACTCTTCTAAAATTGGAATTAGAGATGTTTCCTTCATTTTGCACACCCGTTCAAATCATTAGCAAATTATCAGAATCCTACTAACTAACATTTGGTCATTTGGATCATGTAAACTCTCACATATCTCTCACAGAGCTTCTAAAATCATTGGCCTACCAAAACCCTACCGCTCAGATGTAAATATTAGCTCTAACAACCCACTACACCAATACTTCATCTCAGTACCATCAGGGCGAAGATCCAGGACAATAACATTTAGGGGGGCCTGCCTCAGGAAAATCCTGATCCCCTCTGCCCTTCCAAACAACAGGCCCTACTGACCCATTCAATCAGTCTGCACTCATTGTCCCACCATCATTTTTGGCATTTTGCCGTTTTTGTAATGTAATCCTATTATTTTCCCCACTAGAGTCTGTGGAAGTGAATTCCCCTAAAGGGACAAATTCATTAAATCTAAATCTAACTGTCTTCAGGAAAGGAAACATCTAAAAGTCTTGGAGGACAATGGTTCTCAAGGGTTGGATTTGGACACCCCAGTACAGTACATCTTGGTGGTTATCTCAGTCTGGATTCTTCGATCGCGAGCCCAGCTTTTCATGGTATAGTTTAGTCTTTGAATGGACTGGCGTACACCTGGTAGGTGTTCTCTTTGACAAGAGCGTAAAATTTTGATCCAAATCAAAGGTTCCTAAGAAGTACTTAGAAGCAGGTTAGCAACGTGAGCATGTGAAGCGCATTTGCCACGGTTGGCGGTTCCTGATTTGTGCCGATTTGAGAGCAGCACCGAGTAATGTCGAGAGCGTGACCATGACAGCTCCGTACGTTACGTGCCTGACCTCAGTGAACCTCCTGCATGGCAACTGAAATGAAATGACGCACGGCACAGGTTTTTTATTTTAATTTGTTCTATGCTTGAAATTTGCCGCCATGAATATTTGATGCAAGATCCTGGACTGGATTTTACGCTTGCCGGTGTCTACAATGTCCATACCTGTGATCTAATATGTTAGGGCAGCAACGGGCGATTATTTTTATAGTCGACTTGTCACAGACTATTAAAAGATTCGTCAAACAATCAGATTATTATTATTTTTTTCTTAAATCTGCATTAAGTTTATGTAAGTATGTGGGAAAGAATGATAAACGCTAAAAAATGGGTACAACGAGAAATACATCTTTTCGTACAGGTGGTTGAAATCCTTGAAAATGCCTGAAATTTAATGTTGTGTTTTTAAGAGTTGAATAGTTTGACTTTTCGGTGGAGTTTCATCAAGCCTGCTTAAAAATATGGCTGACACTGCTCTCCGGTGACTTCGATTTGCCATTGCATTCCTTCTTCTCTCCTGTTTAACAGCAGTTGGCACTTGTGAGTATGGCATTGTCCTATGTAGCATCTCAAGAGGACAGGTGCATGCTACTCCTAAACAGTAAAATCTGTGGTAGTACAAGGATTACGTATCACTTATGGACATTTATTATGGGCCCTGCAAAAAAACTAAGAAAGCGTTTCCCAGTGGTAATGGGAAGAACTTCCTGCAACTGAAAATGTAAGATACATATTACTGTCATTTTTACCCAATATCTATCTATTATTTATTTATTATTATTAGGATCTAAATATCATATGTCTTGATAAATGCACACACAATATTATTATTCCCATATTTAAACTGAAGAAACGTTTGTTGATCTGCAAGACATATGACTCACAAAGAAGCTCTTCTTTTATTGGTACAGGATAAATTGAAAAGTTGGCTTTGAAAGACCCTCAAAAGTGCTTGAAATTTGCCATGAAAAAGGTGTGTTGAACCCTGTTTACTGAACATACGGCAGATTTGTACAAAAATTACAAAAAATCTAAATCCAACCAGGGGCAGTGCTCAGTCAGTAGAAACATAAATCCATGAATGAACCTCTGTCCATTTCTTAGGGACAGGAAAATTGTTCTGAAATACCTTCCTACCCATCAAAACTACTTACCAATGCCCAGTGCGAATGGACATGCGCACAAGGTTAACTGTGATTTCCCAGGAACTGTGGAAGATTTCGTCCTATATATCATATGTGTCTTAAAGAGCGATGATACAGTGAGTTAAAAGCTGTGAGTACTTACGAATATAGTTTATATTTTGTCTTATTTGTCTCTTTCACTTCTTTAAAACACATTTCGGCAGATTCACCTGTCAGAATAATAAAGGGTCAATTAAAATCATCGCATAATTTTTTATCCTTGTAAACCAAGAACCAACTCATCAGGAGCACTAGTCTAGTAAAAAATGTGCACTTTGTTCCTACATTCAGTGGTCAACAATTCTCATCAGTTCGAAGTCAAATGGTTTGAACAACTGAAGTTTGTTCTTCAAAATGCATGTAAATTATTTCAAATACGTTTGGAAATTGCACTCATGCTTACTTTCATAGTAAAATATATGCTTATTAAATGAACAATCCTGTCATCAAAACTGTATTGGTTTGAATATTACTTGAACCTTAACCAAGGCGAGTCAGACTCAGTTTTTCTTTTTTGTACTTGTTCGTGCGTCACCAAGGTACTGCCATGATACGCAATGTCTGTTTTGCAAACTTTGTTTTGGTACGCGTACTTGATGTTGAGGCCGCCGTTTCTGTATGTTTATTTTTCCGCACGAGACAGAGACGCTACATCTCCTTAGTTATTACAATTATTGGGGGGCGAAACCAACCGCGGAACAGAACAATCCGGAAGAAGGGACACCTGTTCATAAAAACTCCTGGGTCCAACTTACCTTGAGAGGACATCATTACCGACTGAGAGTTTACGACTCAAACAAAGTAACAATTATAGATTCACAATTAAAATGCAGATCACAGAATTGCAGTTGAATGTTTTTTCTTTTCATTATACAAAAGTACAACGCGACTGGAGGGCTTTTTCTTTCAATGTTAGTAAGCGACTTAGAGAGTGGCTGGTTAGCTGCACATCAGCATCAGATATCCTTTTGTTGAGCCAGATCTCCACGATGATTAAAATACAACCGTCCCAAATGTGGCAGTTTCCCGCAAGTTGTTGCTCCATGTCATCTGTTAAATGGGTTGGTGTTGGTGAGACACAAACTCGGCAGAGGTAGTTTATGAGTGTTATGTAGCCTAGACGCAGAAGGCCGGACCTGCAGCCTCACTATTGCGCTCTCTCCTGACGGCGCCTCAGTCCCTTCCCGAACCCGATATCAACAACTTTTTATCACCATTTCTCTGCGCTCTTCTGAATTACCTCAAAATCCAGCCCGACCACACCCGGCCCGAGGGTATAAAAGCTCAAACCTGCTCGAACCCGACAGATAAACATATGAGCGACCCAGCCTGACAAAATCACGAGTTTTCATATTTTATTTGTGGTGAGGAAAGGTGATTTTGGCAGTCTCTGACAACAAACAGTAAAAATATATGATTCACACCAGATTTCCTCCATTAACATATGGCTCAAGAGCCGGGCTGGGTTCGGGTCCAGGCCCAATGTTCTCTACCTCAGAGTCTGATTTAATAGATTAATTTGTTTTCATTTTAACAAGTCGCTGAAATACAAGTTGTAGCTGTAGCAGTGTTTTGCACTTAGTTTTGAGTGGAAACATTGTCTTGTTGCGCCCGCCCACCCCCGGCGATTGACTGACAACATACATCAGCCTATCACAGTCGCGCATACAGACAGTGATCCCCAAACAACACACACCCACTCAACCTGCCCACGTTAGAGCATTTGATGTGTGGGGTCTGCTGCAAAATACAATGCACGTTGATATCTTTGACAATAAAAGACAATTCAGAATCCGCAAAGCAGTGAACCAGTGTTTACTGAAGTAGCGAGGTGTCTCTGTATTGCAAATGTGCGACCCTCAGCAGTCTTCGTATATGGTGCGCCGTACTCCAAAGTGGCTCCTGAGAGAGATTTCAGAGCTGTTGTTAATTAACAAATATGGATTTTAACTTTAACCCCCGCCGCACTGCTAATCTCCTGCTCTAGCAATTTGCTTATGTAATGCTTTTGTAAGCCTGGCCTCTCCCTTTCCGACCACCATTTTATTTGTCGAGCTTGGCGAACAAAAAACATTACCTGAAGCGTCTTAGGGTGTTGCATATAAGCTTGGAAGGGTTTCAGGCTTGCTTTTCCATTGTTCTGCTTCCGCACACACACACACAGCAGTGTGTAGAGTGGGTTTTGTGGCAGCGTGAGGCAGAAAGACGAAGGGAGTAGCGGGCTTATACCCGCCACAATAAGCTGCTTTATCAAGCTAACGTTATCCTTGATTGAATTTTTCACAAAAGGGATTCGAGCGTGTCATCTTCCCCTGATTGGATGGGAATAATACCGTATGCACCTGGGAAGCTGATTTTATGATATGTACGTGCGCTTCAGACGGATTGAGTTCAAACGTCGTTGAAACTGTTTTGTCTTCCAGGCGCTTTCACATCTGTCCTCATTTGCATTTAGTTTGGGTTTATTCATTTATCCATTAACAAATTCAGTTTTTGTGCCTCTTCTTTTTGGTTTTAGTTCATATTAGCCATTTTGACTCATAGCATTTTGGGGATGCATGAACCTTACGTTGCACAATATTTTGTTTTGGCCTAAGTCTGGGGTCAGGAACAAATGGATTTTTTTTCATGAGTAGATTACCATAATTTCCATACTTTAAAGCACACTAAAAAACTCGAATTGGCCAACAATTTGAAAGTGGGCTTTTTAATCCCCTGCGGCTCACAGTGCCTTAAAAAAGTATTTCCCTCTTTCCTGATTTTTGTGTTTTTTGCATATTAATCACTGACAAAGGTTTTAGATCACCAATACGATGTTAGTATCACACAAATACAACCTAAAGAAAAACGAAATGCAGTTTTGAAATGTTAATTTTATTTATAAAGGCACTTATGTAAAAAAGTAATAGCCTCCTGAACCAAATAGCAAGTTAGGGCACCTTTGGCAGCGATAACAGAACTCAAATCTTTATAATAATGGTAATGAGTCGTTCACTACAGTGAAGAAGAATTTTGGCCCACTCTTCTTTTCAAAATGGTTTCAAATCTGCCATCCTGGAGAGTTTTTAGCATGAACTGCCCGTTAAAGGTCACACCACAGCTTCTCATTTGGATTTAAATCCGGACTTTTACTTGGCAACTCCAGAACCTTCATTTTTGTTTTTTGTAGCTATTCAGAGATGACCTTACTGGTGTGTTTTGGATCGTTGTCCTGCTGGATGATCCAAGAGCACGAGCTAATGGCCAGACATTCTCCTTTAGGATCTTCTGGTAAATACCATAATTCATTATTCCGTCGCCTACACAAGTGTCAGAATACTTTCGTTTGAATCGTTTTTATATGACACAACGACACTGTAACTGTTCTGCCTATGAGAAACATTTAGAGTAGTTTTCGAGTGTCCTCTTGTGGTTAACACGTTAATTGTTTGTTGCTAAACTTAATTTTAGTGGTGAAACCAGATGCCATAATGTTAATTCATGTTGTATGAAATGTTTGATTTAAAATGTATTTATTTATTTGTATGCAAACCTAACTCTTAATTCCATGCACCTTTTAGTCCAGTGCACCTTACATATGAAAAAAATATGTCTCAAAAGACTATTTTTGGGGTGTGCGCCTATTAGTGCGGAAAAAACAATACATCTTTGGCATTGAGTTTGGATTGCAATACTGCGTTTCTGCCACTAGCAGCAGGAGCGCTCTAGTACTTTTCTACCTTTAAGACTGATAAGAAGATATGTAGTCAGGGTTTCTTCCCCTGTCTCTGAGCCAATGAGATGCATCAGAAAACAATGTTACGTCTGCCTTCTACTGTTTCCTGGATATCTTTCAAGTTTTTAGTTTGGGCACGTTTTTTTACAAAAATACAAATGATCAAATATGCGCATGAGTAATTTAGAGACAAACGATAGGAGATATTTAAGATGTCGAAGATTTGCGTCTATAAAACCAAATGGAGGATGAATAAACACCACCTGTTTCCCAAAGTTGGATTGCTGAGGATTAATACATTTGAACACTCACTTTGCAGTATTAAGTGGTATTTTTATGAAAGAACTCTGACCACTTCTTGTTTGAAAACCATTATCACAACAAAAATTACAGTCAAAATTCACCTCAACAATCTTAAGTAACAAATCCTTAAATGGGATATCTGTTCATATGGGACATACGCTTTGGCTTTACTATTATTTAATCTTTTCTGAAATCATCAAAGATCACACAGTCCCTTGCCTAAACATTTGATATTAGTGTCATGAATTGGGTGTCAATTCATTTTACACCAACAAGCAGAAAGAATTATTTAACATAACGCTCACCCAAAAAACAACACTATTGCCTCCATCACGATAATTTAAACAAAGAAACTGTTCACATTGTCATTAATATAACCACATGTATCCTTGGCTTGCTGAATCCGAACAGAAAAGTCAATAGACTCAGGGCAAATAACTAGCAAGCACTGTATCTGGCAGTTTGACAAACACGTATCTAAACGCAAACATTCTTAGAAGACATACTAAAAAACGTTACAAGACAACCCACACAGATAGTATATTGTTCATCCCTGCCAAAGATGAAATATTTGTGCTAAACTGATAATTTGCTTTGTCTTGATAAAATATTTATCTTTGGTTTGGCTTACAGGTGGGGATCTCGTGTCTCAAAAATGTTAAATGTTTTGTTATTATAATTCAATAAGGTATTTTTTCACAACTCCTTTTTTTAAGCCAGGTCACAATTGTTTTAATTAAAATACCTCAAGGAACACCCAGGGTTTGTAGGGGTGCTTGAAATCGCGATGTTGTGTTTTCAAGGATTTAAAAGTACTGGAATTTGTCCTTGTAAAAGCTTGGAATTGTTACCATGTCCGCTGAAAATGACGCTGACATTGCTCTTCTGTGGCTTCACTTTGCCATCGCAATTTTTCTCCCTTTGTGATTAACTGCACCTGGCATTAGTTTATCTGGCATTTTCCCATGAAGCATCATCGCCCTCTATGGGAAAGGTGCATGCTAACCCCTAAACAAGGCACAATTTATGTAATTTGTATTAGTGCAAGGATTATGAATCATTTATGGTCATTTATTACAGGCAATGCAAAATAATTAAGGTAGCTTTTCTCAGTAGTAAATTGTAACGGGAAGAACTTAGTGCAACTGAAAATGTAAGCTACATATTACCCAACACCTACAATGGGAGAGTTTTGTCTCGAAAATAAAAATATTTGCAATTTACTCAAGATCTAAAAACTATGTCTTGATAAATGCACAGGCAATATTAATAATCCTATATACAGTATAAATTGCAGATATATTGTGGATGTGCAAAATACATGCTTCACACCTGATTCATTTTTTAATAGTACTGAAGGAATTGGTATATTTACTTTGAAAGTCCTTAAAAAATGCTTGAATTTGGCCATGATAAAGTTGTACGAACCCTTTTTTTTAAGGTAAATAACAAGATTACCATATTTCCCACGCTAAGAGGTTCACCTGATTATGAGGTGCACCCCCAAATAGTCTTTTGTGATATATTTTTGACATATAGAACGCACTGGCCGATAGGGAGCATAGATTTAAAACTACAGTAAGAATTAGGGTTACATAAAAAATAAATAAAATAACTTGTTTCATATAACTTAAATCAACATTTCACCACCAAAATTAATTTTAGCATCAAGCAATTGACATATTAGCCTCGAAAGGGTACTCGAAGACCACTCTATATGTTTCTCAAAGGCAAAGCAGTTAATGTATGCAATATCATTTGTCATATGTTAACATCTGCATCGACCAGGCGGCAGAGATGAGAAGCTGCATCAATTCTGTCATAGACTTTTTGGACAATTTTACATGATCGAGGTTTTGTTTCTGTCATGGACTTTCTGGACAAATTTTTACATCCTACCTGTTTTTCTTATTAATGTTCGCTATGTTTTGTGTATCATTACCCAATGCAAAATCTATTCCACCCTGGTCATCCTGGAAGAAGGATTACCACTTGTGAGGCCCCACCTCAAGGTTTCTTATTTTCCTCATTCATTTTTGAGTTTTTCCCTTCCCACATGTTGGTTTAAGATCAGGGCATGGTGTAATTGTAACCTGTGCAGTCCTCTGAGACATTGTGTGATTAAGGGCTATTATACAAATGAATGTGACTTCACTTGACTAATATTTAATTTCCTTCTTTAAAATTTTAGGCCAATTTGGGGTTTTCAGGTGCGCCTTATACTCCAGGAAATGCAGTAATGATGAAATGATCTGCATTTATATAGCGCTTTTCAAGTCAATGACTTCCCAAAGCGCTTTACATTGTGCTTCACATTTCCCAATAGCGGCCGTGATCTGTGCAGCCATGTAAGGCGCTAACCTGCTTATTGGGGGTATTGGGGGTTCAGTGTCTTACCCAAGGACACTTCGACATGTAACACGGATAAGCCGGGATTCGAATTGGGATCCCTTAATCCTAAAACGATCGCTCTACGTCCTGAGCTACTGCCGCCCCTGATTGACATGATTCAAATGAGAAAAAATGTTATCTACCGGTGGGACAAAACTATGTTTTACTAGGTTTCAACTTTATTTTATAAAATAAAAAACTAATAGCAGTAAGCAAAAGTGTATTCTATTTTATTTATTTTCTTATTCTCTTCATAGGGCAGTATTAGACTGCTTAATCTATGGTATTTGATATTTGTCCCTGTACTACCCTACGAGGAAAAAATTAGTACACAAAAGAAAAAAGAATAGTAATCTGTTGCCACCTACTGATATGGAGGAATGTTACAGCTACTCGGCTGATCAATGGAAAGCAAAGATAATAAACAATGCCGTGGTTTTTTTACAATTATAAAAATGGGCAATTTTCTTTAGCATGCTACACATGGTCTCACAGTACATCGGTTGAATAACACTTATATAAAACAGTGTTATTTTGGGTCTAAGACAAATTATGACATGATTATTAATTCATGCATGAGTGGAAGCTTTGTTTCGCTGGCAAGTTAGTAACTGCTGTATTGGGAAATGACTCCTTTGGATTATACTTGAACTTAAATAATTGATCAAGGGGAGAGATATGGAGAGACCGCTTGCTGTGAATATGTGAACAGCGTTTCGCTCTTTCAGTTAAGTTTACATTCACCTTACTGCAGTTATCTTTTTTTGTATCTGCCACACCCTTTGCAGGGAAAGTGTCGTTTCGGATACAGCCAAGAAAGAGTGACGTCGCAACGATCTCCACATCACTTTCGTAGATCGCTTGTTTTAACGGTTTCGTTATTCTCATTGGGATGTTTGTTGCCACATTTTTTGGGACTGCTACCAAATGATCCTGGTAGCAAACACCAATACTATTAATATACAACATTTACTTGCCTCTGAAAAAAATAACTGATACTTTTAAAACAAATACTTTTATATTCTAACCTAATGTTTTCCTGAATATTTCATGCATTAAATGGGAATTTACCATCTTTATCATTTCAGATTCCTGGTCGTTAGGCTCCCAAACCTCTAAACCTTAAAAGAGGCTAGTATCGACAATAATACCGCTACCTGATATCTTTACTAGACCGCCCAATTTTGTTTACATGAATTAGTTAAAAAATGATTAAATCCAGCAGGTTTTTAGGCTACACACACAATTGGTATTGAACTGCTCAGCAATTTATGTACTCAACCCATGAAAAAATTTCAAACAAAATGTGTAAAAAAATGAATACATAAAATTTACCCCGTACAAACAAATGAACACATATTCACAAATCATGCAATACTTACATATATGACAAAAGCTATGTATTTATTTTATTTTGTCATTTATTTATTTCAGTTTTTTTCCCGTTGTGTGTGTTTTTAAACACTATGTTATTAATTTTTATTATGTCATTTACTTATCTCATCTCATTAGCCTTACCGCTTATCCTCAGTAGGGTCGCGGGGGGGCTGGAGCCCATCCCAGCAATCATCGGGCAGTGGGCAGGGGACACCCTGAACTGGTTGCCAGCCAATCGCAGGGCACACAGGGACAGACAACTCATTCGCTCATTCACACCTAGGGACAATTTGGACCGGCCAATTCACCTGAAATGCATGTCTTTGGAATGTGGGAGGAAACCGGAGTGCCCGGAGGAAACCCACGCAAGCACAGGGAGAACATACAAACTCCGCACAGAAAGTCTGGAGCTGGATTTGAACCCACGACAGGTTCCCATGACATGAACTGTGCCGCACAAGCGCTAACCACTGCGCCGCCGTGCTGCGTCATTTACTCATTTCAGTTTTTATTCTGTATCGTGGTTTTTTTTCATGTACAATATTTCTTCGTGCATTTTCTCATAACAAAATTTTATACAAATGAGGAAGCGGTCCAGCTGCCTGAGCTTTTCTCCTGTTGGTTGATATTTCACGAACAATTCGGCTAGTAATGTCTTACCTCCACAGCAAGCAGGGCATGGTGCACTTTTCACTTAACCGATACACAACAAAATAAATTTAAAAAATGAAAAAAATCAAAGACATAATGCATCAAAATATAGATAAATTGAATTTTTGTCTTATAAATACGTAGTACGTGATTTATTCATGTGTTAATTTATTTGTAAGGCGTTTATTTGCAGGTATTGATTTATTTGTACTTATGACAGTATTAGTCCTCCATATGCAAGTATTCCTGCTTCACAAGTGTTGCTGTTATGTGTTCTGCTCAAATAGTTTGGCAAAAACGTTGGTCCGTCTTATTCATATTATGCTTGATTTAATTTTTTCATCAAAAATAATGGCTGCAACCTCTGACACAATTGTCAAATCTCAAGAAAAATGATGATGAGTTATTATATTGATTTAGACATTTTTTGAATATTACTCAAGGGGTAATTTTATAGTAAATGATGTGGCCTTCATTTGAAGGACAAATGTTTTTCAAGAGGATGATTGGAAGCAAAAATTAAAAAATAAAAAGACATGCGATAATTACAAAAGACAAATCTTACTAGAGAGCTTCTTTAAAAATAAGGTAGATAAACTTTTAGGGGGGGATTAAAAGACAAATTTAGTTTGAACATTTCATTTTCATTCAATAATGTGTCGGTAATCATCCAAAAATCAAAAAAACTTTCAATTATTTTTTTTAATTCTCAGACCTACATAATTAAACATCGATCCATTATCTGTACCGCTTATCCTCAGTAGGGTCGCTGGAGGTGCTGGAAACCATCCCAGCTATCTTCGGGCAGTGAGCAGGGGACACCCTGAACTGGTTACCAGCCAGTCGCAGGGCACACAGAGACATACTTGCCCATTTACACCTTGGGACAATTTGGACCAGCCAATTAATCTGACATGCATGTTTTTGGAATGTGGGAGGTAACCTGAGTGCCCGGATTAAACCCACACAGGCACGGGGAGAACATGCAAACGCCACACAGAAGAATTTGATCTCATGACCTCGGAACTGTTTCGCAGATTTGCAAACCACTCAGCCGTCGTGCCGCCCATAATTAAACATAATAACCAGAAATGGAAATTCTGAGTAGCTTGAATGTCTTAAAATTACTTCTTCGTTTTTAACTCATCATCAAAGCCGGACCTAATTTAATTCGTAAAAACAAATCCTTATTATTTGATCATTAAACACCTTTCTAATGACTAACAAAGCGATGTTTTGTTGCAGTGGCCGAATGAAATGCTTGTTTATTCCTCCATTACTCGCAGAAAACGGTCACGGTAAGTCAAGTACGTCGCCTCCCCCCACACACCACGTGTTATTTGAGATATTTTTATTCTTAGATTCTATTTATATACTCGTTGAGTGTCTGGGAGCTCTGACAAGATGCCTTTATAAATTCCATGTCAACGCTTTATTAGAGCATGCCAGTAGCTTGGGAAGCTTTGTCATTCCAGATTTGAGACTGACTTTTTTTAAACATGGGTTTCAGCAATGTCACTAAATATAGCAACAAAATTGTAACGAGTGGGGTCAATAATCCACACAATAACTTTTTTTTTTTTTCAGGGGGGGTCACTTTGCCTGGATGTACTCCTTGGTTTTTAAACCTAGAGAAATTTAAGGTTGGGAATAATACTATGATAACCACTGTTGTGTATGTCACTGAAAAACAGTAAGACGGTGCCCTACTTACAAACGAGAGAAAGTTGCTTCACTGCTATATTTTGTATGTTAAAGTTTTATATAGGAATATTTAAGGCTTGTATAAGTAACCTTTATTGTTTGGTACTAAGAAATAAACATTTCATAAAATAATATGCTCTATAAAGATAAAATAAAGTTGAGTTTAACTTCGATGTGCTTCAAGAAGTCCTCCTCTGTAGTAAAAAGTGGCCGAAAAAAAAGCCATCCGACCATTTTCTCAACCGCATCCAGCTTTCTTATTCCACTTTCATTTCAAATGTAACGGCTCGACTCTTCTTTACTCCTTACAACAACCATATTGAATAGATGCACGAGGTATTAAACAATAAAAACGTCAATATTCTGGAGATACAGTATCGAATGTTTACACATGAACTAGGAAGAGGAAGCGGATTTCTTCTTCAGGGTGGATGCTGGGTAACCTCTCACAGCGCCACACGCCTGTAGCGGCGGAAAGAAGCACTACAGTACTTCCCTGTACTCGGTAAAAGGTGCACAAGATACAAAATCTAACTTACAGCTATGTCCGGATATTTTTCGACAGCCCGAAAAAAATGTTCGTATCTACCGTTTTCCGTAAGTCGAATGACCGTAAGTAGGGGAGTGTCTGTAATTAGTTACAGTTGAAAATGCTGGTCTACTAGTGATACCAAGATCCAAGAAGAGATCTGCAGGTTCGAGAGCGTTCTCCATTCAGGCCCCGGTGCTGTAGAATGCTCTTCCCCCTGAGATTCGATCTGCAACTTCAGTGGAAATGTTCAAATCTAAGCTCAAAACACACTTCTATTCTATAGTTCTTACCGCTGCGATCCAGGTTCAATGTCAGTTGCATCCAGTGTTGTGTCAATGCTGAAATAATTCAGTAAAACACTACACGATCCAACTCTGAATTCTATTGTGGGTGAAAAAATTGTGCGTTACACTTGGTATATTAATAAATAAGGCAACTTTTGTCCAAAATAAGGCGGATTTTATTTGTTTCTGTGCAGCTCGGTACCAAATGACCCACGACCCAGTACTGGTCCTGTGCTTGCTAACCTCTGCTTTACAGTATTTCTTACCAAGTAAAGTAATTTCATGAAATTGCAGGAAAGCGTTCCTTTGTAATTAGTCCCAAAACTGATGATAATTACTGTGACACATTTGAAACACTGCAGTATTTCCAACACAGAAAAGAGTATCTCAAGAAAGGAATTACAAGAAACCTCAAATGTTTCATAATCGAGATTAATATCACGTGCCCTTGTTTTCAAGTTACGCCAACACAAAATACATTTGTTGTTGATGTTCACTCGCAGTCTCGTGCGCTCTCAATCCATCCTCGGCTTGTGCCAGTGAAACCGTGTCGCGATTTGGCATGCACGCACACAAATACGCACTCAAAAGCTCGGCGGGCGAATGTAGGTCAGAAGCCATCTGAGGATGGGGCTCAGCTAAAGAGGAAGCCAGACACACGACAGGCAAGGTAACAGAGAAAGACATTACAATGGGATGGAAGCCGGTTTGGAGTCTTATACATTATACACTATGTCACAAAAATGGAAAAGGCTACTAATGTATCCAGAGGGACTAAACAGAAGAAGAAAGGGGGTGGGGCCAAAGCATTTTGCGATGTCTTAGTCCGTCGTGGATTTGTTGGTTAGCTACATTAGCTACATCTGGATTATGGTTTATATGGATTATACAGAAAATAAGCAATCAATTGAGTTTGTAAATTCCATTGTCTCTATGTGGAGTAAAACTAAGTCTCTTAAAAGCCAACATTATTCCGACACTATTGAGGCATATGAAAGACATGAAATTGCAAAACGTCCAGTTAAAACACATCTTGTAAGAAAAAAGTCGCAATAATTATCTTGTGTACAATGATTTTGTTTTATCGTAGTGCTAAAGGGACAGTGTGTATTATTTAGTGCCTCCCAATAGTAAAGAAAAATCCTTCCAAAAAATCGACATTGATTGAAATAATAAGCAGAAATACTACGATTGTGTATATATACTGTATATAAATACCCGTAGGTCAAGAAATTAGTGTTTATTTTACATGAGGCTTACCCGTAGGCAGCCCACATGATCGCCCAGCATCTTGCTGCTGTGGGTACCCCGAAAGACCTTGCATTTAAGTCACTTTGCGTCTCCATAGTTTGTAATCTCCCTTGTGCTTTGTAGCACTCAGTTTCAGTTGGAGAACACAGCACAGCCAGAGTGGTCAAATAATACAAACTCCCTTTAAAGCTTGCTTTTTCTAAAGTTGAGTTTAATAATTATTTTTTAGTAAAATTACAAAACATATTTAAAATATGCCAAAATTATCTAAGGATTGTTTTCTTATTTTAGGAAAAACAAGTACAAACAAGTGGATTAAAAGTTAGATATATCGTAAAAAAAAAAAAAATATTACTTAAAATCTGCTTAATAGGCTGACAAGACAAGAATTTTCCAGCACAAAAATGATTTTTGTTAATTTTATTTAAACCATTATGTCTATTTTATGTCTTATTTTAACCCAGGAGTGTCAAACTCATTCTAGCTGGGGGCCACATGCTAGAAAAAACAATCTCATGGGGCAGGACTAGTAAGTTTCAGAGAAAGAAAGAAAGGAATGAGAGAGATAAAAAGAGAGAGAGAGAACAGGGGAGAAAGAGAGAGAGAAAGAGAAGAAGCTAAGAGAAACATGAAAAGGGAAAAAGCTAAATGGAGAGAGCACAATTGAGGGAGAGGGCACAACAGAGAGAAAGGGAGAAAAAGGAGAGGAAAAGAGAAGGAAAGAGACAGAAAAAGAAAGAAAGAAATGAAGAAGAACGTCAGAGAGAGAAAGATCAAATGAATAAGAATAGCCGTCAGATAACTCCATGTCACAATCACCAAGCCTTAAAAAGTAACAAATTGAGATGTCGAACTTTCACGGAAGAAAGTGGCCAAAAATGTCCATGAATAAAAGGATTAATTAAAGTAACCGGCCAAGGAAATCCATTCAGAGGTAACATGATTACTATTTGAATGTGAATTTGTCTAAGGTATTGGGAAAAACTTTTTTAATCAAAATTCTTTTTCAGCTTCTTTTAAATTGCATGTGGGGCATGCGAATCACAGTAAATATTTTTTTAGCAAAATTATATCATAGAGCTGCTTCATCAAATATGATTTTAAATATCTCACTATTCTTCTAAAAGGACGTTGTGTATTATTTACCTCCTCCTTATGGTAAAAAAGAGAATTTGTCACGCAAATAAAATCAAGTTCTAACTTCTAAATTTGTTATATAATAATAAAAATCCATACTAGTGAAGCATATGAGCGGTTTTCTTCAGAGTTAGAACCAGCAGGCTCAAGGACAGATTCTTCTATCAGGCTGTCAGGACTCTCAGAGAGAGAGAGAGAAAGGAGAGCAAGATGGAAAGGAGAGAGAGAGAGAGAAGGGAGAGCAAGAAGGAAAGGAGAGAAAGAAGGAAAGGAGAGAGAGAAAGGAGAGAGAGAAGGAAAGGAGGGAAGGGAAAGAAAGAAAGAAGGAAAGGAGAGAGAGAAAGAACGAAGGAAAGGAAAGAGAGAAAGAAAGAAGGAAAGGAGAGAGAGAAAGAAAGAAGGAAAGGAAAGCGAGAAAGAAAGAAGGAAAGGAAAGAGAGAAAGAAAGAAGGAAAGAGAGTCAGAAAGTAGACAGAGAGAAAGAGGGAAAGATAAAAAGGAAACTTCCTAGTTCGTGTGCAAACCTATACAGTACTACGTGTACTGTATCTCTAGCGCGCTAAGAAACTTCACATTTTTATTGTTTAACATCTCGTACATCCATTCAATATAATGTAAAGTGTAAAGAAGAGGCGCGCCGGTTCTCTTGAAATGAAAGTGGAATAAGAAAGCTTGATGCGGTTGAGAAAATGGTTAGACCGCTTTTTTTTCCATCCACTTTTTACCACCGAGGAGGAAGTCTTCCAAAAGTAAGTTAAACTTAACTTTATACATCTTTAAAGTCAAGTCATGTTTATTTGTGACGCCCTTAATCACAAGGAGTCAAAGGGCTTCACAGACCACAGAATGTCAGCGCCTAATGTGTAGCTTTGTCTTTCAGTAGTATGCTTTATTATTTAGCCTGCTTTGTAACGTTATAGAGCATATTATTTTATGAAACGTTTATTTTTCAGTTTCAAAACAATACAGGTTACTTATACAATCCCTAAACATACTTATATAAACTTTAAACACACGAAATATAGCACTGAAGCAACTTACGAACAAATTCAACTAACGAACCCTATCTCATCCGTAAATTGGGCAGCGTCTGTAAAATGTATCCTGTGACCATTCCTAAAATATATAAAAGCTCTCACAAACGTCTCCGCTTTCTGGCTGCTCAAGCATGGAGCACGGAGCACGGATACATTTTCACTTTTGTTTGCTCTGCAATCTTATCTTTTCAGTGTACCTGTTCTCGAGGTTTCTCCTTTTGCGCCGGGCCTAAACACCCGCTTGAATAATGGAAGGCCTTTGAAAAAAATGGGTCTTTTTGATTGTATACTGTTTAAGATCAATTTCTTTTGATTTACTGACTCAAAACAACTCAAATGAATGTAAAAGATGCAAGTTGTATAAAAGAAAAAACGCAGGGAGAGTGTGTATAATTTAGCGCCACTTGTTGATAAAAAAACAATGTTGATTTAGATAATAGGGGGAAATACATAAACTATTACATGCATTTTTTTAAATACTTCTATACAAGGTTGGGTAGGGTTACTTTAACTGGATTACTTTCAATTACTTTTGGATTACTCCAATACCAAATATGCTAATAAAAGACAAAAGAAACTGAATATGAATAAAATTACTAAATTTTGTGCAGGCTTGGGGAGTAACGGAATACATGGAACGGCAAAAATGATGTTGGCAAGCTGTTTGGATTTATTTTCATTTTGTTTCTGTCGCATTTTATGTTAGTTTTGCCGGAGATCAAAGAGATCAAAGCCAGGAAGGAAAGCTTACCACGTGTTGTTAGTCATCATTTTATTCATATTTTGTTTCTTTTGTCTTTTATTAGCATATTTGGTATTGGAGTAATCCAAAAGTAATTGAAAGTAACCTTACCCAACCCTGCTTCTATATTGAGAAAGCTGCATTTTTGTTATGAGGTCCATCTAAAGGAAGCTATCTTGCTGCTAGGGGTACCCCCGAATTGTCATGATTGCCGATTCAGGGAAGCTGTGACTGTTCAATTGGCGCCAACAGCCCTGAGAGCTGATTGGCTAAGAGACTCCTTCTAAACCACCGGCTTTCAAGAGGACGCCGTCTGATCGTTGCGACCCTATGCTCCCAGCTAGGCAAGCTCATTCCGTCCGACATTTTTCTTGCCCTGTTTTCTTCTACCTACCCTTTGCCAACCTGTTTCCGGACCTGACTCCGCCCTGTTTTGCCTTCCCGATATCCGACCTGTTTTGCCCCGCTACCTGCCTGACACAGGTTGCCGACCTTGTTTTCGAACTCGATACCGCCCTGCTCTCCCGCCCCGGCTAACGACTAGTATTCCTGCAAGTCTACGATCATCCTCGCTCGACACGGAAGCGCCACTTCCGCGTTTCCCGCCACCTGCTACCCGTGTCCGTCGATCCTCGGAACGTGGAAGCAAGCCCTCCTCTCCCTCTTATCAATAAAACTGAGTAAACGAATGCTACTGGGTCCTGACACTGAATACCAAAAACCTTTTAAAAGTCTGCGCAAAAAAAGAGAAGAAAATTGGTGCGGGTGCGTCACTTTGCGTCTCCGTCATTTGTATTTTTCTTTGCGCTTTTTAGCCCTTAATTTCAGTTGCACGACAAAATACTGCAGCATTTGTGGTCAGATGATACACACTGTCCCTTCCCTTCAAACTGTTGGCCAATTCCGTTTATGGTTTCACATCAGTAGATATGAATAGTTGTTTTCTATGTTATTTTCTACTTTTATTTCTATTTATTTTTTTATTTTCTTATTAAAAGTAAAAATTCCTAGAAAAAGTAATAAAAAAAGATAATGTGAATAAATATTACAAAAGCTAAAGACTGAACTCAAGAAATGTTCAATAGCACGTTTTCTCAGAAACTGATTTGCAAAAATCCGAAAAAAGAAATATTTTTTCTTATGTTGCATTTAATTCATGGGAATTTTAAATTACCGGTATATTAATTTCAGATAAATAGTAAGGCAGCTATTGAGATTTTGATATTGACCAATTGCAAAGGAGATGCTTAGGATGCCAATAATTTATTTTGACTATTATGCACTGTTTACATCTTCGTCACGATCAACCAATAATATCACTGTTCTTTGATTCCACACCCTTTAGGGTAGGTCTGCTTTTGTAACTTCATGGAATTGCAGGCAACAGAAATCTATCAGTGTGGATAAGCCCCCCTCAGGTCCCTTTTCTGAGATTTTATTTTTATTACTATTTATTTTACTTTTATTATATTTTAACTGTTATTTGCCTAAAAACTGCTGTACAAATACATTTGATTGATTGATAATAAAAAAAAGGGCTCAGGGGAGGGCATAAACTACAGGTTAGAATTTCTTATTGAATGGGAATGTCCTCTCCTGTTCTCCTTGCAAGTTTAAAATCAATTTACAGTTGTGGACAAAAGTTTACATACATTTGTGAACAACTGTTGAGTTTCCAGTTATTTCTAAAACTCTGAATTTTCTCCGATAGAGTGATTTGAACAGATTGTTTTGCGTAACAAAGAACTTTCATGAGGTTTGGTTCTTTTATGACTTTATTATGGCTTAACAGAAATAGTGATCAAATCTGCTAGGTCAAAAATATACATACAGCAACACTAATCTCTGGTAACGTGTCCCATGGCCATTTTCACTAGTAGCCATCCACAAGCTTCTGGCAAGCTTCTGGTTGAATCTTGGACCACTCCTCTTGACAGAATTGGTGCATTTCAGTAAAATCTGATGGCTTTCTGACATGGACTTGTTTCCACAAGTTGTCAATGGGGTTTAAGTCAGGACTTTGGAAAGTCCAGTCTAAAACCTTAATTCTAGCCTGATTTAGCCATTCCATTCCAATTTTCGATGTGTGTTTGGGGTCATTGTCCTGTTGTAGAAACCCAAGAGAGACATGACGTTCTTCATAAGTGTATGCAAATTTTTGACCAACACTGTATGTCTTCACTCGTTTTTGAGTGTCTACTGAACCATAAACTGTTCAATACATTTATTGTAGCTGGCAGGGAATAAGTAAAATGGTTCAATGGCAACTACCATTGTGATTAAGATCCCTCAAAAGCTTGGTATAACCACTGACACATAATAATAATAATAATTAATAATAATAATTTCCTTTGTATTGTCATTCTTTGTAACAATGTACACAGAACGAAATGTCGATACACCTGACCCGTTGTAGCGAGCCGATGCAGCCGCAGCCAACAGAGGGCGCCGCCATTTTTTACCAATGTTATAAGTCTTAGGTATGACTTGGTGATGGTACTTGCCCATCTCTAGAGAAAACATATCAAGAGTGGCCTAAATTGCATTTATTTGACCTGTTTTTGAGTTCAGACACCAGATTTTAGTGTTAGGGCAATGCCAGGCCATATTTTGAGGTTTTTGGTACTTGCACAGTTGCTGCAACCTTGGATTTAGAGTAGGAAAGTTTTCCAACATCTGAAATTGAGATGTATCCTTAATCATGACTGAATATTTCATGGTTTGTATCAAGCAACATTGGGTATGTTCCTCAACCTTTTATCTTGATAAACTTGATCCTGATTTAAAGAAACATTAGAAGGACAATGTGTATTATTTGACCCCCAGATGCCACTCTAGTGCGTCGTCCTATTGAAAACAAGTATGGAATGCAAACTGTGTAGACTAAAAGTGACCAAAAAGCATATTTATATGATGATAATTGTGTTTACTACTTCTTCTTTAATGAATATTTTTTATTTTTATTCATACAATAATTTCAAATTCTTTGACATACCGCTTCTTTTTAAAGTAAAGGAAATAGTCACTTTCCATGGTAACTAGTTACTTTTACTATAGAGTAACTCAGTTACTAACTCGGGTACTTTTTGGAAGAAGTAGTGAGTGATTATAACTATTTACTTTTTTAAAGTAACGTGCCCAACACTGGTTTTGACCTTTTAGCCGTCCTCTCCTCCTTCCTTGCTTAATGTTTCACTGTTTTCCACAGAACAGCCTCCAGTTTCTATAGAAACCAGACCTAAGCACTCTCTCTTTCTCTCTCTCACTGTGCAGGAAAATGACAGTTGAATGCTAACCCTACGCCCGCTCCTCATTTCATCCCTCCGCCCAGCTCGTCACCTCTATCTCTGATCCTCTTTTCCTTTTCCTTTGACACACTGATTTTCATTTTTCACCCCCTTTCCTCGCTACATCGTCCGCCTTGCCTGCACGAGCTTAATCCTCGCTCGCTGAGCCTCTGATTGCTGCACATGCAGAACACGGGGTCACTATGAGTTTATGCTCGTATTTACATTGCATGCTGCTGTCACATCTTAGGAATGTGGCTTTGGCCCAACAGAATTCTCATATAGTGCATATGGCTTCTGCGCTAGGGTCTCCTCCATCCGCCACAGCTTGAGAGCCTCCTTGTCGCTAAAGTTTAAGGGGCAACTTTGAAGGTTCTCTTCATAACGTTTCATCAAAGCTGGGATTAAAAGTTTTTTTTTCTTTGCCCCCCTCTTCTGTCTTTTTCATGGTCTTGGCTGTTGGAAGAGTTGAGCTGGAAGATTTAAGCTTATTAGCTTAAAGAACAGGGGAAGGGAGTTTTGAACTGATGTATGGAAGACTTCAAAGATGGCTTAATCTCTCAGTACACATGCCCTATACAGGCTATTTAGACTCTGAAGACATGTTTCTTCTAAAAGACTTCCTCTTGTTAGCCTGGAACAACTCCGGGTTTTATTCTTTCTCGTATGTCTAGACAGATGAGACTTCCCCGTGGAGTAGTTCCCCCATTCTTCAAAGGTGGAATACAAATAATAAATACAACAGGGTGTTCCAAAATGGTTGACCCCGTTCCAAATGCCTATAGCTCAGAAACTACTTGAAGGGTTTCAAAGAATCTAAATACACACAAGGTCAGAAGTTGTTTTGGTTAAATCAACAAAGGAAAGTACAGATAAATGTTGGTTCTATAACACATTTTCATCAATGTGAGACTCTGCACACGTTTAGTCAGTATTCGAGCTCTTGCCAAACTCACGGTCAGCAATGGTCTCTCAGAGCCAGCAAGGCCTTCTCTTCTGGGCTAAAAATATCTGTTAATTATATTGCGTCCATCAATACTTATTAAACAATTCTGAATTCTCTGTCAGCTTCATTTCATTGCTTCTCCCTGGTTGCAATGCTTCCATATTTAAGCATTTAACCAATCATAATACAGCCATTAGTTTTTGCAAGACGCAGACATCGACCCGGTGGCGTTTTCAGTTCTGCTGGCTCTGAGGCATAACATCAATGTGGATATAGAGCGGTTGGTTTAGCCAATCGGTTGACGAGTTGGTGTCTGAGCGCCTGCAATCAAGATTCGGGTAACGTCACAGATTTCACAAACTCTGATTTGGCAGGGGGCAGTAATCCACCAAAGCGATTGCACCAACAGCAGTTAAACTTGAAGAAACTGAGATGCTCAAGGAAACTGTACTGTTGTGTTAGTTTATTAAAGAAAGATTGAACAATTCTGAGGCAAGCAAGCCTTTGAAAAAAGTTTTGTCCACCATTTTCAAGTTAAAGTAAAGATCGTAAGCCCAAGGCGAAGCCCGACTTGAACGGAATTTCAAGTCTTTGAGCCTAAAATGTCAATCATTAAGCTCTGATTGGGCGGAGCTTCTCTCAAGTTTACCTTTTTTTTAATTATGGACCCGTCATTGTTCCTCTTTGTTGATCTTTAACTTGGATTTTGTTACTAAAAACAGACTTTATGTGTCACGCGACGCACGGCCCTTCACGCCCCCCGCCACCTCCCCCTCTCACGCTGTCTCCATTGCTGGCTCCTTTTGTCCATCATCTTATATGATTATATCGCCCACCCATAGTTGGCTGTTTGATGTCTTTAGTCGGGAAAGTGTAAAATGGGGAAGAAAACAGCCCCAAAAAGGTTCAATTGTTTGAAAAAACGCTGAGAAAAGTGTGTGTGGGCGTATAGTGGTTGCATTGGCCGTAGTGTGTGTGGCATCTGGCCACCTTTGATGGCCTGCTTGGTTGCATGCCTCAAAAGACTTTCTTTTGCAAGAAAAGTGTTTGTGCTGGAGGGAAAGGGAAACATTATAGGAAGACGGAGGGAAGCAGTGAAGTGTGAAGTCTGTGCATCTTTCTCCCACTGTCTTTCATCACTCTAAGAAGCCTATTATGTCTGAAGCAAGTGGCAGAACAAGCAGACGTTTGCTCACTCCCTCTCCCGCTTTCTTAATATAGGAAGTTGGTTCCCACAGGCCGAACAATACGTTAGCCAAGCGGAGCAGCATTGTCTGAGGGGAGGATTTGCTCAACCTGAAACTACACAGACTTTAGAGGAGCTACTTAGGCAAAGGCACCCTGTCGTCCACAGCGGGGTACCACCATTATGGCTTCGACAGGACCAAAGTCCGGGAGACGAACCAAAAGTCCACATCACGCGTTAAGAAGAATCGCTTTAAACCTCAGATTAGTTACAATTTGGCTGACATAAACGGCTATATTGTTGGAGGCAAGGTCATAATATTAACAACCTCCTAAAGCATCAAACAGTATTTGCTTTACTTGAGAACATTTTGGTTTCGTGGTTTAAATGTTGAACTTGTTGATTGACACATTGGAAAGATTATTTTCAGATATAAACTTAAAAGGACAGTGTTTATCATTTAACCAAAGGCCGGCAGTTGCCCAGGAGGTAAAGTGGTCGACTTGGGTTCAAAAGGTCGCAGGTTCGAGTGTTATATGTTGAAGTGTCCTTGGGCAAGACACTGAATCCCTAATGCCCCCGGTTGCATGGCTGATGCTGCTATAGGTAATCTGAGTGTGTGGGAATGGGTAAATGTGAAGCACATTGTAAAGCGCTTTGGGAGGTCTTCATTGCCTTGAAAAGCACTATATAAATGCAGACCATTTTAAATTTAAATTTGACCACTGTAATTTGCCATATGTGGAACTAGAAATGAGTGCTAAAATCACAAGGAAGAGGAGTGATGAGAAAGCACCATTTTATTTCTAAATTTTGGCTTAATTCAAGTAAAATATGTCTCTTTTGACTTTCCCTTTAAGTCAAGTCAAGTCATGTTTATTTGTATAGCCCTTAATCACAAAGAGTCTGAAACGGCTGCACATAACAAAGACTATTGCAAGTACAGACTATTATGACACCATCCCCTCATCTAAAACCTACAGAGGCCACATAATCCACATGTTATCTACACAAAATATAGGTTATTCATATGCTATGGATTAGAAGTGTGTTTTAAGCTTAGATTTAAACATTTCCACTGAGGTTGCAGATCGAATCTCAAGGGGAAGAGCATTCCACAGCACCAGGGCCCGGATGGAGAACACTCTCGAACATGCAGATCTCTTCTTGGCTCTTGAGATTGATTGTAGATGAGCGTTTTCATAGCGAAGGGCCCGGACCGGAACATAGGGGGAAATTAAATCGAAAGATAGGAGAGAGCATGACCATGCTAGCTTCATGGGCCAGAAGAACAGAAACATTAGTTAGAGAAAAGTTGTTGTCTACCATACATATTCTTGACCAAATAGCACGTATATTAGTAGATTTTTCAAACTTTCAAACTGACATTTATCAGGTCTAGTTTTATGGAAAATGCTATTCGTACTCACTTTTCTCCATTTTCTGTACACCAGTGATGTGCAGCCAGGGGAGGCTGTAAGGCTGTGCCTCACCTGTCATCATCCATCCACCCATCCATTTTCTGCACCGCTTATCCTCACAAGGATCGCGCGGGTTCCCATCCATCTTCAAGCAGTGGGCAGGGGACACCCCGAAATGGTTGCCAGCCAGTCGCAGGGCACACAGAGACAGACAACTCACTCTCTTATTCATACCTAGGGACAATTTGGACCAGCCAATAAACCTGACATGCATGTTTTTGGAATGTGAGAGGAAACCAGAGTGCCCGAAGGAAACCTACGCAGGCACGGGGAGAACATGCAAGCTCCTGCGGTAGGTGAATTTGGGACTGCGCGCTAACCACCCAGCCGCCGTGCCGCCCACCTGTCATCAGGGAAATTTACAATTAAAAATATATTAAATGATTATCATAATATTCAGTGTTAAAGTTTTTTCCCATATAAAAATAACATAGCAAAATTACATTTCACCGAAAAAATGTTTGGTAAGAACCTTAACAATGATGAATGAATCCTTATTTTAGAGAACCAAAATCTTCCAAGGGTTTCAGTCCATGACATGCAGTCATGGGGGGCAGGTGAGTCTGCGCATTACCTGTCATCGTGGAAATATACAATTAAAAATAAATTAAATGGTTATTTTTGTTCAGTGTAAATGTTCTCTCTCATTTAACTTCACATATTTTGGGACTTTCTTTTTCCATATCACTGAATTTTCACATTATATTCTGAATATTATAAATACAATTACAGACACTCCCCTTACTTACTTCGACTTACGTAAAACGGTTGATCTGAAAAAAATTTCGGGATGTCGAAAAATATCCGGATATTAATGTAAGTTAGATTTTGAACTGTGTGCAACTTTTTCCCAAATACAGGACATTACTGTTGTGCTTCTTTCCGCCTCTACCTGCGTGTGGTGGCGCTGGGAAAGGTCACTCAGCATCCACCCCGAAGAAGAAATCGGGCATCTACTTCCTAGTTCATGTGTAAACATACAGTACTACGTGTACTGCATCTCCAGCGCGAACTTTGACGTTTTTATTGTTTAATATCTCGTGCATCCATTCAATGTGGTTGGTTTAAAGTGTAAAGATGAGGTGAGACGTTTCTTTTGAAATGAAAGTGGAATAAGAAAGCTTGATGCGGTTGAGAAAATAGTCAATGTTTTTTTTCAGCCACTTTTTACGGAGGAGGACCTCTTGAAGCGCATCTTCCAAAAGTAAGTTAAACTTAACTTTATTCATCTTTCTAGAGCATATTGTTTTATGAAATCTTTATTTTTTAGGATAAAAAAAAACAGGTTACTTATACAAGCCTTAAACATACTTATATAAACCTTCAACATACAAAATTTAGCACTGAGACAACTTACGAACAAATTCAACTTACGAACGATCATCGTGAGTTGGGCAGCGTCTGAAGTATGCAACCTATTACGCTGCTGAGCATCTGCAGATGCAGAGTAAGGCACGCAATTCTCTTGCTTCACGGCAGAGGGCGATAGTGACAGCTAGTCAACTCATCCGTAATTGTTTTTCTTGTTGGAGGATTACATATCTATTGATGCTTTTATACAAAAGCAGCAACGTGTAGAATTAATTTATGAGTTAAGGGAAGACAGTAAAACGTGTTTTTCCTATGCTACTGTTTACATCTTGCTTTATTGCTCTGCTAATCAAATTATGAATACGATAGAGGTTCATTTATTGGCTAATATGATTGTGCCTCACCTGAAATGATCAAATCACTGCAGCACACAAACTAGGAATAAAACAACAAGATGGTTTTAGAAAGTCACCGAGTTGTTTTAATCCACACTCCAAAAATTGCAAACCTTTTAGTGAATTTTTTTTCGGCTATGCTGTGGTTGAAAAAATATAGAAAGAAAAAAAAATAACGGCTAAATGCAGTGTAGGTGTTGCTGCTCTGACAAAAGGACTTCAGAATCGGCCAATTATGAAGAAAAAAATCTCTTCGTCCTTTGATTCCTCCCACCTTTTTTGATCTAGCTTTTGATTTTTTTTTTTTTATTTCATCTTCAAGAGGCTAGCTTCAACAGCAGTGAGCAAGGTATGTGACTCTATTGAGTGCCTCAAGCAGGGGGTCTCGTCCCGCCTCTTGGCCCAAATGACCCCTCAGCTAGATCCGCCTCGCCCACACTTCAAGTGCGGGCCAAGCCAAGAGTGAATGACCATGACTTAGAGGTCTGTGGGGGGCCGTGGCCCCCAACATCTGTTTCGCTATGCTTGGGCTAACTGTTTCGGAGAGGAACCTGAAACTTGATCACAATTTTGTAATATTTATTTACCGTAACTGAGAACACAAACTGGAAAAAGGATGTCTTGCGGCTATCTCAAAACAAATGGTTTACAATAATAATAATGGATAATTTTCAAGGAAAGTCTATCCCAACCTATACTTTTTTTCATGGTTTTATTTCAGACAAATAGGGAAGTCAGTGACATATTTAAAAGCATTCCCAAATTCTTAAAAATGCAAAACGTGAAGAAATTGTACATGGGTTTTGCATAAAATCTATAATTATAGTATTATACAATTATTTTCCTCGATAACACATGTTGGCAACAGCATGTCGTGTCTTCAACCTGAGTGATGACATCATCGAAGAAACACCAGCACCCTAGCAAGCCAGTAGCCATATTGTTTTACATGTTAATAAATCAAAGAGGTTCCGAGTGTTTCCCAGGAATTTTCTTACTTCTCCAGAATGACTAGCGGACAGCCAAAAGGCGGTGTTATTGAAAACAAACAACTCACTTGTCCAAATTGCTCCGTAAATGCGGCATGGTCCGACACCCGATATTGTTTTCTTCATATTAGTGTAACGGGTGTAATAATAACTTTTGTTTTATTGAAATTCCTGCTGAAATATGTGTATAGTTTTTGGTAAGTGTCCTGCAATGACGAGTCCAACAGTGCCATCTGCTGATATGGGTTAGGGTTTGTTTTGGCTTTTGACATGTGACCGGAAGGCGGGTTTTGTTGGCAGTGTACAGAGCGAGCTGCCAAGGGTAAGACAAATCTTTTGGTGCTCCACAAAATAAGTTAATTTTAAACATTATAACCACAGCTGACAAATCTCTGAACATGCACAGTAATGTGGTTGATGTTGTCAAGCTGTTTGGATTTATTTTCATTTTGTTTCTGTTGTGCTAAAATGTTAATTCCCCTCATAGAGATCAAAGCCAGCAGAGAAGCTAATGTGACTCATTTCATCTGCAGGTAAATTGCATCCGTTTTTATACTCATTATTGTTCTATTCTTTCTTATTTCTATTTTCTCATATATATAAAAAGGATGATGTTGGTTAAAATTCAGACTAAAGAAAAATATGTTGAATTCATTGTAAACTTTAAAAAACCACTAGACAATCTCTTGTTAAAAGTATCTTGTTAAAATGGATGTAAAATGTATTGTGATATTCTAAAATGTCTCATCTCATCTCATTAGCTGCACCGCTTGTCCTCAGTAGGGTCGCGGGGGTGCTGGAGCCCATCCCAGCAATCATCGGGCAGTGGGCAGGGGACACCCTGAACTGGTTGCCAGCCAATCGCAGATTCTAAAATTTATTTCATGTAAATTGAATAGAAAGCTCTTTGATATGCTTATGGGCGGTCTACCAGCTCAGTAGCCTAGATGGTAGTGTGCCCGCTTTGAGACTGGGAGGTCGCTGGTTCGCGCCTCGACCGAGACATACCTAATTGGTATAATGGCGGCGCCCTCTGGCTGCGGCTGCATCGACTCGCTACAACGGGTCAGATGTATCGACATTTCGTTCTGTGTACATTGTTACAAAGAATGACAATACAAAGGAAATTATTATTATTATTATTATTATTACAGGGCGAGCTGCCAACGAAATCAAAGAGATCAAAGCCAGCAGAGAAGCTAATGTTGTGACTCATTTCATCTGCAGAAACTGTAATAAAAACCTCATCATCCAGGCCAGCGTGCAAAGGGTCATTACTGAGTTGTTCACACAAGTATGCCTCATTTGCAAATCAATGGTGAGAAAAAAATCCAGGCAGTTGGCAAAAATACTACAAAAATATTGCAAATTTATTACAACATTACTACAAAACTAAATATCAAAGTTAGAACTCCAAGACAGGGACCTTATTTATTATGGTGTCCTTATTCTGATAAGAAAAAATACTATAGAAATACTACGAAAATACTACTGCAGTAATGTTATGATACAAAAATACTATTAAAGAAATGTTACAACAGAAATACTACAAAAAATAAACTACCATAATAGTAAAAAATATGAAAGAAATACTACAAAGACACTAGTATGGAAATACTTCTACAGAAAGACTTAAAACACATTAGAGTAATACTACTATACAAAATCACTGTTACATAAATATTACGACAGTAAAACTATCAAATACTGCTACATAAATATTACAACAGAAATACTATAAAAGTACTAAAGATGTGCTACAAAAATATTATCTGGAAATACCACAAAAAACACTGGAGAAATACTACAAAACAAAAAACAATGGTAAGATAAAGGGCAATCAGACAAATAGGGGCTAACTGGAAGGGGAAAAAAAACACAGGGAGCTAACCGGGACCGATTATCAAAAGGCGGTTGCAGGCTCCGCCGAAAAAGGCAAGGCTGGTCTGACTATAAAACGCGGAGTGAGCAGCTAAGCTACTGGGAACCAATAACGAAAAGCAGCAACTGCTATGGGGATAACTGCAAGGTCAGTCAGGAAGAAACCAAGAGACATGACGAAACCAGTGCTAACGCCATGCTAGCTGGGCAGACAAAGTAGTGGGCATGCAACAAACGCCAACCGGGAGCAAGCAAAACAGCTAAGCCCTAGGCAGTCCCGACGCTAACAGGAGATAACAAGAAAAAAATTTACCAACAACAACACACGCAGCAAGAAACCAAAGTGAAAAGCCCAATTCGCCTACCTCCAAACAGAAATGAGCGGAGACACTGTTTCGAAACTAAAACCATTATTTGTGATTAGCGTTCCACTTACTCTAAAACTACCTTTCCCCAAATATAGAAAACAGGAGAATATTTTGTTTAACGCATATTTTACAAACGTAATATGCCATGTTTAGACTATTTGGGACCCATAAAACAAGATTGTTAGTGAATACTTCCCTTTTAAAATCGTTTTCTAACAAAATCAGAATGTTTCAATTGAAATACTTGTTTTACCTTATTTTTCAACTTTTTTTCTAACTCATTTATTTTGGCCCGAACACTGATGTTTTTGGAACATGAGGCGACGTAGAAAGCACGTAGAAAATAACTGATTTAAATGAAAGCTGTGTAATATTTGACTACTTGATGTCACTGCATTGTGTGGTGCTACAAAGCATATGGAAGAATACAAACTATAGAGGTATAAAGTGACCAAATCACACCATTTTTCTTCTCAATTTTTTGCCAAGCCTTTCACAACGTTTTCATTTTTCGAGGTACCCTTACCAGCAAAATGGTGGACCGTTATGTCAGCTTCCTGTAGGTAAATATCTATATATTTATGTCATGATTACCGATGTGAATCACCTGTGCCCGCTCCTTCGGCGAAAACTGCCTCGGACTCTGATTGGCTCCCAATCAGTACTTGTACCCAATCCTGTCCGTCCCTTTTTGTCAGTCCGTCCGCGAACCTCAGTTAACACTAGGCAAGCCTTTTTCGACCCTGACTCCCACCTGTCCCATTTTTTGCTCCTGTCTGTCCCCTGGCTTCGAACCGTTTTTGATCCTGACCACGTCTACTCTCCCGTCCCGGCTTTCGACCTCTTTTTGTCCCCGACCACGTCTACTCTCCTTTCCTGGTTTACGACTCGTTTCAGACCACGACCACGTTTTTGCTCTCCTGTCCCGGCTACTGACCCGTTTTTCCGTTCACACGGCCACGGAAGATCCACTTCCGCGTTCAGAGCGACCTGCTTTCCGCGTCCACCAATCACCGAAACGTGGGCGCAACCTTTTCCCTTTCTTCCAATAAAACTTGTGAGAAACGCAACGCAAGTGGGTCCTGTCTCCGTTCTGTTCTTGACAATTTAGATAAAATAAATATAAATTTCTTGACCATAATTTAAAAACAAATGCTCATATATATGATAGTTTTAACACAGCAGAAAAAAAAGCGAGGTAGTTAATGCGAAATAACGTCTTTCTTGTTACCCAATCTATTGATATTTTAAACAGCCAATCAGCAAATTAGCACGCCATTCAAACACTCAATATTAAGTTTAAGTGTGAGCAATGATTAGCAGTTTTTTTCAAGTATGCATGCATATTATGCAGAATTACAGGTAGATTTATTTAGCAGTCAAGAATGTTCAGAATTAATAAATTGATATCGTAAATAATGATTGCATGCGACGAACCACAATAAATTCGTGCACTTCGAGAACAACGGCTTCAAATTGCCGAACATTCACCGAAGCTTTGTGGGGTAACGTCTTTCTCATAAACAACTCGCTTTCTCCTGGATTCAATTCCCCTCCTCTCACCGAGTTTTCTTTACCAGAGGGAGGTTGGCTCTCCTGCAGTTCTGCAGCTGCTTCCTCATCATTTGTCAAGGGGTCGGCTAAAGCCCCATTATTCGTCCGCGGGAGGGCCTCATTCAGACTGGCATGCGGGCTCGCACGTGAAACGCAGCTCGCTCACACAATCGGGCGCCGCTAACAGTAAGAATGAATGACATCTCTTGCAAATTCCACCATCCACGCGTGATTTGTAAGATTTGCAGGTGGATCTCTAAAGCTTGGAATACTCAAACACTGAGTTCATTAAATACTAATCGCTTGTTTTCTGTGGGGTTGCGACCGATAGTAACCTGCGAAGGAGAAGTATTGTGTCTATGAAATACTCTCTTATACATTGAAACCAAAGAACAAACCTATATACAACCCCACTCATTTGCTTAACAAATAAATGTTCTGTACTTAGTCACATTTTATGTTTTACTAATAACTACTATACTGTCAAATTATAATCTTAAAAATCAAGTCAAGCCATGTTCATTTGTGACGCCCTTACAAATTATTGCAAACCAGGACTATTATGACACCATCCCCTGATCTAAAACCTACATGAGGGCAAGGAAAAAGTCAAAAACCTAAACATAAGGAAAATGAAGAAACCTTGAGAAGGGACCGTACGTGAGATAATACCCCTTCCAGGATGACAAGGCGGCAATGGATGTTGCATTAACAAACAATAACAAAAAAATATAGAAAAATTAAAATATACTATAACAAAGGATGACTAGGGTTGCAACGGATGTAGCATTAACAAACAAAACATAGATATTGTCAACATGAAATATAGGTCATTCATAATCTTTAGAATATACAGGAAGTGTGTTTTAAGCCTAGATTTAAACAATTCCACTGAGGTTGCAGATCTAATCCCAGAGGGCAGAGCATTTGACAGCACCGGACCCGAATGGATAATGCACTTGAACCTGCAGATCTCTTCTTGGCTCTTGGGATAGCTTGTAACCCAGCATTATCAGAGCAAAGGCTACGGACAGGAACATAGCGGGAAATGAAATCTGGGAGATACGAGGGAGCAAATCTATGCATGATTTTTTACAATACCAACAGAACCTTCAAATCACATCTTAAGCTAACAGGGAGCCAATGTAGGTTAGCTAAAATCGGGGTAATGCGATCAAACTTTCTTGTCTTGGTTAAAAGCCTCGCTGCACTATTCAGGACATTCTCACTTTTTTACTTCAGATGATAATTTATCTCAATTTTTTAAATTTCTTTTATATTTTTTAAAGAAAGAAAACTTTTACAGTCAAATTACTCTTTTGTTTTTAGAAATGTATTTCCCCCCGTTTTTTCTGAAAATTTTACTGTATTTTTCAATACTTTCGTCTGGACACTGTAAAATAATTCAATGGTTAATAAATTACTAGTATCCACTTTGAGAATTACTGAACACATAAGAGCCAATAAGAATGAATCAGATTCAGATCTACTTTATCGAATCGATGAAGAGTGTGTACAAATACCATATTCATTCGTGTATAACACACTATTTTTGTATCTACAAATAACTCAAAGTTTAGATGTGCGTTATAAACAAGGTTTTATAGTACTATATTACCGTATTTGCGCAAAGATTGATCAGTCGAAAAATATCGCTGACTACAATCGCATAACATTGATTGCAGGGTTGGGTAGGGTTACTTTAACTTGATTACTTTCAATTACTTTTGGATTACTCCAATACCAAATATGCTATTAAAAGACAAAAGAAACTAAATATGAATAAAATTACTAAATTTTGTGCAGGCTTGGGGGGTAACACAACACATGGAACGGAAAAAATGACGTTGGCAAGCTGTTTGGATTTATTTTCATTTTGTTTCTGTCGCATTTTATGTTACTTTTGCCAGAGATCAAAGAGATCAAAGCCAGGAGAGAAAGCTTACTACGTGTTGTGAGTCATCATTTTATTCATATTTAGTTTCTTTTGTCTTTTATTAGCATATTTGATATTGGAGTAATCCAAAAGTAATTGAAAATAATCAAGTTAAAGTAAACCTACCCAACCCTGATTGATTGCACCGGAAATCAAACCCCAGGTCGAAGCAGTGAGAGAGACGAATCCTAACCACTACACCACAAGTGATATGGTTCACATAAGAAAAGGCATTAGATTTGATCTCGTTATTGCACTATTTTTATTCACAGTACCAGAAATAATGTTAGAGAATGAATCAAAAACAAAAATATATAAATACACGCGAAAAAGCACGACGAGTGAAACAACTCTCGTACTTCGAAGGACATGAAATAAATATATTGTAAATATCATGTTGGTTTTGTGCTTATAGTTTACACTGTCATTACAGTAAATGATTTTAATCATGGCCACAAGTATTCAACAACGTTCGTCACTTAAAATGCTCAGTTTGAATTGAGAAAAAGTTAAACGATTTGAAACCAATTTTTAATCCAAAATTTGGGGTTGTACACAAGTCAGCATAATAGCCGAATATGTATGATAGCTGGTTGAATGGATGAAGCGGAAGACAGATGGTTGCATGGATAAATGGAAAATATCTGCCGTTTGTATGTTTTTCCCTCTCGACCGTCTCCACTTTAGTCAGTGTGTTTTTTCAGGGTCAGCCGTGACATTGCATTCTTGCTCAATGCTAGGTTTTACGCAGAATAGCCTTACATCCTGCACAGCCTGGACTAGAATTAGGGTTCCCAGGATAGACTAAATCCCCCTTAAGTCTCATGAAGGTGAGCATCACTGCACACAGCACTGTTTTTTCTCACGAAATGCTTCTTTTTGTATCTCCTTACCATCCTATGAAAACGCTTCGACGGGATTTTGAGAGACATTTATGCTGGCTCGTGATTTGTGTCGGTTCGGTTGATTTTAGTTGTTTTGGTTTTAATTAGTCACCCTGTTGCTCTCGCTGAGTTTTATCATTTACACATGTGTTTGTTTAGTTCATTTGGGTCAACCAATAATTTTCTTCTATAGGTGTCTCTAGTTGTCTCTGAGGAATAGCTTTTTTCCCTAGCATGTTCGTTTGATTCTGGTTACCGAGAAAGCAGGTTTTGAAAATAAAAGTTGAAAAGAGAAAACAGGTTTTATTGACAGAATATTCTGGGCATTAATGATCAACAGTCAATGGCTGTTTACAAATACGAAGGCTGAGGTACTTCAACATTACAGAAGCTCCCCTACTTACGATCATTTGACTCACGCAAAACGATAGATACGAACATTTTTTTCGGGATGTCGAAAAATATCCGGACATCACTGCAAGTTTCCATGTACCGTCTTTCTCAGTAAATATCGCATATTTCAAAGTGGGCACTGAAAATACAAAATACATATATATGTCACGAACCAGGGCAGGAAACAGAATTTAGAACCCAATATTGTAACGTACTCACAATTTATTGGGGAGAGGAGGAATGCGCGCACACTCGATCCGGGGATCGTTGGTCGCAGAGGTGGACTGAAATCCAAACAAAAGAGTGGTAAAAATTAAACAAATCAGGCCAAAAAGAAAACAGGATCAAACGCAGGCAAATTCACAGACTAGGCATTTCACAGGGTTTTACAGGAGTCTTGCAGAAGTATCACAGAAGTATCACAGACGCTCAGACAACGCTCAAAGGACCGCGTTTAATGATCCAGAAAATACAGTAAACAAAATAAAGATAAAGTCGTTATAAAGAAAAACATTTCACCATCATAACTAAATATGGGCAGTGACATATTTCAGTATTACAACATCTCGAAGGTGAGTGAGTATTCAGTTCTCCGTTCTTCTTTTTGGGGTATATGTCAACCAAATCTGGACCCGTCTGCTTGTTTACTAGTCGTATTATTCTATTTCCTTTTCCTTTTGAGATGACTTATTTGACCGCAAAATTTTCATTCTTGCTGTTGTTTAACTGTCTTCTGTCCATACTCCCAACATTTGTCTGATAGAACATTGGTAAATTCTTAGTGGTTTTATGTGCTGTACGGCAGACTTAATAGATTGCATTGGTGGTTTTCTTTGGTCTTATTCAGGTTCTCACTCATGTCTTAATCCTTGTTAGATCAACTCTAAAATAGTCTATTAAAGAGAATGCAGATCACATTTAACTACAATAAAAATATTCATCTCCAATAATGCATTCTGTTTTGGAGACAAATTATTGATTCATTCAAAATAAAGGTAACACACCTCTGTTGAACCCTTTGATTGACTTGGAGCTGAAAATTGACCCTGTAGTGTTAGCGGCCGATGGTTTCATTTTCATATCTCTCCGGTATGGCTTTCAGAAAACAAAGGACCGAAGACCGAAGTGCGATATCCTTCAACCCGGTCTTTATGGAAACTCTGGACATTGCAAAATACATGTATACTGATTGAGTGAGTGAGTGGGTAACACTGTGAAGGATCTTCGAGTCCATATTTACAGTGCAGGTACACCTCATTATTGCAAGCTGAGTGTTTATACAAGCTGTCCAGTTTTGGAATGTATTCTCCTCTTCGTTATGGCCTTCAGATGCCATCGACTCATCACCGTGTTACCCTCATGTCCTCCCCACACACTCGATAAACGAAAAATAGCAAATGAAAAATGTGTTAATCAGTAGCAAAATTGAGAGATTATCTATCTATCTGTCTGTCTGTCTGTCTGTCTGTCTGTCTGTCTGTCTGTCTGTCTGTCTGTCTGTCTGTCTGTCTGTCTGTCTGTCTGTCTGTCTGTCTGTCTGTCTGTCTGTCTGTCTGTCTGTCTGTCTGTCTGTCTGTCTGTCTGTCTGCCTGCCTGCCTGCCTGCCTGCCTGCCTGCCTGCCTGCCTGCCTGCCTGCCTGCCTGCCTACCTACCTACCTACCTACCTACCTTGGTCATATCCCTCAAAAGGGGTGAGGTAAATTGAGAGACTAGCTTGACAGAATCAGAGGACTTTCAAAATAAACCGTAAGTTTAGATATATTCATCACTAACACCTTATTTAAGATAAAGGCCTACCAACTTTAGGCTGGAAAGCAATTTGTTTTGTTTTCTAACACCTCACTTATCATCTGTGTCACGTCATTTAAAGTCGAGCTAGCTGTTTTCTTGATCTGATTATGAGGCACGTCTTGAGTGAGCTTCTGTGACATATACTACTGTATATCCCTAGCTTTGTTGACCGCACTCGCATACTGAAACGCTTGCTTAAAGGACACAAACAAATCAGACACTGGAGGCAACTCAATTCATTGTTGTTAGCTTTCGTCAAGGTTGTGATAAATGATATCTGCCCACCGTCTTCCTTGTCATTTTTGGAAGCCAACACAACCGGTTTGGAAGGAGGTTCTGTGTCTTCTTGAGATGACTAAGCAATAAGGCTGGTTGCGAAGCTTGCTTGGTGTTGGTGCGCTCTACTAATAGAATAAGCTAATAATTAAACAAGGTTGAAGATTCTGTCTCATAATATCATGAGGGTGTGGTCACTTGACAAAAATTTCAGCTAATAGCAATGCCATTTTGTCAGGTTTTACATATGTAATCAACTGAATCACAATGTGTTATCAGAAATCTTTTGTCTTTCATGTCTACTTTTATGGTGTCAATAATTTGATTATACGCTCTTATCATGACTACATCTTATGTAATGTTTTGCAAATTACAGGTGCAGACATACAGTTGACTGACCAGTCCATTGGGTAAAGGGATTTAACAAAAAATGCTCCACGTATGGTCAGAAGGGAAGAAATTTAAAATAAAAACAGTCTGGACTAAACTTATGGTTAGCAATGAACAGGATGACAGCTATTAAGAGGTCAGGAGGAAAGTGCAGGTATGAACATTAACAGGGAAACAACATTACGACAGCTTCTGCTGTTGGCGCAGTCTTTATACATAAAGTTGCTAATGAGGGTCAAGTGTGGGTAACGAAAGGCTGTTGTTCAGATCCTCAAGTCTATTTTCCAACTGCCGCCCCCAGGATGACAGTGGCATGCTGGATCCTTGATAATACTAAAGTTGCTAAATTGATTGTCTAATCAGGGTTTGCAATGGCAATGCTTCATTTTCGATTGTTTTGTTTTTCCTTGCCCACATGTTGGTTTAAGATCAGCCGATGCTGTAATTGTAACCTGTGCAGTCCTTTGACACATCTTGTGATTAAGGGCTATACAAATAAATGTGACTTGATTTGACTTCACTTAATTTTAAAGCTTCACTTATTTTTCTTATCAAATCATGTTTATTTGTATTTTTTTTTAACACAAAAAGGCTCAAAGGGGCAGCACAGACCACCATTACAACTTCCCTGATCTGAAACCTACATGAAGGCAAGAAAAAATACTCAGCATTAGCCAAATGAAAAAAAACTGTGTCTTAGGTGTGTATTACACAGATTTAAACACCTACACTGAAGTTGCAGATGGTATCTCAGAGGGCAGAGCCTTACATAGTACCGGAGCTCGAATGGAGAACACTCTCTAACCTGTGGATTTCTTCTTGGCTCTTGGAATCACTAGTTTCATGAAAGGAATAATTTTTGAGAATCAAGTAGAATATTGATTATATGTGGCTGGACAAAAAAAGGCTCTTTACTTTTTGAATGGAAGCTTTTTCATTAAGTGGATCTTTGACGTCAATGGAAACTGCAGAACTTTTCAGTATAGAGATGAACACTAATCGTATTTTGTTAACATTGACCCATTAATCAGGACACTATCCGACATTGCCCTGAACCTGAATGTCACGCATATTTCTGTAAGTGAACTTGTGCATTGAATTAGCTCCAAAATGGATTTACACTTTTTAGCCTCAATCATCAAAACCTTTTTTCTGGCACACAACATGGTCCTCAGCTCATTCCCAGCACAGGTACATTCCACCCTCTTGGCCCATCTTGTGTTTCTTTCCAAGCATTGGTCTCTTTCCCAGGTCTCTCTTGGCCCCAGAGCGAAGGCTCTTGGCCGAGCTCCATGCTACACAAAGAGCCCGGGCATTCCAGCGGTCTGCCTTTAATCCAGTGTGTCAACTTGCGTTAATGTTGCGGCGCGAAATCTGAGGGCGCAAAGCGGCGTGGAATATCTACAAGAAAAAAATTGAATTATTTCTCTGAATACGGCCAACACACGTTGAACTGGATAGTTAACAGGTGGTGGGTAGGTGCGATCAATGGTGGGTAGTAAATGAATATGCAAGCGTGTTGCGTTTTTTCCTTGGGAGGGGTAACCACAAGATAATGTTACGATTGCGTCATCAAGCCACCATACGATAAAATGGGATGTTAACGTAATTAAACAGAAAAAGTTGAGATACACCATGTGAGGCTAATTCAGCATTTCCGCTCCTCCTTAGGACCCCCGTGGTCCTCTGTATGTTACACAACAATGGAGGAATGACACGCTACTGTGGACAGGTAATTATCTTGGACATTCACACATTGGCAATGCAATCTAGCATAGAATTTGGGTAAGGGCCACCAACGCCATTTCCAGTAAAAACTTGCAAGCGTCATACAAAGGAAACTGCCACTAAACTGCAGTCGGCCACCTCAACAAATACACACATCGTCACCGGGTGGCGTCAATACAGAGAAAAGATTCGGTTTTCCAATTTCAAGCAATGTTTTGCTAACGATTGCTAGGATAATTGCAAGTTCTGGCATGTCGTCTAGAGTGGCTATTGGCATTGGCTATGATGCCTATGATGTGGTTTCTTTTTTTTTTTTTTCAAACTTGCTTTTTTAAATGAAATTACACAGGTCTTGTGTGAGCTCCTGTGACAAATGCTACTGCATATCCTTCGGTTTTAAATTGCTTGCTCAAAACAAATCACTCTCTCGATGGTACTCAACTCTTTGCTTGCTGTTTGTCTTCCTCAAGGACTTGATGAATAACATCTGTCTGTTGCACATACTCATCTCATCAGCTGCACCGCTTATCCTCAGTAGGGTCGCGGGGCAATCATCGGGTAGTGGGCAGGGGACACCCTGGACTGGTTGCCAGCCAATCGCAGGGCACACGGGGACAGACAACTCACTCGCTCAGTCACACCTAGGGACAATTTGGACCGGCCAATTCACCTGAAATGCATGTTTTTGGAATGTGGGAGGAAACCGGAGTGCCGGGAGGAAACCCACACAAGCACGGGGAGAACATACAAACTCCGTACAGTAAGGCTGGGAGCTGGATTTGAACCCACTCAGGAGGTTCCCACGACCTCAGAACTGTGCCGCACACGCGCTAACCACTGCGCCGCCGTGCTGCCCTGTTGCACATACTGTATATATATATATATATATATATATATATATATATATATATATATGTCACGGACCAGGGCAGGAAACAGAATTTAGAACCCAATAGCGTAACGTACTCACAATTTATTGGGGAGAGGAGGAATGCACGCAAACTCGATCTGGGGGTCGTTGGTGGCAGAAGTGGATTGAAATCCAAACAAAAGAGCAGTAAAAATCAAACAAATCAGGCCAAAAACAAAACAGGATCAAATGCAGGCAAATTCACAGACCGAGCATTTCACAGAGTTTTACAGGAGTCTTGCAGAAGTTTCACAGAAGTATCACAGAAGTATCACAGACGCTCAGACAACTAACGGCTCAAAGGACCGCGTTTAAGTACTCCCAAGGAGCAATTAGTCAATGCGTCTCAGCTGGTGTCCATGGGTGGGGCCAAATGGGCACCGTGGCAACCGTGACAGAGTCCGGCGCCACCTGGCTGGGACCAACTGGGCACCATGGCAACCGTGACTATATATAATATATGTATATATATATATAATATATATAAATGTCACTGTATAAGGATATTCTAAAAAGTGGGGGAAGAAAATAATACCGTAATTGCGACACCATTAAGAAAGCCTTCTTTTTGAAAAAAAAAACAGACATTTATCATACTTTCGCATGACAATGTATTAGGTTTAAATGAACTAAGTCAAAAAATACTCAAAGTATGTATTTAGTTCAACTGTGTCTATGATGTGCTTCCCACTTTGTCTGATCGTGCTTTCAAAGAAAGATGAATCATTTCAAATGCCCAAACCCGATATTCGACCTTTTGGTCTTTGGGCCTCCCCTCACAGCCAAGACTTCAAATCTGAGGCAATCCACCCTGGTGTATATAAACACCCTCAAAAAAATGAAAACAGCAAGGCTGAACAAAGCTGGGAGTGGAGAGAAAGTAAAGAAAGCGTCTGTTGTGCGGGCAAGGGTGAACTTGGCTCAAATGCTTGGCGATCTGTAAGAGTATCCTGTGCTGCTCCCTGCTTCATGTCTGTCTCCTCAATACTGTCTTTGTCCTAGCAAGGCACACAGTGACACTGGGAATGCACACACGGCAACACCTGGTCCTTCGAAGTCCGGCCGTTGTACTTCTTGAAAGGCCAGAGTACGACAATAACCTTACACTCGGACTTTTAAGTTGGATGTATTGCAGTCCGGTTAAGGATATTAGATATAAATCACACATTTAAAAAACTTCTGAACTCCGATTTAGAGTTCAGAAAGGTAGTAATTACAGACGCTACAGTGGTCACCAGTGTGTTGATATTGAGGCTTTGGCCATTGTCCTGTCCTAGACAACATTGTTTTGCTGCAAACAATTACTATTTCTTGTGTTTCGGTCCGTCTCATAGCGAAAATTGGGATCAACTATTTGAATAAAATATCAATTAATACGAAGAGACAAGTTTTATATTTCTGTTGAGCTCCTCCCATCTTTTGGAGCACCACAACAAAACAACAAAAATCTGATTACAGGTAAAAAAAAATGATTCGACTTGATATCAACACGCATTGGTGAACCCCGGCCTCATTCCCTGGATTAGTAAGATAAAATGTACTGTCATTGTAGCATGTGTAATGCACAACTTAATTAAAAAGTGCCAGCCTTGACGGTGCAAGAACAGAGATAAAATACCACATTTTGATAAGTTAAGGTTACTATAGTTACTATATTACATTTTTTTTTTAAATGAAAAAATAGAGTGATAAATCAGCCTATGACACTATTGCACATTACCATCTAAGCATGACAACCAGTAACCATTTTGCAGTGTTGTGATTATTGCCTTTGGACGGAGTTTGCATGTTCTCCCCATGCTTGCGTGGGTTTCCTCCGGGCACTCTGGTTTCCTCCCACCTTCTCAAAAACATGCATGTCAGGTTAATTGGTGGTCCTAATTGTCCCTAGGGGTGAAAGAGCGAGTGAGTTGTCTGTTTCTCTGTGCCCTGCGACTGGCCGGCAACCAGTTCAGTGTGTCCCATGCCAACTGCCCGAAGATAGCTGGGATGGGCTTCGGCACCCATGCAACCCTAGTGAAGATAAGCAGTGCAGAAAATGGATGGATGGAAGCTCATACCTAAGATTTCTCCTATCTTAAACAAATTTTCCCCATAAGAAATAACTGAAAATCCTTTAATCCATTCCTGGCCTTCTAAAATCATATGAGTTAACCGGAAAGAGTTCTAAAACACATCTCCCTGATCACCAAAAACATGTTTAAATAGTAATTGGACATTAAAAATACAGTAGACGAATAAGATGATATGAAATAAATAAAATTCGAGTTTATTATGAGGCCTTACCATGGAGGAAGTCGGCAGTGTATGCGTGGTGGTGGAGGACTGTAAACGCACGAGAGAGCACAGTAAAAAAAAATGTGTGCAGGATCCGTTCTATATGGCGAAAAACACACATGCTAGGGGCAGCGTCTGGAAATTCTCGTAACTTGGATATACAGAACATAACCTGTTTGGGAAATGAGTGAAGCGAATTGTATCAACTTTTGCACGGCTTTGGAATCTGCACTCGTAGCTGCTTATGCCATACTACAGAGTGTATGCCAGTCCATTTCCAGCACTCGGCCACCTAGTGGTAGCGTCTGGAAATTTAAAGACCTTGGATTTTCTCTGGTATGTCGGGCAAGATATTTGCTTGAAAGGTATTTCGTACCACCGATTTCTCGTAACTCGAGTAGCTCGTATGAAGAGGGGCCACTGCATTTATTTTTTTGACCTATAGGTTAATCATCTTTTTATTTTTTAGGTCAATTTATACATATTTATAAAATGTGGATACAAATTTTTAGTTTTTATGAAAGAATTAATAATGAATTTATCAATTTATTCCTTGATTCTTTATATTGTTGTTTTGAGAACTTTTGTACATTACACTATGAAATTTACCCTCTAAAAAACCTGGAGGTTTCGACACAGAACTATGTAGAAACAATGAGGAACAGTGTCCCAGAAAGAAAAGGTTTCGCAAGTGGCTTTTAACTTTCCGTAACCTGACCTCTCCTTCAGAGCAAGGAAGGCCGAGATAAAGGCGGAAAGGACCACTGTGCACAACCCCAAGAAAAGGCACATTAGAGCCGAGCCCGGTATTGTGTGTACAGGCCATTCATCCCAGAAAACTGCATTACAAGTACATTAGCCCAGAGCGGTTCATCCCTTTCTGATTCCAATGTCACTCACAACTCCCCAGAATTAGCATTTTTTTCTGAGCAGATTGATTTGGTCTTGCCAAAATTTGTTTGGACTTCCTCAGTTGGTTACTTCACAATATCTTTCTGTGCCACTCTTAGTCTTGAGAGTATCTCATATGTAACAGTCTAAATTCATAAAAGCACTGTTCATTTTTGTTGTTTGTGTCATGGCCAGCATGGTCGCCGTGGCACCAGCTGAAGCAGATCGCCTAATTTGCGCGTTTGGTTGTGGGTATTGCGGGTGCTGGTTCATTACATTTTCTGTTCTGTTTTGCCCTGTCCTGTTTTGTTTGAGTCGGAGGAAACCTGTGTTTGCACGTTTTGAGTAAAAGCTTGTTTTGTTAGTATTCCTAGTCTAAGTTCCTGTTTGCCTGTAAGCCTGTTTTTGTTTTGTTGTGTCCCTGAGAGTTGGACGACTTTTATTTTGCTAAATAAAAGTACGGATCGTTAACGCGAATTAGTTCATCCTTCCTGCCTCCTGCCTCCGATCTGCTCCGGACCTCGTGACAGTTTGCATGAAACAGTGACGTGCGGTGAGGTTTGTCAGATTTACAAATAAATTGACATACAGTACATCATATTCATCATTTGATTGAGACCAAGAAACCAATATATACACTAGCATAGAAAGATATTTAAATGTCTTCATGATTCTTTAGTAAGTCAATGCTCTGATCTTTTTAAATAAAAACATCGATGGATAAGTAATCCTTTGTTATGTAAAGAAGCCAATGCGATAGGAAATACATATTGGATAGCCTGACTTGCTACTAGCGTGCTAATATCATCACTAATTCTTTTGTTTGGGGGCTAAGGTGTGTGTCAAATCAGACTCAAAGAATACAAACTATAGAGACACTAAAACGTGACCAAACGGCATTATTTTCTTTTTCTTTTTTTGCATGGCCTTTTGCAAAGTTTGGGGTCTTGGGGTACCCTTATTAGCTAGATGGTAGACAATTATTTCAGGGTGAGGCTCATGTTATGTAAAATAAATCCTACTTTTTCAACCTACAAGTATTTTTAAAGCCACAGCGTGTAATATTTGACCACTACATGGCACTGTTGTCTAATGTGAACGAAAACCGGTGCCACAGCAAACAACAACACGGCAGACAAACATGGCGGCGACTTGAGTAGGGATTCCACAATGTAAAAGAAATCAAAATTTCTCGACCAATGGTTTTTAATTTTTTTATTTTTTTTATTTAGAAAAAATACCATTGGTAAGATAATTCGTGTATTTTTGCCCATTATTCAAATCAATGTTTTGTTTTTATTTACTGAATAAAGGTTTTTAGTACCACTGGTGCGTTGGTTGGTGGGTTGGTCGGTTGGTTGGTCTATTGGTTGGTCGGTCGGTTGGTTGGTCGGTTGGTTGGTTGGTCTATTGGTTGGTCGGTTGGTTGGTTGGTTGGTTAATTGGTCTATTCCCTTAACCACTAGGGTTGTGTGGGCACAATTTCCTGTGATGTGTCTTGGGCAAGTACAGCCTGGTGGCACCCATCCCTCTCCAGGCCAACACATGTTTCCATCAGGAGGGACTGAATATTGTTCCTTTAAAAATGCACGTTTATGTGATAGATAATGTATTTTTGACCGAGACAATTTGGGTTGTAATAAATTCGACAGGGTTTAGAGCAGTGTTTGAGAACAAGTTAGACCAATAACTAACATTGCTGGCTTTTTTGGGGGTTAAGATGGAGAATTAAGTGACAACAATCTTTTTATCTCAGTAAGGCAGACCTCCAAATTTCCACAACTTAGCATATTCCTTCTTTGGTAGATACAGTTGAGTGTCACCTGCATAGCAATAAAAAATAAAATCTTACCTGAGAATGATATCAGCAAGGTCTAAATGAACACTGAAAAGGAGGGGACCGAGTACTGAGCCCTGCAGAACGCCGCACACACAAATGACTCAGAGGTCATATCACTATATCTAATACAAGCCGGCCTGTTTAAAAGGAAGAACCTAAACCATGAGAATGCAGTTCCGGAGATACTAATCCCTTTTTCAAGGTGATCCAATAATTTGTTAGCAGCGTCACTGATAAGGCCCTGGAATCCCTTACTAGAAGAAGAGTGTTAAATTCTGTTTTGGTAGGGTGATGAGCCCAGAATCCTGACTGCAGGACTGACTGCAAAAAAAATTATTATCGGATATAATGTCATTCAGCTGCTTTGCTACAAGCAACTCAAGTAGTTTAGAAAGAAATTATAGCTTTCACACAGGTCTATAAGTTTCAAGATTGGTTCGTTTAAGCGTAGTTTACTACTCTAAAGACAGGATCAACAATAAGGGACGGGAGGACGTATTAGGGCAGGGGTCTCCAACGTAGTGCCTGCAGGCACCAGAGTACCCTCTAAGGACATATGAGGTGCTCGTGGACCTGTTCTTAAAAAGCTCACCAGTGCTGGTACATTGTGATTATTATTTTAAATAAATTGTTTTTATTGGTTGACTGAGTCTAACTCGATTTTTTTAATAAATAGCCTGGTAATAACATAGTAACAACATGCTAATAACATGGTTTTAAAAATTAAAATAAATAGGTTCCATTTCGTCGACTTCATGGACAAAAAAAATCTATTCAAGTATTGATAAATATTCTAACCAATCAATTAGGAGAGTAGATTAAGAATTTATTTGCATGTTAAACTAACTTGTTTATCTTTTTATTGATTATTTCTCAGGAAATACAGCAATTCCAATTTATCGGTTTCATAAAGCGATTGAGCAAAAAATGTGAAGTTTTTTTAGGAACCATATTTAGCAACCTATCAGGCTAGCTTTTACATTCGTCCATTCTTCTAGCTAGCTACCATGGTAAATTTTGGTCTTCTTTCTTTTTTATATATCCAGCTTTGTTTTTAGCTTTCTACCTGGCCATTTAGATGGCGTTTTACAGATTTAGCGACCTATCTAGCTCTCTTTTAGTTTTTTTGTACCTGTTTACCTTTTTAGCTAACTATCAAGCTACCTTTTAGCTATTTAGCAAGGCATCTAGCTAAGTTACGATTTTAAAGATATCAAACTGGGTGGCCATTGCTCTGATTAGTAGCAAATAGTAGCTCTCAGCTTGAAAATGTTTGGAGACCCATGTATTAGGGTAACGTTTCAAGAAATCAGTTCCAAAAACGGATGCAAAAATTAATGTTTTTAAAAGTCCTCCACCCAACGTGTGTGGAAAGGATTGGCTGGTCCGCAGCATCATCATTTTTGTTGTTAGCGAACAATAATAAGGATTAGGAGAGGTGGAACATTCCATAACTTCTTTCTCACGAATGAACTCTCCTTTTATTTAAAATAAAATGATGGCACTTCCTGGCACCCCATGTTTGTTTTCCCTCATCCTTGACATTCACCCCACACAGCAAAACATCCGAACAATCAATCACGAGGCCGCCTCACACTGCTGCCATTGTCAGCACCAAACCAGAACCAGAGTCAAGGAACCTCTGTTTGCATCCTTCCTCAAACGGGTCACATAGTCAAGCCTTTGTTTCAACCGCCCATATCGACAGAATATGAAAGCAAGCAGAATGTCTTTGGATATCGACAGCGAAATGCAGAACAATGGCCGAAGTTAAGAACAAATGCAGCCTTTGAGCAGTTTGGAGGGGGGTCGGGGGTGTGCACTGATAGAAATGTTCTATTCTTACTCTATGGATTGAAACGTGAGCGCACTATTTGCACACACGGACTTATTAACTCTAAGACCATGTGAGGGGGAGCCAGCACTGTACAACATACTCCCTGGATGGCTTTATCGTCCCGACCCTTAGACATCTTCACGGGGGTGCGGGCGCTATTAGTGGAAGCCACGGGGAGTCGCATCAGAAGATCAACTCCAGCTCTCGCCAGAGGAAATGCAACACCTTCGTGGTCTCAGAAGAAAGGTTGTCAAGACACAATAGCTTTCTTCTCTGTTGCTGCATCAAATATAAAAATACCAACATAACTATAAAAGCATGTAAAAAAGCGACATCTTTTTGATAAGCATCACTAAAATACATAGTAATAAGACAACATAGCAAAATTCCACTTGACAATAAATACAATCTTTGATAAGAATTTTATTAGTAAGTGAATTAAATATTTCTTTTGAGCAGGAGGTGGAAACCTTTTTGATTCAAAGAGCAAAGAGGGGTATTACCACTTGTGTGGCCCCTTCTTATTTTCCTCATGCTGAGGTTTATAGTTTTTCCTTGCCCGCATGTTGGTTTAAGATCAGGGGATGGTGTAATTGTAATCCTGTGCAGTCCTTTTAGACATCTTGTGATTAAAGGCTATACAAATAAATGTATACATTTGACTATAAAGGATTTTATACGATCGAATACAAATTACATTTAATGCAAAAGATATTCACTTGCTGGGCTGTGGTGCGATGTCAGGGCACCCTGGTGGAAAATGTTTTTTACAGGAACGGCGGGAACAGGACATAAGGCTGATAGGATAATCAGCACATCCAGAAGCAGACAGGTGACGTAGAAACGCTCAGTGTTGTTTTGAGTATTCCAGACATCACGACGCTCTTCGATGAGATGGTGAAGCCCAAGGGGGGGCTTCCTTGGCACGCCCAAGGGAGGAGTCGGCATGCCATTATGCAGGGAGAAGATGGCCTATAGGAGAGAGCTAAAGGACTTGAGAAAAAGGCTTCCCACAGACGCCAACGACGCTAATTCGGCCGTTTTTGATGGAGTACACTTAGTTAAATTGTTAATGAAATTAAATCTGGCCCCATGTGAAAATGTCGGCTTTCTTGTTCATCTTTTCCCTTAAGAAACGAGCGCGCATAAATTGTTGGGCGAATGTAGGCTGTGTTTGGTTAATGGAGTCAGATAACTAATTCGAACAATTTGGTAAACGGTACATTTTGATATTTAATTCCCAACAAATATATAAATATATATATATATATATATATATATATATATATATATATATATATATATATATACATGCTATGTATTTTAAGAAAAGCGCAAAGCTTGCTCTCCAGACAAAAGCCTCTTCAGCGTATTTTATTTTACGAAGTGACGTTTGCTGATTTGATCAAATCTATAAAATACGGTAATAATAATGCCAGAGCCTGTGTTCCATATCAAGGAATATGCCACACAAAATTAGTCTCCCTCCCGCAGTTACTTAAAATCGTTGAGGCTTGTTTTGATAGTTGGTTTCAAAACAAGGTGCGAGCAGATGTCTTTTGTAAAAATGTCCCAAAATACAGCAAACTAAAAGGATACAGCTGTATTCATCTTCAGCTATGTGAAGTGGTCACATTTGCAAGGGAATTGAGTGGTCATCATTCACCCTCTATTCAGTTTTAGAGATGTAAATCTTCGACAACTTTGAATGATACAACAAATCGTATTAAAATCATGTCCTTCATCATTCATCATGTTTTCATAATTTGCACAAACTACACTTGAAAAATTGTGTGTAGAGATCTGCTCAACCCTTACCACTCACCTAATCAAATTGTTTTTTCATAATGAAGGATTACAATCATTACACACCAAGACACACCATTTCCTGTGGTGTGTCTTGGTGCCCATCCCTCACCCGTACATATGTTTCCACACGGTTTTGAACTGGGGACTATTGGTGTTGGGCGAATGTCCTAACCACTGTACAGGACCTTAAGGAACTCTAGCGCTCATTTGGCTTTGATTGCACTACAATAGCCTTTGGTTGCTCAAATTCGTAACGACTGAGATCCAATCTGCAACCTCAGTGGAAATGTTTAAATCTAAGCTTAGAACACACTTCTACTCTATAGCATATGAATAGCCTATTTTTTTGGGGACAATATCTGTGTATTATTCGTTATTGCAACATCCATTGCAGCCTTGTCATCCTGAAAGGGGGATTACCACATGTGCGGCCCCTTCTCAAGGTTTCTTCATTTTCCTCATGTTGAGGTTTTTGAGTTTTTCCTTGCCCTCATGTTGGTTTCAGATCAGGGAATGGTGTAATAATAGTCTGTAATAATAGTCAGTGCAATAACCTGTGCAGCCCTTTGAGACTCTTTGTGATTAAGGGCTATACAAATAAAAATGACTTGACTTGACTTGACATCGAGTAAATTTGTGGTGAACTAATTTTGTCTCCATGCCATTCGTACTTATGAAAAGAGCCATATATAACTTGCGAGCCATTGGTTCCCGACCCCTAACATACACATATCAATTTAGCTTCGGCCATCCATATTGTCGACTCATTCTGTTTGGATGCCGGCTGATGGTCATGGAGCAGGGTCAAGGGCATGCTTTGTTCAGATGAGTACGCTCGTATTTGTTCTCGGATGCTTTTACTACGTTCTGTCGAGAGCGCTTGTCGATCGCCGGCGTTTACCTTAACGCCGCTCTCTTGAACTTTGACCCCAGCGAGTCACAAAACCCACTTGACCCACACTTTAACCTTTGGCAATTGAGACAAGTGCTGGGTTGCTCTAGACTTATCCTCAATTCTTTTAATTGCCGAAATGATAAAATAAGACTTGTCCAGACTACTGCTGCTGTTACATTTTTCAACCAAGCAATTAGAGGGTAGGAAAATATCTTTGTGGGGAACTTCAGGGCTTTTATTCTGATGTTAACTTCAAGTTAAAATACAATCAACGAGACAAAGGATATTATTTATCGCCTCCTAGTGGTAAAAACAAAATTCATTAATAAGCGAAAATACATCAACTATCACATAAACATGGACCGATACCTTAAAAAAGGCTGATATCAGCACTGATTTGATACTTGGTATCAATAATCCCAAATCCAAATCAAATAGTCAAGTCAAATCATGTTTATTTGTGACGCCCTTAATCACAAGGAGTCTCAAAGGGCTTCACAGACCGGAGATTATTGCAAACCACAGACTATTATTACACCATCCCCTGATCTAAAACCTACATGAGGGCAAGGAAAAACTCAAAAACTTCAACATGAGGAAAATGAAGAAACCTTGAGAAGGGACCAAACATGAGGTATTCCCCTTTCCAGGATGACCAGGCTGCAATTGATATTGCAATAATAAATAATACACAGATATTGTCAATATAAAATATAGGTTATTCATATGCTATAGAAGTGTGTTTCAGCTTAGATTTAAACAGTTCCACTGAAACATTCTTTTTTCTGAAAATGGGCATTGACCTCAGGGACACTTTGTTGCCTGTGAATGAATATGGTCTAGCAAACAGGGAAGACGACAGTCATGCCTTGGCCCCCCAGTTTCTTTTTCAAGAATGCTGAATTGGTTGGGATGCGATCTAGTATGGAGATCTAGTATGCGATCTGCTTTATCTGCCTTCCACCTCTGCTGGTTTCCTGACTACACGAGGGACAATTTGAGGGTGGCCATGTTTCCACTGAACATATCATCAGAGTCCAACACAATTCAGTCGAGATCATTATTTGAGCTCTGAGCAGATTACCCTGGAGTGCCATGTCTAATCTCGTTGCATACAATGTTTCACAACGTTGATATCAATGACAGTGAAGACTGATAGTATTGTATTGTATTCCATTATATTCCTACTTCACCGTATTCTATTCTTTTTTTCTATTCCATCCATCCATTATCTGCACCGCTTATCCTCAGTAGGGTCGCGGGGGTGGTTGAGCCCATCCCTGGTATCTTCGGCCGTGGGCAGGGGACACCCTGAACCGGTTGCCAGCCAGCCACAGGGCTCTATTCTATTCTATCATTCCACGCCACTCTTCTCTCTTCTTCTCTTCTATTATACTCCACTTATTATATTTCATTCCATTCCACACCATGCCACTCTATTCTATTCTATTCCACTCCATTCCAGGCCACTCGTTTCTATACTGTTCTATTCTATTCTGTTCTATTCCATTCCACGCCACTCTATTCTATTCTATTTCACTCCATCCTCTTCAACTCTACTGTATTCTATTCTATTCTATTCTGGTCCATTCCACTGTATTCTATTCTTTTCTATTCTATTTTATTCTCTGTCTATTACATTCCATTGCACTGTATTCTATTCCATGCCACGCCGCTCTATTGTATTGTATTCTATTCTATACTATTCTGTTCTATTCCATTCCACGCCACTTTGTTCTATTCTATTCTATTCTATTTTATACTATTCTATTCCACTCCATTCCACGCCACTCTATTCTATTCTATACTATTCCACTCCATTCCACTCCACTCCACTCTATTCTATTCTGTTCTATTCCATTCCACGCCACTCTATTCTATTCTATTCCACTCCATCCTCTTCAACTCCACTGTTTTCTATTCTATTCTATTGCATTATAGTCCATTACACTGTATTCAATTCTTTTCTATTCTATTTCTATTCTATTTCACTGCACTGTATTCTATTCCATGCCACGCCGCTCTATTCTATTCTATTCTATTCTATTCTATTCTATTCAACTCCACTGTATTCTATTCTATTGCATTCTAGTCCATTCTGCCGTATCCTATTATTTTCTATTCTATTTCTATTCTATTCCACTGCACTGTATTCTATTCCATGCCACGCCATTCTATTCTATTCTATTCTATTATTCAGAAGCACTGACATTCATAAATTCGCGTAAATTAAGTGCTGGACACATATTGTGAAAAAGAAGAATCATCAAAAAGGTACAGTACTCATTTCCAGAGAGAAAATCTTGTTGGGCTTCCCCTTTTAATTTTATACTTTAAACCTTGGGCAGATTAGCTGAAGGCTGGGTGGGTGGAGCCTATTCTGCTATGCGCCGTGATTGGCTGAAATGCCTTAAACTAATTAGAGCTTCTCATTTGCTGTAGCCACTTGTGGAGTTTTATGTAGTTGCCACTTATTTCGAGAGTATACACAATCCATATAAAAACACATATTCTGTGTTTTTCAACAAATATGGAAATAACTTCTTATTTGCTAGTCCTGTCAGCAGATACCGTACTTGATGAAACGTTGAAATGAGTTTGGTTTGAAAGTATCTACTGCCCCCTTGTGGATTTTAGGGTGAGGGCAGCGTATTACAGACAGGAATTGAAATGAATCCTGCGCCTTTGGTGATGATTTTAGTGTCCTTTTGTTAAGATTGAAACAAAACTATTTAAATCTATTAATATGCATTCATTTTTGGTCATATTTTGATTGGCGCCATGCAAGACTGTCTTTGACAAACCCACGGGACTAAATGACGGAAGCTTAATGTAAATGATGCAAAATCAAATACGTAAATGTATTCGTGAATAAAAGTCAATTTTATCTCGGAATAACAAAATAATTTCCATTCATGTTTTCCGGACTTTACTAAAGACAATGTGATGTGTTGCCCACGTTTTCTAAACGGTGATGTTAGTAATAAATTATACACAATCTAATTACATGGGCGTAACCAGATCGTTTTGGAGGGTGCACCCCTTAAAAATCATAGCATTTTAAATAAAAAAATAAGCAAGTTCAAGAAAACAAAAATATGAACCACGCAGTATCTGGAATACTCAACTGCATTGACATGGTTGAGTCCATTTTATTCCTAGCAACGGTCTCGCCCCCTCACCGCTCCTCTATCGTTCGGCTAGTGTCACTTGCGGCATAACGGCGGAGTCTGTGGAGTCTCCAGTGTATTACGGTGTATTTTATACAGTAGTAATGTTGAACAGCTATTTTACCACCCATTGTCATTTTAGCTGCATTGAATTGAATGAAACCATGATCAGCCTAGCTTAGTTGTTGCGTGTGTGTTCAGAAATGGGAAGTGACACTCCCAAACAGTGTTGAACAATCTTAAATCACTTTAAGTGAAATAAAATATTTTTTAAACAGTTAGACATTATGGATGCTCAGAACCTCCAAATTTCTGAACCTAAAATTGCCCCCGTTTAATTAAGTATGTAATATTTAAAGCTAACTCGGATAAAGAGTTTACATTTTGGAGGGCGCACTAAAAAAATCATCACGATGCACAGTGTTCATTTTACCTGTGAAAAGTGATGGGTCCCGGGGACTCGCATGCTAAAAAATCCATGGGTCCCAACAGAGATCTATGGGTCCCCAAAATTTAGTGTTATCGGGGTTGAAAATTTAAATCGGCGACAAATATATAGTATATATCTATACATTCATTCAGTTTTAATCATCACAGTTTATTGGTAATACAAATCAGTTATCAGTTCAAGATTTTTCAGTTCACAACAATATTGTACATTATACAAAATAATATTGCTGAAATAATTATATTAATCCCTATTTTCATTCAGTTTCAATCATCACAGTTAATTGGCAATACAAAGCAGTTATCACTTCAGATTTTTCAGTTCACAATATTGTAATTGTACAAAATAATATTGCTGAAATATTAATCTATGTATTCATGCAGTTTTATTCATCAGTTAATTGGTAATACAAAGCAGTTATCACTTCAGATTTTTCAGTTCATATATTCTTCGTGGTTTCCTGTCCCGTCACGGTTGTAATGCCTTCTCAAGGTCCAATCCATTATCATCCTCCTCAGAGCGTCACCAGGAATATAATTTAGTCCATTTTGGCAGAAAAGTCCTTTTCTTGCTAGGAGTATTCTTTTGTTTATTTTCTTTCGTCGAATCATTTGCTTCAACACACGTGTTTTCCTTACCTCCGCGATCTTCCAAAGAATTTCTCCGCCGTTTTTTCGTGCCGAAATTATTGCCGTTGTTATCAGTTTCTGCATTTTGTTTCGACTTATTATTGACACTGGAGAAATTACCAATTTTGTGTTGATTTTTACCTAATACTGTTTTTTCGGAGGCATACTTGGCCTTCATCTTCCCTCGACGACAACCACCACAACAATGACGTCATCTCGAAGCAACGAGATCTCGTTTGCCGAGATCGGCGTGCAGACGAAAACTCAAACCGCGAGACCAAAACAACAATGGCGGATCTGCCTGACGAAAAGTTTAGAGTGCGGTAAATCTTTAAAAAAAAGTAAACGCATAATAATGCCAATTGGTGTCAAAAAAGCTGCGTCCTGGGGACGCACGTAGATTTGACACTTAGCGTCCCCAGGAAAAATGATGCGTCTGGGACGCAGGGACGCGGGCAAACGAGAACACTGGATGCATATTATCATAGATGGAACTTACATGTTACGAAGGTTCACAATTACTTTCTCAAGTAATGTAACGCGTTATTGATTACATTTTGTAACGTTACTGTTGGTGCATTATTAGGTTACTCTAATACTTTATATTTACTGACGAATGATTATAGCGTCCTCGGTTGAGCAGTTTTGGAAAAACGCTTTACGTTACGTATCAGCATAATTTTTCTAGTAACAGGGTAATGGAATTAATTTTTCCGATGTTACATGTCGTTACCGTCAAAAAAGGTGTTACTTTGGCTGCTGAACGCCAACGGTGGCGTGTCCCCGAAAAGCTGAAGCCGTTTTCAGCGCTGTGGTCTTCCGCTCTCCTCTGAGTTGTTTATGTCACGTCTTTTCGGATCATGTCACCATTCAAAATAACAGCAACCATAAAGAGACATAGGGATTCCGAATATAGGATTAACGAATGCACGGGGAGAGGAAAGGTGATTGAGTTGTGAGAAATGTGAGCGTCTCTATGAGCCGGGTCTTGGAAGTGGACAAAGGGAGCCTGCTCCCCACCCATCAGCAGCTGGTTCCCTCCGAGACGCTTTTTTTCTTTTATTATTGGTCAATATGTATATTTTTAAGGGATTCTGTGTTGTTGACTTTAAATTTGTTGAGCATAATAAATGGTCAAGATTGTTCCGTATTTTAATCTTTTTTTGTAGAACTATAAACATTCTAATTTCTCCTGTGTTGATGTTTATTTAAAGTTTATTCTTTTTTTCTTCTGTCATCCTTCTCTTTTCCTTTTGTTATTGCATTTAGTCTTTACTTGACTTTAGTTTCTTTTCTTTCCCATTTAATGTATTAAAATCACTTTATGTTGTTTACTGCTGATTGTTACTTAATTATTTCTATCTATATTTCTATCTACCCTGGTCATATCCCTCGAGAGGGGTGACCAACAGCAAGACAAACACATAAAAAAACAAAGGAAATAAAAAGAGGGCAAAAGTAGCAAAAAACACACCCAAAAACAAGTTAAGCACCTCGGCACCCAGATTGGTCATGCTTTTGTCCCTCCAGATGAAACAGGACACAAGAACAGCAGGGCCTGACAGCTTTCACTGGTTTACCCCTGCGGCATCATACAGGTGCCCTGCTCATCCCTTAGAACACGTCTAAACATCTTTTTACAACACCTCTCCATTCATTCCTATCATCAACAAGAGCTCTAGCTCATAGGGTCACCTAATTATTTAGGGTCGGCTAAATCTGTTGACTAAGATACTGCCCATCTTTGACGTACAAGTTATCCCTAAAGAAACAGAACAAGGCAAGGCAAGGCAAGGCAAGTTTATTTGTATAGCACAATTCATACACAAGGCAATTCAAAGTGCTTTACAGAAATGGCAGACAGGTTAAAAACACACAATAAAAGACATTGAAGATTTAAAATGTGGTTTTTAAAATGTATTAAAACCACAGATAAAACATAATAAAATCAATGAATTAAAATAAGGTAAAAGTGAAGAGTGCAGATAGAACCCTTTCAGTTGTATGCACAGTTGAACAGAGCTGTTTTCAGCCTGGAATTCAACGCGTAGACGCCTGTCTGACGTCATCAGGAAGACTATTCCAGAGTTTAGCTGCATGGAACTGAAACGCAGCTTCACCCTGTTTAGTCCTGGCTCCGAGCACCAGCAGAAGGCCTGTCCATGAGGTTCTCAGGGTCCGAGATGGTTCATATGGGACCAACATGTCACAGATGTACTTTGGTGCTAGACCATGAAGAGACTTATACACCAGCAGAGCTGTTTTGAAGTCTATTCTCTGAGCGACAGGAAGCCAGTGCAGAGACTTGAGCACAGGACTAATATGGTCGTACTTCCTGGTTCTAGTCAGGACCCGAGCAGCAGCGTTCTGGATGTTCTGCAGCTGTCTTACAGCTCGTTTAGAAAGTCCAATAAGAAGGCCGCTAGAGATAAATGCATGGAGTAACTTTACATTGTAAGTAGTTACTTTAACTATAGGGTAATTCAGTTACAAACTTGGAATTATAACTAATTACCTTTTTAAAGTAGCAGTGTTGCGCACGTAAAAGGTGTAAAGTAACGTGCCCAACGCTGCTGTTGAGTACTATCGCTTCCTATACATTCTCACATACATCCCTCAATAGGGTAAAAGTAACTTCTGAAGGTTGTTTAGAATTACCTACAAAATACAAGAACAAAACATCCGAAAATCTAGTGCACATGTAAGCATACACCCCCCTGAAATTCTGCTAAATATGGGAGTGCTACACTAAACAGAAAAAAGTCACATGCCAAAAGTCCAAATACTGATGAAAAAAAAGGACACGAAAACTGGTACAGTATTACAAGGAACAAACTGAAGTGCATGTCAGTTCTGAAACTCTCCCAAAAAGGAGTGTGAAAAGAAAGGAGGCGATCAAACTCCTAACTAAGCACAGACTCAAAGATGCCTGTTACATCTCTGAAATATAAAACATTGTTCCTGTTGTTTCAAGTGCTCACATAGGCACAATTCTTGTTTCTTGCTCAAGCTTTGTTACTCAAACTGAAAGTGCATCTCTAAAGAACTTAAACAAGGAACTAACAGATATTGCGGACACGGAATTGTCACCTACAAACTGGTCATTCAGCTGACAAATAAGACGACTGGTAGGCCTGATGGACTGGCGGACCCTAAGATCATAACGGCTAGGTTGAGTACAAATAACCTGAGCTTGAGGGTCTGGAACAGTCAAGTCTAAACAGTCAGTATCAGGCGAGACAGTGTTCGGATGGTCAGTGTTCAATGGGGTCTCGTCTGGGAGGACAGTGTCTGGTGGGTCCATATCCAAAGGGATCATGTTTTTAGAGCACCGAGGTGGGCTTTCCGTATTGTCACTTGCAGTATGATCATCATCTTGTTCGGGGATGTGCTGACTTCCTTGACTGGATGTATCGACTGTGAGAGAGTCAGACTGGACATCAGATTTGCTGTCTAGTGAGTTATCCTGCATCTCTGAATGAACTTGCTCTTCGTCTGACTGTATCACCCAGTTTACTGTACGGACAACTACAGACTTGTTCTTGGAGTGGTTAGAAGATAACTGTGATAAATGTGAATTTCCCTTTGGGGATGAATCCCACTATCTATAACTATGAAGTGTCTAAGATATGAAGGATTCGCATCTTTTACAGGTCAGTGTAGAGGTTTTCTTCTACCGTAAATTCCGGACTATAGAGCGCACCTGATTATAAGCCGCACCCACCACATTTTAAGAGGAAAACCGGTTTTGTGCTTACACAAGCCGCACCTGTATATAAGCCGCATGCGCCCACGTTAAAAAAATGTAACACAAACACAAAATTAACCGAGACCCGACTTTAAGTACCGCGATTGTAACTGAATATTTTTTGGTTTGAACAATTTTATTGACACTATTAACAGCAAATAAACAATGTGAGGTTTGAACAATTTTTCTCAACAATCTTAACAGCAATTAAGCATATTCACAATTTTGTTATATCTGACAATATGATGTTTTAAAAAAAATTTCGACATTTTTAACAGCAGTTAAACACACAATTTTATTATATCATATCCCAACAATATGAATTTTTATCGACACTTTCAACAGCAACTAAATACATTCACAATATCCTTCATTTTAAGTACACAGTCCAGAAATCACAGCCGGCAAAATAAACGGATAATGATACCGGTACTTAAGGTTTGATGCAGACCGGCAGAGTTCGGGTCCCGTTGAAAGTAATCCAAAGAAAAAAGTGTATATTTCCAAAGGTAAGGGTGGGAAAAATATATATCCACTATTGTCCGCCTTGTCCACAAACACTCACCTTTACCGGTTCCCACTTCCCGTCAGCCCGCGTTTGTTACGCCCCTTCTTTTTAATCCGCCCGTCCAAAACATATCAGAATAAGTGTCCAAAATAAATTCAAATAAATACATTACAAAAATATACAGTTGCAAATACATATTATACATGGTTACACATATTTACAAAGAAAGACTGTACACTGAGAGAGTTTTCAAAGCTTTAATAATAATAATAATATAACTTTCATCCGGGCAGTTAATGGTAGCAACACGCTAGCAACACGCTCGCAACAGTAAACGGGTCTGTTAAAAAAAAACATATTGTACTCCTTAGAACTGAAAACCATCAAAGTCGTCTTAGTGTCGCAAAGAAACTTTGTCATATAGACGTCGTCCCACGCTCCCATCCACTCCTGATTCTGTGCCCTCCTCTCCGTCACGCAGCAGAACAGCTTTTCGGAACCCGTTGGTGATGGTGGATTTTTTGATGCTGCCCCACGCTGTCAGGATCCACTGGCAGACTTGCGAAAAAGTTGCCTTTTGCATGCGGCCAGTTTTAGTAAAAGATTTCTCTCCGCTAGTCAAGCCAAGAAGTTGCAGTCTTCCTCGACGCATATATTCCACCGGTCTAAATCTTACATTTTGTACTCGAGCGCTGCTGGCGGCCGTTAGAAAAATTACATGAATTGGCCGCATCACTGAATAAGCCGCAGGGTTGAAAGTTTGGGGGAAAAAGTAGCGGCTTATAGTCAGGAATTTACGGTAATTCTTTCATTATGTGGTTAATTTAAAGTAGTTTAAGGGGGTTGGCTTCAGTGTGAGTATAGAAGGTAATTTGTAACAAGTTGGTTACTTTGGAGTAACGCGTTACTTTCTGGAGTCAATGCTCTGAAGGGGTAACTCAATTACCTTTGAAATGGAGTAACTTGTAACTATTTCATTTTTTCAGTAATGTGCCCACCCTATATAACTGGAAATGTATTTGTAGTAAAAATTAATATTAAATGGTAAATGGTCTGCATTTATATAGCGCTTTTCATGTCAATGAAGACCTCCCAAAGCGCTTTACAATGTGCTTCACAATTACCCATTCACACACACACTCACACACAATTAGGTGGTCAGCCATGAAAGGCGCCTACCTGCTTATTGGGGGCATTAGGTATTCAGTGTCTTGCCCAAGGACACTTCGACATATAACACGGCGGAGCCGGGAATCTAACTTTGATCCCAAGACGAGCGCTCTACCTCCTGAGCTAATGCCGCCCTATAAATGGTAAATGGTTTACAATCCAAAGGTGCCGTTTTCCTAACTGATATGGCTTCCCTACCCACAAAAGAATCAGAATCCAACGACAGTATAACATTTTCATCACCTTTATTTCAGCATAAGTGGTTTTTAAAACACCTCACACTGCTTGTTAAAACATTTTTCCTGCAACCTCTGAGATAAGCAAACAAGACATCAAGATCATCAAACAGAAATCCGTGCCAAACATTTGGAAGCAAACCTTTTCACAATAAGAGTGGGGCGCAAATGTCCCGAAAAAATAATTACACTTTGTACATGACTTTTTAAAAAAAAAGCTGAAAAGTGTCCCCACAAAGAAGCAGTGATTTGACAAAACCGAAAATGCCCTAGTAATAGCGTTTTGATGACTGACGGTGTGTAATGCATGTGACAATGTTTCCTATGAAGCCTTATAAGACTAAAAAGGCAGTGGTCAGCAACCACCGGGCCGGGGACCGGTAACGGGCCGTGGGTTGTTTGATACCGGGCCGCATTATGAAAAAGAGTTTACCCAAAACAACGTTGAACAACCCGAGAGTAAAAATAGTGTGATGAGATAAAATATATTACCTTCCCTTTGTTATATAGATCAGTGTTTCTAAATTGGTGGGTCGGAACCCCACAGTGGGTCACGGATACGTTTTCAGTGAGTTGTGGTCAATTACACAGTAGATGCCATTATGTCTCGCTTGAGTTCTTCCTGTTAAGTCAATTGGCGCTGTCCCAATTGTGTTCGAGAGGGACGACATGTCATTTTATGGTGATTTTGTTTGTTTTATTTCCTTTTTGTGCCCATAGTAATGGGTCCCAAGAAAATTAGTGAGAAGGGGACGGAAAAGTGGAAAACAGTGACGACAACGATTGCGTCAAAAAAGGAAATGGTTGCGTAACATGACAAAAATGTACCAGTGTTCGCTGTTAAACAATTGCTTGAAGGTACAGTAAAGATTTTGGTTTAAAGATGTTAGATCTTAGTTTTAGCTTTTTTTATATTGATCATCTACACAATTAATTAATAAATGTTGTTGAGGTATGAGTTTATTTTTTATTTTAAAGCAGTTTTAAGCGGTCGCGATGTAGGCTTATAAACCAGTAGATACAATACTTGGAGTTATTTGGGTTTAGCTGGGTATTTTATTTATTTATTTATTAAAAAGTGCATATATTCGACTATCTCTGCTTTTAACAAGACAAATTTCATTCGATATATTTGAGAAGTGGAATGTTTTTTTGTTTTTCGGGGTCGCATCTTGTCAGTGGGTTGGAATGGTTGATCCTCAAGTCAGTCCAGTTGAGAACTACTGATTTAGATCCCTAATGGTCTCGTGATAACATAGTAGGTTTAAGCTTATTATTACTATTGTAGTTATCATGAATAGAGTTATTAACGGGCCGGGCCGCAGGAATATTGTCAGACATTAGGCCGGTCTGTGGTAGAAAGGTTGCGGATCACTGTTGTAAGGCATTATGTGGTCAAATGAATGACAAAACAGCAGAAATTGCCAGAAAAGTCAGAGTTAAGGCAAAATAATACAATTGTGGAAAAACGAAAGGGAAAAAAGGGAAGGGGAGAGGGGGATATTAATTCCAGTGAAAACCCTGATGATGTTTTCTCGGCCTGTTATTACAATTAGGCTCGGTAGGCTGTCGAAGAGGAAGCTGTATGCAGAAGCATTTCCACACCGAGACACACAAATACAAAAGAGTATGCTGACCACAGTGGAATGGTTGCTTGCTTACGCACTCGCTAAAACAAGAACGGATCACGAAATGACAGAAAGGTCACAGGTAGAATACAAAAATACATTCGTAAAGACTTCTTCACAAGAAAAAACAAAATCGAAAAGCAAAACCTTACGGTTCAAGCTCAACCGGAGGCTACATAAGACATTTCAGTTACAAGACTACCGGGACCAGGTAAGGTGAGTGACACAGGTGATTGTTTTCCTCATTTTAAATATAAGCAAACATTTATGATCATGCAACGAATTACTTTCTACTTACTTCCTATTAGAGCCAGGTATTGAAAAAAATAAAGGTCATAAGGGAAACTTAATTGTATTTTCAATCTTTTTTCGTAAGGACAGTGTGTATTATTTAAACGTGAGACATCGTGTTGACAATATCTGTGTATTGTTGGTCATTCCTCATGGCTGAGGTCTGTGAGTTTTCCCTTGCCTTCATGTAGGTTTTAGATCAGGGGATGGTGTATTAGTAGTTCGTAGTTTGAGACTCCTTGTGATTAAGGGCTACACAAATAAACATGACTTAACTAGATGTCACTGTATGGTTTAGTGCAACAAAATATGAGTGCTAAAATGCACAAATAAAAATTCAAACTATGGAGACTCAAAGTCACCAAAACGCGCTATTTTGCTTCTTTTTTTTAGGTTTTCAGGTACCCATAGCAGCAAGATGGCAGCCCCCTTGAGTTGAGGCTCATACTATGTAATATAAATGCAAATTAATCGACCGTTTAGTATTTTAAAGCATGATGGTTCATGTATTTTTGCTTATTAGTTAAGGAAGGAATGCCGTTCTAAGAGGTGCTAAATACAGTAATACAAACTGTCCCTTTGAATCAAAAACAAAATCAAATGCTTTTTTTTGTAACTTTTATTAAAAAATAAATACCCACTGTCTTTCTTTACAATAAGTTAACAGTTTTGCATTAACTTATCAATTGTAATGAAAAGAAAAAGGTGTTTCTGTTATATATTTCTGTATAATGTTAAAAAAACAACACATTTTGGAAATCATCCTAAATGCATGCCTCTGGGTCGGTTAGAATTGATTAAAGGGACAGGGTGTATTAGTTTTCCACTAGATGTTGCTGTTGCGTAATGCAATCAAAACTGCGTGCTAAAAAGAAGAAGGAAAATCACAAACTACGGAGCTCAAAGAGACCAAACTGCACCATTTTTTTTTCCTGTAGCAGCAAGATAGCAAACAGCTATGTCGGCTTCCTTTAAGTCATTGTTTCTTAACTCGTGGGTCAGGACCCAAAAGTGAGTCGTGGACCTTTTTTCCTTGTCATCATGGTAAAAGGTCTTCATTTATACAGCGCTTTTCAAGTAGCTGGAGATCTCGCAAAGCGGTTTACAATGTGCTTCACACTTACTCATTACACACACACAAACCAATGGCTATCGAGGGCATTATGGGTTCAGTGTCTTGCCTAACGACGCTTCGACATTTAACTCGGAAGAGCCGGGAATCAAACCTGCGACCTCTCGGTCCTAAGAGTGCTCCACCTCCTGAGCTACTGCCGCCTCCATTTTAATGCTAAGAAGAGGTGAAAAAAGAGGGTCAATTCTACCCCTCAACAGTTCATGGCAATAATGCCCTCCTCGATCTCTTCAACTAATTCAGCCAAGCGGGATTTTTAAGAGGGACCACATCTCATTTTATTGTGATTTTGTTGGTTTTATTTCCCTTTACTACCCATAATAATGGGTCCCAAAAAGGTTGGTGGCAGTGGCTCAGGAGGTAGAGCGCTCGTCTTGGGATCAAGAGATTGCAGTTCGAATCCCGGCTCCTCTGTGTTACATGTTGAAGTGTCCTTGGGTAAGAAACTGAGCCCCTAATACCCCCAATAAGCAGGTTAGCGCCTTACATGGCTGCACGGCCGATTTTGGGAAATAGGTGATGGTGAAGCACACTGTAAAGCGCTTTGGGAAGTCTTGAAAAGTGCTATATGAATGCAGATCATTTTATTTCATATTAATGAATAGAAGGTTGTTATTTTTTAACCTCTAGAAGGCGCTAAATAATACACACCGTCCCTAAAGGTCTATATTTATATTAAAATAATTAATTTGATGCAATGAATGGTCAATGCCATTTTAAATGTCATGTAAATCATTTGCATCATTCAATTCCAATATTGCCTATCTTAGGCGTTCCCGATGTTAATTCAAACTCTAAATGTGAACCGTAACAGTTGCTACATTATACCTACTTATCATTACGACTTTTGGAAAACCCTGTGAGGATAATGATGATGGTTGTGGTGCTTCGCTGATTTTCAACACAATTCCCTGAGAATTTTGAACACAATGACTACATTGATGGCAAAAATGCTGGGGTGGGGTGGGGAATCATCTCAACTTATGAATGATTTAAAAACAAATCAAAATATAAGGACTTTTAAAAGAATGTGTTGCAGCGGTACAAAGTTAAGATGCACTGAAAGCCAATATTTACATAAAATTCCAATCGGTTCAGGTATTGAATCATTTTGGCACGTGTCAACAAACACAGGAGTGTGCTGGTGATAAGGAAAAGTGTATATCTACGTGTATATCTAAGCAGTCATGTGAGTGTTAATTTAAAAGCATGTGTAACATCCAAATTGTTGCCAAATCGTAATACAAGATGTGGACAATTTTAACTGATCTCAAGCTGACACTCCTGTCTCAAACGTAACATACAGATTTCAGCAGTGATATGTAAAAACATACATTCTCTTTTTTTTCCCATGTATTTCGTACCCGACCCATGTCTCGGTTTTACATGTGCATTTGTATATTTAGCATTACGTTTACTGTAAGTCTCTGAATGCTTATTTTGGCTTCAAGCGATGGACCACTCAAAAGGGTTCCACGTCGTACTCGCTAAAATCTTCACAGTATGCCTCAAAGTCCAGCAAAACCTCCATATATTCCTTTTTTTTCTTATAAAAAATAAGTTATTGCGCATCCCCAAAAAGTGCATATTTGAAAAATATCTCTTTCTCTCATTTCTTCTTTCTAATTAGGTTCCTTCCTGTCAACGGAGTTTGAGGATGGGAGAAGACTAAGAAGGAGGTTGGATGGTCTTTCTTTGTGCTACGCGATGACCATGGGGACGTCGTCAGAGAAGCCGCTGATCATGGGATCGTCTTCGTCATCGTCCACTAAATAGAAAAGACAGACGTGAAACTCAAACTTGTGATGGATTTCCAACTTATTGTCAGAGTCCTCAGATTCAGATTCAGATTCAGATCTACTTTATTGTCATTCTAGTACACGTGTATACAGAACGAAATGTCGATGGATCTGACTCCCACAGTTTCCCTCAGTGTCCTTCAGTGTACAGATATAAATAAAGCTGTATTGTGTTATTTACCATAGTGCCGATAGTGCAAGAAGAGACGCTAACCAGATGTGCAAGATGGGCAGTCAGGTTAACAAGTCAGGTACACAGTACCATTATATTGTAAACAATAACACTGTAAGTAATAACACTGTAAGTAACAGTCCTGCAGTCAGGTTTGATTTTCTCTTTCTTTCCCTCTCACCATTTCTTACCTTATTTGGCCACTCACTTCCTGGCTCTAATTTCCACCCCACACACGGTGTCACTTGTCCTGATTTCTCTCCAACCTTCTCTCTCTTTGCTATTTAAACCCTGTTTCCTCAGTTAGGTGCTAGTTCGTTGCCTCTTTTGTTACATGCTAAGCCTTCTTAACACAGCCTTGTTTTCCTTCAGTGTACCAAACTCTGGGCTCCTTTCCTGATCATGAGTACTACCTGTAGAAAATTTGGACTGTCGTGAGTTTACCAGATGACCAACCCCTTGCCAGCCCCGTGGACCAAGACTGCTGCCTCTGGTGATCTTGATACTGTTGCAACTGATGGGCAAAGTGAAGCCTCATGTGCCAATGACACTTATCATTAGTGATGTCAAATTTATCTTCATTATTGACTTAAAGACAGATACACCCACATCCTGCAGAGTGTTCTTCACCTCAGTAGACGTAGTAAATTGATTTTTCTTTAACATGGAGAGTATTTGGCCATCATCCGTTGCTGTTGTCTTCCTTCACGTCCAGGCTTTTTTGAAATACATTATTTTTTTCTTACAATGCACCAAATGGTTGATTTGGCTTCTCTAAGCATTTCAGCTATCTCTCTTACGAATTTCTTCTTTTTTGAGTCTCAGAATCTTCTGGTACACCTCCATTGTGAGCTCCTTTGAACGCATGATGTGTGTTCACAACAACAGCTTCAAAATGAATAAACACGCATCTACCATCAGAATAAGAGTTAGCAAGAGAGGAGCCTTCAATTTCCACCATCAGAGTCAAGTGTCCAATTACTTTTGCTCCCTTGAAATGGGCCTAAAATTCCTTAACCTTTATGCCGATTTAGATGTGGAAAAGTTGAAATTGGCGCTGAGGTTGTGTACTTCAAGCCTATATAAATTATATTATTGTATTTCATAATATGTTTATGTGAACAGTTAAAATAACAAAACTTGTGACACTGTCCAAATATTCTCGGGCCTATCTGTACAGACGTTGACCTACTTACGAACGATGATCTTTCGTAAGTTGAACTTGTTTGTAAGTTGCTTCAGTGCTATATTGTGTATGTTTAAGGTTTATATAAGTATGTTTAAGGCTTGTATGAGTAACCTGTATTATTTCGAAACTTAGAAACAAACATTTTATAAAACAATATGCTGTATAAAAATAAAGAAAGTTAAGTGTAACTTACTTTTGGAAGATAAGCTTTAAGAGGTCCTCCTCTGTGTTAGAGAATGGCCAAAAAAAAGCGATCCAACCATTTTCTCAACCGCATCAAGCTTTCTTATTCAACTTTGATATCAAAAGAAACGGCTGGCCTCTTCTTTATACTGTACACCAACCATATTGAATGGATGCACGAGATATTAAAAAATAAAAATATCAAAGTTCTTAGCGCGCTGGAGATACAGTATAGAATCCTTACACACGAACTAGGAAGAGGAAGCGGATTTCTTCTTTGGGGTGGATGCTGGGTGACCTCTCACAGTGCCACCACACGGCGGTAGCGGCGGAAAGAAGAACTACAGTAATGTCCTCTACTCGGAAAAAGGTGCACACAATACAAAATCTAACTTACAGCAATGTCCGGGTATTTTTTGAAATCCTGAAATTTTTTTTCGTATCTACCGTTTTTCATAAGTCGAATGGTCATAAGTAGGGGAGCGTCTCTATATTGAATCTATTACCAAAAAGAATAAACATCCAGCGAGTAAAAGACAAATTCTCACCTAGCTCATCCCCAGAAGAAAAGATGGCAGAACCGAGGCGTGAGTTATAGTGGGAGTTGGCGAAAGTGGTAAAATTGTTCTGGAGTCGCCGGTGTCTGAGGTAGAGCACGACCAAACCACCGCATACGCCCAACAGCAGTAGGAAGAGGACTGGAACCACCACTGTCGCCATGTCCTCCGACCCTTCGCTTGGTGAATCACTGCTTGGGCCTGCAACCATCAAACAAGTACGTTTTGGCACTATTGTCAACATAAATCGGCTTTTATGAAGTCACAACAGTTCTCAAGTGTAGTATGGTAGGTAGAATACAGATTTGTCAAAACTAAATGTATGATACCAATTAAGTTATAAATGGATTGACATCCAAACTGCTTTTATTATTTGGCTTCTCAGACCTCCCATTGTCTGGGGGGGGCAACGGTCCTGGTTGCTTTGTATTCACTGATGATGAAACTGCAGGAAAGGGAAATCTATGGTAAAGTACGGTGGTACCTCTTTATACACGCACCTTTACACACAAAAATTTTGATGTACAAGTTGTATTTGCAACAGAAATCTTACCAAGGAAAATATAGTTCACGAGCAGTCCCAGAGCTCGTCCAGTTTGTGCATGCAAACTACTAAATACAAAGGAAAAATTGTCCTGTGAACCTAAAATACAATCTAAATTACGTTATCGTTTGCTGCCAGTGACTGAGATGATCCGTATTAGAGCCAAAATGGGCAATACGAGGTTGTTTTTCTCTTTTTTTGTAAGATAAACTTCAAGAGGTCCTCTTCTGTGTTAGAGAGTGGTCGAAAAAATTGATCCAACCATTTTCTCAACCGCATCAATCTTTCCAATTCCACTTTCATTTCAAAAGAAACGGCTCGCCTCTTCTTTACACTTTATACCAACCATATTGAATGGATGCACGAGATATTACACAAATGTCAAAATTCTTAGCGCGCTGGAGATACGATATAGAATTTTTACACACGAACTAGGAAGAGAATGTGGATTTCTTCTTCGGGTGAATGCTGGGTGACCTCTCACAGCACCACACACTGGTAGCAGTGGGAAGAAGCACAACAGTAATGTCGTGTACTCGAAAAAAGGTGCACACAATACAAAATGCAACTTACAGCAATGTCCGGACATTTTTTGACATCCCGAAAAAAATGTTAGTATTTACCGTTTTTCTTAAGCCGAATGGTTGTGAGTAGGGGAGCATCTGAATACAATATTTGTTTTAAATCACCATTTGACCATATGAAAGCAGTAGCCCTTGCCCTTAAATTTCTGTGACAATTTTAGGCCACCCAATTTCCGACATGGCAACTGTAAATAAAAAAGGGACAAGTGACAATTGGAGTATTTTTCACTGAAATCCGAAACAACCGCGTCTGCCAAATTTGCCAAGAGACTGTGGCTTTTTTCAAAGAAAATAATATCAACAGGCACTGCCAGACAAAACATGCTGACTACAAAAATTAACTGGAAACAAATGCTGTGAAAAGGTGAAGCAACTACAAGATGTTTTAAAGGCATGGCAGTGCTTTTTCACAAGACCCTGCAAGTCAAACGAAAATGCTAGGAAAGCAAGCTACGAGGCCATGACGCTGATCGCTGAGAACTCAAAACCTTTCATAGAGAGGGAATTTATTAAAGACTGTTCAAAGAATACCAGGCTGAATAGTTGGCCCTCACGCATTTTCAGCTTACCAAATCTGGCCCAATTTTTGCCTTAATTGGAAAGTATGCAGTCAGTGTGCTCTCCTTTACCTGTTCTAAGTTGGTTGTATAGCAGCTTGGCGGGCTGGCCACACAGTTGGCCTTTGAGCAAGCATCGTGCCAGGACGGAAAAGGTGTAGTTGTGTCCAATCTGCAGGCTGCTAATGCGGAAGTAGGTCTCGGTTGTGTTCCCCAAAAAGGTTGTCTTGTTGGTCGTGCTGTCATACATGTGCACCTCATAGCCCTGTAATCAATTTGACTTAAGATTAGCAAATAAAAGACATTAAATAAAAAACAACAGAAGTCAAAATGTGGTCTCAAGCCTGTTGTCTCACCCTGCTCTCACTGAAAGTCTTCTCTTTGACTGCGAGGCTCTTCCAGAAGAGGAATATGTGATCATTCTCTGTCAATATCTTCAAGGCCTCTGGAGCTGGAATAGGATCTGAAGCAGAATTAAACAATTTTTGAGCTATGAAAAACAAAAATGATTTGCTTTGATTCACACAAGCAGAGCTCTAAAATTTTCACTTGCTAGGTTTACAATGATTTTTTTCAAAGTAATGCATGTTGATGAATAGGGATGTTATTTACCGATTTTTATTCATAACAATACAGATACCTAGATACGCGTAGTGTTCGATACCACATACCGATAACATTAGTACATGGAATTCCCTTCAATCTGCATAGAAATAACTGATATTTTCAATCACAATTACTGTATATGTTTGCATATCAGCCAAATTTAGATCTATGAAATACAATATTGAAATCGGGAGGTCTGCAAATATGCGCAAACAACCAAATGTACACAACGGGTGGGGGAAGACAGGCATAGCCAACCAATGGCACACGGCCGTGTCATGTCCACATGCTCGCTGCTTGCACAATCGTTTTTCCTGTTCAATTAATTAACGCTGCCAGGCTTGTATCTGAGAGGGACCACATCTCATTTTATCGAGATTCACTGCGTTTTATTGCCTTTGTGCCGATAATAATGGGTCTCAAGAAAGTTCGTGATAAGGAAAGGTAGAAAACAGTGACGATTGAATCAAAGAAGGGAGTAAACACAAAATACAAAAATTGTGTTTGCCATGGACGCACTACTTAAAGGCACATTAATTGGTTTGAAGTCGTTTTATTTTTAGTCCCAGTATATTAATCTATATTATCTACACCTTTAAATAATTATCTTCTTTTAGTTACATGTTTTATTAATATTCTAGGTTTGTGGCTTTTTTTTTTTAAAAGACGTTTTAGGAGTCAGCCTTTATTTGATGTAGGCTTATATGCAAGTATATATGGTAAATATATGTCCTCAATTATTTATTTATTTCATTTATTCAACACCTCAACAATCCTCAACATTTAAAAAAAAGTGAGGTAAAATTTTTAAAATACTTAAATTTTTATATCACACATTGAATTAGGCAAACAGACTTTAAAAACTACAATTGGCGATAAAATGTTCATTATTTCATTTATGAACCATATTAAAGCCTTTGAAAGTTCATGCAAGATACAGTACATACTTTGTACGTAGAAGTATCTGACACCTAAAAAAATAACCCTGTTTCTCAGATATTGATGTTTTGTTTTTTTTAATGTTTTTTTGCTGTATTAACATCACAGTGTTCTTGTCTTCACTCAGGGGACAGAGTATGACAAAATATGTGCTAAATCACAGCTGAGGACCCCGTAAACTCAGCAGGTGGTACGCAGCAGTGGGACCGTCTCACCAGTAGCATTATTTATTAATGGATTATTCAAAGCAAGTAAGTTGTCAAATCCATACGAAGTTCGATACATACCTGTGCTCAAAGTGAAGCTGGCTTCCTTGCTCATGTTGATGAGACGGACGGTGATGCTGTAGCGCCCGCCGGGTTCCAGGCCTTTCAACTGGTACTCTACGGTGTTGTTCCTGGTGGCTACTTTGTAGTCCCGCTCCATCCTACGGACCGCATCCCACACGTGGATTGCATAGGTCTAAAAACAAACAATGACACAATGTTTCTTTCTTTGTGAGATATAAATCTGTAATATTAGTAAAATAAATGAGACAAGTCTGTGTTTCTCTTTTTTTTTTTTTTACTTTTCAAAACTGGTGTACCCAAATGCCTCCCTAAGATGTCTTCTTGATTTTTCTTTTTAGTTTATCTCTCTCACAGTGGACATGCACCTACGATGAAAATTTTGGACCACTCAATGATTTGTAAGTGGGAGAAATAGCAAAATAGAAGGGTGTTCAAATACTTATTTTCTTTACTGTAATCCTTGCACTATACACATTTCATAGTGCCTTGTTTAGATGTAGCATGCATCAGTCCTCTCGGGCACTAACCGCAGGGGCGATGACGCTTCATAGGACAATGCCGTACACACTAATGCCATGTGCTGTAAATCATCAAGTAATGCGCTTGCAAAGTGAAGCCACCAGAGAGCAGTGTCAGCGACAGTGTCAAGCAAACTTGTGAAACATGGCAAACATTTCCAGCATTTACAAGCACTTCACCCAAAATTCAAGCATTTTTCAAGAATTTCAAGCACCTGCACGAACCCTGTAAAAAACAAATTAGACCTTTTTCTGACAGAAAAATATCGTGAAAGCTATTTTTCCATGTCAGTTGGTTCTGTGTCTAATAAGAGATTTCATCCCCACGGAATCAAGCGTTTTTACATATATAGTAAAGATTCGTACCAGAGTTCCGTTTGGTATATCATATGGAGGTTGCCACTTGAGTGTTGCCTCTGTCTTGTCTACTTTCACTCGATGCAGATTCCTTGGTGGTAGCCGTTCATTGGGAATCATTTTGACCACGACATGCTCAGATGGGGGACCCAAGAAGGGAGAAACAACTCGCACCTAAAACCCAAACAAACCAAAATGCTAAATGGACAGTTTCATAGCCAATTCAAATATCTAATGTACATTATAATGGAAAAAAATATATGTCACTAATCACTAATAACATTAGAATTTGACTCAAATGAAAAATATCAAAAGGTTAAAAGAAGTTTATCTGCATAAGACTCACCAGGAACAAATACTGCTCGCCACTGTCCACGTTAACTGTCATATTGGTAATTGTGGTGGTGACCCGATGCGGCCGATGGTACAAATCCAGGAAGGATGTAGCATAAAACACACCGTATACCTACAAGGGAACATTCACATCAACCCCGTCATTAAATTGAATTATCCTAATTGTCAGTGGTAAAAATGTGGGGAAACGAGATCAGACATGGCAATCAAAGATAAACATCCTATAAACATTACAAAGAAAAAAATACAATGTAAGACTGGCCTAGGGTATTATAATAACAATAATAATAATAATAATAATAATAATAATAATAATAGCCCTTAATCACAAGTCTCAAAGAGCTATTGAATATAAGTGCAATGAAAATAGCATCAATCCAGAAGTGATAAGTAAAAACATGCAAAACAAAACACAGCTGAGTCTTGAGTAAACCAAAGAAAGACTTGTTTGTTGAAAATATATTGGTAGGATTAGTAATTTTAGTTTAGAGAAACACTTCTTCCAGTGATTCATGTAAAATAATAATTTTGTGTATTGCGTCAGGAGATGTTAGCAATTAGCATAAGGCTTGGCTGTAAACTAACAACTAGTCACCCTAAATATAAATAGTTTCACATCAACATCTAATAGCAGTTTGACCATTAATTATTTTTTAAATGATTTCTATCACTTTCAATGACTCATTGTGTGTTTTTTAAAACATTATAAAATACAATTTAGCCCCTTACTGGAAAAAGTGTAATTTCCTATTTGACTCCCTTTCAACTGATACAGTAGAATGAAAGGGGAACACACCAGCGCCCTCTACTGATGAACTATTAATATGATTAGAATTTAAACGGTTTATCTTTATTGGTGTTAATAACAACGTAGTGAATATTGTGTAAAACACGTTTAAACTTGTTATTCCAAGATAAACATGTTGAAAAAAAAACAAAGAGAAGAACTAAATAAAAAAAGAATGTTAGGATAAATGGGCAGAT